>NC_051263.2:11702352-12357495 GCF_015237465.2 Chelonia mydas | reverse complement strand
AATTTCTATTATGATGGATGGAAATATTTTCTTGTGGGTTTGGGCGTGTTTGGGGAAATTGCTGTTTACTGATATTTACCAGTAACAAGAGCATCCATCCAAGCCGAGTTCTAAACAGAGCCCCGCGCTGCCTGTGAGGTGAGCAGAGAGACGGGGCCGTGGTTACTGGCTGTGGTTGCTGTTCCCAGCGCAGGAGTCTCTCCCCGCCTCCCTGTCCCCACAGCCCGGCAGTATTTATAGACACACAGTCCCAGAGCAATGCTGTGCTTGTGATGCAATGACCTCCCTGTCACTCATCTGCCGTGCTCATTTCTGTCTTGGGGATGGTTGCTGTGCTGCATTCTCAGCATGGCTGAGGGGCTGGAGGAATAACCCCTGGTCCAGCCCCTGGTAGAGCAGGTGACAGTGCGTATTGTTCCAGGACTGGCCTGACAGAGTAAAACACCAAACTGCAACTTATTTTCTGTAGCCCCTTTGAACCACTTCATATTTAGACACTAAATGTTTTAAACTCTTTACAGTGCAAACTTTTAGCACAGGCCTGTAATGCAGAGCAGAGAGGGACTCGGGGCTGTATGGAAAAGGACTCCTACTAAAATGTCTGCCCCTAAGCCACAACAACCAGCAAGGGTAGAGAGTGTCTAGAAATCACAACCTCCGGGGAACACAGTGCGGGGACGGGGGGTTGGGGGGTCCCAAAGAGTTCAGCCATTCTGAAAATTCCAGCTATCACTGTGAGCTCCCAGTGTTCCCTTCTGTGTCTGCCGTACCGGAGCAGGGCCCACAGCTCTGACCTGCTGGATCCGGCTCCCTCGCTCTGAACCTTATTAGCAAATAGGTCTCTGCTCACACACAGGGGGTGGATCCTGCCCTGGGGCCATGAGTGTGGCCCCAGAGTAAAGGTGCTGCAGGCCGTGGAGTTCTTCTGGATTTATACTCATCCACCCACCCCGGTATGACTGAAGGGCAGGGCAGTGTAAGGAGGTGGGCCATGCTCACCACAGCTGCCCCAGGATACAGGCACAGAGGGCAGGAGCTGGCCTAGGCACGGGCCAGGGAAGAGGGGGAAATGGGTGGGTCTGGAGTTAAGCTAACGCTCATATCCCATGGCAGGGGAACTTACGGAGGCGGCTTAGTGTTCCACTTTTATCAGGGACGCCCACACACACATCTGATCAATGAGTTACTCCTCTTGAATCCAATGGATACATTTCTGCACAATGGCATAACCCACAGACCTCTCTGTAATCCCAGCCAACCCTCCAACCTGCCCCGGGCAGCGGGACGCCCCAGAACCATTGGCCACCTCTCCTTACTCTTCCTCCCTGACATTCCCCCCAGGGCCTTCCGGATGGGCTGAGTGACGGCTCTTTTCCTCAGGATGCAGGTGATGATCGGGGTAGACACCAGGAGGAGCAGGACCAGGGTGGAGCTGAGGATCCAGACCCAGAGCGGGATAGCAGGCCCTGGGACAGGAGATGGAGCAGGGTGAGTGGTCTGAAAGGGGAGACGAACATGCAACGAGTCCCCTCATAGCTCTGCGAAGCGCTGGCGCCTCCACCCAGGGGACATTGCACCTGGCAATGCCTCGGGGGAGCCTGTGAATATCCCATGAGCCCAGCTGTTTAGAGGCCTCATGCCCAGCTCCTAACCCTGCAGGGATCTTGCTCAGCACTGGTTCTTTGTGTACCCTTTGTGTACCCAGCACCAGGGCAGGGGCAGCTGGGGTCGGCCCCTCACCTGTGCCATTGAACACTTTCCAAGGGGCAGCACTGACACTATGGTCTGCTGCTGACCGGCACAGAGCAGGATCGCAGCCCGACAGCCACTGACTCCCTGGCCAGATGTTTGTGTTTGATGCTGCAACACAAAGCCAGAGCCCACACGGACCCTGCCATTGCTGGGCTCCTCCCCAGGCCTCTGCACAGGGACACATGTCCAGCCCATAGCTAGGGGCTCTGCAATAGGAGAACTGGCTAGTTCATTTATCTCCCGGCTCCGCTGCCAGCGGAAACCAAACCCCCGTCTCTGCCCCCGCCAGGCTCTGCACAGCCATGGCCTCCATCGCCATTGGCTCCCTCCACACCGCCAGCCACAGCACAGGGACACGGCAGCCCCCAGCCTCCTGGGGAGCAGACGGTGGCATGTGGGGCTGCCTGGACATTTTACATTCCCCAGATGGATGTGAGCCCCTGCGGCCGCCTGCCCACCCAGTCACCTACGGTGGGGTAAAGTCTCCCCCTTGAGATTGGCATGTGCTCCCCCCTCATCCCAGCCCAGCCCTTCAGCTTTCCTACAGGGAAATCCCACAGCAGGGAGCAAAACCATTTACCTTGGGGCGATGCGTCCCCTCCAGAGCCATCACCATCTGTGGGGCAGATACACAACGATTACACATCACTTCAGACGCCAAAAGCCTCATACCAGTGAGATGTAGAATGGCAGCGATCGCCAGTGAGACACACAAGAGCGTGTCTAGAGCTGGGCGCAAGTTTTCGACTGAAAAATTTTTTCATCAAAAAAATGTAAACTCAGCGGCACAGAAGCGATTAGTGAAGTTGTGCTGATTTTGCTGAATTGTTTCGCTCAGAAAGAAACGCCTGAGCAAGAGTCAGAAACAATCAAACCGGCTCGTTCTGACGTATCCAAAGCAAAACGTTTCGATTTCTCCGATTGAAACAACTTTTTCTTTAGAACTTGCCTTTAATCGTTCAAAGCTGAAAATATCAGCAGAGCGTTGTGCTGTGGGTCCAACAAAATGTTTCATTCAACCTGAAATGATTCATTTTTTACTTTTCGATTCGCCGAAACTTTTGAAAAAATTCATTTTCAGTCCGAGCCAAAATAATCCCCCCCCAGTATTTGTAAATTGCTGGTGATAAAAAAAAAATCTGTTATTTGTCCAGCTCTGATTGTTCTGCAGTTAACATACAGGGAAATGAGAGAAAATCTACTAAGGAGAAAACAATCTGTTCCCATAACAATCTGTTCCCATAACAATCTGTTCAAAATGAAAAAGTTTTGTTCAGCCAAAAAAGATATTTTTTTCAACTTTGTGATTCATTTAAAATGTTGAAAAATTTTCTGTTCAGGTCAGCCTGAATCAATCCCCCCCACAAGATGTTTTGGAATTGCCAGGAAACTGAAAAACCGTTATTCTCGCAGCTCTGTTCCACACCTGTGTTTGCTGATGGCTTTAGTAAAGTAAAGCAGACCATGACGCCAAGGAACCCGGTGAATTTCAGGGTGACGGTTTGTCTATTTTCACACTTTGCCCCACAGAGAAGATCACAACATTTTTTCTTTTAATTAGTAGGAAAAGCCTGCGCTGCTTCATCGTGGCGCTCGGCCGTGGCTCAGAGGATGGTGCTTAGTCACTAAGAACACATGAACGTTCCCCCAGGGACAGAGTTCTCACCTGGGCAATGTCGGGGGAGGAGAGGGAAGTTTTACATCTTAACTCTAGATATCACGGTGTGTCCCCAGCCTGTCCCAGCTCCCTGACCCCTCTGCACCAAGCCCACCATCAGTGCAGAGCGTTACCGGTCACGTGCAGGTACCGGGCGTCACTGGGGAGAGAATTGTTCTCCTGGTTATTGTCATCCATGAGCTGGTAGCGGCAGGAAAAGGCCCCTGAGCTCTCCCTGGACACTGGGTGGGGTGAGTCGTAGACGAGTTTGTTTCCTTCCTTGAGCTGGACAGAAATCTCCTTCCCCTCTTTGCAGAAGACAATGCGGGTCATGGGGGCGTCCAAAGGGACTAAACACGACAGCACGGCGGTGTCCCCTTGGCGGGCAGACAGCCTGTCCAGGAACAGCTGCTGGGCGGGGAGAGTGCCTGGGGAGCAAACACACCAGTGTTAAACACCTGGGGCCAGTCCCCCCACTGGTGTCAATCAGGAAAGTTCCATTCACTCCATTGGAGTGAGGCCAGTTTACACCAGCTGGGGATCTGACCCATGAGCCCTCCAATCCATGCTGCGCTCACCCGGACCAGTCACTCACCAGGAGAGCTGCAGATTTCTTGGCTCGTGACAAGGGAGCCTGTGAAATAAACACAAAGGGGTCTCATTGCAAGAGGGGAGGTGGAACGGGGAATTATAGTGACTGGAGCTGGACATACAGTCACATAGAATCATAGAATATCAGGGTTAGAAGGGACTGCAGGAGGTCATCTAGTCCAACCTCTGCTCAAAGCAGGACCAATCCCCAATTTTTGCCCCAGATCCCAAATGGCCCCCTCAAGGATTGAACTCACAACCCTGGGTTTAGCAGGCCAATGCTCAAACCACTGAGCTATCCCTCCCCCCAAAGGAAAGTGAGTGTCTCAGGCAAATCTAGCTCATCGGCTTTTTCTTCTTGTCCTTTTAGAAAACAGCCAGTAAAGAGAAATTCAGTCCCAGAAAAACGATGGGCCATGTTCTGCCCCTGGGTTTATTCCCTTGCCAGAGACAGAATGAATTTGCTGTTAAGCTCCCTGGAGCCAATTTCCTCTCAGGACAGGGGGGAGATTTTCATAGGCACAAAGTGCTGTTCAGTGTCCAGCTCCCAGTGTGAATCACCCTTGGAGGATCCCAGCTAGGAATCTGCCCCTCTTGGAGCAATGGAGCCAGGTGCATTTACAGCAGCCAGGGATCTGGCCCACAATCCATAACTTGTTATTTGCCCAGGAAGAAGTCCGGGGTTAGCTGGTGAGTTTCAGTCTGAGTGCGGATAAGGAATGGCTCCCTGTACCAGCATGTAGAGCTCGCTGGACCCCAGACCCATGGCTGAAGGCTGGTGTGAGCATGCCAGAGACCCACTGGAGATGGGTTAGGAAAACAGCCGACCCTGACCCCATGTCGTGTTATGGGCCAGATCCTGCACTATTGGGGTCACTGAGAGTTCTTCCATTCATTGCAGTGGGAGCAGGGCCAGGGCTGGCATGTTCATGGACCTGATCCTACATGCCGATGATCCGTCCCTTCCACTTGTATGGGCATCCCTTGACTTGAATGGTCTCTGGGCAGGCATCAGGGCCTATACCAGCAAAGCAATGTGCAGGATCGGGCCCATGAGCACATACACGCTGGGGATATGCAGCTAGGAGAGTCAGTGGGAGGCTGAGCGCAGGTTTGTCTCCTGATCCTCAGATCTTTAGCTCGGCATATTTTGCATTCACCATATATATCAGCGAAGAGCCAGGAGCAATTCACAGAACCCCCTGTGCAGCAGGCAGGGTTGGTATCCCCATCATACAGGTGGGGAACTGAGGCACAGAGTGGCTAGTGGCTGCCCCAAGGTGACCAAAGTGCAACTCAAAGGCTAGCCATTTGTGACCAGTCCCTACAGTGAGCTCCACTCAGGTGCCTCACTGGGACCTGAGCACTGTGGAAACTTGGCCCTGTGTCTGTGAGGTGGCCCAAAGAATGGTATGAGAATTGTTTAATCATTGGGGAATGTGCATTTTTCCATTTTCCTCTGGCTCCAAAGCAGATCAGCTATGGTTGCTCAAACTTCTACAAAAAATGCATCTCTGGGCAGCCACCAAGCCTGGTAATTTTCACCCCCGCAGGCGAACTCTGAGCAAAACAACAACCACCTGAAAACAAGATTTATGACGAAGCTATTTTGGAAGCGACTCCTGCTGCGGGTTCTGACTGCACCACATCGCACCTGATTGTGCAGTGTGGGAAGGGCATTGCCAGCTCTTCACAACCAGGGCAGCTGAAGTTACAATATGCTGGCAGGGCTGCAGACATGCTCCTTCTTTGTGGCAAAGCAGTCTGATGGGGATTCATCGCTGGAGATGTAGCACCTGACCCACAGGGATGTCTGTGGGGAGAGTGAGGGGGGTGAGTAGGGTGACCAGATGTCCTGTTTTTAAAGGGACAGTCCCATTTTTTGGGACTTTTTCTTATATAGACACCTATTACCCCCCACCCCCATCCCGCTTTTTCACAGTTGCTATCTGGTCACCCTAGGGGTGAGGGGAGAGATAGCAGGACATTTTGATGCCTTTAAGAGAACATGCAGCAGATGCTACCCCTTAAAAATGCATCTAACACACTGCCATCTGCTGGAAAAGACAGTGTGACTGACCTGGCATTGTATTAAAGACAGGGACTCTCAGAGGTATGGCACTTGCTTTAGCTGTGTGCGATTTATGTCCACCTCTGTTCCAGGACGGGTGCATAGAGTGTAACTAAACAAGCTGCACTAAGGCTCCACCCAAAGTTGATGTCTCTGATTTCTCCTCCAATGAGAAACAGACCTGCATGGCCCCGAGACTGGCCATCACTCTCCAAAGGGCCACACGATGATGAAGCCTGAGGCCTGCTGGGAACACAGTGCCCCCAGTATGGAACAATCACAGATGGGTCACACTTGGGCCAAATCCAGATCCCATTGAAGTCAAGGGCAAAACTCCTGTTGATGTTAGTGGGGTCAAGATTCACCTCCTAGCATAGGAGCTAATGGTCGTGCTGACTAATAGCAATTCTCTCAGCAGAACCCCTCCCTTAGTTGTTAGCGTGTTTTGTCAGCTGCAGATTGATGGACACTGGGGGTTGCTGGAATCACTTGAGAGGCCTATGAACCAGCAGGACTTGGAGTTCAGGTTTTGTTTTAAAAAACAGGCCCCTTGACTGGATTTTTGGGTCCCAATCATTGTGTTAAATATTGATGACACACACAGGGGACACTGCACTTTACACACATTGATTGCCAGGGCAAAACCACACACCAGCAGTAACAGCTGCGCTGCCAAGTGTGTTTCATTTCAAGACTGAGGGTCTCCAGTGGAGGAGGCCTGAGAATGTGAAGCCAGAATCGGAGGGGCACCGGCAGAGCTGTGGGTGGGTGGGAGCCCAGGGCTGGGACAGCAGGACATTGAGTGTCAGGATTGAGAAGAGAAAATATAACATGAGAAGAAATCGCAGAAAGAAAGAGCAAAGCCACAAGCCACTTATAAATAAGCCCAGCCTGAGCTGTGGTCAGGAAGCGAGTTCGTGAGACTCTGGAGACACGTGCTGCTGGTGCAATGCACAAACACTGAGACCCGGCTGCAGGCCACCCCTGGGCTGTGGTCACTGTATTACCAGAGGCATCTCCAGTGCAAAAGCTGCTCCCCTGGTCCCTGCGGGCCCGGCTTCGCTAGCAGCTCGTAGCTGTTTGTACCACGGTGCTGAGGAGTATTTTTAACAACACAGACCCGGAGTGAGGCTGCTCCCGAGACACAGAGACCTCCCACCACCCATCTGCTGCGGCCTCTTCTACCTCAGGGACTCAGCATGGCCGGGCGGCGGGGACAGCGGCACCTGCATCCCCTGCACCGTGTCCCAGCCAATGCTGATGCCCAGGGGTCATGGCGCAGAGTCACTAGGCCAGACTGCCCCCTATGGGGGGGGCCCCCTATGGGGGGTGCTTTGCGCTGCACCTGCCAGCCCCAGAGTGACCCTAAAGCGGGTGCAACTGGTCCCAGCAGGGTCACCCCAGTGCAGGGATTCTGTGCAAAGAGCTGCTCTGCCTGCTCCTACACCTGCCCCTGTCCCAGCTGCTAGCACAGGGGGCGTGGCCTGATGTAAGGGGGTGTGGCCAGGACTTTCCTGAGCCCAGCCAATCCCTCGCTGCTGTGTCAGCCCCAGCCCATGGGATGGCTGGTGTGAGTCAGTGCTCAGCTGGGTCTGGGGGGTGTGGGTACAGTCTGTAGGGAGCAGAGCAGCCTCTGGCTAACCAGGCGCAGGACGGAGCTCCAGCCTCCAGCTGCTCTGCCAGACTACGAGCCCTGGACCCCTCAGCCTGGGCTGGTGCTGCTGTTGCCTGATCTATTGGTTAGTTATTGATCAGGTTATTAATGTGGATCCCCCTGCTAGCACCCTGTGATTTGGTAGGTTCGTGCCCCAAGACCAGGCCCTGTATTATGAAAGTCATTGCTTTGCGGGCCCTGTGGGGCACGACAACAATGCTCACACTCAGGGAAGACCCTCCGTAACTGGAAAAGTTTTATCACTACAATGATTAGTTCAATACATAAAACAACCCAAATGTGTCAAGGGATGTAATACAGTCACCTGCTTAACCTTCTCTTTGCTAAGAGGAATAGATTGAGCTCCTGGAGTTTAGCTCGATAAGGCAGGTTTTCCAATCCTGTAATCATTCCTGTGGCCATTGAATGCATCATGAACCTCCATGATGTTCTGTCCTGAACCAAATCTGGTGCCTTGACAGAAATGTCCGTTGACACCGGCCAGCTATCACGTTTTGTGTCTTCCCAGGGGTCTTTTCCATTCAGCTTTCTTTGGGGTTTTCATTGGCCTGAGACAAGGTCCTGCCCATTCCTGTGTTGGGGTGGGTCAGGCTCATTACTCCAGCGAGCCTAGTGGCCTGTGCTGGGGATTCTTTCCTACTTCCTCCCCAGGGCAGGTGCACAGACCAGCTCAGATTCTAAACCAGAACTAATTAACCTCTTAGCTGCCGGAGGAAACATTCTGCAAAGCTCGTCTCTTGTAAATCTGCTGAGGATATTGCTGTGTGTGTGGGATTCTCCACGCCCAGCCCATCTGTCCAGACCCCCCTGCTCTGAGCTGTGATGGGGAAGGGCTGGGAGGGCATAAACTGACCCCAGTGGGCTCTGTGGGTGGGGAGATGAGACAGTTCTTGGGTACCCAGGACTGAGTCACCTTCTTACCACCGCCCCGCCTCCAGCATGAGGAGTCTGGCTTGTGCCCGGCTCCCTGAGACCACCAGCCTGTCGGCCACTCAGGCCATCTCCTCTGGGTAACACTAGCCCTGGCTGGTGTGGGGAACCCCACGGGAAGGCTGAGGGCACCCAATGTGACAAGTGACCAAAGCTGGACACAGCGTGTGTGCGTGGGGGTGGTGGTCTAGGTGTGTCCGTAGGGCTGTGAGAAAATCAGTGTGAGATGCAGGCTCTTACACTAGCCAGATCCTGGAGGGACACTAGTCACCTGTCATACCTGGGGGACCCTGCCCCTGTCACACCTGGGGGAGCCTGCCCCATCACACCTGGGGCAGCCTGCCTTTGTCACACCCCGAGACCCAGTGTCTGTCAACTGCGGGAGACCCTGCGCCTGTCACACCCGGGGGGCCCTGCACCTGTACTACCCAGGAGACCCGCCTCTGTTAGCGAGGGGAGACCCTGCACCTGTTACACCCAGGGGACCCTGTGCTTGTCACACCTGGGGGACTGTGCCCCTGTCACACCCAGGGGGCCCTGAGCCTGTCATACAGGGGAGGGCTGTCTCTGGAGAAGCAGCATGTCTGACTCTCCCAGACGCAGTCCATCCTGGGCCCCACAAGAGAAGTGTCTTGAGAGACGTTTCCATTCTTGTGTCAGTGGGGGAGGGCCCCTCTGGCCACAGACACATGTCAGGGCTGCTCCCGGACACGCTACTAGAGCCCACAGCATATCCGGTTCCTCTGCTCCCCACCTCTTGGCAAGAATGAGAGGACTGGAGGCACAGAGCCACAGTGTCTTCTCCATGGAAGCCCAGATGCTGCTGCAGGGTCCCTGGCTCAGTTCCCGGCTCCCACTCCCCATTAGCCTGCTGTGGCTGCTCTGTGAGTTTGGGGTGAGCTCCCTGCCCACGGACTTGGGGAGGGGTCTCTGGGGTGTGGGGAGCAGGGGGAGAGGCAAGCCCATTGCTCTGCCTGGGCCCGGGGGACATGGGGACTGGGCGGGGGGAGAGTGACCGTCACAAAGGGGGAATAGTAGGGTTGTGGGGATGGGTCACTGGGAGCAACATGGTGCAGGAGGAGTGAGGAGCTGGGTGTAAATTCCTGGCACAAGTTTCCTGATGTGCCAGGGATTGGCTGGGTGAGAAAACTGGCCACACCAGGCCAGTCACTGTATCAATATAACATCTCTGTGTGGAGCTCAGGCCAGTTTAGATGTATGTACCAGTACAGGAACAATCAGAACCAGGTGAACAATTCTCGTCTCAGTCTCCCCTGGACCTTGAATGTAACAGGTGAGTTGTTGGACCCCAACACAATGTGAGGAGGGGGAAGGGAACAGCTGGCTGGTGTCAGGCATTTTAAAATGATGTGGGCTTCAGCCATGGGAACCTGGTAATGACGAGGCAGGTAATGAGCTGTGATTGCTGCTGAACTGGTGGAGGATTGTGCACATCCTATTAAATCTGAGGAACTGTCCCAGACTGAGATGTCAATAGAGGAGGTTCTGGAACAAATTGATAAATTAAACAGTAATAAGTCACCAGCACCAGATTGTATTCACCCAAGAGTTCTGACGAAATTCAAATAAGAAATTGCAGAGCTACTAACTGTGGTATGTAACCTATTGCTTAAATCAGACTCTGTACCAGATGACCGGAGGATAGCTAATGTGACACCAATTTTTTAAAAGAAAGGCTCCAGAGGTGATCCTGGCAATTACAGACCTGTAAGCCTAACGTCAGTATCAGGCAAATTGGTTGAAACTATAGTAAATAACAGAGTTATCAGACACATGGATGAATAGAATATATTGGGGGAGAGTCAATGTGGCTTTTGTAAAGGGAAATCATGCCTCACTAATCTGTTAGAATTCTTGGAAGGGTGAGCAAGCATATGGACAAGGGTGATCCTGTCTATATAGTGTAGTTGGACTTTAAGAAAGCCTTTGACAAGCTCCCTCACCAAAGACTCTTAAGCAAAGTAAGCAGCCATGGGATAAGAGGGAAAGTCCTCTCATGGATCAGTACCTGGTTAAAACATAGGAAACAAAAGGTAGGAATAAATCGTCAGTTTTCAGAATGGAAAAAAGGTAAATACTGGTGTCCCTCAGAGATCTGTAGTGGTACCAGTGCTGTTCTACATACTCACAAATGAGCTGGAAAAAGGTGTAAAAAAAGACAATGAAGTAGCAAAGTTTGCAGATGATACAAAATTACTCAAGATAGTTAAGTACAAAGTTGACTGTGAAGGGTTACAAAGGAATCTCACTAAACTGAATGACCAAGCAACAAAATGGGAGTTTAAATTCAATGTTGATAAATGCAAAGTAATGCATATTGGAAAATATGATCCCAACTTTACATACAAAATGACGGGGATCAAATTAGCTGGTACCATCGAAGAAAGAGATCTTGGATTTATCATTGATAGTTTTCTCAAAACATCTGCTCAATGTGCAGCAGCAGTCAAAAAATGAACAGAATGTTAGGAACCATTAGGAAAGAGACAGAAAATGAGACAGCAAATATCACAATGCCACTATATAAATCATGGTACGCTCATGCCTTGAATACTGTGTGCAGTTCTGGTTACTCCATCTCAAAAAAAGATATATTAGAATTGGAAAAAGTACAGAATAGGACAACAAAAATGATTAGGGGTATGGAACTGCTTCCATATAGGAAGAGATTAAAAAGACTAGAACTGTACAGTTTAGAAAAGAGACGACTAAGGAGGGATTTGATAGAAGTCATGATGAAATCATGACTGGTGTGAAAAAAGTGAACAGGGAAGTGTTATTTACTCCTTCACATAACACAAGAACCAGGGGTCACCAAATGAAAGTAACCGGCAGTAGGTTTAAAACAAACAAAAGGAAGTACTTCTTCATACAATGCACAGTCAATCTGTGGAACTTGTTGCCAGGGGATTTTGTGAAGGCCAACAGGATAATGGGGTTCAAACAAGAATTAGATAAGTTCATGGAGCCATCTGTCAATGGCTATTAGCCAAGGTGGTCCAGGACAAAACCCCATGCTCTGGTTGTCCCTGTCCTCTGACTGCCAGACACTGGGTCTAGACGACAGGGGACGGATCACCCTCTAATTGTCCTGTTCTGTTCATTCCCTCTGAAACATCTGGAACTGTCCATTGTTGGAAGACAGGATACTGGACCACATGGTCTATTGGTCTGTTGCAGTGTGGCCATTCTTATTAGATATGTAACCCTATTTTCACCCCATTGACACCAATGAAGCTATGGCTGATTTACACCAACTGGGGATCTGGACCCATGGACTTCAGTGGAGCAGGGCTGATCTACACCAGCTGGGGATCTGGCCCAGTGTGTTTGAAGCTCTTCTGGAGAGACATGATCTATGGATTCGTAGCAGCTCTGTCTCTGGGATGATCTCTGTTTGGTCGGCCATCAAGCCGCTGAATGTCCCTGATATTGTCTGTGTTTATTGCCCAGGCCGGAGGCTGATCCCAAACACCAGCCCCAGCCCTGAGGATCCAACATCTTAGGAAGGTGAGTGACTGTGTTCAGGCCTGAATCCCACAGCGCTCAGCACGCTGAGAAAACATTGAGTTCTGAGCTCTTGAGAATCTCACCCTGAGTGCCTGACCCACAGCCCATCAGTGTCCATGGGACCCTGGCACTGAGTCCAGTGGGCTGTTGATCAGGCCCGAATGAAGGGTGTCTTCCATGTTCAGAGGTGGGAGGAGATGTCCTGTCCTAGGCCTGTCCTGAACAGCCCTCATCCAACCTGCCCCACAACAGGCGTGTGGGGAGGGGACCAGCACACACAGGAGTGCACATTAGATAAGGATTTGAGAGATCTGAGCTGAATTTCGGACTCTGTCCCCGAGTCCTTGAGTGACTCCTGGATCGCTCTGGGCCTCAGCCCCCACCTGTAACACAGGGATAATTGTGCTCCCACATCTCACCAGACTCAGGTCATTAAGGTTTGGTGCTTAGACACTATGATGGTGGAGCACAGAGTGAGATGGCCCAAAACCTAGAGAATATTCTGCAGTGGCCATGGGGGTGGGGGAAAGACAGGATGGTCTAACGCCACACATCACTTACTGCTGTGATCACTGTGTGATCCTGTAAGCTATAGTGTAGTGAGTGTATGGGGGGCAGTCAGGGCCCCGACTGGGCCATCAGATCTGGGTGTGAGGACCCCACACCAGCATGGGTCTCACTGCAGGGCAGGGGCCTCTAATTGCTTGGATTTTCTTACAGTTATTTGCTTAAATGTCAACGTTAGCATTTGCCCAGTGCAGGCTAGTTATTGTTAGAGATGCCCTGTCTGCTACTCACCATCTCTGTTGTTTGCTGCAGGTGCTGGGGTCAGAGACCATGAGTTCTGCAGCTCCGCAGATGAGTGTGGGAGCACAGGAGATATGGGAAGGAAAAGAATGGCAGAGCAAGGGACAAAATTTTCAGGCGCTTGTAATGGAAGGAGATGGGACGGGAGAAAACTTCTGTGCAATCCCTCCCTGAAATCCTGTTAATTAAGCAGTAAATGGAGTTTCTCACAGAGGCCGACCATAAACGTTTAGGAAAAGGAAACATGTTTGGGGCAGATTCTCAGATGGTGTAAGCTGGTGTAGCTTTGTCGGCTCCAATGGAGTGGGGTAAATTCACACAAGCCTGTTGACGCCAGTGGACCGACAGCTTTTCATACCAGCTGGGGATCTGGCCCAGCATAGCGGGGATTAACACCCACCTGAAACAAAACAGACTAAATAAGCAAGTCTGATGCGTTTATGAATGTATCAATGCAAGCAGGGCGTAACCCAAAATGGTGTCCGTCAAGGTGTTTTAAACTCCATATTTCTGTGAATTCCCAAGTGAACAGACCCTTCTCCTTTCACCAGTCACTGCATTTCTCATCTCAGTGATCGCTAACGCTCATCTCCCTGTCATTCCCCTCTCAGGCACACATGTGTCCGTGTCTCTTTGTTGTTCCAGATCTTCCCGCGCCTAGGTTGTCCCTGAATACAACATCAGCTCTGGAGGGGGTCCCAGTTTTAGCCCGATGTGCAGATCTTCCAAACTCTCTGGTTACCATAGTTATTTTCTGCAAAGATGGGGTGGATTTTTCCAGCCAAAAATTCAAACCAGGACAAATTAGTTATACCTTGCTCCTTAAGACCTCCATGAAGAGTGCAGGACGCTATTCCTGTGGGTATCAGCACAAGGATAAGAAAAACCAGGTGGCCAATTCTGATCTCAGTGCCCCTTTGCAACTGAAGGTCATAGGTGAGTGGTTGTAAGCTACACTGTGTGGGCAGGGGAAAGGGCTCAAATGGTGGGTATAGGGCATTTAGTAAATTATTCTATGCTACTGCTCTCCCCTTGGCCATCTCAGGTGTGTTTGTATCATTTTCTGCCACAGAGGCTGTGCATTCAATAGGAAAACAGCTGTGTCCTCCACCAGACTTAATTAACTCGAGGTAAAACTGTAGTAAAGACAAGGCAGTTTGGAGATGTCACTTGTATTAGCAGATCGAGTTATGGCTACAGGGGAACCAGGAGCCAGATGTATAAAAGTATTCAGGCATGGTAAGATGCAGGCCCCACTTTAACTCATTCCTAGCTAAGACACAGTGATATTTCCTGTGTTTATTGCCCAGACAGAAAGGCTCCCCTCAAATGGCAGCCCTATCACTGACCAGCCTGAGAAAACTCCACCTCAGGAAGGTGAGTGACTGTACTCACTATGGGCCTGATTCCACAGTGCTCAGCAAGCTGAGAGCACATTGGCTTCTGAGCTCTTGAAAATCTCATGTTCAGTGCCAGATCCACAGCCCATCATGGTGACTGGGCAACAAAATGAATTAAATCCAATGATGAAAAATGCAAAGTAATGGAAAACATAATCCCAACTATTCATACAAAATGATGGGGTCTAAATTAGCTGTTACCACTCATCAAAGACATCTTGAAATCATCATGGATAGTTCCCTGAAAACATCTGTTCAATGTGCAGTGTCAATCAGAAGAGCGAACAGAATGTTAGGAACCATTAGATACGGGATGGAAAATAAGACAGAAAAATATCGTAATACCACTGTATAAATCCATGAAATGCCCATATCTTGAATGTGTCATGAAGGTCTGGTCATTATATTTAAGAAAAGATATATTAGAATTTGAAAAAGTCCAGAGAAGGGCAAAAAAATGATTATGGGTATGTAATGGATTCCCTCTGAGGAGAGATTAGAAAGACTGGGACTGTTCACTTGAGAAAAGTGGCGTCTCAGGGGGATTTCATAGGGGTGTAGAACATTCTGAAGGATGGGGAGAAAATGACGAAGGAAGTGTTACTTACTCCTTCATATAACACAAAAATAGGAGTCAGCCAATGACATTAACAGGCAGCAGTTTTAAAACAAACATAAGGAAGTACTTCTTCACATAATGCACAGTCAGCCTGTGAGTCTCGTTGACAGGGGATGTTATGAAATCCAAAAGTATAAAAGCGTTCAAAAAAGATTTCAATAAGTTCATGGAGGATAGGCCCATCAATAGCTATTACACAAGATGGTCAGGGACAGAACCCTATAACTTGGGTCAAGGACTGACATTTATTATAACTATAAACCTTCCAGCACAATGACACCTGACCTGGATTTGGACTTTAGGTGCTAGTGCATTATTATTAATTATTACTATTATTACACCAGCTGGGAATCTGACCCATTCACTGAAATGGAGCAGGGCTGATTTACACCAGCTGGGGCTCTCAACCAGGATGTCTGAAGCTCCTCTGGAGAGATGTGATCTAGGGATTTGTAGCAGCTCTGTCTCTGGGATGATCTTTGTTTGGTCAACCACCGAGCAGCTGAATGTCCCTGATATTGTTTGTGTTTATTGCCCAGGCCAGAAGCTGATTCCGAACACCAGCCCCAGCCCTGAGGATCCAACATCTCAGGAAGGTGAGTGACTGTGTTCAGGCCTGATTCCCACAGTGCTCAGCATGCTGAGAGCATGTTGGGTCTGAGCTCTCGAGAATCTCACCCTGAGTGCCTGACCCGCAGCCCATCGGTGTCCATGGGACCCTGGCACTGAGTCAGGATGGCAAATACCTTACAGGGTAATCAGATTCAAAACAAGGAGAATCCCTCTAGGCAAAACCTTAAGTTACAAAAAGACACAAAGACAGGAATATACATTCCCTCCAGCACAGCTTATTTTACCAGCCATTAAACAAAAGAAAATCTAACGCATTTTCTAGCTAGATTACTTACTAACTTTACAGCAGTTGGAAGGCTTGTATTTCTGATCTGTTCCTGGCAAAAGCATCACACAGACAGTCAGAACCCTTTGTTCCCCCACCCCCTCCAGATTTGAAAGTATCTTGTCCCCTCATTGGTCATTTTGGGTCAGGTGCCAGCGAGGTGATCTTAGCTTCTTAACCCTTTACAGGTGAAAGGATTTTGCCTCTGGCCAGGAGGGATTTTATAGCACTGTATACAGAAAGGTGGTTACCCTTCCCTGTATATTTATGATATGTGGGCTCAGAGATTTTCTTGATTATGGTAATCCATTCCATAAGAACATAAGAATGACCATACTGGGTCACACCAAAGTTCCATCTAGCCCGGTAGCCTGTCTTCTGACAGCGCCAATGCCAGGTGCTTCAGAGGGAATGAACAGAACAGGTAATCACCAAGTGATCCATCCCCTGTCATCCATTCCCAGTTTCTGGCATTCAGAGATTTAAAGACACCCAGAGCATTGGGTTGCAGCCATGACCATCTTGGCTAATAGCCAATGACGGATTTATCCTCTATGAACTTATCTAATTCTTTTTTGAACTCTCTTATAGTTTTGGCCTTCACAACATCACCTGGCAATGAGTTCTACAGGTTGACTTTGTGTTGTGTGAAAAAGTACTTCCTTGTGCTTGTTTTAAACCTGTTTGTTTTTAAACCTCCCTTTTGTTTGTATTAAACATCCATTCTCTTTAACTCAGTTTCCACTTTATGAAGAGATGTGATAAGAATCCTGGGAGGTGTCTGTACACTATACAGTTTAGCATTGTCTTTCTTAAGGTTATTCATATTGGATCTCCTTTCAAAGGTCTGTTGTCAACAAATATTCCATCCAATTCTTCCACATTTCTCACTAGGCCCATCATGGCTGTCAGGTTGTGGCTGAGAAGGTTGTTGGTCTGTAGTCCTTTGATCACATACAATCTGAATTCATGTCTTAATAAGTTGTTTCTGTGGTGAACTGACTCAGGCAGTTCAGAATACCTCTGCAGGGCTAATCAGAGCTGTGTCAGGTGATTTCAGTTCTGGGAGGGGTTGAAGGTGATTGTAAGTCCCTTCTGAGATGCCTGTGATATCTGCTCATGAGTCAATTGTAAAGTCAATACTCTTGCCATGAATATTCAGTTTCACTCTCCAAGCAGGTTGTGTGTTAGGACTAAGGCTACGTTTTTGTCTTGGGTATTTTTAGTAAAAGTCATGGACAGGTAAACAAAAATTCATGGGCCTGTGACCTGTCCATGACTTTTACTAAAAATACCTGCTGTGACTAAAACTTGGGCAGGGGTGTTGGGGTGCTCTGGAAGGGTTGGTGGTCTGGGGGCACTGTGGGTGCTGGGGGAGGTGACCCGGGCCCCCCGCTGGTCTTGTGTGTGTGGGGGGTGGGGTGGGGAGGGGGGTTGGCAGGGCTGGCAGGGGCTTCCTACCCGTCTTCGTGTCCCTGAAGCTTCTAGGCAGCGGAGTCAGAGGCCAGGGCAGGGACTTCTCTGCAGCTTCCATTGGCCGGGTGCAGACACCACACGGCATGGAGACCCTTCCCTGCCCCCTAGGGGTTGCAGTACCCGCCCCCAACCCCGGGCCAGCATCAGCCGCTGCAGAAGTCACGGAGGTCATGGAAAGTCACGGAATCCATGACTTCCGTGACCCCTATTATAGACTCACAGCCTTAGTTATAACAAATGATAGATCCCAGAACCAATTGTCTGTACTATGAGTCAACTCTCTGACGGCTTTGGTGCAGCAAACAGCTGCAAAATGTCCATATTTTATGCATGTATTACACAGTGAGTCTTTTGGGCTATGACTTTTTCCATACCTTATGCATGTAGGCTGCAATTTGCCCTGTTTAGCCTGGAAGTTCTCTCTCCTGGCCTCAGGGGTCTTATGGCAATGATTTTAGCGCTCCTGTTGCATCTGTTAACAGCTTCTAAGATAGCTTCTTGTTTTTCAAGTGTGGCAAATGGCTCTTGGTTTTGTTGTCTCACCAGCTCAGACTGCTTTGTTTTCTGTATATCTGTGTGTAGGGTTAAATCTCTCTTCAGGTGTAGCTGCTGTGAATTTTATTTTATCTGTTAATCTGATAACCAGCCTGTCTCTGAGATTTTCATATTTTGCATTCCCAAAGTCACAGTTTTCAACCAATGTATGCAGAGCTCTAATCAAACGGTCAACATTCCCCCCTGCATCTTGAATTCTCTGGTGGAAATGGGATCTTTCATCAACCATGTTTCTCTGAGCTCTAAAGTAGGCATCAAGCATAGCCAGAACTCTTCACAGTCTTCTTTGTGACTGTCTTCAGTAAAGTCAAAGGATTTAAAGATATGCTCTGCTTGTTTCCCCATAGCATAAATTACAGAAGATACCTGTATATTTCCTGATTCTTGGTGGAGCCTTTTTGCAATATGAAATCTTGCATAATATTGTTTCCAGTTTGTCCATTGTGAAGGTTTGTCACAGGTGAAGTTCCCTGGAGGTTTGAAGAATGACGTGTTGATGAGATCCTGCAACCTTTATTGCTTTGTTCCTTCTGTCTGCAAACTTTGTTGCTGTTTTCCTTCTGTTTCTGTTCTCCTCTGGCTCTAGTTTACTTCTGACACCATGTCATATTCCAGTACAAATATGGTGTGGGGATGGCAGGCTCCCTGCCCAGTTCCAAGCACTGTCCCCACCCTGAGCGCCGGCTCTGCAGCTCCCATTGTCCGGGAACCATGGCCAATGGGAGCTGCGGGAGCTGTGCCTGTGGGCATCACACAGAGCCCCCATGGCCGTCCCGGCCCCTAGGAGCTGGAGGGACATGCCGGCCGCTTCCGGGAGCCACCTGAGGTAAGCACCGCCCAGAGTCTGCACCCCTCACTTCCTCCCACACCCCAACCCCTTGCCCCAGCCCTGAGTCCCCTCCTGCAGTCCAAACTCCTTGGCCCCAGCCTGGAGCCCCCTCCTGTACCCCAAACCCCTCATCCTTGGCCCCACCCCATAGCTCACACCCACAGCTGGAGCCCAAACCCCCTCCCGCACCCCAACCCTCTGCCCCATCCTGGAGGCCCCTCCCACACTCTGAACCCCTTGACCACACCCCCAGCCCGGAGCCCTCTCCCACACCCTAAACCCCTCATCCCTGGCCCCACCCCAGAGCCTGCACCTCCAGCTTGAGCCTGCACCCCCCTTCTGCAACCCCACCCCCTGCCACAGCCCAGAGCAAATAGGCGAATGAGCGAAGGTGGGGGAGAGGAAGCCACGGATGGAGAGGGAATGGAGTGAGCAGGGGTGGGGTATTTGAGAAAGGGGCTGGGCAGGGGCAGGGCTTTGGGAAGGGGACGGGCAAGGTGCTGGGCAAGGGTGTTCGGTTTTCTGCGATTAGAAACTTGGGAATCCTAGTGTCACTAGACTCCACTGCCCCTTCCTTATGTCTACGGACTGTCTGTGCCCCTGGCTGTAGGAAAGGGCAGGTCACTCTCTGGGGCCGTTCCAATGTCCACATTCCTGCTCAGAAACGGCCTGTCCACTGCGTTCCATGGAGGGGACGATGTTATCCCCTAACAAAGGGCTGCCTCGGTCCATGTCAGAGAGCGATCAAACCATGGAGGTCTCTGCTTGGCTCACGTCTCATTCTGGGCTTCTCAAGACAAAATAAGACATATCCCAGAAATCCCCAATTGTTCACTCTCCTGCATGAATGTTGGTGTCTCCCAGCCATGCTGCTCCAGGCTGGGGCTGCTGGCTCAGCCAGGGGAGATGGGAAGAGCTGCTGGGAGAGCCCCCAAGAGACAGAGTGAGAGGCAGAATGTGGAGCTGGTGACTCAGCATGGTTGTCCCTGGGAGCCAGCCCCGAGCCCGGGTTT
Source organism: Chelonia mydas (assembly GCF_015237465.2). Taxonomy (NCBI): domain Eukaryota; kingdom Metazoa; phylum Chordata; order Testudines; family Cheloniidae; genus Chelonia; species Chelonia mydas. Next base: position 12,337,691 of record NC_051263.2, on the reverse strand, counting down.
CCGTGCAGTGTTAGGGGGCGGCTGGTCTGTCTGAGGAGCCTTTGACACTGGGGACATGGGGGATGCTTCAACACTCGGTGTTTGTAAATCAAGACTGTTGTTACTAGAAGACACTCTCCAGCTCCACCACAGACATGGGCTGGATGCAGGGATCGCTGCATGGGATTCTCTGGCCCACAGGGGTTTGTCCTGACTCTGGAGACTAAGCAACAAATATAGGGAATACAAGAAGAAGGCAAAAGGGCTCATCTTTATCCACCACTGATGAAGCAAAATGGACAGCGCTTTTTGCATTTATGGAAGGTGGTTCCCAGCTGTGCTGGCTGGTGGTGCTGGGAGATTGCTTTGGGGGAAAAGACTTTAGACAAGGATTTCAGCCTGTGAACATTAAGTTTAGGCTCTAAGAAGCATGTTATACTTTTTGTTTTGTATGTAACCATTTGTATCTCCATTCTCTCGGTATCTCTTAACACTTTATCTTTGATAATAACCTTACTATTGTTTTCACTCAAACTCAGTCTCCATGCTGTGATGTTTTAAAGGACTTGCCCAGGGCCAGATTTATACCTGGGGCGCCCCTAGTTGCAGGTGCTCAGAGCCAGGACCTGCAGGGGGACCTCGCTGCCTGTAGTGGCTTGGAGCCTCCCAACTCACCGCCTGCAGCGGCCAGGAGCTGCGGGGGCCCCCGCCTCTGCAGTGGCTCAGAGCTCCTAACTGTGGCGGGTGACGGAGATACCCTGCCACTTTTAACTTTTCTTTGTCCCACCACCCAGCGCCCCTCCACCCACAGAACCCCCATTGCCCAGCACCCCAACACACACACACCTTCCCCACCCCCCACTGCCAGTGACCCCAGAAACTCCCACTGCCCAGTGGCCCCCCCCAGAGACCCACTCTTCCAAGCCCTGCCCCCCAGCCGCATTCACTGGCCCCACTGGGAGGTGACTTTGTCGGCCGGCCTAAGCGAGGAGCGTTCCAGCAGGGTAATCCCTAGGGCAGAGCTTTTAGAAAAACCCATCCAATCTCAATTTAAAAGTTTCAGAGTAACAGCCGTGTTAGTCTGTATTCGCAAAAAGAAAAGGAGTACTTGTGGCACCTTAGCGACTAACCAATTTATTTGAGCATAAGCTTTCGTGAGCTACAGCTCACTTAATCGGATGCAGCTGTAGCTCACGAAAGCTTATGCGCAAATAAATTGGTTAGCCTCTAAGGTGCCACAAGTACTCCTTTTCTTAATTTAAAAGTTGTCAGTGACGGAGAATCCATCGTGACCCTTGGTAAATTGTGCCAATGGTTAATTTATGTCTTATTTCCAGTCTGAATTTGGCTAGCGTCTATGTCCAGCCATTGGATCATGTTAGACCTTCTCTGCTAAATTCAGAGCCTATTATTAAATATTTGTTCCCCATGTAGGCACTTACAGACTGTGATCAGGTCACCCTTTAACCTTCTCTTTGTTAAGCTAAAGAGATGGAGCTCTTTGCGTCTATGACTATCAGGCAGGTTTTCTAATCCATTAATCATTCTTATGGATCTTTTCTGAACTGTCTCCAATTTATGTCTCTTGAACTGTGGACATTGGAACTGGACACAGGATTCCAGCAGGGGTCACACCGGTGCCAAATACAGGGGTAAAATAACCTCTGTGCTCCTACTCAAGATTCCCCTGTTTATGCATCCAAGCATCGCATTTGCCTTTTTGGCCACAGTGTCACCCTGGGAACTCATAGAATCATAGAATCATAGAATATCAGGGTTGGAAGGGACCCCAGAAGGTCATCTAGTCCAACCCCCTGCTCAAAGCAGGACCAAGTCCCAGTTAAATCATCCCAGCCAGGGCTTTGTCAAGCCTGACCTTAAAAACCTGTAAGGAAGGAGATTCTACCACCTCCCTAGGTAACGCATTCCAGTGTTTCACCACCCTCTTAGTGAAAAAGTTTTTCCTAATATCCAATCTAAACCTCCCCCATTGCAACTTGAGACCATTACTCCTCGTTCTGTCATCTGCTACCATTGAGAACAGTCTAGAGCCATCCTCTTTGGAACCCCCTTTCAGGTAGTTGAAAGCAGCTATCAAATCCCCCCTCATTCTTCTCTTCTGCAGACTAAACAATCCCAGCTCCCTCAGCCTCTCCTCATAAGTCATGTGCTCTAGACCCCTAATCATTTTTGTTGCCCTTCGCTGGACTCTCTCCAATTTATCCACATCCTTCTTGTAGTGTGGGGCCCAAAACTGGACACAGTACTCCAGATGAGGCCTCACCAGTGTCGAATAGAGGGGAACGATCACGTCCCTCGATCTGCTCGCTATGCCCCTACTTATACATCCCAAAATGCCATTGGCCTTCTTGGCAACAAGGGCACACTGCTGACTCATATCCAGCTTCTCGTCCACTGTCACCCCTAGGTCCTTTTCCGCAGAACTGCTGCCTAGCCATTCGGTCCCTAGTCTGTAGCGGTGCATTGGGTTCTTCCGTCCTAAGTGCAGGACCCTGCACTTATCCTTATTGAACCTCATCAGATTTCTTTTGGCCCAATCCTCCAATTTGTCTAGGTCCTTCTGTATCCTATCCCTCCCCTCCAGCGTATCTACCACTCCTCCCAGTTTAGTATCATCCGCAAATTTGCTGAGAGTGCAATCCACACCATCCTCCAGATCATTTATGAAGATATTGAACAAAACCGGCCCCAGGACCGACCCCTGGGGCACTCCACTTGACACCGGCTGCCAACTAGACATGGAGCCATTGATCACTACCCGTTGAGCCCGACAATCTAGCCAGCTTTCTACCCACCTTATAGTGCATTCATCCAGCCCATACTTCCTTAACTTGCTGACAAGAATGCTGTGGGAGACCGTGTCAAAAGCTTTGCTAAAGTCAAGAAACAATACATCCACTGCTTTCCCTTCATCCACAGAACCAGTAATCTCATCATAAAAGGCGATTAGATTAGTCAGGCATGACCTTCCCTTGGTGAATCCATGCTGACTGTTCCTGATCACTTTCCTCTCCTCTAAGTGCTTCAGGATTGATTCTTTGAGGACCTGCTCCATGATTTTTCCAGGGACTGAGGTGAGGCTGACTGGCCTGTAGTTCCCAGGATCCTCCTTCTTCCCTTTTTTAAAGATGGGCACTACATTAGCCTTTTTCCAGTCATCCGGGACTTCCCCCGTTCGCCACGAGTTTTCAAAGATAATGGCCAAGGGCTCTGCAATCACAGCCGCCAATTCCTTCAGCACTCTCGGATGCAATTCGTCCGGCCCCATGGACTTGTGCACGTCCAGCTTTTCTAAGTAGTCCCTAACCACCTCTATCTCTACAGAGGGCTGGCCATCTCTTCCCCATTTTGTGATGCCCAGCGCAGCAGTCTGGGAGCTGACCTTGTTAGTGAAAACAGAGGCAAAAAAAGCATTGAGTACATTAGCTTTTTCCACATCCTCTGTCACTAGGTTGCCTCCCTCATTCAGTAAGGGGCCCACACTTTCCTTGGCTTTCTTCTTGTTGCCAACATACCTGAAGAAACCCTTCTTGTTACTCTTGACATCTCTTGCTAGCTGCAGCTCCAGGTGCGATTTGGCCCTCCTGATATCTTTCCTACATGCCCGAGCAATATTTTTATACTCTTCCCTGGTCATATGTCCAACCTTCCACTTCTTGTAAGCTTCTTTTTTATGTTTAAGATCCGCTAGGATCTGTGCAGCTGATACACCATGACACCCATATCTTTTCCAGTGTCACTGCTTCCTAGGATAGAGTCCCGCATCATGTAAGTATGGCCTGTATTCCTTGTTCCTAGATGTATGCATTTACATTTGGCCATATTAAATACATACTGTTTGCTTGCACCCAGCTCACCTAGCGATCCAGAATGCGCTTTGTATCAGTGACCTGTACCCTTGGTTATTAACCCCTCTCCCTATTTTTGTGTCATCTAAAAACTTTTTCAGTGATGATTTTGTGTTTTCTTTCGGTTATTAATAAAAATGTTAACTGGTTCAGAGCCAAGAACTGATCCCTGTGGGACCCCACTGGAGACACACCCACTCGATGATGATTCCCTGTTTACAATTACATTTTGAGACTTTTCAGTCAGCCAGTTTTTAATCCATTTAATGTGGGCCATGTCAATTTTATATCGTTTGAGTTTTTTATCAAAATGTGGTACCAACTCAAGTACAGAAGTCTAAGTCTATTACATCAGCACTATTATCTTTACCAATCAATTTAGAAATCTCATAAAAAAAGATAGCTAACAGGAGAAGCAAAAAGCAGGGGAATTTTGTGAGGGAGTTCTCCAGGGGAAGGAGGAGTGACCACACGACTCTTGGTGTGAGTTGCTGCCTGGTAGTTTGTTTGGTGTTGTGGGCTTGTCTGCTTGCCGTGTGCCTGCTTGAATGAAGTTTATAGGGAAGTCTGTTTGTGAGGCTGTGTGCTGAGTCTAGTTGCCTTCTAAGAACGGCTGAGAGCTTCTTAAGGACTCTCTAACCTGACATGTTTTGATCCCTAATCCCTTTTGGATGCTTGACAAGGGGCGGGGTGAACTCAGGGAGAACAGGGATTTAAAAAGACAGCTTGTGAGCAAGGAGCTAGCCAACAGGGGCAACAAACAGGGAGTTTTGTTAGGGAGTTAAGACAGAGAGTGTGAGAGCCAGATACACCTAACAAGTATTGTCTGAGTTTATGCCAAAAACTCCCTCCTCACCCCCCCCCAAATAATCCCCACACAAAGAACAAACAAACAAAGAAACCCTGCAAGACTAAAAAGAATGCTGGCAGCAGCAGAGTGGGGGCTATCCAGTTTAGGGCACTGAATGCAGCATGTACAATTACCTGCCTTGTGGCATTTGGTGCAAGCAACTCATGAGTCTCAGATACTGAGTATAGGCTCTTGAAACCAGAGTAGCTGAACTTGAGGAGCTAAGGGAGACAGAGAGGTACATAGAGGAGACTTTCTGGGACACAGTAGAGCAGTCCCACCCCTAGGGTGGCAGCCTCTGTGCTGTTGAGGAGGATGAAAATCTTGGGGAAGGAGAACATCAAGCTGGAACAGAGGGAAATCAGCCCATCATTGAGACCCAACTTTTAGATGATGTCACAGTGTCCTCTCGCACTGAGGATACCCCTCTAGAAGAGATGGGTAATAGTGATGGGGGATTCAATCATTAGATAGATAGTTGGGTTTGTGATGACCAGGAGAACCGCATGGTGAATTGCCTGCTGGGTGAAAAGGTGGTGGATCTCTTGAGACATCTAGACAGGCTTAGTGCAGTGCTGGGGAGGAGTTGGTGGTTGTGGTACATGTAGGTACAAGTGACATAGGGAAAGGTAGGAGAGTGGTCCTGGGGGCCACACTTAGGCTGCTAGGTAAGAGATTAAAGTTCAGAATTTCAGTGGTAGCATTCTCTGAAATGCTTCCAGTTCCATGCTCAGGATCAGTTAGACAGGCAGAACTGCAGGGTCTCAATGCATGGATGAGACAATGGTGTTTGAAGGACAGTGTTAGGGGGCTTATTCCTTCACCCACTTACTTCCCTGGTCCTTCTCGCATGAACAGAGAGCAACAATACCCAAAGTCCAAAGGTGCAAACAATTCAATGTTTATTGGGGTGAACTTCCAGCAAGCATGATTCCAGTTTCCTTCCTTAGTGTCCCCCTTCCCAGCTCTGACACCGCAAAGCCTTACACCTGTGTCCCTGTTCCCATTCCTGCCCTTATCCAAACATGATTCCAATTTCCCCACCCCCATTCCCTGTTCCCATTTCTCCCTTTAGCAAAACATGATTCCAATTTCCCCACCCCCATTCCCTGTTCCCATTTCCCACCTACCCCACTCACTTCCTGATTGACTGCAGACTATATAGTAAAACTTGAGTTCTGCTTAGCTATACCTTAACCAATCATTTTCCTGAAATTTAACTAACCAGTCCTAACATATTGTAACATGATTATGTAACCAATTATATCCCACCACCTTAATTAGTTTACATCCAGCAAAATTAATTATACAGTAGACAGGAACAATCACAGAACCAGACAGAGATTATACAGACAAACAATTGGGAAATGGGGACTACAGTGATAGAACAAACACAGAAATGAGGATTTCACATCCCAGCTATTGATAAGTGAGTTCTTGCCAGACAGATGCTATCAAACTAAGTTTCCTTTTACATCTTCTAGGCACTTCCCTTTCTCTGGAGGCGATAGGCACTATCAGGACAGGATTATATTCCTAACAGCCCAATAGCACCTTATTTCAATGTGACTAGTTTGGAATGTGAAGATGTGACCGTTCGCTTCCCAGTTTATGGCTGCCTCTGCTGCTTAGCCAAAGGCCTTAGCCTAAGAACAGGGCCTCAGACTGTCATAGTAAGAGAAGGCTCTTACACTGGCAGACAGTGACTTTGATTCTTTCTTTTATACCTCTATAACTAGCTAAGTGATAAGAATACACCTAAATTCTTAGAGTATAGGCCTTTACAGACAGGCCTGAATATCTATGTCCTAACAGACAGAATAGGGTTTATTAGGAACCTTCTGAGAAAAGAGGAGTCTATACAGGTCGGATGGGCTCCACCTAAACCAAAATGGAATCAGATTGCTGGTATATAAAATTAAAAAGGCTGTTGAGGAGTTTTTAAACTAAGGACTGGGGAAAGCCTATGGGTGCAGAGGAGCGCGTGGTTCGGATAGAAACATCCTGTAAGGGAGGATCTATTAATGGGGATTCTCTATATCCTAGTAAAGCGAGAGGACAGAGGTTGATCAAGTACAGGTAGGAAATGAAGAGAAACTATCAAATGAAAAAGAGTCCCATTCAATTACGTCACATGAAGGCAGACAACTAAATTTTGACAAATTTGATAAGTGCTTTTATACAAATGCTAGAAGTCTCAATATTCAGATGGATGAACTTGAGTGCCTGGTGTTAAATGAGGATATTGATATAACAGGCATCACAGAAACTTGGTGGAATGATGATAATCAATGGGACATGATATTACCAGGGTACAAAATATGTAGGAAAGACGGAGCAGGTCACGCTGGTGGGTAAGTGGCACTATGTGTGAAAGAAAGCATAGAGTCAAATACAGTAAAAGTCTTAAATGAATCAAACTGCACCATAGAATCTCTATGGATAGAAATTCCATGCCAGAATAATGAGAAGATGGCAGCAGGATTATACTACCAACCACCTAACTAGGATGATGGTGATTATGTAATGCGCTGGGAGATTGGCCAGGCTACAACAATAGAAAACTCAGTAATAATGGGGGATTTCAGTTATCCCATATTGACTGGGTACATGTTACCTTAGAATGCAATACAGAGATAACATTTCTAGACACTGTTAATGATTGCTTCTTGGAGAAACTAGTCCTGGAAAGCACAAGGGGAGAGGCAATTCTTGATTTAGTCCTAAGTGGAGCACGGGATCTGGTCCAAGGGGGGAATATAGCTGAACCACTTGGTAATAGCAACCATAATATAATTGAATTTAACAACCTTCTAGAGGGGAAATAGCATTTAAGTTCAAAAAGGGAAATGACACAAAAATTAGGAGGCTAGTTAAATGGAAAGAAAAAGGCACAGTCACAAGAATGAAATACCTGCATGCAGCATGTAAACTTTTTAAAAACACCACAAGAGAGGCTCAAACTCAATGTATATGCCAAATTAAAAAGAAAGAAAAATTAAGAGGACCAAAAAAAATACTACCATGGCTAAACAACAGAATAGAAGAGGCGGTTAGAGACAAAAAAAAAAACTTTTTAAAATTAGAAGTCAAATCCTACTGAGGAAAATAGAAAGGAACAAAACTCTGGCAAGTCAAGTGTAAAAGTATAATTAGGCCAAAAAAAAAAAAATTTGAAGAGCAACTAGCAAAAGGCACAAAAAACAGCAGCATTTTTTTTTAAGTACATCAGAATCAGGAATTCTGCCAAACAATCAGTGGGGCCACTGGACGATTGAGCTGCTAAAGGAGCACACAAGGAAAACGAGGCTGTTATGGAGAAGCTAAATTAATTTGTTGCATCAGATTGGTCCTGCTTTGAGCAGGGGGTTGGACTAGATGACCTCCTGACGTCCCTTCCAACCCTAAGATTCTATGATTCTAGGATTCTTCACTGCAGATGACGTGAGGGAGATTCCCACACCTCAGCCATTCTTTTTAGGTGACAAATCTGAGGAACTGTCCCAGATTAAGGAGGGTTTGGAACAAGTTTGATAAATTAAAGAGTAATAAGACATCAGGACCAAATGACATTCACCCAAGAGTTCTGAAGGAACTCAGATATGAAATTGCAGAACTACTAACTGTGGTATGTAACCTATTGCTTAAATCAGCCCCTGTACCAGATTATTGGGGGATAGTTAATATAACTCTGATTTTTCAAAAAGGCTCCAGAAGCAATCCTGGCAGTTACAGGCTGGTAAGCCAGAGAAATAGGTTGAAACTACAATAAACACTGGAATGCGTTACCTAGGGAGGTGGTAGAATCTCCTTCCTTAGAGGTTTTTAAGGTCAGGCTTGACAAAGCCCTGGCTGGGATGATTTAACTGGGAATTGGTCCTGCTTCGAGCAGGGGGTTGGACTAGATGACCTTCTGGGGTCCCTTCCAACCCTGATATTCTATGATTCTATGATTCTATGATTCTAAAGAACAGAATGATCGGACACAGAGATGAACGTGATTTGTTGAGGAAGTGTCAACATGGCTTTTGTAAAGGGAAATCATGTCTCACCAATCTACTAGAATTCTTTGAGGGGGTCAACAAACATGTGGACGAGGGGGATCCAGTGGATATAATGTACTTGGAGTTTCAGAAAGCCTTTGACAAGGTACCACACCAAAGGCTATTAAGCAAAGTAAGGGGTCATGGGATAAGAGGGAAGGTCCTCTCGCGGATCAGTAACTGGTTAAAAGACAGGAAACAAAGGGTAGGAGTAAACGGTCAGTTTTCAGAATGCAGAGACATAAATAGAGGTGTTCCCCAGGGATCGGTACTGGGATCAGTGCTGCTCAATATTTTCATAAATGATCTGGAAAAGGAGGTAAACAGTGAAGTGGCAAAGTTTGCAGATGATACAAAATTATACAGTTAAATCCATAGCAGACTGCAAAGACTTACAAAGGGATCTCACAAATATGGGTGAATGGGCAACAAAATGGCCGATAAAATTCAGTGTTGATAAATGCAAAGTATTGCATATTGGAAAACATAATCTCAACTATACAAGCAAAATGATGGGGTGTAAATTAGCTGTTAGCACTCAGGAAAGAGATCTTGAATAGTTCTCTGAAAACATCTGCTGAGTATTCATTGGCAGTCAAAAAAGCTAACGAAATGTTAGGAACCATTAGGAAAGGGATAGATAGTATGACAGAAAATATCATAATGCCACTATATGAATATAAAATAATATGGAACAATCAAGGATACTGAAACTAACAAACATCATTATATAAATACATGGCATGCCCACTCCTTGAATATTGCGTGCAGTTCTCGTCACTTCATTTCAAAAAAGATACATTAGAATTGGGAAAAGGATAGAGAAGGGCAACAAAAATGATTAGGGCTATGGGATAGCTTCCAGATGAGCAGAGATTAAAAAGACTCGGACTGTTCATCTTAGAAAAGAGATGACTAAAGGGGATATGATAGAAGTGTATAAAATCATGACTGGTGTGGAGAAAGTGAATTGGGAAGTGTTATTTACCCCTTCACATAACAGAAGAACCAGTGGACACCCAATTAAATTTATAGCTGTCAGGTATAAAACAAACAAAAGGAAGGACTTCTTCCCACAATGAACCCTCAACCCTCATGCCCTCATTGCTGGGCATGTTGTGAAAGCCAAAAGTATAATGGGGCTCAAAAAACAATTAGATAAGTTCATGGACGATAGGTCCATCAATGGCTATTAGCCAGGATGGCCTGTAACACAACCCCATGTGCTGGGAGTCTTTAAATCACTGACTGCCGGATGCTGGGACTGGATGACTGAGGATGGGTCACTTTATAGCTGCCCTGTTCTGTTCATTCCCTCTGAAGCATCTGGCACCAGCCACTGCCAGATGGCAGGATACTGGACTAGATGGACCATTGGCCATTCTTACGTTCTTATATTACCCTCCTTTAATTCTAGCTACTCCATCAGACTGACAGCGCTATAATTATCTGGGTCATCCCGTTTACACTTTTTAAATATTGGCACAACATTAGCTTTCCAATGCTAAGGTCCTGTGCCCAGCCAATCCCTGGCCTTTGTATGACCCTCAGCCAAAGGGAGTCCTGTACAGAGACCATGTCCTGGTGTTACCGGCATAGTCCCCATATTCCGTGTGATGCCAGTGTCCCAGGTCCCCTTTACTCGAACACCTGGGGCATGCTGGGTTTTCATTCCTTCCCTCTCCATGTATGGTTGTTCTACAGCTGCAGTGTCTGGCAGATCCATATGCCTGGGCCGAGCAGGCCTGGGTCAGTGTGACAGGGACACACGGCCCCTGGGGGCAGGGCTGAGGGGGCGCAGTGAAGAGGCCAGTGGAGTGAGAGCTCACACTGCCAGAGCAGGCTGGGAGCTCAGAACAGATGTTAATGACCCCTGTGCATCATTTTGAGATAAATTCACCCCCCCCCACAACGCCCGCCCTAGCAGTGGTGCGTGCAGCAGGCTGTGGAGGGTGGAGACGCCGAGACAGACACCAGCTCATGTCAAGAACATGTCCTTTTGTCTCCCAACTCAGGGGAGACCCGCAGCTGGAGCTAGTGGGAAAAAGGCGGCAATTGTCATGAGGAATTTGCCCTTTTCCTGGGAATGGGTTAGAAATTCACTAGTTTTGGCTCAGCAGGACTGAGCCTGTCCCAGGGAAGTTTCTATGGGAAACCAGGGGGTCCAACTCTCCCTGATGCAGAGACCAGATGCGGGGGTGGTGGTGCTGAATAATGTTTCCATTCTCATCTCATGGGGGGAGGGCCCTTTTGGCCACAGACACATCAGGACCTTTCTCAGATACGCTACAAGAGCCCAGGGCCTGTCCGGGCCAGAAGAAGGAGGGGAGAAGGAGGGACCTGGGGCACAGAACCCCTGTGGCTGCTCATCAGAGACCTAGATGAGATGTTGCCATTGGATATTCAGGCTGAGTTTTCGGCTCTCGATCCCCCCATGATCCTGCTGTGGCTACTCTGTGAGTGTGCAGTGAGCTCTCTGCCTAGGGGCTTGGGGGGTGGCAGTCTGGGCTCCGGGGGATGTGGGGACCAGCCTGGGGGGAGGGGAATTTATGGTAAAAATGGTTTAAATGAACAGCTGCACTTGAATATTATACTGAGCTCTAAACAGTTATTTCATGTTGGGTTTAAAAGCTGGTTTGAAATTTGTGGGCCAAAGTTTCTTACCAATTTCTGACAGAATATTTAACCCTCAGAACACTGTTTTGATAATTAGCTATTCTACTTTATATATAATGCCCCCGTGTGTGTGTATTGTACTCACAAATATACTATACCCTGTGGCTGAGATTTTCAAAGCTACCTAAGGGATTTGGACACCATGTTCAAATTCATGGCAACTGAGCATCCAAATCACCTACAGAGCTTTGAAAGTCTGAGCCGGTGAGCAGATCTTTAATAGTACATAGAATGGACCTGCATTAAAAGGATAATATTGAGGTTACAAATCAGGAAATGACTGGGTTAGGGCTGGCTGTGCGGAGCTCATTTCAGGGACAAGGAGAAAGAGTCGAAGCTGATTAGGAAAGTAGAGACAGTGAGAAAATGTTGTGAAGATCATTAATGTTCGTGTTCTGTGTTTTCAGCAGGTTACATGGGTGAGGAGTGCTTTACTATTAGAACAAATTTCTTAAACTTTAATGGAGACTTTAAGCCTGTCTTGCAAATATCTAAACTTTGTAAGATTCCTGATTGGGGCTTTCCATCGATAGCCATGGTGAGACCCAGGGCACATATTTGGTGTCCCCGATGTAACCAGATATTTCAGAAAGATTAACCAAGTCAGGGAAAAACACAGGACTGAGAGCTGCTCAAAATTTCCAGGAAATTTCAAAATTTACAAATAAAATCAGGATAATTTTCCCACTGAATTTCCCCACACTTCCGTTTTTTGATCAATTACATAACTGGTTGAAATGTTTAAAATTTCCAAATTCTGAAGTAAAAAAATGAGGCTAATGATGAGTTAGGCAAGGAGGCTGATTTATTGCTTTTACTTGCTTCAGCATTTCTCTTAGTAGCATCCACTGCAATTCAGGCAATAATGCAGATGACATGGGCTGGCAATGTATGCCGGTTTTGGTGTCATGGGGATCATGTGGTACAATGGGCCAGATCCTCAGCTAGTTTAAAGCAGCTTCACTGATGTCGATGGAGAATTCCAACTTATGCCTGCTGAGGATCAGGCTCTATATTGTTATTGAGGTATCCTGAGCCCTGCAGCTGGATCTGAATGGGCACCGGCAGTTCAACTGCAGGATTAGGGCCAATGGCATTTATTCACAGGGGGTTTATTAACCCATTATAACCCGCAGACACTTGTTTTTGTCTTTAAAGCTCTAGACAATTCTTATTATTTGCTTGATTGGGATATAAAAGCCACAGTTTAGACTCCAGATGTGTTTGAAATAATAATAATAAATAATAATAAATACTTTAGACACATACATTTCTCACTGAGAAACTTACATTAGGATTTGTTAGAACAAATAACGCAAATACTGGGTGAATTTTAAAGCACCAGACTAAGGCTTTTTGCTGGCATAAAGTCCTATAACTCAAGTGAATTTAATGGAGCTATACCAATTTACACCAACTCTGGCTATTCCCCTAAAACCCCAATCTTGTACATGCATAACTTTGCTCATGTGAGCAGTAACATTGAAGTCAACAGCACTACTCTCACGAATACAGTTATGTGTGTGTTTAATTGTTTGCAAGATCAGGATCAAAGGTTATACATTATTAAACACTCCATTTTGATCATGTAGACTATTGATATTACTATAAAATCCAGTTCAAACTCCTCCTCACGCAAGCCATGTTCCTTTCAACAGTGCAGACATTACACAATATGTCCCCACTCCATCCCGTCACAGATAGAGCGTAACTCTGAGAACAACAACATTTTATTACCTAATACAATATTTTTGTCAGAAATGTGATGTTAGCATGGACTTAGTGGCTGTGGGTGGGATTTTCAAAACCGCCTGAGTGATTTAGGAGTGCAAAGGCCATTGAAAGTCCCTGGGGTTTATGTTCCAAAATGGAGCTGTATAAAAACACGCAAAAACACTTTTATGACACCTTATTAAATTTCAAAGTTGTTGCCATTTCATGGGGTTCCAAATGAAAGGAATGTTTGCTTTTGTAAAAAAAAAAAAAAAGGAATATTTTTGAAAGCATTTGAAATTTAGAAATTATTTTTTTTTTGAATTTTCATTTAACCCAGTTTCCCTTTTTTCTTCCCTCTGAATGCAACACAATGAACAATGCCCCATTTATTATGTGCAACCCTGGTCACCCCACCTAGGTACGGTGTGTAGCCCCCTTCATCCCACTTGGGCACCATAGGCAGTCCTGGTTACCCAACCTGCAACAGAAGAAAGAGTGGCCATGTTTTCCCCTCTTTTCTCATTTTTATATTTTTCATGTTTCCTTTGGCCACTCTGTAATTTTTCTGAGCTTCCTCAACTTTGAGGATTGGATAACCAGGGCAGCACATGGTACCCAGGTGGGATGACCAGGGCAGCACATGGTATCCAAGTGGGGTGACAGGGACTGCACATGGTACCCAGGTGGGGTGACCGAGACTGCGCATGGTATCCAGGTGGGGTGACTCAGGCTACCCAGTGACCAGGTGGGTGACCAGGGCTACACACGATACCCAGATGAAGCCTTTTACCATTGATACCAAAACTTTTCATTTTCTAAAAAAGGATTTTTTTAAAAAAAATTGAACACTTTTTTTCTTCCCAGTTCTGTCTCTTACATGCTTACAAATGTCCCACCAGGCATTGCCACAGACACGCACTGGGGCAGTGCTCAGATTGTGCATTCCACCTCAGCCCCACCTGCTCTGGGTCCAGGGTGACTGTGCAAGCTCCTGGGGGAAGGGGAGTGAACCCCGGCATTTGGGATCTTTAGAACACCTTGGGTTGAAAGCAGAGGCTGGTTTTGTGACTAAGGTGCTGGAATTGGTCTCAAAGGGCCTTAGCCCCAGTCCCAGTTCTAACTTCCACAGGGAAACCACTCAGTCTGTGTCTCACTTCCCCACCTGGGAAATGGGGATAATAACCCGCCCCTGCCCTCTGGGAGCTCTAGAAGGCTAAATTAATGGCTGTGTGGGAGGTCCTCAGGTAGCGCAGCCAGAGGAATTTTATAAGGACGTACAGGATGATAAGGAACCCTAGAAAATATTCTGGGTTGGCGTGTCAGAGAGATGGGCTGATCTAATAGGGGATGTTTTATAACTTCTGGGATTAGCATGGCACCTTGTAAATTGCACAGTAACCGATGGATAGAGTGAAGGGTCTTGATCTTGGGCTTGAATCAACACAGATCTTACTGAGGGATCGGAGCCTAGGGCTCTTGCATTACCCCTAACATGGGATTATCAAGGTTATCAAGGGCTAACATGGGATTATCAAGGTTAATGTCACCCCAGCGTGGCTGTGTATATAGTTAGAGCTGCTGTGTCTGCCACTCACCCCTCTCTTGCTGTCTGATGCAGGTGCTGGGGTCACAGGCCAAGAGCCCTGCAGCTCCCCAGGTGAGTGAAAGCACAAGAAACATGGATGAAGGGGAGACATAGAAAGGAGTAAAAAGAAAAAGAGTACTTGTGACACCTTAGAGACTAACCAATTTATTTGATCATAAGCTTTCGTGAGCTACAGCTCACTTGAAACTCCCAGACAATGGCAATAGGAGGGCGGCTGGGGAGGTGTAGGAGGGGGATGGGTGGGGAATGCCTCTTGCATGATTCCTGCCTGAAATCCTAGTAATCACATTGTAAATGGAAGACCATAAACATTCATTAAAATTAAAGACACTTGGACAAGATCCTCGTCAAGTATAAATCAGCTTAGCTCTGTTGACTCAAATGGAGCAGGGCTGATTTACACGAGCCGGGGATCTGACCCAGTGTCGCTGAGATACATGTTTAACAAACTTTCCATGTGTGAATCTTGGCAGACTTGGTGCTAATACAGGAGTGAGTTAATGAGACCCGGGCACTGCACTAGAATGAATTTGTCTTAAATCTCCTGCATTGCACCGTATTTAGTTTTATTCCAACGTGAAGAGAGATGGCTCATTCCATCAGCGAAGTGTATTTCTCATTAATTCATCACTAATGCTTATGTAACCCTTCTGCCCATCAGAGTTGGCAGCAACAAGGGCCGGGTTCAGTATCTAGGGGATCCATTCCAATAACACAATGCAAAAGCATCTTGAGCCCCCACCCAGTGACCTGGGACAAATATATACCACCCCTGCTGGGCGCCTCCAAGAGGCAATACTTCCCCTCTCGCAAGCACAGAGTCTGAGTGTAGCAAAAGCCTTTTAATAACAGAGAGAAACAATGTGGCATTATGTTGGGGAAACACCACCAACAGGATTCATAACACAACCCATGAGCAAAAACCCACCCCAAGCAAATTGGGGCATGTCCTTTCCCTTTGGTTCTTGAGTCCAGCAACCCAAAATCACCCAAAGTCCCAAAAGTCCAACAACCCAAAAGTCTCTGTCCCTGGTCAGAGCAGCCGTAGAATTCAAAAGTTTATCTGCAGAGTTTTGCCTCTCAACCTGGGTAGAGATGTGGGGGGGGGTTTAAGGGGCACCTTATGTGGTCCAAAGCTGATTGCCCCACCTCTCCATTGGTCTCCGCTCTGCCAGCCACCCCAATGAGCTGCTCCAGGCATCCAACAAACTGCTCTGCTCCACCATATATCTTCAGGCTCCCCCACTACTTAACACAACACTCAGTGATTTCAGCTCTTAGTATGTTTAGCTCTTTTGTGATTTCAGCTTGTAGTAGGGGAGCCTCAGTGCCGGTGCACCATTAGCCCAAAGTGAATTTAGCTCAGCAGCCTGTAACTAGACTCCTAATGGAATCAAAATTAGCTCTGATATTCCACAGTGGAGAGAGGGGGAAGTGCAATTAGCATGTAAGACCCTCACCAGGGGGCCCATACCACCAAGTATTAATACCTGTCACCAGCCTCTCTCCCTCCACTGGGTTTTGGAACCCATGACCCTTGCCTAGTGAGTGCTGAGTTGATGGTGAGTCCCTCCATCATAACAAAAGGCCGAGTACAGTTCCACTGTCCTTGATTCACATAATCAGGATAATAACAGTTTATTCCTGCCCCAATAACAGAGAAACTGGGGCTCCTACAGCAGCCAAAGTGACCATCTAGGCAGGGTGGGTGTGCCTATGCAAATGAGATCAGCCCCTGAAGTTCTTTTCCACAACCCACCATGACTCGCCACCAGATGTCAGGGTAGAGCTCATCCTGACTCTGCTTACACTTAGTTCCCTGCCTGGGTCTGCCTTCACTGCAGAGCTAACTCGAGTTATCCGCACTCCAGTGACTCCTCTCGAATTAGCCGAGCTCATGTGAGAACAGCCATGCTGGTGCTGCTGTGCCCACGCTGGTTCTGCACTCCCCCGAGTGTGGGGCTATGGCTTCTGGGGGCCTGTCCCACGGCTCTGAGAGATGAATAGTGGGAGAACTTGTCTGTCCTTTCTGGGCACACTAGGGGAACTATGGGAAGGCACTGGAGGACTATTGGTACTTGAGTGGTGCTAGCCTGTGTCCACACTACAGTTGTTGTGGTAAAAGCTGAAGCTTTGTGCTCCCTCACATTTTAGCACATACCCCTCTTGGGCTGGCCAGCTCCTGATAAGAGCATCACCACACTTGAGTTAAGGGATTTGTATATGGACAGGACTTAAGTTAGGAGCAACCTCTGAGTCATAACTCGAGTTAACGCTGCAGAGAACAGAGGCTCTGTCATAAATATAAAGGGAAGGGTAACAACCTTCCTGTATACAGTACTATAAAATCCCTCCTGGCCAGAGGCACAAAATCCTTTTACCTGTAAAGGGTTAAGAAGCTCAGGTAACCTGACTGGCACCTGACCAAAAGGACCATTACGGGGACAAGATACTTTCAAATCGGGGCGGGGGAAGGCTTTGTCGGTCTGTTCTGTGTGCCTGTCGGAGAGAGATCAAGAAAGCAAGCAATCCAACTCCATTAGAATTAATAAGTACTAGCAAGGAATGAGTTAGCTTACTTTTGTTTTGGCTTGTGATTTTCTCTGTGCTGAGAGGAAGGTGTATTCCTGGTTCTCTTTTGTAACTTTAAAGTTTTGCCCAGAGGGAAATCCTCTGTGTTTGAATCTGACTGCCCTGTGAGATTATTTTCCATCCTGATTTTACAAAGGTGATTTTTACCTTTTTTTAAAATAAAATCCTTCTTTTAAGAACCTGACTGATTTCTCTATTGTCCTAAGACCCAGGGGTTTGGGTCTGTGATCACTTTGTAACCAATTGGTTAGGATATTATTCTCAAGCCTCCCCAGGAAAGGGGGTGTAAGGGCTTGGGGGGATATTTTGGGGGAACAGGAACTCCAAGTGGTCCTTTCCCTGATTCTTTGTTAATTCACTTGGTGGTGGCAGCATACCCTCCAAGGGCAAAGAATTTGTGCCTTGGGGAAGTTTTAACCTAAGCTGGTAGAAATAAGCTTAGGGGGGCTTTCATGCGGGTCCGCACACCTGTACCCTAGAGTTCAGAGTGGGGAGGGAAACCTGTCAGGCTCTTGGTCTCCTCTCAGAAGCATGTTTTTAGAGCACATCTACACTGCAAAAATCCCCATGGCAATGAATCTCAGAGCCCAGCTCAATTGACTCTGGCTTGTGGGGCTTGAGCTACGGGGCTAAAAATAGCAGCGTAGATGTTCCCACTTTGGCTGGAGCCCAGGCTCTGAGGCCCTCCCTGCTTACTGGGTCTAAGAGCCTGAGGTCCAGTCTAAGCGGAAATGTCTACACTGCAATTTTTAGCCCCCTAGCGTGTCCCCACGAGTCTGATCCAGTTGACTGGGACTCTGAGACTTGCTGCCGTGTCAGGGTTTTGAGGCGTAGTCATACCCTTAGTCTCTCTTTCTTGTTGCCGGTGATTTCCCTTCTCCTACATTGTCCCTGAGCACCTCTTCAGCTCAGGTCGGGGACTCCGTCTTGGCTCAGTGTTCCCTTCATCCCAACAGTTTAGCTGCTCTAGTTATTTTCTGTCAGGATGGCAAAGAAATCTCCAGCCAATTGACCACACCAGGACAGTCACTATATCAATATAAACTCTCTGTGTGGCACTCAGGCCAGTTTAGATGTATGTACCAGTACAGGATCAACCAGAACCAGGTGAACAATTCTCGTCTCAATCTCCCCTGGACCTTGAATGTAACAGGTGAGATGCTGGACTCCAACACAATGTGAGGAGGGGGAAGGGAACAGCTGGCTGGTGTCAGGCATTTTAAAATTATGTGGGTTTCAGCCATGGGAACCAGGCAATGATGAGGCAGGTAGTGAGCCATGATCACTGGTGAAGCGGCTCAGGATTGTGCACAGCCTATTAGGCTTGTTACCCCATTTTCCAATCCCATCCCTTGGCCCGTTTGTCTGTCTCATCCACCATGAGGTTTTGAATTTGGAGCACGGACTGACATTTATCATGTCTGTAAAGCTCCCACACAATGAGACCTAGATTTGGCCTTCAGGTGCTGGGGATTCTTACTGATTGTTATTATTATTACACCAGCTGGAATCTGGCCCATTGACTCCAGGGGAATGACACCGATTTACACCAGATGGGGATCAGGCCCATTGACACAAGTGCAGTGACGCTGATTTACACCAGCTCATGGATGGCAAAGTTCCACCAGACCAAGAGTGATCTGCTCTGGGAGATATCGCATATCTGATTCACTGTATCTACAGATTTGGCTAAAAGGGGCTAACATGTTGTGATTCTTGGTGTGTTTATTTCCCAGAAAGGAGTGTTCACTCCAGTGATGCTGATCACAGCAATAGCGGCAGCTCTGAGAAAAAATCAATTCTCGATGGTAAATAATTTATATTCAGGTTTCAGAGTAGCAGCCGTGTTAGTCTGTACCCATAAAAAGAAAAAGAATACTTGTGGCACCTTAGAGACTAACAAATTTATTAGAGCATAAGCTTTCGTGAGCTACAGCTCTAATGGCCAGATTCCCAACCCACTAGAGGCAGTGGGAAGATTTCCACTGAGTGCTTTGGGCTGTCCATGAGGGACTAATTCGGTATTTCTTCAATGTGCCGAGCTAGAAGCTAGAGGAGTCCCAGCTGAGCATCTCCTTCCAACCTACCCCACTGCAGAGAGTTTCGGGGAGTCCAGGGAAAAGACGGGTGGCCAGGGCTGCAGCAGACTATCGGTTTGTCTCCCCACAGTTCCTCCTGCCTCTCTCCCAGGGCTGGTGTGAGGGGTGGGCTGCACAGGAGAGCTATTAGGAATTCCATTAATAATTTTTTCCAATGAAAAATTGAGGCTTTGACCAAATGAAGAGTTTTGTGGCAAAATTCGACTTTCCTTGGAAATTTTCCGTTTTTATTTTTGGTCAGTAAATTGAAAAGTGAAAATATTTCAGTCTTTGGTTGACAATTTGTTGTTTTTCGGTGATTTTCTGACTCCCTGAAAACAAAACAAAAATGTTTTTGGTGTTTGGTGAAGAGTTGAAATTTTTCCACCAAAAATGCTGACAAAACCAAACTTGTTTTTTTTTCATTTTCATCACAATTTTCTGCAGAGAACCAAAATAAATAAATAAATAAATAAATTCTAACTATCTTTGGGGCCAAAGTTTTCAGGCCTGTTACTACCCAGCTGACCTTCCCACCAGCCAGGGCAGCTCTGGGGTGCTGCCCCTCTAAAGATCCCTCACTCTGTGGAAATAGCAGAGAAAGCTGGGCTTGGAGATGTGTCCAGTGCTGCTCCAGCCCTTCCCCCTACCAGCCGGGAAGCCTTTGTCAGGAATGTAATCATAGTGTCATAGAAATGTGGGACTGGAAGGGACCTCAAGAGGTCACCTGGTCCAGCTACCTGCGCTGAGGCAGGACCAAGTCAACCTAGATCATCCCTGACAGGGGTTTGTCCAACCTGTTCTTAAAAACCTCCCACAGCCTCCCTTGAAAGCTTGCTCCAGAGCTGAATTAGCCTTAGAGTGAGCAAGGTGGATCTACCAACCTTGCCCGAGGAGCCATGGTCCAAGACCCAGAGTATGCAGCACTAGCCAGGGAAATGGGTCTGTCTGTATTGTCCAGACTCACATTCAGCATTCCTGCTTCCATATCCTCACACTCCCCTGCCGCCAAGCAGTAGTTCCTAGCTCTTTCCCATCTCCCCTCGCTCTGCTCCTCCTGGAGAACGGCCAAGGGGGTGCTGATCCTGGGAACGATAGCCCCTGCTACGTAGCTCTGTAGGTCCCCATCCCAGTGCATTAGTTTCCCCATGTCCGCTCTGCGCTGAATGTGCCCCATGTCTCTGACATACCCTAGCTCTCTCTGGGTATGCTTACTCCAAGGTCTCCATCACTCCCTGGTTGTCTCTAGTGGTGGCTTTGCTGTCAGGAGTTGACCTGCGCAGGAGCAGGGAGCACAGACAAGCCTGTGTGAGCCGAGCCATGGCTGGGACTGTCCTAGCCATAACCCAGAAGTGACACACAGCCAGCATGACCCCCGGTGTGGGGAGACCTGCAGCATGAACTCTTCAGTGCCAGCTCCCACAGGATTGTTCACGTTCGTCTGGTTTTCCCAGGAGGGCGATTGGGCCCGGAGGCCATCTGGGGAATTGCAGGGCTCTCTGTCCTATGTCTGGCTCCACTGATTTATCTGCTGGTGAAGAAAGGTAGGTGACAGGGACCTCAGCCCGAGGCTGTGAGCAGACAGTGGCCATGTCAGGGAGAGACCAAGGGGAGCATTTTCCAACGATCCTATGTAGCGAAGGCAGCTACATTCAATGGCTTTCGATCGGACTTAAGTGGCTTGGTCACTCTGGTGCTTTCAGAAACGCTGCCCCAAATGCCTATCGGGCCATTTTAGAAGCTGACAAGAAAAGTAGGAGCTGAACTGCCACGGCCTTACAGTGGGGTGTGAGCTCCCTAATCGCATGGGCACTTTGGCAAATAACACCCTTAGTCTGTCCTAGGCCCTACATGAGGGATGGATACATCATACAGGAGGCAGCTGCTCGCTAGTCTCCTGGTTGAGTCAGATGCTGGCTCGGCTCCAGGTAAGGTGACCAGACAGCAAATGTGAAAAATCGGGACAGGGGGTGGGGGGGTAATAGGAGCCTATATAAGAAAAAGACCCCAAAATTGGGACTGTCCCTGTAAAATCAGGACATCTGGTCACCCTAGCTCCAGGGGGCTATTCAGGTGAGCTACATTAAGGCTGAGATTGCCAAAGCTACCCAGGGGATTTGGATATACTAACTTGGCAACTGGGCCTCTGAATCCCTTGGGCAGCTCTGAAAAGCCCACTGTAACCATGGCGCAGAGTCCAATCCTGACCACAGGATCGCGGAGCCCATCTCTTGGTTGGGCAGGGAGTGGCTGGGACCCTGCCAACTGCAACTGTCTTCCTTTTTCTTTCCATTGCAGCTAAACGGAGGTGTCCAAGGTAGGAAGGAGGATACCTTCGCCTGGGATGGTGATTCTGGTCGTGTCCCCAGGGTGTGATGCAGGGAGGTGCGGGGGTCAGGGCGGGACAACTGAGTTCTCAGCCGCTTGGTATGTTCCCTGGTGAGCGGGACAGGGACTGAATGTGGGTAGATCCCCTGAGGATCCATTGGGATTGCCCGACCTCTCTCTCTCTGTCAGTATCTAATGCAGTATTCCAGTGGCTGCGTGTGCACCACAAGCACAGAGCAATACCCACCCACACTGACACGTTTCACACTTGCTTTCGACAGGGAACAGCTCCCAAACCACAGCACTGAGAACACGCCCATGGAGGAGCAGATCCAGTGTAAGGACCTATTCTTCCCCCTTACTACTTGTGTGTGGGTAAGGCCTGGTGCCCTGCATGCCTGGGGCATGGTGCCCCAGGTGCTGAACAGACACAGAGTCAGAAGACAAACCCTGCGCCAACCCTCAGAGTTTGTTTAGGCTCCTAACTTTATGTCAGTGGAAGTTTGGAACCTCAGGACCTTTGAGGATCTGGGCCTAAGGGTTTGATGACTGAACACAGCTGGAAAAAAACCAAGCCGAAGAAGGAAGGGGTGTGACAAGCAGCAGACACACAAACTGCCCAGCTATTGACCCCTGCTGATATCCCAAAAGCTGCATGGCTGAGCTATGACTCACCTTGACATGCTCCCCCTGCACAGCGTCCACGCTGGGCTCCCTGCTCCAGCCCCTGTCTGATCTGGCTGTGTTTCCACTGGCCCCAATTCACTGCCTGAGGTCTGACGAACAGGGAGGGCTACGCATCTGAAAAGCGAGATCAGAGGATTATGGAGTTGGAGGGCTGGAAGGGGCCTCGAGGGGTTGTTGAGTCCAGCCCCCTGCACTGAGAGAGGGTTAAAACTACCCTTGTGCTATAATTCATAGATCCTAAGGCCAGCAGGGACCCCTGTGATCATCTAGTCTGATCTCCTGTATAGACAGGTCAGAGACTTCCCCTGTGTCTTACACTAACCTCCAGTGCCTGGCACCATGGGACCTGACCTGCTGTGATCTATAGGAGCTACCCCCATAGACATGTTAAATAATAATAACAATAATTGGAGTCCACATCTCAGCTCTCACTCACACCCTTGCAGCTGCAATGACACAATTAGAGCTGACACCTAAGTGAAACCCTGATGTGGTCCCCCAGCCCCAGCCTGTGCTTATTTTGGGCTGTCTCAGGCTGCTGGTGCTGCCACTGTGTTTAGGTCACTGCAGTTTCCATTTCACGCCCAGCCCCAGATAGAACAAACCGCCCCGGTGAAATGTGTCCATTTACAGAACCGGTTGGGTCTGGAGGGGAATTTCTCACGTTCAGCAGGAGAGCAGGTGCTGTGACCAAGAGCCAGCAGTGAGCTGGTTGTGCTGGGGAAGTGGGGTGTGAACATACCCCACGGCATATAGTCTAAAGCTGTGACCGGACATTGGGGTCAGTGCTCGGGTGTGTTATTTTTGAACACCTAGATCAAGCAATAGATGAATCTCTGTGGGGGGCTCTCCCAGGGAGCAGCACTTACCCTTCTGCTCTCTGCTAACTCTCTCCCCAGATGCTGCCATCAGCGAATTTGGCACAGCCAGGGTGAGTCACGGTGTCGGTTGAATCCTGACCATGAATTTCAGGCTCAGGATCTGGGACATCCCAGTGAGAATATGCACCATGAGACACTGTCCAATGATGGAGCGCAGCAGGACTGACCTCAGCGCTGGGGGTGTGAGCCGGGATTTGAATTCCTCTCTCTTCCCTGCTGTGCGTAGGGAACAGCCTCAGATATTGTAATGGACCCCTGTGATGGTCTGGTCTGTGCTCCTGCAGAGTCTCACCCAGTGATTCCTACATCCCTCCCAGAACTTCTGCCACTGCAATTATTGCTTTTAACTACCCATGAAAAAGACAAGATTTCTCTCTCTTTTTGCCCAGTTTTCTATCTCTACCTGCTCCTGCCTCTGTACTTGAGCTGATTGAAAATTTTTGAACAAAAAAGATTTTTTGTAGAAAAATGAGGTTTTTTTCGAAAATGAAAATTTTTACAAAAACCTGCAGGAATCTTTTGAAATTTTCTTTTCTGTTTGCAAAATTTTGGTGAACATTTATATCAAAGTGGTTGCTAAAACTGTTTCCTGAGAACTGGGCTTTCAGTAAATAAAAAGTATAATGATTTTGATAACATTTGTTGAGAATTCTGATAAAAAATTTAATGGCAAATTGTGCAAAAATAAAAAACGACTCCATCTTGAACTAATGAGATGCAAAAAATTCCATGTATTTTTTGCAAAATTGTTTCTCCATATTCTGACCAGCTGCCGGTAGCTCCCTTCAAAGGGCTATTCTGCTGCAGTGTCATTTTCTACATGTTGTGGTTTGGGAGTTAGCAGAGGAATAACAGGATTTTATTTTTGTTTTAAAGCTTCCTCGGGTGCAGGAAAACGAGACTTCAACATACGCCGTCATAGGGAAAGTCCATGGCAGGCCCAGCTAACGCTTCAGCTTCTGAAACACATGGCCCAGCCTGCACCTGCTGTCTGCATTGACTCTGAAATGGTGGGCGCAGAAGAGGCCAGTGGCACCTATATGGGCTAGTCACTGAGTAGCCACAGAACTTTGTAAAGTTTTAGGGAAAATCTTTCTGCTCCGTGTCTCTGTCTTCAGATTCCTCTGTGCTCTTACCTGCTCCGCAACATGTCGGTGCTGTCTGTGGGCATTTCTCTTAGCCTCCCCATCTCTGCTTCCCCTCCGTTGTTTGGAATTTTCTAGACACTAGGGCAGATGTCAGCGTGTTTCTTCCCATTGCAATAAACCTGCAGTGTGAATTTGTGCAATGCTGATTCCTTCTTGGATGCTCAGAAGCTCGGCTCCCCTTGAGAACAATGGAGTTCTGCCAAGCCATGGACCCTGCGCTCCCCACAGGCCTGGGCTGGCCAGGTGGGGGCTGGGTAGAGCGCACAGGGGGGAGATGAATTTATCTAAACACCACCTTATCCTCAATGTGTGAAACTCAAACACATGGGCCCTAGCGTTTGTCCCCCCGGCAGTACGGCTCAGCCAGCCAGCACATGGACAGCAGTGGCCTAATCTCAGAGCTCTCATCCGCCCAGCTGGAAACTTCCTCATGGGACCCAGAGCAGAGCCAGCCTGGACTGAAATAGGGCCCAGAGCAGGCCCCATAGGCAGGGATGCTGCACAGCCCAGCAGCCTGGCAATAACAGGGAGCAGCAGCCTCTCCCCTCTCAGTCTCTCTCCCTGCCCCCCAGCTGGGGCATCCCTAGGGCCTCCGTGCTGCAACTGGGGTCAGTTCCCCCCTTCCTGGGCTCAGGCAGCCCCTCGTCACTTCCTTTCCCCCCATTAGCCAGGGCTGCAGCTCCCCCAGTCCCTGGCCTGTCTCTGCGGGGTGCATGTGCAGCAGGGGAGTCGCTGATCCCCTGCGCAGGCCCAGGCTGTGAGGTTGCTGGGGAACCTCCCAGGACATTTCTGAGGTTAGGGCCATGCTGGCTCCCAACTGGGCTTCCCTCTCCCCTCTAGATGGCGCTAGAGCCCCACTGCCCTCCTGCTGGCTGTTTGTTCTGACCGTCCCCTCCCCCTTTGGGTTCCCTGTCAGGGCTTGTCTGAATCTGTTGTGTGGTTTGGCCATTTTCCCTCCCTTTGTGTTACGCGATGATTCTCTGCCTGGACAGGCGCCTCTCACCCTGGCCAGAGATCTTATCTCTGAGCTTTCCCCTCAGGCCCACAGACCCCACTCCCCTCCCAGAGCCGGAGGTAGAACCCAGGAGTCCTGACTCCCAGCTCCCCACTCTAACCACCAGACCCCACTTCCCTGCAAGTCCCAGAACTAGAGTTAGGGGCTGTCCATAAATCACATAACACATTTTTTGGTGATTTTCAAGGTTCAAAAAGCTAACAATGTTGGGAACCATTAGGAAAGAGATAAATAATAAGACAGAAAATATCGTCTTGCCTGTATATAAATACACGGTATGTTCACACCCTGAATACTTTGTGCAGTTCTGGTTACCCTATCTCAAAAAAAAAAAAAAAAGATATATTAGAATTGAAAATGTCCAGAGAAGAGCAACAAAAATATCCAGAGTCCAAGCTTTAATTTTTTTGAGAAAAAGCTGAAATTTTCTGCTAAAACTGTTGATGCATAAGAATTTGTGTGTATGTGTGTGAAAGCTCCATAGGCAAGGGGAACATTTTCCGAAAGCTTTAATGGTGAATAACTTTCTTCTTCAGAGAACTGCAACTTTTCAAAATGGCCACCAGCTCTCACCATTGTCAACAGGAATGAGGCTAAAGTTGCCTTTAAGCAAAGAGGTCCTCTTTCAATATGACCACCACCTGCCATTATTTCCAACAGCAGTAAACTCAAGCTGCCCTCACAGAAGCTGGTGGCCCATGTCCCCAGCACAGAGAGCTATTATCTTTCAAAGGTCATATGCACCTTGCCGTCCTTGAGAACAATAGAAGATGCAAGCTGTTTTGAACGAGGGCAGTTCCTCTTGTTATCTTCTGAAGAAGAACTTTTACTTTGGAAATATTTTGATTCAAATTGGGGGCTAGGGACAGGCCATCTTTTGGGGAGAGTGAGTCACCAGCTTTGCAACTTGCTTCTGCTTTGGTACACAATCCTTTGGATGTGTTAACATTCTGGGAATGCTGTCAAGCACATCTTCTTTCCCAGGCTAGATTTGGGATGATGTGTGGATGGGCTGTTGCCTCCAGCATGTCTGTGGTTGAAGATTGTAGCTTACTTTTATAGTTACAAAAGACAATTCTCTAACCTAGGACTTGTCTTTCAGAATGCCAGGTTTTATGTATGTGTTTCAAATTAGGAAGAGCACCTACAGCTTGTGATACAGGGGGAGGGTGGGGGAGAATGGAGAAATCTAATTGGAAAGTTAATGTGTAGAACTGGTTGAAAAAAATTTGACTAAACTATTTTCTGTTGAAAAATGCCAGTCAGCCTAAACTGAAATGTTTCTAGGAAACATATTGGTTTGACAAACTTTTTTGTCATATGTGACTCAAAGATGGATGTTCCCATTCTGTAACCATTCCTGCTGCTTTTTGAAAAATGCCCCCTGAGGCTACATTTAATTCAGGTATCATTTTATGTGTCTGTTTTATAAAGAGGAACTGCACATCTTGAATGACATTCATACCATCTATCTTTGAATGCCCTCCCAAGCTTTCCTACTTCACAGACATGAGCTAGGTCTCCATATTTCTCTCTATGAGCAGTGTTCTCCAGTGAAATGCTAATGCCGATAGTAACTCTCTCTTTATTGTGTTTATAGGGTAGGGGAAACTGCTGGGAAAAGGTGCCTCTGATCAAAGAGTAGACACTCTTAGCCCAGAGAGCGCAGACAACAGCCCTTGAGGAAAAGGGGGCAGGGAAGGACACAGTGTCTGGGAGGGGGAAACACAGGGTAACAACCCCAAAAAGGGAGCTGGAGTTTGTGCATGTGTACAGTCCTGGGTTTCAGAGACCACTCCCCAAAGGGCCAGCCAATCTGCACTGCCATTGGTGAACAAATGTAGCCTGAATCAGAAAGTAAAAAGAAGTTGCCCAGGAGAGGCAGTTTGAGCAAAAGACACATCCCAGGAGAAATGAGAGAATATTCACGCACATATATTGGTCAGCACGTAGTTTCTTTATTTGTCAAAGACTTAAAACAAAATATGCACTCAAAGTATTAAAGTGCTTGATTTACAGATCCTCAAGCTATTCCAGTTTATACCATCTCTGTATCTAGCTCCACCAGTTCTGATTACAAAAGATCTACATCTTTTACAGGTTTCAGGGTAGCAGCCGTGTTAGTCTGTATTCGCAAAAAAGAAAAGGAGTACTTGTGGCACCTTAGAGACTAACCAATTTATTTGAGCATAAGCTTTCGTGAGCTACAGCTCACTTCATCAGATGCATTCAGTGGTATTTTCCACAAGTACTCCTTATCTTTTACAGGAGATCAAATGAGGGTACGCTTGTGTCCGGCTGAGTTGGCCACTGCACTTTCTTTTGCTGTTTTGTTGGGGATTGTGTTTCTACTCATCTGTAGATCTGTGTTTCTACTCATCTAAAGCTGACACAGTTGTCTTTTAGGTCTTTAAAGTCTTAAGACAATGAATAAGGTATGGGAGGCACAGGAAACTGCAGTGGAAAAAGCCTAAACTAGGACGAGGATATTCAGAAGAGTGTAAGGGAGTTAGGCATAAGGATATTCCCATGGCTGAGGTGCTAATTCTGGATTTGGTAGATCCAGATTCAACTACTTGTTCTGCCAAAGACTTCCTGAGTTACCTTCAGAACTTGCTTTATCTCATTGTGCCTCAAGTTCCCCAATTGTGAAATGGGGACGGTAGTAATTCCCAACCTCACAGGGGTGTAGTGAGGCTAAACACATTAAAGGTTGTGAGGTGTGCAGTTGTCAGGATACTGAGGAGCAGGTGAATGCCATGGATAGGTGGATGCCCAGCTCTCACTTCATTTCAAATGGATCAGTACATCTAACTTTCAAAAATTCCTTTGAAAAGACCAGATTAGACGATTCAAACAGCAGCTCCATGCTGGCCTCAATGCGTTGGGTTTTACCTAGGGTTTAAACACAAGCAGACCTGGACATGGGTAGAATTTGGCTTGTTAGTTAATGTAAATAATTTATTTTTAAAAGATCACCTCCTGTTTAATTTGCTGGTCATTATGCAGTCCAATAGGCCCTTAGTTCTCCAACACTGAGTGATGTGATGCGCCATTCCACAGTGAGTCAAATCTTAAGCAAAGGCACAGCCATTTCTTACACTGCCCCACCTGGGAAGTCATGACAACGTGGCTGAACTGGGTATGGCTTTATGTTAAAAATCCATCTTTTCCCTATAAGGGTTTGTGCGCATGCCAACTCTGATCTTCTGCCTGTCTGGAGGAAGGGGGCTATCAAGTAGCTAGATATCTGGCTTCCTTTAATTGCAAACATGAAAACTGCAGCAACAAACAAGGAGGACAGGTTTCTACATATTTGGACCATTGCATCTACCATATTGCATTTTTGCACGCTGGGTTGCTGTGCGAGCATATTGAGCATTAATCCTGTAGGCATGGAGCACCTAACTTCCACTGAGGTCAGCCAGGGAGGCTGAATGTTCACTTTACAGGAAATAGACTGTCAGGACAGCATAATCCACTGAGAAACAGCATAGTGCTAATTGCAACCTAGGCTCTCACACTGTGGCTCTTTGTCCTGCCTTTGTTGGCTAGAGCATGAGCAGAACTTTATGAGACTGCTGCTGCTGTGGCCAGCCATTTAAGTGAGTTTCCCATCGTCTCTCTTCTGTCTGTGGATGCTTGACTGCAGCAGCTCCGCAGAGGTCCCAGCCATGCTCTTTAATGTCCATTCTCCCCTTGCTTGGATGGTGCTTCATGTACCATTGAGTAGCCTCATGAAAACATCCCAGTTGTGGACACTGGCACCAGCAAGTGATTCCCCAAGCCAAAGTCCCTTTCGCAATCCAGAGAAACAGCCTGTGTCGTCTGGAGCACAGGGTTTGGCCCATGGTGACTGCAGACACTGAACCTGCTACACAGCCGCACCGTGACTCCTTTGACCCTCTAGCCCAT
Organism: Chelonia mydas; assembly: GCF_015237465.2. NCBI lineage: Eukaryota > Metazoa > Chordata > Testudines > Cheloniidae > Chelonia > Chelonia mydas. Next base: position 12,308,308 of record NC_051263.2, on the reverse strand, counting down.
CAGCACTCGGCTCTCCCACATTCTGCTGAGTGGCTGATGATCTGGGGGAACAGAAACCCTTTGTTAGAGATGGAAAATCTCCTCACAGGAACACTCTGTCAATGGCTGCCAGAGGCCTTCCCTGTGAAACCCAAATGTGCAGCTCCTTGGATTCCCACAGGGGAGATCTCTGCTCATTCACTTGTCACACGCGGCAGCAATCTCTGACAGTGGGAATGTAGAGGGGGTCTCTGCAGACGGTTCCTTCTATAGCTCCCTTATAGCTCCCTTAAAGCTCCCTTAAAGAGAGGAGGTTTGGCCCTGTGATGTGAGGCACGGGTCTGAGAATCAGGGCTCCTGGGTTCTGCAGCTCTGGAAGAGGGCTTGGTCTAGTCGGTGGAGCTGGATTGGTTGACAATGAGTGAGAGGGGCTTGTGCTGAAGGACTGTGGTTCAATCCCCACCAACTCCTGTGATGTCTACACGTGGCCATGATTTTATTTACCTATCAATGTAGGTTGTTTAGCCTATTCCTGGACACATGTGTTACATCTACTGCTGGCCATCTCTGAGATGTAGGTCCTTCATCCACACAAGAACATGGCATATCAAGGTCAATCCAGCAGCTCCCATCTGGTCTTCACTTCCACAATGGACGGTGAGCTCTATCCTGACCAGAGAAAGACAGGGTGGTGTTCTTCAGGGGAATCTGCTGGAGCTTCCATATCTCCTGCTCCACCTCACACCCCTGCACCCTAAGGGTTTTCCAAAGATACCACTAATCTCAGATAAACAAAGCAGATAAGATGTGGGTGGATTTACTGAGCAGACTGGTTCTAAGAGAAGAATAGATTTCTCCCCTGCTCTAGGGAGATTCTCATAGGAAAAGTATCTGATGGCGGGGATGGGGGCAATGCAAGCCCACAGCCCCTTGAATGGCAGGAAATCAGGACTTGGGGAGTTAAGGGGTGTCTCTGTCCTGCTGGAGGGAGAAGACCTGGAGAGCAGAAAGGGCACTAGTGGCATTGTATGAAAGACAGTGACTTCTACCTGTGAAGGTGGCTGAAGCTTCTTGCAGGCACTAGAGTCCAGGATCCTTACACTTCCTTTGGGGATCCTTTTCCTAGGAGTGATATAAGGACAAAACACACAGAAATCTGTATCCAAGGTCTGGGATCCAGGGATAAGGGATGCTCCCAGCCAGGCTAGGTACCAGGAACCTGATCTTTGTCCCAAGAGCCACAATTACCCAGATGATATTTTTTCCCCATTTTCTTTCAGGTTATTTACTCACAGTATTCATTTGTTTGCTTTGCTGTGTTTCCACTCTCTGCATCTGTTCATTGGTTTAAGTAACATTCTCTTAGTTTTTCACTTCTGTTTCCTCTCATTACAGTGTAGCATCTGCTTAGCACTTTAAAAAAATCAATTAAATACAAAATCCTGATCCTACATTGAAGAGGAAAGTTTCTGAGAATTTGGCTGAAGAACTTTATTGTCTGCATATTTCATTCACTATTATTTATGCTGGTGCAGGTCTAATGCAATCTGCACACCCAAGAGTGCCCATATGAAGCACAGGGTGCCCTTAGTATACCTGTTAAAAGAGAAGAAGATAGTAGATTAAAAGGGGAAAAATCAACCAGTGCATCAAAGTAAGGAGTGTGGTCAGTTTGGATGAGCTATTACCAGCAGGAGAGTGAGTTTGTGTGTGTGTGGTTTTTGGGGGGGGGGTGAGAAAACCTGGATTTGTGCTGGAAATGGCCCACCTTGATTATCATGCACATTGTAGGGAGAGTGGTCACTTGGGATGAGCTATTACCAGCAGGAGAGTGAGTTTGTGTGTGTGTGTTTTGTGGGGGGGGGGGGGGTGAGAAAACCTGGATTTGTGCTGGAAATGGCCCAACTTGATTATCATACACATTGTAAAGAGAGTGATCACTTTAGATAAGCTATTACCAGCAGGAGAGTGGGGTGGGAGGAGGTATTGTTTCATGGTCTCTGTGTATATAATGTCTTCTGCAGTTTCCACAGTATGCATCCGATGAAGTGAGCTGTAGCTCACGAAAGCTTATGCTCAAATAAATTGGTTAGTCTCTAAGGTGCCACAAGTACTCCTTTTCTTTTTGTGAATACAGACTAGCACGGCTGTTACTCTGAAACCCATCCTATTACTATTACTCCAGTTTACAAAGTCATCCAGATCTTCCTGTATGATATCCCGGTCCTTCTCTGAATTGGGAATACCTCCCAGCTTTGTGTCATCCACAAACTTTATTAGCACATTCCCGCTTTTTGTGCCAAGGTCAGTAATAAAAAGATTAAATGCAATTGGTCCCAAAACTGATCCTTGAGGAACTCCACTAGTAACCTCCTTCCAGCCTGACAGTGTGACCATCTGTAGTCTCCCCTTTAACCAGTTCCTTATCCACCTTTCAATTTTCATATTGATCCCTATCTTTTCCAATTTAGCTAATAATTCCCCATGTGGAACCGTATCAAATGCCTTACTGAAATCGAGGTAAACTAGATCCACTGCATATCCTTTGTCTAAAAAATCTGTTACCTTCTCAAAGAAGGAGATCAGGTTGGTTTGACACAGTCTACCTTTTGTAAAGCCATGTTGTATTTCGTCCCAATTACCATTGACCTCAATGTCCTTCACTACTTTCTCCTTCAAAAATTTTTCCAAGACTTTGCATACAACAGATGTCAAACTAAGAGGCCTGTAGTTACCGGGATCACTTTTTTCCCCTTTCTTAAAAATAGGAACTATGTTAGCCATTCTCCAGTCATACGGTACAAACCCTGAGTTTACAGATTCATTACAATTTTTTTCTAATGGGCTTGCAATTTCATGTGCCAGTTCCTTTAATGTTCTTGGATGAAGATTATCCGGGCCCCCCAGTTCAGTCCCATTAAGCTGTTCAAGTTTGGCTTCTACCTCGGATGTGGTAATATCTACCTCCATATCCTCATTCCCATTTGTCATCCTACCATTATCTCTAAGCTCCTCATTAGCCTCATTAACGACTGAGGCAAAGTATTTGTTTAGATATTGGCCCATGCCTAGATTATCCTTAACCTCCACTCCATCCTCAGTTGCATCCGATGAAGTGAGCTGTAGCTCATGAAAGCTTATGCTCAAATAAATTGGTTAATCTCTAAGGTGCCACAAGTACTCCTTTTCTTTTTTCCATCCTCAGTGTTAAGCGGTCCCACTTCTTCTTTCTTTGTTTTCTTCTTATTTATATGGCTATAGAATCTTTTACTATTGGTTTTAATTCCCTTTGCAAGGTCCAACTCTACATGGCTTTTTGCCTTTCTCACTTTATCCCTACATGTTCTGACCTTAGTAAGGTAACTTTCCTTGCTAATCCCTCCCATCTTCCACCCCTTGTAGGCTTTTTGCTTTTTCTTAATCACCTCTCTGAGATGCTTGCTCATCCAGCTTGGTCTACAACTCCTGCCTATGAATTTTTTCCCCTTTCTTGGGATGCAGGCTTCTGATAGTTTCTGCAACTTTGACTTGAAGCAATTCCAGGCCTCCTCCGCCTTTAGATCCACAAGTTCTTCAGTCCAATCCACTTCCCTAACTAATTTCCTTAATTTTTTAAAGTTAGCCCTTTTGAAATCAAAAACCCTAGTCACAGATCTATTTTTGTTTATTCTTCCATTTAGTTTGAACTGAATTAGCTCATGATCACTTGAACCAAGGTTGTCCCCTACAACCATTTCTTCTATGAGGTCCTCACTACTCACCAAAACCAAATCTAAAATGGCATCCCCTCTTGTTGGTTCAGCAACTACTTGGTGAAGGAATCCATCAGCTATCACGATCCAGAAAAATCTAAGCCCTATTATTATTGCTAGCACTTGTCCTCCAGTCTATATCTGGGAAGTTAAGGTCTCCTATGATCACACAATTCCCATTAGTATTTACTTCTTTAACAACATTAAAGAGGTCTCTATCCATATCCAAATTGGATCCCGGCGGTCTATAGCACACCCCAAGCACTATCCCAGGAGAGGCTCTAGTAGTTTTCTTCCCCAATGTGATTTTTGCCCAGACAGACTCTGTCTTATCCATTCCATCGCTTCTTATTTCATTACAGTCTACCTCATCATTGAAATACATGCATAGATAGGTCAAACTGGACAGTCTCTACGTAAAAGAATAAATGGATACAAATCAGATGTCAAGAATTATAACATTCATAAACCAGTCGGAGAACACTTCAATCTCTCTGGTCACTCAATTACAGACCTAAAGGTCACAATATTACAACAAAAAGACTTCAAAAACAGACTCCAGCGAGAGACTGCTGAATTGGAATTAATTTGCAAACTGGATACAATTAACTTAGGCTTGAATAGAGACTGGGAGTGGATGTGTCATTACACAAAGTAAAACTATTTCCCCATGTTTATTCCCCACCCCCCCCCACTGTTCCTCAGACGTTCCTGTTAACTGCTGGAAATGGCCCACCTTGATTATCACTACAAAAGGTTTTCTTCCCCCCCGCCCTCGCTCTCCTGCTGGTAATAGCTCATCTTAAGCGATCACTCTCCTTACAGTGTGTATGATAACACCCATTTTTTCATGTTCTGTGTGTATATAAATCTCTTCACTGTATTTTCCACTGAATGCATCCGATGAGGTGGGCTGTGGATCGCGAAGGCTTATGCTCAAGTGGATTGGTTGGTCTCTGGGGTGCCACTGGTGCTCCTTTTCTTTTTGCGAATACAGACTAACACGGCTGCTACTCTGAAACCTGTCATTATGCAAGGCACTGCATTTAGCCATATGGAGTGGAAATCTATCAACTTCATGAAAAAACTCACACAGATACAGACAGACATCATCTTCCTTTCCAAATGCAAACAGATGGATAAGGTACCAAAAAGACTGAAGGTAAAAAATCCATTACAATCTACATACCATATGCTACTATGCTGACAGCTTGTGCCACACGCTCTCAAAGAAACTGTGGAACCACCTGATCAACATCCTCTACAGCAAACAGGGAAAGATTAAGAATGAGCTCTCAAAACTGGATACTCTCATAAAAAAACAAACATCCACACAAACTTCCTCATGGCTGGAATTTTCAAAAACTAGACAAGCCATTTACAACACACACTTTGCTTCTCTACAAAAGAAAAAGGACACTAAACTTTCTAAACTACTACATGCCACAAGAGGCCACAGCAATGGTTCCCTTAACCCACCCAGCAATATTGTCAATCTATCCAACTATACTCTTAGCCCAGCAGAAGAATCTGTCCTATCTCGGGGCCTCTCCTTCTGCCCCTCCACCCCATGAACATGATACAGTTCTGTGGTGACCTAGAATCCTATTTTTGACATCTCCGACTCAAGGAATATTTCCAACACACCTCTGATCAACATACTAATCCACAGAGACCTTCCTACCAACACTACAAAAAGAAGGATTCTAGGTGGACTCCTCCTGAAGGTCGAAACAACAGACTGGACTTCTACATAGAGTGCTTATGCCGACGTGCACGGGCTGAAATTGTGGAAAAGCAGCATCACTTGCCCCATAACCTCAGCCGTGCAGAACACAATGCCATCCACAGCCTCAGAAACAACTCTGACATCATAATCAAAAAGGCTGTCAAAGGAGGTGCTGTTGTCATCATGAATAAGTCGGAATATGAACAAGAGGCTGCTCGGCAGCTTTCCAACACCACTTTCTACAAGCCATTACCCTCTGATCCCACCGAGGGTTACCAAAAGAAACTACAGCATTTGCTCAAGAAACTCCCTGAAAAAGCACAAGAACAAATCCGCACAGACACACCCCTGGAACCCCGATCTGGGATATTCTGTCTGCTACCCAAGATCCATAAACCTGGAAATCCTGGGCGCCCCATCATCTCAGGCATTGGCACCCTGACAGCAGGATTGTCTGGCTATGTAGACTCCCTCCTCAGGCCCTACGCTACCAGCACTTCCAGCTATCTTCGAGACACCACTGACTTCCTGAGGAAACTACAATCCATCGGTGATCTTCCTGATAACACCATTCTGGCCACCAGGGATGTAGAAGCCCTCTACACCAACATTCCACACAAAGATGGACTACAAGCCGTCAGGAACACTAACCCCAGTAATGTCACGGCAAACCTGGTGGCTGAACTTTGTGACTTTGTCCTCACCCATAACTATTTCACATTTGGGGACAATGTATACCTTCAAATCAGCGGCACTGCTATGGGTACCCGCATGGCCCCACAGTATGCCAACATTTTTATGGCTGACTTAGAACAACGGTTCCTCAGCTCTCATCCCCTAACGCCCCTACTTTACTTGCGCTACATTGGTGACATCTTCATCATCTGGACCCATGGAAAAGAAGCCCTTGAGGAATTCCACCAAGATTTCAACAATTTCCATCCCATCATCAACCTCAGCCTGGACCAGTCCACGCAAGAGATCCACTTCCTGGACACTACGGTGCTAATAGGCGATGGTCACATAAACACCACCCTATACTGGAAACCTACTGACCGCTATTCCTACCTACACGCCTCCAGCTTTCACCCAGACCACACCACACGATCCATCGTCTACAGCCAAGCTCTACGATACAACCGTATTTGCTCCAACCCCTCAGACAGAGACAAACACCTACAAGATCTCTATCAAGCATTCTTACAACTACAATACCCACTTGCTGAAGTGAAGAAACAAATTGACAGAGCCAGAAGAGTTCCCAGAAGTCACCTACTACAGGACAGGCCCAACAAAGAAAATAAAGAACGCCTCTAGCCATCACCTTCAGCCCCCAACTAAAACTTCTCCAACGCATCATCAAGGATCTACAACCTATCCTGAAGGACGACCCATCACTCTCACAAATCTTGGGAGACAGGCCAGTCCTTGCCTACAGACAGCCCCCCAACCTGAAGCAAATACTCACCAACAACCACACACCACACAACAGAACCACTAACCCAGGAACCTATCCTTGCAACAAAGCCCGTTGCCAACTGTGTCCACATATCTATTCAGGGGACACCATCATAGGGCCTAATCACATCAGCCACACTATCAGAGGCTCGTTCACCTGCACATCTACCAATGTGATATATGCCATCATGTGCCAGCAATGCCCCTCTGCCATGTACATTGGTCAAACTGGACAGTCTCTACGTAAAAGAATAAATGGACACAAATCAGATGTCAAGAATTATAACATTCATAAACCAGTCGGAGAACACTTCAATATCTCTGGTCACTCGATTACAGACCTAAAGGTTGCAATATTACAACAAAAAGACTTCAGAAACAGACTCCAACGAGAGACTGCTGAATTGGAATTAATTTGCAAACTGGATACAATTAACTTAGGCTTGAATAGAGACTGGGAATGGATGTGTCATTACACAAAGTAAAACTATTTCCCCATGTTTATCCCGCCCCCGCCCACTGTTCCTCAGACGTTCCTGTTAACTGCTGGAAATGGCCCACCTTGATTATCACTACAAAAAGTTTTCTCCTCCCCACCCCACTCTCCTGCTGGTAATAGCTCATCTTAAGTGATTACTCTCCTTACAGTGTGTATGATAACACCCATTTTTTCATGTTCTGTGTATATAAATCTCTTCACTGTATTTTCCACTGAATGCATCCGATGAAGTGAGCTGTAGCTCACGAAAGCTTATGCTCAAATAAATAGGTTAGTCTCTAAGGTGCCACTAGTACTCTTAGCCTTAGTTAAGAGCCAGTTGTTTTTTAGCTCATGCAGTGGAACTCATGGCTTTAGCTTCAAAGGTCCCAGGTTCAATCCTGCTCACCGATGACCTGGGTTTGTTGGTGGTACAAAAGCTATTAGGTTGGTTTTAAATTTTACATGATTTGCCCTTGACAAATCCATGCTTTTATTCATCACTTATTATCTTCTAGGTGTTTGCAAATTGATTGCTTAATTATTTGCTCCATTATCTTTCTGGGTACTGAACTTAAGATGACTGGTATGTAATTCCCAGAGCTGTCCTTATTCCCCTTTTTATACACTGGCACTATATTTGCCCTTTTCCAGTCCTCTGGAATCTCTCCTGTCCGCCAATGACTTTTCACAGATAATCGCTAATGGACAGTCCCACAGAGCCACCGGGCTACAGAATCACCCCCACCCACAGCCTCTGTAGTGCAAAGAGAAATAGGAACATGTGTTAGTGAGCTGGGGAGGTGGGTGGATCAGAGTGCAGGGGGGGGAGGAGCAAAGCCTCCAGAACTGTCGATCCAGCCCCTGTCAGGTGTCAGCTGATGCCAAGGTTCCAAGGCCTCCAGTGAACATTGAAATGCAGAGCTGAAAACCAGTCTGACTCACCAATATGTTAATAGTGTTAAAATTGGTATTTTCTTGTAACAATGTGTTTATTGTGTAGACTTTATGAAATGCTTGTAAGTTGCTGCTTGCATTAATTGCACTTATAATATCTGTAAGCAGCACTGTAAGGTAATGAGTAAGTGTTTGTTCTGTAACTGCAGAAATGTTTGCTCTGAAACTGAAATCCCATCAGGAAAGAAGCATCACCCAGAGTGAAATACTGGTTTGCACCCATGAGGAGGTGTTACCTCCAGCCCATCACGAAGGCCTATTGAATCCAAATGGGCCACTTGCAAGTCATCAAAGAAGGACTTTGTTGATGGCTCCCAGCACACCAATGAAGAGGAGAACACAGAGCACTCGTCCCATCAGCTTGGACTCAAAGGAGATGGGGATAAAAATCCCTGACCAGAAGGAATTGGGGTCTTTTGTGCTGTTTGGGCTCTAAGGGGCAAAGATTCCTAAACATAAGCAAGAGATCCCCAGGATGAACCTGGGTTAGCCCTAAGGACATACAGAGCTGGCAGATTTCAACAGCTCTATCACCATCTCTACTCGAAGACTGCAACTCATTTGTGTGTGTGTATGTTCACCTGTTTTACCCTTGTAAATAACTTGCTTATTTCTTTGTCTTAGTTAATAAATCCTGGTTCGCTATAGGATTGGCTACAAGCGCTGTCTTTGGTGTGAGATGTAAGGTGCAAATTGACCTGCAGTAAGTGACTGGGCTTTTGGGACTGGGAGTAACCTGAATCTTTTGTGATCTTTAGTATGAAGTGACCATTATCACAAAGTCAAGCTTTCTTGGGTGGCAAGGTTGGTGGGAATGCCCAAGGGGAATGTCTGTGACTCCATATCAATGCTGTATAGTGCTGGAAGAGTTTACACTTATTACTGGGGTTGGTGAAATCAAAGTATAGAACTCACCACCAGTTTGAGGTTTGTGCCCCGCTTCTGAACAGTTTTCTCAAGTTTGATATTCTCTCTTGGCATTTACATATCGCATGATATTTACACTTTAGTTCCAGTCTGAATTTGCCTAGCTTCCACTTCAAGCCATTGAATTGTGTTATATCTTTCTCTGCTTGACTGAAGAGCACATTATTAAAAAAACGTGTTCCTTATGTAGATAGCTACAGACTGTAATCAAGTCACCCCTTAACCTTGTCTATTTTAAGCTAAATAAATTGAGCTCTTTCAGTCTATCATTATAAGGCATATTTTCAAGTCTTTAATCATTCTTGTGGCTCTTCTCTGAACTCTCTCCAATTTATCACCATCCTTCCTGAATTGTAGAAACCAGCACTGGACACCGTATTCCAGCAGAGGCCACACCACTGCCAAATATGGAGATAAAATAACCTTGCTGCTTCTACTCAGGATTCCCCTTTTTATGCATCCCGGGATCGCATTAGCCCTTTTGGCCACAGCATCGCACTGGCAGCTGATGTTCAGCTGATTATGCTCCACAATCCCAAATCTTTTCAGAGTCACTGCTTCCACTACAGGGATGGAGTCCCCCACCCTGCAAGTAAGGTCTACATTCTGTGTTCCTAGATGTACATATTTACACTGAGCTGCATTAAAACACATATTGTTTGCTTGCTCCCAGTTTACCAGTCCCTCTAGGTGGCTCTGAATCAGTGATCTGCCCTAGTCATTATTTACCTGTCCCCTGATTTTTGTCTCCTCTGCAGACTTTATAAGTGATGATTTTACATGTTTACATGCTCTAACTCGACTACAAGGGATGGGTGGGATGCAGGCGTCAGTGGGTGAGATTCTCTGGCCTGGGTGATGCAGGGAGTCAGGCTAGAGAAACACAATGGTCCCTTCTGGCCTCAACATTATTGGATCTGTGAAGCCCAGGCTGTGCAAACACCCCATCAGGAGGTCAAACTCTAAGGCACATTTTAAAGAAGTTTCCTAAATGTAACGAGCAAAAGTAGATGGAGGAGAGAGCCAAAATAGGAGCTGCCTTTAAACAAATATAGATGGAGCTGTGGTTACTGACCCATCTAGGGACCTGCCTGTCTGCGCCTATATACAGACCCAAAGACCCAGCTGCAGGCCCCGCCCCGTCTGTGCTCATTGCATTATCAGAAGTGTTTACAGTTCAGGATCCTCTCCCCTCACTGATCCCGTTCCCATGACCCCAGCTGTGCTAGTAGCTCAAAGCAGCATGTGCCAGCTAGACTAGCTGCAACCCAGCTACTGGCATAGGGTGAGGCCTGGGAAAGGGGGCAGAGCCAGGACATTCCTCTGCCCAGCCAGTCCCTGGCTAGTCTGAATTTCTCCACTCTGAATTTGGAGAGGCAGTGTGGCTTGGGAATGGGGGCCTGGCGAGGACTTTCCAGAAGTCATCCAATCCCCAGCTGTGGTATCACCTCTAGCCAATGGGAGTGCTGTGCAGGGATCACAAGTCCTGTATTAGCAGCACACTTCCTGTTTTCCATGGGAAGCCCGAACACCTGGGATGTGCCAGGTTTTCATTTCCTCCTTGCACATAGCAGGTTGTCTTACAGTCACATGGTGTGTGTCCGATCCGTGTGCCTGGGGTGAGCAGGACTGACTCTGTGTGACAGGGACACATGGCCCCTGGAGGGGCGCTTGGGGCTTGGGGCCTGGGCCGAGGGTGTGCAGTGAAGAGCAGTGGATCAGAGCTGATGCTACCAGAGCAGGGCTGGAGTCAGAGCTCATGTTAATGTCACTCACTCAGTGGTTGCTGATAAACTCACCCACACGCTAAGCTCCTGCTCTGGGTACAATGTGCCTGGGAGGCTGTGGAGACCGGAGCTCTCTGGACAGGCACCAGCTCATGCCAAAACATGCCCCTGTGGGTCCTCTGATTATTTCATGATCCTAAAAATTGTCCTAGAAAAGTGCCCCTGTTTGTGATGCTGAACCTCCGTGGATTTCACACTATTGGTATAGGTCACTGTCACACCTGTGAGCCATGGGGTCCCCATTGGAGTACTGGCTTGGGGGTGGGGAGGGTGTGACTGCTCCCTGTGAGTGAGACCAGCCTTGACCTGTGGCTAGTAGTCTGTGTGCTGGGAAATGTAAATGGGAAACCAGCGCGTTCAGCCATCACAGACACAGGGACCAGGGTGGGGTGTGTGTGTGTGTGGGAAATGGTGGATAATGTTTCCACTCACATCTCAAGGGGGGAGTTCTCCTCTGGCCACACACACATCAGGGCTGCTCCCAGACATGCTACAAGAGACCACAACCCACCAGTTCCTCTTCTGTTCCCCTGGGGAGGAGGGAACTGGAGCCACCGAGCCCTGGGGGTTCTCCTTGGAGGGCCAGATGCTGCTGCAGAATCTCCTGGCTCAGTCACCGACTCCCACTCCCCATGATCCTGCTGTGGCTGCTCTGTAAGTTTGGGGACTTCTCTGCCCATGGGCTCGGGGGGGGGTGTCTCTGGGTGTGGGGAGCAGGGAGAGAGGTAAGTTTATGGCTCTGCCTGGGCTGAGGGGATGTGGGGACCAGCATGGGGTAAGAATTGATAAAAATATTTGAAATGGCAGCTACATATGGCTATTTCACTGGGATCTGGATGATTATTTCATCTCAGATTGAAAAACTGGTGATAAATTCAGGGTGCAATTTTTTTTACATCTGACATGTTTTTTCAATCTTCTCCCAGTGTTGTAACCTCCTGCTCTACATGCCCTTGTGAAGGCTTCATGGGTGCATGTCTAATATTCGCTCAAAGCAGCCTAGTGGTTGAAACACCAATTTCCCATTATGTAATATGGATCCAAATTATGTAATATGGATCCAAAACCTGTAGACAGCTTTGAAAATTAGAGTCTCTGAGTTTACTTGGATTGTAAACTCTTTGGGGTAGGGGCCATCTTTTTGTTCTGTGTTTTTACAGCCTGTAGCACAGTGGGGCCCTGGTCTATAACAGGTACTGCTAGGTGCCATTGCCGTAGAGAATACTAATAATACACATACAAAAACTACATTAAAAGGATGTTATTGAGGTTTCAAACTTAAAAGCTCTGATGTTAAGAAATGCCAGTATTAAGGTTTAGAAATATTGGAAAATGTTCCCATGTTCCATTGTTCTTAGTTTCCTAGGGAATTACTGGGGGAGTCTTTCTTATTAAAGGTAATTTGTTCACAGTCTGATCATTGAAGTCAAGGAGAGTTTTTTTCCAATGACTTCAACTGACTTCTGGTGAAACTCTCAAACTCTACTGGAGACTTTATAATTCTCCCCTATAATTGTCCCGACTTTGTCATATTCCTAACTCAGCCTTTCCACCCATATCCGCATTGAGACCTATCACACATGCATTGATCGTTTCTTGTTTATTATCAAACATTCTGGGAAGATTAATTAATCAAATCTGCAGAAAACAAGGATCATTAGAAAGGATCAAAAATTTGAGAATATTTTAAACTTTGCAAATAAATGGGAAAATTTTAGACAACATGTTTGCTCATTTCCCCTGCTCCTTTCTGCTAGTTTTTCATCCAACCTTTGTTTCCCCATCTCTACAATGGGGATATGGACGCTGACCTCCAGTGATAAGGATATGATATTGAAAAGTAATCTGGGAATATTCTACATCAACTAGGAGACTTTGCAAAGAGCCCCCTAATTAATATTACAAGGCTGTTCAATTGTTTTAGAGACAGGCAAGAAGGGAAAAGCTGTATTTCTCACTCTGAAAACAATTGTTACAAAGAAGATTGAGCTTAAATGGAGGAAGTTTAAAATGTCAAACTTTCCACATGGCAACATCCCAATGAGGAACCCTGGCTTTGCTAGTTTGGAAGGAAAACACCCCCTAACTACTGAGACCCTGCACCTACTATCACTTATGCATATACATAACTTTACTCTTGTGAGTAATCCCACTGAAGATAACAGGGCAACTCCCATGAATAAAGTTATGCATGTACTTAACTGTGTGGAGGACCAGGGGCTAAAATTATGTGTCATTTACTTAAGCTGTAAGCTCTCCAGGGCAGTGACTGTCGTTTTATTATGACTAGGCTTGGAAGGATTCGATTTTTATCAGTATCTAACAATACATGTCAATTTCACTGCACATACTCAGAAACCGATGAATAAATATTTCCATCAGTAATAATGCAAATGTCTAGCTGGGCAAAGTAAAACAAGTGCTGCCTGAGACCGTGCTGAGTTTGATATAAGGATGTTTACTCTGTATATTTTGACATGTGCTGTTGACAATTTGTGCTTTAATAGCTCTAAAGCTTCCATTTTTTGAGTCTGAACATTGATTGTGATTAAATAATTATTGGCTGACCCTCTGGTTGTCTGCCCCCATAATTTCCTACAACTGTGAACATTTAAATTGATTAAAAATTGAAAAAAAATGCTTAAAACTTTGATATTATAAATATATTATATTATTATAGTATAAATAAATATATTGAAATTATAAAAAAAATAAAGATTGCATTCTGCCAAACCCAGTTATGACTGTGTTCAGCATCTGGCACAACGAAGTGGAATCTCCAGGTGCTATCTCAATACTAATATTACTTAATAATTACAATAACAATTGTTAAAAACTGTCTGTTGTGCAGCAAGTAGAATATAAAATGACTACGAAAGTCCAAGTTCTTCAAACTCTAAGTAGCGAGCGTTCATTGGTCTAGTTCAGTGAATGGAGGTTTTCTGCATCCAGCCTTTAGGTCTGTAGCTGCACATGGCTGTGACTCCATCGATTGGGACTTTTCAAAACTGTTTTGAGAAAGGGGAGACAACTGGGTTTGTTCTTAACGCCCAGCCTGGGATTCCGAGAGATCTGGGTTGAATTTTGTTCTCTGCCACTGAGTCCCAGAATGACCCTGGATCGCTCTGTGCCTATGTCCCAACCTGTAACAGCCGAGATAATTATCTTCCTCCTCTCTCCAGACTCAATTCATTAATGTTTGGTGCTTAGACACTATGGTGATGGGGCAGAGACAGAGACATGGCCGAAACCCTAGCGAATATTCTGCTTTGACCATGGGTGGCAGGGATGGACAGGATGCTGTAACCCTGCACGTCTCTTACTGCTGTGAGCATTGTGTGATCCTGTAAGCCATGGTGTGGTGAGTATACTTATGTAAGGCGCAGTTAAGGCTCAGATCCTGGAATCAGATCTGGGTGTGAGGACTCTGCACCAGCATGGATCTCACTGCAGGCCAGGGGCCTCTGATTGCTTGGATTTTCTGTTATTTGCTTAAATGTCACCATTAGCATTTCCCCACTGCAGGCTAGTTATTGTTAGAGATGCTCTGTCTGCTACTCTGCTGTTTGGTGCAGGTGCTGGGGTCACAGGCCAGGAGTTCTGCAGCTCCCCAGGTGAGTGTGTGAGCACAAGAGACATGGGAAGGAAAAGAACAGCAGAGCAAGGAACAAAATCCCCAGGCCCTTGCAATGGGAGGAGATGGGAGGGGAGAAACCTTCTGTGAAATCCCTACCTGAAATCCTGTTCATTGCCTAGTTAATTAGGCAATTAATACTAACAGTGGGCGACCATTAACATTAACGAAAAGGAAATGTTTTGGGGCAGAGTCTCAGATGGTGTAAGCGGGTTTAGGTTTGTTGACTCCAATGGAGTGGGGCCAATTTACACCAGCTGGATATTTTCCCCATTGACGCCACTGAGCTATGGCTGAGTTACACAGGCTGGGGCTCTGGTCCTATTGACCCTAAAAGAGATGTGGCTGATTTTCACCAGTTAGGATCAGGCCCCATTGAATCCAGTGGAGTGATGCCACTAGCAGCTGGGGATCTGTCCCAATATAGCAGGGATTCATACCCACCCAAAATAAAACAGACTAAATAAGCAAGTCTGACCTGTGTCTTGGTGTATGAATGCAAACAGAGAGTTGTCCAAATGACATCCGGCTTTGCTGCTTTAAACTCCATTTTTATGTGAGTTTCCAAGTGAACAGACCCTTCTCCTTTCACTGATCACTGCATTTCTCATCTCAGTGATCGCTAACGCTCATCTCCCTGTCATTCCCCTCTCAGGCACACACGTCCATGTCTCTTTGTTGTTCCAGGAGATCTCCCCATGCCTACGTTGTTCCTGAATACGATGTCAGCTCAGGAGGGGGAGCCAGTGTTAGCCCAATGTGCAGATCTTTCAAACTCCCATGTTACCAAAGTTATTTTCTGCAAAGACAGAGTGGAGCTTTCCAGCCAAAAAGCCAATCCAGGACAAATTAGTTCTACATTGCTCCTTACGACCTCCATGAAGAGTGCAGGGCGCTACTCCTGTGGGTATCTACACAAGGATGAGAAAAAACAGGTGTCTAATCCTGCTCTAAGTGCCCCCTTGCAACTGAAGTTCACAGGTGAGCGGCTGTAAGCTACACTATGTGGGCAGGAGGGAAAAGGGCTCAAATGGCGGGTATCAGGCATTTAGGAAGTTATTCCATGCTACCCCTCCCCCTCCGTCCACCTCAGGTGTGTTTGTGTCATTTTCTGCCCCAAAGCTGTGCCTTCGGTAGGAAAACCGCTGTGTCCTCCACTAGAATTAACTAACCCAAGTTAAAACTGTAGTGAAGACAAGACAATTTGGCGATGTCACATGTGTAGGTCAGCCGAGTTATGGCTACAGGAGAACCAGGAGCCAGATATGTAAAGGTATTCAGGCATAATAAGATGCAGACCCCCTTTAACTCATTCCTAGCTAAGACACTGTGATATTTCCTGTGTTTATTGCCCAGACAGGAAGGCTCCGCCTGATGGCAGCCCTGTCACTGGCCAGCCTGAGAAGACTCCACCTCCAGAAGGTGAGTGACTCTATTTGGAATGGGCTGGTTTCCACAGCGCTCAGCATGCTGAGAACACGTTGGGTTTAGAGCTCTTCAAAATCTCACCCTCAGTGTCCGAACCACAGGGGACCCCAGCACTCAGTCCAGTGGGCTGTGGATCAGGGTCAAATGCCGGGTGTCTCCCATGTTCAGTGTGAGGTCATGTCCCCTTCTAGGCCTGTCCCTGAGCAGCCCTGCTCCAACCTTCCCCACAGGAGGGCGTGTGGGGAGAGTAGCAAACACATGAGAGGCCCGATGGACCCAGCAGCTCCCCACTCTCAACCTACAGCTGGCAGCATTTCCCAGGGCTAACGTGAGGGGCATAGTGCTCGGGGTAATGTTTTTAGAGGGTTGGTGCTCCTCACCACCACCAGCAATGAGCGGGGGACATGATCTGTCATGGTTCTGTATCAGATATGGAATGGATACAGAGCTTGCTTCTTAACGAGGTAAACACCAGGTGTGTTTATCAAAAGATACTTTAATGCTCTGCCCAGTGTGGCTGAGGTTGGCTTAAACAAGGTATTTTACACACAGAGCCACTGAGTGGCTGAACAGTATCATACAGTTTAGCATCCATTACGTCTCCCTCTTTAAGTTCTAAATTCCTACTCTTTGCAATATTCACATTATCACTCTGTCTTTGAAGGTCAGTACTGATCAGTCCATCAAGTGTCTCTGAATTGTGCTGTTTTTTTTAAATTACACGACCCTAACCCGTAACAGCTTAGCCATCTGCCTCTCCATTAGTTACAACAACTGGCTTTGGTCGGTCTGGAATCTTTGAGTCTTCTTCTTGTTCTGCATCCGCTATCATAAAATCAAAGGACTGAAAGGGACCTTGAGCGGCCATCAAGTCCAGTCCCCTGCACCTTGACACCTGCTCTTAAAAATCTCCAGTGGTGGAGATTCCACAACCTCCCCAGGCAATTTATTTCAGTGCTTAACCACCCTGACAGGAAGTTTTTCCTGATGTCCAACATAAAACTCCCGTGCTGCAATTTAAACCCATTCTTCTTATTCTATCCTCAGAGGTTAAGGAGAATAATTTTTCTCCCTCCTCCTTGTAACAACCTTTTAGGTACTTGACTTATGAGGAGAGGCTGAGGGAACTGGGATTGTTTAGTTTGCAGAAGAGAAGAATGAGGGGGGATTTGATAGCTGCTTTCAACTACCTGAGAGGTGGTTCCAGAGAGGATGGTTCTAGACTATTCTCAGTGGTAGAAGAGGACAGGACAAGGAGTAATGGTCTCAAGTTGCAGTGGGGGAGGTTTAGGTTGGATATTAGGAAAAACTTTTTCACTAGGAGGGTGATGAAACACTGGAATGCGTTACCTAGGGAGGTGGTAGAATCTCCTTCCTTAGAAGTTTTTAAGGTCAGGCTTGACAAAGTCCTGGCTGGGATGATTTAATTGGGGATCGGTCCTCCTTTGAGCAGGGGGTTGGACTAGATGACCTCCTGAGGTCCCTTCCAACCCTGATATTCTATGATTCTATGATTCTCTGGCAGCTAGGTTCATCCCACTCCAAGGCTGGAGCGAGAGTCTAACTCAGCTCCTCCCTCACAGCCCTCTTATCAGGGCCAGCTGGGCCCTGACTGAGCTAGGCACACCTGTGGTCATCTACTCAGTCAGCTTCCCTCAGCTGTTCTCACTCCTCTTATCTCAGGAGCAGGGTAACTGCCCCACTACACTGTATTGTTAGAAATCAGAGGTAATACTAATTATATGTGTTTACTTATATCTTACAGATGCTAACCATGTGAACAGACAGTTCCTGTCTATTACCATAGCTATTGTTGCAGAGATCAAAAGGGAAGGCTAACTTTTAGATTAACCTTGAAATAGTGGCATTGTTTATATGTCTTTTTAAAGTTTGTGTTAAACTGTATGTGAACTTTTAATGGACAAGTTACCTTGTGTTAATCTGCATAGTTAATTGCCAGTGATGTTTGGAAAACAAGGAGTTACATCAAAAGACTATTGTTCACCCAGGACTGAATGGTCAAGAGGCTAGAAATGTATAAAAGCCTTGGGTCCTGATCCTGTTGATCTCAGATCTGCTTAAGATTTCATGCAGGGGAAACCTAAGCCATACGGATTGGGATCCCAGTCATTGGCTGGATTGCACCCTGAATATGGACATTGGACTATAACCTATGGACTATTTCTAAAAGAACTCTTTGCAACTACAAACTCACATCTCTGCCATGTATATGAACCTCAAGAATTGAACTCAAGTCTGTATATATATTGATCTTTTAACCAATACTCTATCTTTTCTTTTTTAATAAATTTTAGTTTAGTTAATAAGGGTTGGCTATAAGCTTGTATTTTGGGTAAGACCTAAGTTGGATATTGACCTGGGTGTGTGGCTGGTCCTTTGGAATCGGAAGAACCTTTTCTTTTATATGATGAAACAAGATTGTTAGAAATCTTCATCATATTATGACTTGGGTACCTGGATGGAGGCCTGAGGCTGGATACTTTAAGGCAGTGGTTCTCAAAGCTGGTCTGCCGCTTGTTCAGGGAATGCTCCTGGCGGGCCGGGCCAGTTTGTTTACCTGCCGCTTCTGCAGGTTCAGCCGATCGCAGCTCCCACTCGCTGCGGTTCGCCGCTCCAGGCCAATGGGGGCCGAAGGATGTGCTGGCCACCGCTTCCTGCAGCCCTCATTGGCCTGGAGCGGCGAACCGCAGCCAGTGGGAGCTGCAATCGGCCGAACCTGCAGATACGGCAGGTAAACAAACTGGCCTGGCCCGCCCGGGGCTTTCCCTGAACAAGTGATGGACCGGCTTTGAGAACCACTGCTTTAAGGGAACTGCGTTGTTTGGACTTCTGAGTAACTAGTGAGGTGATACAGAAGCTGTTTTGTGCTGGATTGGTAAATCTAAATACTGGAATATCCACCAGCTTTTGGGGTTTGTCCAGCCTACTCTGTATGCAGTTCACTCTAATTGAGCAACCTCAGCTGGCTCCCACCAGGACCACGGTCACAGAGGTACAACACATGTTATGCTAGGCAGATGTAAGACCCATGGATCATAAAAGGTGTGTTGTGAGGGTGTTGATTATTACAGAGGGGGAGATACGGTTGCAGGTTTTGCACCTGTTGTTCTGACAGGATCTGGTACAGCTTTGAGTTGATGTGCCCTGGTCTGGATGGATGTGATATTTGTTAAGGATTTTACTGCACTTGTTAGGATGCTCAGAGATTGACTCTGCTTCAGGCAGACAGCGTAGGCTGGGTCTCTGAGTGTCATCTCTCTGAGGTGCTTGGCTGGCTGGTTCTTGATAACTTGCTCAGGGTCGAACTGATCCCCATTTGTGGGGTCATTGGCCTGTGTTAGCCCTTTCTCTACTAGATCGAAGAGCTCATTATTAAATATTTGTTCCCCATGTAGGTACTTATAGACTGTAACCAGGTCACCCCTTAATCTTCTCTTTGTTAAGATAAATAGATTGAGCTCCCGACTCACTATAAGGCAGGTTTTCTAAGCCTTTAATCATTCTCATGGCTCTTCTTTGAACCCTTTCCAATTGAGGAACCCAAATCCCGCTGAAAGTAAACAGGAACTGGGGGGCCTAAACCCCATTAAGCTTTCTGGACAATCCTGCCACCTTTGTGCCACTTTTGTGCCACCTTCGTCTGTGTGTGAACATGCTAAGTCACATTTGTGAGTGACTTGGGGATGCTTTGCCATACTTTGTGGATACTGCATGTTGACCTTGTTATTGGGAGGCTTACTATATGGCTATGCTGGGCTAAATCAGCAGGGCTATTGGGAAACAAGCAGGAAAGCAATTATTTGAGATAAGACATTATGCAAACATAAGCAAACACTTGAGGGTTGTTACAGGACAATGGAAGAGCTGTGGGCCTGGGGAGACAGGCTGCTGGCCCATCCAATTGTCTTTGGATTAGCAGGGCCCAAAAGCCCAGAACTGGAGAAGACAAAGGAATTCTGGCTGGATAAAAGTGACTTTCTTACTAGGGAAGGTGGGAACATTGGGTAACTGGTCAGACTGACACAGGCACTGGCTGGGGATGTCTGAAGAGGCTAGACCTACCTGAGCCACCATCACAGGGGGAGGACCTTTAGGTAAACCAGACAGGTGTGTAGACTGTTGGTTTAAAATCCTGCTCCTCTGATGTTATACTTTGTGCCTATTGTTAAAATTAAATAAAACTTGTCTTAAGAAGGCTGGTGATTCTGTGTCACTCTATTCCCCATTGGTCACAGACTCCCGAAGGAAGAACTGCTAGTTCTGAACCCAGTCGGGCCTTCTGGGTAAGCAGAGTAGATACATGGGATGCTGTAGCCCTGGGCCAGTGTGAGAACGGGACAACTGCATCATTCTACCGCAAGAGAGGTAAAGACACAAGTCCTGGCACCTGAGGGGATGGACTCAGAGAAAGGGGACAGAGGTGAACTGGCTCTGTCACCGTGACAACGCCCCCATCTCCAGTTTTTCAGCGTGACATTACATTAATTATGATCATTTACATTAATTATTGACAGATAAATTATTTACCACATAAATTATTTACCATATATAAATTATTTTTCACTGGTGCTTGCTATTGGTTAGCTGAGTTGCTGCATTGTCCTGCCAGCAGTTGACCTTTGCAGGATTTCAGTACTGAAGGGTTGCAAAGCCTTACACCAATTTTACAACTATTTTTCAATGTCTGTCTGGGCCCTTGTGGGCAGTGATAAACAACGTGACTCTTACCTTTTCTCACCAAAAGAGAACACACCACTACTAGGACCAGGAGAGAAGGAATGGTAATTCCCAGTATTAACTTAGAGGACACTCCTAGGAAAGAAAGGGTACAATGTCAGCACAAAGGAGACACCAGGGGAGACAGGGGGAGGGGAATAAGAAATTAGCAGAGAAATAAAGGTAAAAATGGCATATGATAGTGTATGAATGTCTGTCAATATTATTGGCTCTCTTTTTATGGGGTTTTCTTAGTTCTAGTCTATTCTATATAGGTTTGTAAGCAGCACTCATCACTGTAGTATCTAAGCACCTTCCAGCAGTGAATTAAGTGACATGACTGCACATCTGTCACACGTTGTTTGTTCTCTCATCCTTTCCCTAGGGGGAGAAGTGTGTGCAATGAAGAGTATTATTTTGTAGGGCTTTTTAAAATATACATATTGTTCTGTATTTATGTTAGAGAAGGCAAGTGGAAGAAATGCACCTGGCACTTGGAGTGGAAGGTGTGGAGGTTTGTGATGGTCCTTAGTTCCCAGAGAAGTTTACTGCTCAGTCTAGGACCGCCCCCTGAGCAAGTTCTGTCTCCTGCAGAGATGAGCTTCACTCTTACCGTAGAAAGTTCCATTGGGCCAGAGGAGCTGAACTGAGGACTGAGGAGGGATGTGAATGTAGGGAGCAGGATGCAGTGGCAAACTGGCTAAGGCAGGGTGTTCCATACACAGAGTACAGCTTTGGAGAAGGCATGGAATTGGGAGCAGCATACGGAGACATATGAAGCATCCAGGTAGATGCAGCATCTGAGCTGGTCAGAAATTTTCCATCCAGATGTTCATGAAAATTTTATTTCTGGCAAACTGAAATTTTCCATGTGAAAATGTAGATTTTTTTGATTCTTTAAAATTTTCCATTGGGAAAATCAAAATAAAATGTTTCATTTCAGTTCCAGGTTAGCCTGCCTAAGTTACTGTGGTGCCTCATGGGAATTGTAGTTTGCATATGTCATGCCTCCATTCTCCTTTATGGGCCTGACCCATGGACAGAATACATCTCCCATGATGCCTTGTGGGCAGGGGACTCCCACGATGCCGTACAGCAACTGAAGTGGATGCAGAAATCAGTGTATAAAAACTCAAATAAAATGTTTTGATTCAGGAATGTCATAGTGATTTATTTTGAGAGAAAATATCAAAATGTTCCATTTTACACATTTCCAAATCAAAAACATTCAGAATTTTTTGTCATTTTTGTCAAAAACAAATGCTGAAGGACCAGGCTGTCCCACAGAACAGAAATTCTGCTTTTCGATTAGCTCTGTGTTTAACTTGCCCCATCTTCCGCATTATTCCTGAGCCTGGCTGGATGCATTAGCTGGAGGGAGAACTGAATGTGTCTTATGGGTGGGCAGCTGTATAGATTTTGGGTGATGTGGCTGGTACATATTTTAGGGGGAACCAACTTCAGCATTGCTCATCTCCTTCCAGCCAAAATTCAAACTGGAGGCTGGCTGCCACAGACAATGTGATTAGCTGCATTTGAACACTGTCTGTCCCAACAGAGAAACTGCCAAGCCACAAAGGAAGGGTCAGAATAGTTGCTTCAGGTCTATTCATTCTTTATACTTTTTCTCAGGAAATTATTTGACCAAGCAATGCTAGAGGAATGCCATGCCATAGACACAATGAAAGAAATTCATACCTGGGCCAGCACATGGTCTATGCATTTAAGTTCTCAAAGCCTTGTACTGGATTTCAGCCCGGGGGTGAATTTCACCTCATCTCCCTAACTTCAACACTATCTCCCATTCCCCACTGCTCTGGTAGATTGAAGATGGTGGATCTGGGTTCAGGATCTGTTTGACCCAATCTTAGGCTAGGATTACCCATATCTTAAAAAAACAGCTTTATATGTTGACTGCAAGCCACCTATAATCATAAATAACTTCATTTACCATTGGAAAGTGGCTGAACTCCAGGTACAGTTCTGTTGGAAGCGGGCGTTGCATCTGTGGAGTGGATGCAGAGCGGATCATGCATAAATTACTGCATTCATCTGAAATCCTTACAAAAATCTGCTTTAAAACTACAATAATGCTTGAAAATGAAATACTCATTGCTTGTGATTGATACAATGAAAGGACTAAAAACCTCTGGGTCAATATGTTTAGTCAGACTATTTATGCGGTTTCCACTATAGTTGTTGGAAAGACACATTTTTCTTTCATGGGAAATTTTTACATTTCAAAATCACTTTCCATTCTAAATTGGAATGAAGAATTGAAATATCAAGTATTCACTAAATAGAATATTCTGAAAAGTTTCAAACTGGGAATATCAAAGTGAAAACACTTCAGCAGCTCAGAACAAAATGGCCTGATTCAACATTTTCATTTCAATTCTACTGAGCAGAAAAAAAAAGATTACTAAAAATCAACAATTGCTTATGGAAAATTTCAATTTTAACAAAACCAAAATGAGACTTTCTAGTGGATCTATTTTCTGGTAGGCTTTGAATTGACATTCTCAAATGGGACAGTTGTCTCTTAGCTGTGGTAGTTTGGGTCCTCAGTCTCCTGAAAGTCTAGAGGAATACAGCGGCATCTCATCCATTACATCATGAACAGGGCCAAAATGTCCCAGGACTCCGGTGAGTAAGGCTGCGTCCTATTTAACTCCATTCAGGCCATTAGTCATTTTCTCTGGCCTAATAATTGAGTTAAATATTCTGGGACTAATTCATTGCTTCTCTGTTGTCCATTCACTCCAGTTAGGCTGATGCTAAGTGGTTGGAGAGCAGAAATAGGGTCCCCTTGGGCATACCCTTAGTGCAAAGGGCGCCTGTGCCTGGGAGCAGAGACTGCTCCATGAGATTTGCACCATTTACTCAGGCACCAGGAGTGTGTGTGTATTGGGGTCTCAGGGTAGGCCCCGGAGAAGGCAGATTTGTACCCCTGCATGAGTACAGGATTGACCCTGGCTCTCAGAGCCTGGTGCAGTACCTGTTCCTCTTGATTCCATAGGAAAGGGCCTATATAGGGAACTTGGCAGTCCTGCTATCTTGCCTGAGATTGTGATAGTCAGTGCAGGGTGCTTGACTGTGTGTGAGCATGCTCCAAAATACATAAAAGTGACACACATTCCTGAACCCCCTGGCAGAGACATCCCCATATCAACCAATGTCCTGAAAAATTAGGGTCTCCTTTACATCCTTTCTCATCCTCAGTCCATAAACAACAACATTCCTGAGCCATTTGCAGGAGGTTTGGATGGGCCCCTTTGATCTCACTTGCTGTCCATTATATCAAACCAGCACCCCTAGGTGAATAGGAATATTTTATTTATCCCTTCACATAACACAAGAATTAGGGGTCACCCAATGAAAGCAATAGATGACAGGTTTAAAATTAACATAAGGAAGTACTTCTTCACCCAATACACCATCATCCCATGGAACTGATTGCCATGAGGTATTGTGAAGGCCAAAGAATAACAGGGTTCAAAAAAGACCTAGATAAGTTCATGGAGGATAGCTCCATCAATGGCTACTATCCAAGATGGTCAGGGATGTAACCCTATTCTCTGGGTATCCCTAAACCTCCACCTGTCAGAAGCTGGGAGTGGATGACAGGGGATGGATCACTCAATGATTGACTGTTGTGTTCATTCCCTCTGAAGCACCTGGCACTGGCCATTGTCAGAAGGCAGGATACTGGGTCAGATGGGCCATTGGTCTGACCCATTATGGCCATTCTTAGGTAGTCCATCTGGGCTACACCTAATATTGGAGAATTTTTGGATAAATAGGATGAGTTTAGTGTCTTACCTGTTACACCCAGGTTCTGGGTGGCACTTAGAAGTGAATTCTTTTCCTGATTCTGAGGATCCTTGTGCTGATACAAACAGGTAAATCTCCCTGCGCTGTTTGCCTTCACTTTATAGTCGTAGGCAAATTTGCTTTCCTGCATTGGCCAACTTGCAAGATCCTTCCCATCTTTACAGAAAATAACGCGGAAAAAAGGAGAGAGGGGAGGTACTTTACACTTCAGCACCATGGTGTCCCCTTCCTCACCGGATGCCTTGTCTAGAAGTAGCTGAGGAGCACGGAGGTTACCTAAGTAGACAAAACATTATGATAAATACAATGTGTCTAATTCCCTGATGGTGTAACCTTGCAGTGCTCCAAGGACTTTAGGAGAGATTTTGGCCCAAAGAATGAGGCAACCAGCCTGATTCTGGGGCCTTTATAAAATCCTGACAGGAACATTGGCCCAAAGAGCTCATGGAGGGAAGGGGGGCACATGGTCAGCCTCCTACTTGTGGAGATAAGAGGTTGGGTTTGGGTAGTCCCTTAGGATTCTCCTAGTGCGGGACGTGGTTGGTAGGGTGGGAGCAATGCTGACCCCTCAGACTTGTCACAGGGCTGAGGCAATTTCCCAGCTGGAGCCCTGCCCCAGTGACTTTTCTATTGTCTGTAGAAGTGGGGTTCTCCTCAGATATGGGCCAGTCAAAAGTCTGTTGAAGTCAGTGGAAAGATTCCCATTGACTGGTGAGTTGTGAACCTCAAGAGATCTACAGGAATGAAGGTGGAGTAATGGCTTGTCTCCCACAGTTCCTTTGTTCTACTCATGCTCCATAGCCTGCAGACCTCATTAATCTAAGAAGGGCTCCCCTCTTTTGCATGAGTCTCCCTAACTACATCGGGCAGCCCCCCCATCCTTGCCTGCTGAGGTCTTGGTCCCCATAAATTCAGCAGGAACCCTAATCTCTCTATTTCAAGCCCCTGCTTTCCCAGTTCCTATGTTAAGAATTTTTGTTTTTTCAACAAAGGCAACTCCCAGACAAAAAACTTTGTGAAGGTGAAGTTAAGGTTAAAAGTAGACATCAGTAACATATGGGTAAAAATCCATGTAGACATTTATAATTGGTAAGAGAAGAGACATTGTAAAGGCAGGAAGTTCAGAACTGAGGGGAAACTGATAAGAAAATCAAACATTTGAAAGTATTGAAAATTGATATTTAAGAGACCTAAACAACCCAAACTCTACCCCCATACCAACGCCCCGAGAAAGTTAGATACTCAGAATAACTTACCCATCTGTAACAAGCTGTTCCAATTTATCAGTGGCCACAAAAGCTAGGATGCCTTAATTTTAAATGTACAGAGGTTGTTCCAATTCCTAAAGTCATAGACAGTCCTGAGCTACAAATTCCTGATTAGACAGACAGTGGACTGCAAGCTGTTGTTCCCTACTCCTGATTACAGGCCAGATCTTTCCTTCCCAAACCTCCAAATGACACTGACCTATCCTTCCATCACTGAAGGCTTGGGGAGGAAAGTTCAAG
Organism: Chelonia mydas; assembly: GCF_015237465.2. Taxonomy (NCBI): domain Eukaryota; kingdom Metazoa; phylum Chordata; order Testudines; family Cheloniidae; genus Chelonia; species Chelonia mydas. Next base: position 12,282,100 of record NC_051263.2, on the reverse strand, counting down.
CTATTTTTGATACAGGTGCCACCTAAGACAAGAAAAATAGCACACCTGCCCTGTCACGGCAGTAGCTTGCAGTAGCTTCAGTTTGCTGAACTGGTGCATTAGGATACCCGCTGTCTCCAAATAGGTTTGAAAGGATCTTGTGCAAAAGTCTGCTATATCCCAGCTCCTGGTAGCGGTTGCCAGACCAGTCCAAGGGGTGCAGAGCAGGTGTGGAAAACCGCACGGACCTGGATCCAGAACCTGAGGCCTTAACTTGGGGAAAGATTCCCAGGGAATCATCCTTTTCATTATTATTTATTATTTTTATTCCTGTCTAGCCCAGGGATTACCTTTTAATTTTACTGCCATCCTGTTTTTGGTGGTTTGAACCCAGGAGCATTTGCTGATTAAGAGCAATTCACATGCGTTGCTATTACCGGTCGACCAACCATCAGTCAGTGTGTTGTTTGATCAGTTACACAATTGCTATCAAATTAATTATCTGCCAGAGACTTTTTGCACAGTGACAGGTTTCAGAGTAGCAGCCGTGTTAGTCTGTATCCGCAAAAAGAAAAGGAGTACTTGTGGCACCTTAGAGACTAACAAATTTATTTAATCATAAGCTTTTGTGAGCTACAGCTCACTTCATCGGATGCATGTAGCTCACGAAAGCTTATGCTCAAATAAATTTGTTAGTCTCTAAGATGCCACAAGTACTCCTTTTCTTTTTGCACAGTGTTCTTCCAGCTTTGTAGATGTCCCAGTGCAATTTGGGGTAAATAAATAATTCACCCAATGTAGAGAAGTTCATCTAATAATCAATTAACAGTTTGTAACCAAATCCACATAACCCCATAGAGCTCTTCACGATTTCTGTCCCAAGAATAAATTGCTAATCTTTCAGAAATGTCAGGTTTTTTCTGCTGTGTCATTGCATTTCTGCTCTAGGTATGTGGAGCAAATACTCACCTGGAGAGCTGCAGATTTCTTGGTTTGTGAAATGAATACCTGTAAAATAAATACACACGTTTAGTTTTAAGTAAAGGCAGAGGCTCAGATTTTGTTCTCTGTTGCTGTTGGGTAAATCCGGAGTTGAGCAGTGGCTGGAATGGGGTGGGGGCAGATTCTGATCTCTGTTCCCTGGAGATAATATCTTTATCTGGATATTCTTGTCTCTTATGAGACATAAAGAAAATGTAATACAGTGGTGGTTTTCAACCTGTGGTCCAGGGATCCCTGGGGGCCGGCAGACTATGTCTAAAGGGTCTGCAAAAGGTTGTTTTTAATACAGAACTGTGGTTTTCAACCTGTGGAAGTTCTGGCATTTGCAAAACATGAAATGACTAAAAAGATCTCTTTAATTTAAAGGTTATTAACCTTCCAAAATAAGCTCCATTCCACAGTGGTTGATCCTAAACAGAGATACGTTTTATTAAACAAGTGGTATTTATTGAGGGCCAGATTCTGCTCAACAGTTACACAGATCAAAATCAAAAGTTACTCTGTTGAGGTAAGGTGGAGTTACTCTGGATTTACAATGGTATCATTAAAGATAGAATTTTAAATATTCTATATATGTGGGTATTTGTATATAAAATTAAGGCAGCAATTTTAAAAGCTGCCTAAAGGATCTGGACTCTCAATTCCTGTTAAGATGAATGAGAGTTGTGTGTCCAAATCCCCTCGGTGGCTTGGCAAACCTTAGCCTAAATTTCTAATTTAGAACAGTCATTAAAATGTTCCTGTTTAATTAAGGGGGACAAAGCTCAAATATTTTGTCTCCAGTCTGGTCTAAAAATAAAATGTAGAATATCCATAAACTACTTACAGCAAAGCCAGAGAACCAGCTGCAGGAGCATCAGGAGATTTGGTGAGAACTTCAAATTTTTGCTGTGGGCATCAGTTGAGAGAGGCACCAGTTAGGAGAGAACCCAGGGTCTCTGTTCTTGGTTTCCTTTTGCCCAGTGGGATTCATAGAAGATCAGACACAGTCCCTCTGACTTGAGTTGCTTCAGGCACATACAGGAGAAGCTGCTGTCACACAGTTCTGCTTCTCCTTTTGCTCCTCAGGGTTCAGACAGCTGACTGGTTGGTTTTGTTATATCTTGTGGATTGTGTTGCCGCTCTCTGTATGCAACAAGTGTTCATGTCATTCTACTCTGCACCATCCCTCAGCCCCTGCTTCTTGCATGATACCTGAAAAACTAAGGAGATAACCTTGATTTAAACCACAGGCAATGGTAATGAACCGTCTGGGTGTCAGTCACACCTGCTGAATGGCCGAATAAACAGGAAAAGAGGCATTTCAGCAAACTCACACATTTAACAGACCTTCCTTTCAGTGGGTGTGTAGGGGGTGTTTTAAGGTCACGCTTGCTATACAATAAGAAAGCCTTTAACTATGCTTGAAGAAAACAACCTAAATTCACTCTCTTATACCAGTGTAAATCCAAGTAGCTCTACTGAAGACTGGGGTGAAAAGGAGAGAGTTAACATCAGGGAGCTCAGTAGGGGTATTCAGAATTTACACGAGTGTGTGAGAGAGTAGAATGTGGCCTAGAATGTTTGTCCATGGTCTAGCACAGTGTTCCTCAACTGGTGGGTTACATATAGAGCTGTATGAATTTTCAGGTTCAGTGAGAGAACACGAAAAGTTGAAAAAAATCATTTTGGGTAAAATAAAACATTTTGTTTTATTTTTAAGGTTTTTTTTAAATAAAATTGAAGTAAAATTTGAAACAGAAAGAGATCTTGAATCAAAAAGTCAAAATGTTTAGTTTAATAAATGTAGAAATGAAAAGTTTTGACATTTTTGGAATTTTTTTTTCAACTGAAACAATTGGACACATATTCGCAACATTTTCTGGTCAATCGGAATCTGCATTCTTTTGGCAAAAAAAAAAAGTTTTTTCTGAAAAATTTTGAGACCCCGTGTGGGTCTTGGAAGACAATCAGGGTGATTTAAAACTTTATTACAATCTAACACAAAGAAAATCTTAGAATCATAGAATCATAGAATATCAGGGTTGGAAGGGACCTCGGGAGGTCATCTAGTCCAACCCCCTGCTCAAAGCAGGACCAATCCCCAACTAAATCATCCCAGCCAGGGCTTTGTCAAGCCTGACCTTAAAAATATCTAAGGAAGGAGATTCCACCACCTCCCTAGGTAACGCATTCCAGTGTTTCACCACCCTCCTAGTGAAAAAGTTTTTCCTACTATCCAACCTAAACCTCCCCCACTGCAACTTGAGACCATTACTCATTGTTCTGTCATCAGCTACCACTGAGAACAGTCTAGATCCATCCTCTTTGGAACCCCCTTTCAGGTAGTTGAAAGCAGCTATCAAATCCCCCCTCATTCTTCTCTTCCGCAGACTAAACAATCCCAGTTCCCTCAGCCTCTCCTCGTAAGTCATGTGTTCCAGTCCTCTAATCATTTTTGTTGCCCTCCGCTGGACTCTTTCCAATTTTTCCACATCCTTCTTGTAATGTGGGGCCCAAAACTGGACACAGTACTCCAGATGAGGCCTCACCAGTGTCGAATAGAGAGGAATGATCACATCCCTCGATCTGCTGGCAATGCCCCTACTTATACATCCCAAAATGCCATTGGCCTTCTTGGCAACAAGGGCACACTGTTGACTCATATCCAGCTTCTCGTCCACTGTAACCCCTAGGTCCTTTTCTGCAGAACTGCTGCCGAGCCATTTGGTCCCTAGTCTGTAGTGGTGCATTGGATTCTTCCGAACTAAGTGCAGGACTCTGCACTTGTCCTTGTTGAACCTCATCAGATTTCTTTTGGCCCAATCCTCCAATTTGTCTAGGTCCCTCTGTATCCTATCCCTACCCTCCAGCGTATCTACCTCTCCTCCCAGTTTAGTGTCATCTGCAAACTTGCTGAGGGTGCAATCCACACCATCCTCCAGATCATTTATGAAGATATTGAACAAAACCGGACCCAGGACCGACCCTTGGAGCGCTCCACTTGATACCGGCTGCCAACTAGACATGGAGCCATTGATCACTACCCGTTGAGCACAACAATTTAGCCAACTTTCTATCCACCTTATAGTCTATTCATCCAGCCCATACTTCTTTAACTTGCTGGCAAGAATACTGTGGGAGACCGTGTCAAAAGCTTTGCTAAAAGTCAAGGAACAACACATCCACCGCTTTCCCCTCATCCACAGAGCGAGTTATCTCGTCATAGAACGCAATTAGATTAGTTAGGCATGACTTGCCCTTGGTGAATCCATGCTGACTGTTCCTGATCACTTTCCTCTCCTCTAAGTGCTTCAGAATTGATTCCTTGAGGACCTGCTCCATGATTTTTCCAGGGACTGAGGTGAGGCTGACTGGCCTGTAGTTCCCAGGATCCTCCTTCTTCCCTTTTTTAAAGATGGGCACTACATCAGCCTTTTTCCAGTCGTCCGGTATTTCCCCAGATCGCCATGAGTTTTCAAAGATAATGGCCAATGGCTCTGCAATCACATCCGCCAACTCCTTTAGCACTCTTGGATGCAGCGCATCCGGCCCCATGGACTTGTGCTCGTCCAGCTTTTCTAAATAGTCCCAAACCACTTCTTTCTCCACAGAGGGCTGGTCACCTCCTCCCCATGCTGTGCTGCCCAGTGCAGTAGTCTGGGAGCTGACCTTGTTCGTGAAGACAGAGGCAAAAAAAGCATTGAGTACATTAGTTTTTTCCACATCCTCTGTCACTAGGTTGCCTCCCTCATTCAGTAAGGGGCCCACACTTTCCTTGACTTTCTTCTTGTTGCTAACATACCTGAAGAAACCCTTCTTGTTACTCTTAACATCTCTTGCTAGCTGCAACTGCAGGTGTGATTTGGCCTTCCTGATTTCACTCCTGCATCCCCAAGCAATATTTTTATACTCTTCCCTGGTCATTTGTCCAATCTTCCACTTCTTGTAAGCTTCTTTTTTGTGTTTAAGATCAGCAAGGATTTCACTGTTAAGCCAAGCTGGTCGCCTGCCATATTTACTATTCTTTCGACACATCGGGATGGTTTGTCCCTGTAACCTCAATAAGGATTCTTTAAAGTACAGCCAGCTCTCCTGGACAAATTTCCCCTTAATGTTATTCTCCCAGGGGATCCTGCCCATCAGTTCCCTGAGGGAGTCAAAGTCTGCTTTTCTGAAGTCCAGGGTCTGTATTCTGCTGCTCTCCTTTCTTCCCTGTGTCAGGATCCTGAACTCGACCATCTCATGGTCACTGCCTCCCAGGTTCCCATCCACTTTTGCGTCCCCTACTAATTCTTCCCTTTTTGTGAGCAGCAGGTCAAGAAAAGCTCCCCCCCTAGTTGGCTCGTCTAGCACTTGCACCAGGAAATTGTCCCCTACCCTTTCCAAAAACTTCCTGGATTGTCTGTGCACCACTGTATTGCTCTCCCAGCAGATATCAGGGTGATTGAAGTCTCCCATGAGAACCAGGGCCTGCGATCTAGTAACTTCTGTTAGTTGCCAGAAGAAAGCCTCGTCCACCTCATCCCCCTGGTCCGGTGGTCTATAGCAGACTCCCACCACGACAGCACCCTTTTTGCTCACACTTCTAAACTTAATCCAGAGACACTCAGGTTTTTCTGCAGTTTCATACTTGAGCTCTGAGCAGTCATACTGCTCCCTTACATACAGTGCAACTCCCCCACCTTTTCTGCCCTGCCTGTCCTTCCTGAACAGTTTATATCCATCCATGACAGTACTCCAGTCATGTGAGTTATCCCACCAAGTCTCTATTATTCCAATCACATCATAACTCCTTGACTGTGCCAGGACTTCCAGTTCTCCCTGCTTGTTTCCCAGGCTTCTTGCCCCTACACAGCCTGCACAATCTTATGCTGAAAGATCAAGTATCCTCTGTCAACTCCTCAAAATTCACACACAAATAAATTCTATAGGCTTATCCTTGTTAGCGTTGATACACTTTTTACTCTTGCTTTTCTAGTAAATGTATGGGGCTCATGACATTGTGTGAATAACAAGAAACACGAGTATAGTACATAACAAGTACAGCAAGTGAGAATAAGAACTGAAGAGACTGATTCGGCTTCAGAGAATATTCATATTTTGTGTGTCAGATTTTCATAGAATAAAAGAATCATAGGACTGGAAGGAACCTCGAGAGGTCATCAAGTCCAGTCCCCTGCACTCATGGCAGGACCAAGCACCACCTAGATCATCCCTGACAAGCGTTTGTTTCACCTGCTCTTAAAAATGTCCAATGATGAAGATTGCACAACCTCCCTAGGCAATTTATTTCAGTTGTTAACTACCCTGACAGTTAGGAAGTTAGTAGTATAAGGGTCCTACCGTCAATGAAACCCTAACCCCGCCCATTGACCCCTTAACCCCACCCCTTGACCCCTGCCCCGTTCACCGGAAGTCCCGCCCCATGGGGGTATTACTTCTGGGGTCAAGGCTGCCACATGACCGGAAGGAAGGTGTATCATGTGACCCCCTAACAACTCCTCCCATTCCCTCTATCAATCAGGATGGGTTTCGCCCCTGTAGGACTGCCCAGAGAGGAGATTTGACCAATCCGCTGTAGCTGTAAATTTAAAAAAAAAATCTATTGAAAAGGGCTTTGTGACTCTCTGTATTTCTGTTAAAAGGTCTCTGGCCCTTAAGGGAGCTTAAAGTTTTTTTTTTTCTTTCTTTTTTTAATGGAGCATCTTGGTTTGTTTTCAAGGAGCTGTATGTCTTTTAAATAAAAAAAATTGTTTGTGAGAACCTAGCTCTTGTGTCTTCTGTGTAAGAGAGACCTATTTACAGCAAAAAAAAAAGCTGAAATGTATGTTGTGGGAGGGGAAAAAATATCCTAAAAAATGTGTTTACAATAAAACAAACATGGATGGTTCAGACGTGGTTGAGTACAATAGAGCTGACTTATTCTGTTGAACTGAATGGGTTTAACCAGCCCCCTCACTGAATAGCCAGGGTGACTGTGATTACTCACTCTTGTTGCCATAGGGTTAATTTTGATGGGGGTGCACCCATAGTAAGGGAGGTGGGTGGGTGAGGATGGTGAGTTCTGATTAATATGAAATGAAATAAAACCTCAGGAGTTCGCAGATGCTATTGGACAGTTTAAATATAACCCCTGGAGTTGGCAGAACTCTACTGGACAGTTTAATATGATGCCAGGAGTTGTTGGAACGCTATAGGCCAGTTTAAATATGACCCAGGAGTTGGTTGAAGGCCATGGGGCACTTTTTCTAGAAAGCACCCCCACCCCACCAAACTTTAAGCATGAAAGACACATGTTTTAAAAAAAAACAAGCCCCAAGACATTCATTGATATCTGCAAAGGGTCCCTCACTTGAAATGGTTACTGTAAGAAGGCCCTACAGGGGGAAAAGAATGTATTTGAACTTAAAAAAGAAAAGCAGCCCAATTGTGCAGAAAAAAAAAGTTTAAAAAAATATTTGTGGGGGTTGTTTTTAAAGTGGTAGAAATAAACTCCAAACCTGTGTTTGTTGTACAGCCTGAAATGGATTATTTTGTTTTAAAGCTCTGACTTTTTTAAATAGAAAAAACACCCTAATGAATATTTTTTTTTATTTTAAAGTTTACTACACAGTTTCATGTGTTTTATTAGAATGTTGTTTGCTTTACAGCACAGTCAAAACATGAGGGGGTAAAAATGCTCAAAAGAAAAAGGAAAGAGACAACTGAAAAGAAAAATTCACCAGTATCAGTGATGGATGGATGGATGAAGCCGGGTAAATATATTTTGCTTATTAGTCTGGTTAATTTATGAGGTTTTGTATTTTAAGTAAATACATAGGTGCGGGTGAGAAAGCTGGCAAAGTTACGTTTTTGTAAAATGCTCTTTTTTCCCCTGCCCCAATCAGTCATGTGCAGCCCTTCTGACAAGGCTGTAGTGGGAGCTACAAGGGCACCCCTCCGAGAACCACCAAAGAACCAGGAATCTGCTTTGAGACCTTTAACAACCCAAAACAGCACAAGAGTGCAGATGAAGCATCAGGCCAGTCCAAACCTCATTTACGTCAAACCCAAGGACAAAACAAAACACTCTGGTAAAAAACATCCATGCAAACACAAACTGTTGGGGAGGGGGAGGGATAGCTCAGTGGTTTGAGCATTGGCCTGCTAAACCCAGGGGTGTGAGTTCAATCCTTGAGGGGGCCATTTAGGGATCTGGGGCAAAAATTGGGGATTGGTCCTGCTTTGAGCAGGGGGTTGGACTAGATGACCTCCTGAGGTCCCTTCCAACCCTGATAGTCTATGATTCTATGAATTCCAGTTCCTCAGCGGCCACCGCCGCACCAAGCCCTGAGAAAACTTTGAGCAAAAACGCCCACATTCACAAACCCAGAGCACGCACTCTAGGGGCTCTGAATGTGCGCAGAAACACACTCATTCACAAATCCGGAGCAGGCGCTCTAGGGGTTGTGAATAAAAACCAAGGACTGACAAGCCATTCTCCCAAAACCATAAGCTTGTCACAGATCCCGCATATTCTATTATTTGGGGAGAGTTTGATGCTTCATTCAGAAAACTGATGGATGCTGTATCCTCGAGGGGTCTAAAAGAAAGGGGGGCTGGAAAGGGTGGCTCTGATCAGGCATGTCTAAGTGTGGAAAGGGGTACCCTCAAGGATGCACATCAGCTCATGTGTAAACAAAAGGGCGGACAACAATGGAGGATAAACAGATGGCTGCCAAAAAGTTCCAGGCCAGGGTCGCTGTAAAAATTTTAAAAAGGGCTAAAGAGGTAAATGAGGAAAAAAAACAAACAAAAAGAGATGTCCCCTACCAGAGGCTCTCAAACTGGCCTGTCTGAAAATGGGGAGGCGAAATCAGACTCTGGTTTAGAAAATTCCCCAGAGGGCTCTCTAGAGGGGGTCCCATCTACTCCCAATGACCCTCACGGCGGCATCTCAGAGTCTGACTCTCAATTAGTATCTGATGTAGAAGATGCCACTAATGGTTCCGTAGAGGAACCCCCAAGTAACCCTGAAAATGCAGAGGTGTATATGGAGAGAGTGAGAAGCTGGCAACGTGAATTACCTAGATTTGGGGGGTCGGTGTATTGTGAGGAGTTTTGTTTTGTCAATCTTGAGCAAATAAATTCAGCTCAACAGGTTGTTGAAGCCATACACAGAGGGATACAGCTAGTTCTAGATGCCATTAATGGTAGGGTAGGCCCTGATGATTATGTACAGTTATGTTTAGAGAGCCGTCATTTAACTAACCCTTTGTTTTCGGTCAGAAGAACTAGGGATGAGCTGTCCGCTGAGGATTTCTTAAACCAGACCTCAAAGCTGCTACAGAGCAATAGAGAATTGCATGTCGATGGGGCATTGCGCCTCGTTGTGACAGTTGTAAAAAATAGGGGTGGGGGCGCTCGTAGAGTTTTAAATTCTATCCTTAGTAGTCAAATTATTCATAAAAAGAGACAATGTTTAGTAGACCTGACTTACACCAGTACCAATCTATGTTTTGTGGGAGGGCTCTTGGCCGTCATGGCCGGTCATAAACCTACGGATGCGGAATTGTTAGCAGAGGCAAGAAAGTTGCACGAGAAACTGGGGTGGTCAGATCAAAAAAAGGTCATGCTCAGTGACGTAGCAAAGGTTGAGCAGCATTTAGGAGTTAACGTACAGGTGGTGCTGTATGTGGTGAAAGGTGGCTGGGGTTTTTTTAAAACGGGGGGGCCCAGTGCACCCTAAGACTTATTTTATCCTGTTGCACGATGAACATTACTATGGGGTTCTGGATGTGAAAAAGTTGTTCGGAGCAAAAAATTATGGTGAGTTTTGCCCCACGGTGCACAGTCACGACCACTCTTGCAGGTATCATTGCTGCCTCTGCTTGAGCGCAACATGCTCAGACAGCGTGGGTGTGCAGCTGAGGTGTCCTAGCTGTAGACTGTATTGTCGGTCCAAAGAGTGTTTAGACAGACATGTCAACTGTGCATCAAAAAACCAAGCTGAATGCCTGTCTAAAACTTTGTGTGAAAAGTGTCAGTCGTACGTGGACAAGCGGCACAGGTGTAAAGGGAGGCGGTGTAAGCAGTGTCAGGGTTTGATCGTTGGAGATATAGACAGTCACTTCTGTTTTATGGACAGCCTTAGAAAGCCCAAATCCTCAGAAAAGTATATTTTTTATGATTTTGAATGCACGCAGGAGACTGGGTTGCACACTCCCAATTACATTTTTGCGATGTCCCTAAAGCCAGAAAAATCCTGGGAATTTAAGGGTGACGAATGTCTTTCTCTGTTTGTTAAGACCTTTATTGGCAAAGAGTTCCGGGACTACACGTTCCTAGCGCACAATTCCAAAGGTTATGATGCGTACTTCAGCGTTAGACAGTTACTGAAGGAGAAGATGTGCATAGAACTGATCACTCAGGGTAGTAAATTAATGTGCGTGGAAGTTAAGGCCCTGGGCATTCGTTTTATAGACTCTTTAAACTTCTTGCCCATGAAGCTTTGCAAGCTCCCGCAGGCGATGGGGTTTGAAGGTTGCAAAGGGTATTTTCCACATTTTTTTAACACTTTAGAAAATCAGAATTATGTGGGGCCTATGCCTGGTGTGGAGCACTATGGTGTAGAAAGCATGATGCCCAGGGAAAAAGCAGAGTTTCTCGACTGGTATCAAAACCACAGCTCTGAGACTTTTGACCTGCAGAAAGAGCTTGCGTATTACTGTCAGCAGGATGTAAAAATTTTGAGACAGGCTTGTATCCTATACAGAAAAGAAATTATGAAAATGACGGAGAAGGGCGATATAGTAGAGAGCGAACCTGGTAAATTCACCGAGATAAAACTGTGTATAGATCCATTCCGGTACATAACGCTGGCATCTGTATGCATGGCTATGTACAGGTTTATGTTTCTGGAGCCTAACACGGTAGCTCTTCTTCCTCCAGACAACTATCACAGACAGAAAAAGAGATATTCAACCCCATCTATTCAGTGGCTGTTGTATACCTCTCAAAAAGAAAATATACAAATACGGCACGCTTTACAGGGTGGGGAACTACAGATAGGCCCCTACTTTTTAGACGGTTATGCCAATGTTGATGAGGTACACACAGCCTTTGAGTTTAATGGGTGGTTTTTTCACGGTTGTGTCACCTGTCATTGTGTAAAAGCACAAAACCCTATGATGGGTACAACTTTTGGATTTCTTTATTACAAGACGCAGCTCAAGACCGACTATCTAAAACGACTTGGCTTTGTAGTGAGGACTCTTTGGGAGCACGAGTGGAGGGTGATGAAAGAAACAGACAGGGAGCTTGCAAGCTATTTAAACCGAGCCCAGTTACCCCAGCCTCTCATGCCTAGGGATGCTATTTTTGGGGGAGGACAAACGCTATCCATCTATATGGCTGAGCGGCAGCGAACCAGCTGAGCAGCGGGGACAGCAGAGCAGCTCACAGCAGGAGTTTGCCTGGGACTGGTAAGTATCCGAGTGTGTGTGTTTGCTTGCTGAGGAAGTATCCGAGCGTGTGTTTGCTGGGAGGGCAGGGAGAGAGCCTGAGTGAGTGTCTGATTGGCTGCTAGCCTGCAGGGGGCGGGCATTAGGGTGTCTGTGTGTTTGCGTCAGGGAAGCCTGGCTGTTTAAAAATAGCCAGAGCCTCGCGAACCAGCTGAGCGGCAGCGAACCAGCTGAGCAGCGGGGACAGCAGAGCAGCTCACAGCAGGAGTTTGCCTGGGAGTTCGCCTGGAGTGAGCCCAGTGAGGCTTACATCTTGCAAACGTCTCTGAGGAAGCTCATAGTAGGTAGGTGATATGGAAGGGGTGGGTTCAGCTGTTGTGACCTGCACTGGATGTGCCATGTTTGTCTTTCTTCCACAGGACAGAAGCGACTTTGTCTGTACAAAGTGCAAGCTGGTCTCCATATTGGAAGAGAAGATTGAAGGTCTGGAGCAACAGATAACGACCCTGCGTTGTATACGAGAAACTGAGGATTTTCTAGACAAAACTCAGGATAGGCTTCTAGGGGCACAAAGCTCTAAAGATATAGAGCAGGTTGCACAGAGGAGCCAAGGGGCCAGTGAAGAAGCTTGGCAACATGTGACCTCCAGAAGAGGTAAGCGGAATGTCCGGGTTCCAGTAACACAGACACAGGTAAGTAACCGCTTTCATGTTCTCTCCACAGGTACCATTGCGGAGAGTGGACCAGATGATATGTCTGGGGGGAGAAAGCAGAAGGAGACTCCGCTGGTTGGAAGGCATGAGATGCGATGTCCTGAGGTTGGGGGTTCCACGACCACCACTCCCAAGAGGAGAAGGCGGGTGGTGGTGGTCGGGGACTCTCTCCTCCGGGGGACTGAGTCATCTATCTGCCACCCTGACCGGGAAAACCGAGAAGTCTGCTGCTTGCCAGGGGCTAAGATTCGCGATGTGACGGAGAGACTGCCGAGACTCATCAAGCCCTCGGATCGCTACCCCTTCCTGCTTCTCCACGTGGGCACCAATGATACTGCCAAGAATGACCTTGAGCGGATCACTGCGGACTACGTGGCTCTGGGAAGAAGGATAAAGGAGTTGGAGGCGCAAGTGGTGTTCTCGTCCATCCTCCCCGTGGAAGGAAAAGGCCAGGGTAGGGACCGTCGAATCGTGGAAGTCAACGAATGGCTACGCAGGTGGTGTCGGAGACAAGGCTTTGGATTCTTTGACCATGGGATGGTGTTCCATGAAGGAGGAGTGCTGGGCAGAGACGGGCTCCATCTTACGAAGAGAGGGAAGAGCATCTTTGCCAGCAGGCTGGCTAACCTAGTGAGGAGGGCTTTAAACTAGGTTCACCGGGGGAAGGAGACCAAAGCCCTGAGGTAAGTGGGAAAGCGGGATACCGGGAGGAAGCACAGGCAGGAATGTCTGTGAGGGGAGGGCTCCTGCCTCATACTGGGAATGAGGGGCGATCAACAGGTTATCTCAAGTGCTTATATACAAATGCACAAAGCCTTGGAAACAAGCAGGGAGAACTGGAGGTCCTGGTGATGTCAAGGAACTATGACGTGATTGGAATAACAGAGACTTGGTGGGATAACTCACATGACTGGAGTACAGTCATGGATGGTTATAAACTGTTCAGGAAGGACAGGCAGGGCAGAAAAGGTGGGGGAGTAGCACTGTATGTAAGGGAGCAGTATGACTGCTCAGAGCTCCGGTACGAAACTGTGGAAAAACCTGAGTATCTCTGGATTAAGTTTAGAAGTATGTGCAACAAGAGTGATGTAGTGGTGGGAGTCTGCTATAGACCACCGGACCAAGGGGATGAGGTGGATGAGGCTTTCTTCCAGCAACTCACGGAAGCTACTAGATCGCATGCCCTGATTCTCATGGGTGACTTTAATTTTCCTGATATCTGCTGGGAGAGCAATACAGCGGTGCATAGACAATCCAGGAAGTTTTTGGAAAGCGTAGGGGACAATTTCCTGGCGCAAGTGCTAGGGGAGCCAACTAGGGGGGGCGCTTTTCTTGACCTGCTGCTCACAAACCAGGTAGAATTAGTGGGGGAAGCAAAAGTGGATGGGAATCTGGGAGGCAGTGACCATGAGTTGGTTGAGTTCAGGATCCTGACACAGGGAAGAAAGGTAAGCAGCAGGATACGGACCCTGGACTTCAGGAAAGCAGACTTCGACTCCCTCAGGGAACAGATGGCCAGGATCCCCTGGGGTACTAACATGAAGGGGAAGGGAGTCCAGGAGAGCTGGCTGTATTTCAAGCAATCCCTGTTGAGGTTACAGGGACAAACCATCCCGATGAGTCGAAAGAATAGTAAATATGGCAGGCGACCAGCTTGGCTTAATGGTGAAATCCTAGCGGATCTTAAACATAAAAAAGAAGCTTACAAGAAGTGGAAGGTTGGACATATGACCAGGGAAGAGTATAAAAATATTGCTCGGGCATGTAGGAAAGATATCAGGAGGGCCAGATCGCACCTGGAGCTGCAGCTAGCAAGAGATGTCAAGAGTAACAAGAAGGGTTTCTTCAGGTATGTTGGCAACAAGAAGAAAGCCAAGGAAAGTGTGGGCCCCTTACTGAATGAGGGAGGCAACCTAGTGACAGAGGATGTGGAAAAAGCTAATGTACTCAATGCTTTTTTTGCCTCTGTTTTCACTAACAAGGTCAGCTCCCAGACTGCTGCGCTGGGCATCACAAAATGGGGAAGAGATGGCCAGCCCTCTGTGGAGATAGAGGTGGTTAGGGACTATTTAGAAAAGCTGGACGTGCACAAGTCCATGGGGCCGGACAAGTTGCATCCGAGAGTGCTGAAGGAATTGGCGGCTGTGATTGCAGAGCCCTTGGCCGTTATCTTTGAAAACTCGTGGCGAACGGGGGAAGTCCCGGATGAGTGGAAAAAGGCTAATGTAGTGCCAATCTTTAAAAAAGGGAAGAAGGAGGATCCTGGGAACTACAGGCCGGTCAGCCTCACCTCAGTCCCTGGAAAAATCATGGAGCAGGTCCTCAAAGAATCAATCCTGAAGCACTTAGAGGAGAGGAAAGTGATCAGGAACAGTCAGCATGGATTCACCAAGGGAAGGTCATGCCTGACTAATCTAATCGCCTTTTATGATGAGATTACTGGTTCTGTGGATGAAGGGAAAGCAGTGGATGTATTGTTTCTTGACTTTAGCAAAGCTTTTGAACGGTCTCCCACAGTATTCTTGTCAGCAAGTTAAGCAAGTATGGGCTGGATGAATGCACTATAACGTGGGTAGAAAGCTGGCTAGATTGTCGGGCTCAACGGGTAGTGATCAATGGCTCCATGTCTAGTTGGCAGCCGGTGTCAAGTGGAGTGCCCCAGGGGTCGGTCCTGGGGCCGGTTTTGTTCAATATCTTCATAAATGATCTGGAGGATGGTGTGGATTGCACTCTCAGCAAATTTGCGGATGATACTAAACTGGGAGGAGTGGTAGATACGCTGGAGGGGAGGGATAGGATACAGAAGGACCTAGACAAATTGGAGGTTTGGGCCAAAAGAAATCTGATGAGGTTCAATAAGGATAAGTGCAGGGTCCTACACTTAGGATGGAAGAATCCAATGCACCGCTACAGACTAGGGACCGAATGGCTAGGCAGCAGTTCTGCGGAAAAGGACCTAGGGGTGACAGTGGACGAGAAGCTGGATATGAGTCAGCAGTGTGCCCTTGTTGCCAAGAAGGCCAATGGCATTTTGGGATGTATAAGTAGGGGCATAGCGAGCAGATCGAGGGACGTGATCGTTCCCCTCTATTCGACACTGGTGAGGCCTCATCTGGAATACTGTGTCCAGTTTTGGGCCCCACACTACAAGAAGGATGTGGATAAATTGGAGAGAGTCCAGCGAAGGGCAACAAAAATGATTAGGGGTCTAGAGCACATGACTTATGAGGAGAGGCTGAGGGAGCTGGGATTGTTTAGTCTGCAGAAGAGAAGAATGAGGGGGGATTTGATAGCTGCTTTCAACTACCTGAAAGGGGGTTCCAAAGAGGATGGCTCTAGACTGTTCTCAATGGTAGCAGATGACAGAACGAGGAGTAATGGTCTCAAGTTGCAATGGGGGAGGTTTAGATTGGATATTAGGAAAAACTTTTTCACTAAGAGGGTGGTGAAACACTGGAATGCGTTACCTAGGGAGGTGGTAGAATCTCCTTCCTTAGAGGTTTTTAAGGTCAGGCTTGACAAAGCCCTGGCTGGGATGATTTAACTGGGACTTGGTCCTGCTTCGAGCAGGGGGTTGGACTAGATGACCTTCTGGGGTCCCTTCCAACCCTGATATTCTATGATTCTATGATTCTATATTATAAACCTAACCCCGGCGAAGAAATCCACTATTATGATTTTACCAGCCTGTACCCTTTCGTAAACAAAACCAAAGACTATCCTATTGGACACCCCAATATAGTTTATGACAAATTTGGACCCCTTGCAAATTATTTTGGAATTGCAAAAGTTAAAGTGTACCCCCCACGAGGCCTCTTTTTCCCTTGTTACCTGTCAGAGTGGGTGGCAAGCTTATGTTCCCACTATGCCAAACCTGTGCGGAAACCGAGCAGCAGGAGACATGCACCCATACTGACGAGGAGAGGACCATCCTGGGGACCTGGTGCATGGTGGAATTGAACGCGGCCATAGCGAAGGGGTACGTGGTGGCTAAAATCTATGAAATCTGGCATTTTAATGAAAAATCTGATGAACTCTTTTCAGAGTACATAAAATTACACCTCCACCAGAAACAAGAGGCTTCAGGGTATCCCAGCTGGTGCACAGATGAAGAAAAACAAAATAAGTATGTTAACGATTTCTACCAGAAAGAAGGTGTGCGTTTACGCCAACACGAGATCAGGCTAAACCCCACTAAACGCCAAATTGCTAAACTGTTTTAAAATTCTCTGTGGGGTAAATTTGGCCAAAGAACCAACCTACCCAATACCAGCATCGTGAGAGACCCTGACGAACTCTTTCAGTACCTGTTTTCCCCCAACTACGAGGTTTCATCCTGTGAGTTTATCGACGATGAAACAGCGGGCGTATCTTGGAAGCACGCAAAAGACTGTTATTCTGTCTCTGGCAATACCAGTGTTTTCATAGCCTGTTTCACCACCGTGAAAAGATCAACTTTGACAGTGTGAAAGATCTAGTCCTGGACTATGGCACGGGCCTGCGAGAAAACCGCTCCAAAAAGTTAGAGGTGCAGCAGTCCTCTAGTGTAAGAAACAAAAATCAGTGGCAAATAGAGACAAAAACCCTTAAAAAAACACAGAAAGTCATTTACAACAAGAGGGTCCTAGGAGAAGGGTTTAAAACCCTGCCCTACGGCTTTTGGAAAATGGATACGAGGTGGAAACACCCCTTTTCTGCAATTCTCGCGGGGCCTAGCAACTGCTGGAAAAGTTACTTTATAAAAAATGTATTGGATAACGCCAAACAAACATTGTCTGTTACGCCTGAGAATATTGTGTGGTGTTACAGTTGTTGGCAACCTCTGTATAAAGAACTGCTCTGTAAATATCCCTTTATCAATTTTGTGGAGGGTCTGCCTGATGCTTTTGACGATGACCATTTGTTTCCTACCAATAAAGTAAACATGATTATCGTAGATGATCTGATGAACTCTGCTTATGAAAGTGATGAAATTGAGAAAGCCTTTACCAAGTACGTGCATCACAGGAACCTGAGCATTATGTATATAGTTCAGAACGTATTTTGCCAGGGAAAAAAGAGTTGCACTATTAACCTAAACACAAAGTACATGGTTCTGTTCAAAAACGCCAGGGATAGATTACAAATTAGTACACTCACTCGGCAAATGTACCTCGGCAAAGCTCAATTCTTTCTAGAAGCTTTTGAGGATGCTACCAAAAGGCCTTATGGCTACCTGGTGGTGGATTTAAATGCTTCCACACCAGAAGCTTATAGACTAAGAACTGGTCTTTTCCCTCCAGACTGGCCGGCAGTTTATACTTTAAAAAGAACAACAGCCGGGTATAAAAAGAGATGAATTATTGGCAGGCCCCTTTTTAACAGCCGGGGGTGCTGACTGAAAACATGTCTAGCTGTGTGAAGAGAAACCTGGGCCTTTTAAAATTACGTAGCAAATTGTCTCTGCAGCAAAGGAGGGCTATACTGTGCTCGGCCTCTGACAATCTAGTAGCAGCCATCTCAGAAATAGCGCTCAATACCTTAAAAGGAAACGTACCTTTAACACAGAATCAAGTGCGTGTGCTGAAAAAGAAACACATGCTTATAAAAACTTTGTGTAATAAAAGGGTTTCACTTAAAAGAAAGAAGCATCTGGTGAAGCAGTCTGGGGGGTTTATCAGACCCCTGTTAAGTTTTGCTATCCCTCTGATAACGGGGCTTTTAACTAATCAATAATGGAGTATGCAGAAAAAATTTACCTAGTGCCCAGCCGCCAGTTGGAGCAATTAAGGGCTCCCCCTCCAACAGAGGAAAATATCAGAACGACCGCAACGCGCTTACTGGATGCTGAAATGAAGTCTGTTCTTCAAAGAACTGACTTAGGTGAATACGAAAAGGCTAAACTTTACAGCACCGTGCTTCAAAGGTACCTAACGTACGTGAGGCAGAGCGATGCGGATAAAGGAAAAATAAGTCTGTTTCTACCAGATCAGGAACAGAGTGTGACTGCCAAACCCTCCGAAACACCAAAGACCTCAGACTCTGTTGCTCAGGAGGTGTTGGATAACGTGAATAAGTGTTATAAGAAAAATGCATTAGTATTGCTAAATAAGCTGGGCCAGGATAAAAATATCTCTTCATGGAACGATAAAGGGTCTTTTGTGTACAAAGGCTCTGTGGTTAATGGTTCTAACATGCTCGACTTAGTCAGGGCCGTCACCCAGATGTGCTCTGTTCCTAGCAGACATGTACCTAAAGGATGGGGTGTGTATATGAATGCCATGGCGGAACTGAACATACCATCTTCCGTCATGGGCAATGCGGCCAACAGAGATCTTTTGGAACACCTCAAGGCCTCGACCGCTGACACCGGTGTGGATCAAGAAACCGTGACCCCTTTTTTGCCATCTAAAAAACGAAAATTGGCTAAAAGAGCCGAATGGCTCAGTGTGTGATCTTTTTCACGTTCTATTTTTTTTTTAAACTGGTAATGTTTTGCTTTAAATAAAACATTTCTGAATTGATCATTGTGTTTTGTTTGTTTGTTTTTTAAACACACCGCCAAACATCAATTGTCTTTAAACCCCTCACCTGGGGTGCTTTATTGAGTAACATGACTATGAAAATCGTTGCAAGACACACATGTCTGGGCTTGTTGAAACATGTTTTGAGCAAGGCTAGGCATGTCCAAGTATTTAAATTTATTTTTTACAAAATTCATCACCATCCGGTCGTTTTGCACTAAACCATTAGAATACAATTTTAAAATCCGGTCAAAAGATAAACCCTTGCTACGATGGTGTAAGAAAAACATGCAGTGATAACTGCAGGTGACGGAGCTGGGGTCTTGTAATTGTCTGTTGTGAAACACAATGTCTGTGGCATTTTTGTTAAAAAATTTCATAATGCTTTTAGGAAAGAACACACTGCTTGGGGGGTTCCCATATGAGTCAAAAAACTCTCCAAGGTTACGCTCCACCAGATCCAAGGCAAGCCAGTGTTCACCCGGTTGGTTGTGTGGATGTGTGTTGACCCCAAACCTAGGGGTCTCTGAGACAGCTTGCCTCCAGGGAGCCAATCGCAGGGAAACACATCTAAGAAATTCTTTTTCATGTAAGGGTCCATTGATAAGACATGTGAGAGCTGGACGGTGTCCGTGTTCACATGTAGTCAAACAGAACATTTCTCTTCTGATTTATCTCTGTGACATTGTCAAAACCCCCATACATGATCATATTGATGGTAACGGTTAAAGCCTTCCCAAAACGTATTTCTGCTCTCAGGTTCCCGGTTTTAATCAGGGAATAGTGATCGGCCCATTCCTGGTCGGGGGACAGGTCAAAGGCAAACATGGTGTAACCCTGTGCAAACTCCTCACGGTCGATTAACAGAGAATGATCTTTCATGTGTTTACCTGCCGTCTGTACCAGATTCATGTATTCTGTCACACAGCGTCCTGCCTCGAAGTCTGGTTGCAGAGGTTTGGTTGGTATCTGTTCACCATCCACATACAAGGCCACAAAATTAATATCGTAATGCTTAAAATGAAAGGGATTTTTAGTGTAACTTCCGCTAAAGGCATCATTATCCACAAACCCCAGGACAAGCATTTTGGGTAACTGTCCCAAGAACAGGTTCTCCTGGTTACTGACCCTGCTGCCTGCAGGGATGCTAAACACTTTCATTCCCACACGGTCCACAGGGTATTGAGCATTAGCGGTAAGCAGGTCCTCAGCGTGCCCCAGACGAACGCTTGGGGCCACCCTTACTTTCTTCACAAAAAGGGGTGCTGATAGAATGCGCAGTTTAAAGCTTTCGGTTCCACTGCCCATTAAACAGAAAGCATCTTTACTGCACGTCAGTTTAATTTTCACATCCACTCCGTTCAACAATAGTTTTTCTTGAAAAAACAGGTCGCTGTGTAGATGACCCAGAAGCTCTACTGTTCTGCTTTGGGCAGTCAGCTTTGCACGCCTCACAAACCCTACATTCTCGCCATCCAACCCCATTTCTTCCTGTTGTCCAGCAGTGTGTTTGTAAAAGAGGCCAGCGGAAAATTGTGTGGCGAGGGTGTCGTTGCTGTAATTGAGTACGATTCTATAAAGGCCCTGTAAAGGTAACAGTCGTTGCTTTGGCTTACAAGGCGGTCTCCCAGCGTGACATCCAGCTGACTAAAAATAGAGGCCACTGGGTAATTCACCAGGCCCATCTCAGCGTCCGCGGCGAATTCAGTTCCGTCTCCTTTTACAATCTTGCAACACAGGTACAGCAGCATGTTATTTAAATCCATATAATCTACACCATTCCCTGCTATAAAAAAGTCAATGGGGGCAGACTCCGTAATGGCCGACAGAGGTGGCACCTCGATGTAGATGCTTTTCTCAATGCTGGTCTGCGTAAGGGCTATTTGGAACAAGTGTAGTTCGGATTTGGTGCACTCTTCAGACCCGCAGTGAACAAAAGCCATGTTGATTAAAATATATCTCTTTTATCAGGCGGCAAGCATTTCCTCTTTCGCCCCAGCTTCCTCTTGGACTTTTGCTCATGGCTGACCCTGCGGGTCAAAGCCCTTCTTTTAAAGGGTTTCGGGGGACCTGTGCGTCGCAGGTATGACGCATTTCTCTTTCTCTTCTTCTTCCTTTTAATGTACATCAGCCCCGATCCTTCCTGTGAAGCTGTATTCCCCACCTTCTCCAGAACAGCGTGGGAGACATGACCTACCATGTCTTTAGCTATGTTTTGAGCGGCAGTTTTTACGTGGGGGTTTAATAATCTCTAGCCCCCTCCTTAAAAGCAGTACGGCTTTTCAAAAGAGGCTACGGAATATTCCACCAACGCCCGCCCCACACATCACGAGGGCCCCATGATATCCAGGAAGGGCATATCCCGCCTGGGCTTTGTAATAGTTCCTGTAGATGTTGGGGTCGCCGTAATTTTTTAGGATCGCCATAATAGTGTTTTGCTTTTTAGAAAACTCGCTCTCTCCAGGGACACAGGAGTAGCTTGATGATCACCTTGCCAAAGCGAAATGAGATGCTTCTGTTCTGATCTGTCTTTATTTCAGTGGTAATGGTGTCAATGTGGTGTTTACTGATAGGGACGTAATGAGGTTTATCGTAGGTGATGGTGACAAACTTGTTGTTCCTTCCATGGACGGGAACACAACGTAACAGGGGAACAGAAAAGTCCCCCACAAACTGATGTTCTACGATATCTGTGTACAGATACAAGGAATTAAAACCCCCTGTAATGTCTGCCGAGAAAGGGAATTTTTGGACGCTGCATTTGGGGCCCAAGCCCAGAATGTTAGCTAGCTCCCCGCTGGTAGAAAACATATAAGTAAAAGCAGTGGATTTAAATCTAATTTTTCTACCCACAGGGTTGTAGTTCATGACCATCTCAGGCGGTCTGGGGTGAGGAGCCATGGTACTGTTCATATGATCCAGTAATTCGGGTATGGACGCGTAATAACCTCGTCGTAGGATGAAACTCCATGCCATATCTCCAAAGGTGATTTCAAAAGGGGTGTCTTCGTTGATAGTGTTCCAGCTGTGCGGGTATTGTATTTCCACTAACCCCACCTCCCAGGCACCCGGGAGATCCAAGGGCTTAATTAGCCATATTGTAAAGTTCGAGCTGGTGTTTTGGGGAAAAACTGCAGAGCTGGCATTGCTGGGCAAAGTAATGTAAAACCTGCCGTCTCTCATTTTCTCTGTCTTTGTGGGAGGAATAACTTTTGTTTGTTTTTGTTGTTGTTTTGTTGTTTGTGTCTAAATATCACAGAGTTGAGAAGCTTTCTCCCAGCTGTTAAACTTATCAGGCCACCCCAACCATTTCACCAGTAGTTGCTTTTTATTCCCTTTTCCTCTCTCCACTAGAACTTTTTCAATCCTGTAAATCCTGTCTTGTTTGGGGTTTACTTTTTGTAATTCTTCAGGGTAAAAAGATCCAGTAACTGTCTCACCCTCGTAGTCTTTTAATCGGTATACAGGTCTCTGACCCCTGGTTAAGGCTTCATCCACTATGAATATCTCATCGGTAAATGTCTGTTCATAACCTTTTTCAAAAGCTCCTTTGGTTTTAGATAGTCTCACGTGGTCGCCTTTTCTAAAAGGGGCAACAAATGGTTTTATTTTAAAACCATCTTGATAGACCGTTTTCCATACCTTCAGAGAATTTGAAGGGTTAACATCAGCGGGTCTGGTACGTATAGTTCTGTGAAAGCTCTGGTTGTAACTCTTTATAAAGTCAGGTAACACATCGATGTAGCGAAAGGTGTTATGGGCTGTAAAATATCTCCACATCCTAGTTTTTAAAGTTCTGTTAAATCGCTCCACAACCCCTGCTTTGACTTCATTATTAGTAACAAAATGGTGAATGCCATGCCGCTTAACAATCTGCTTAAGGGTTTGTTTAAAAATTCTTTCCCCCGATCCATGTGTGATTTTTGAGGCATGCGACCTTCGCTGAAAATAGCTTTAAAGGCCTTGGCTGCCTCACCACTCGTCTTGTCTCTTAGGCCTAAGGCCCAGGCATATTTGGATAGAATGTCTACCACTGTTAAGATGTACTTAAAATTGCTGTTGTGTTTGGAGAACCGGTGCATATCCACCAAATCTGCCTGCCATTGCGCATCCACATCTGAAACAATGGTCTTGTTTCTTATAAAATGTATTCGAGCCGGTTTGTGTAAAGTGTAAACATCTTGGTCTGAAAGCCAAGCTGTTACCTGTCTTCTATTTAAAGTTTTACTATGCTTTTTGGCCACTTGAAAAAGAGGGTTCAGCCCGCCAAAGCTCCCAACTTCGCCAGGGGTGTAATATATTTTCTTTAACAGAGATGTCTCTGGAGACATGCCTGTTACTGGCACCATCTTTTACTAACACAAGTGTGGGTGGGGGACGACATTCATATTAACACATTTAAATAAGTTTTATTAATCGCCTGGTTTAACACAACCTTTTACAACGGCCTGTAAAAATGGATGCCATGACTCCTAACATGAGGGTGTCTGTGCTGGTTCATTCTTCCATTTTGTCCTTTTCCTCTTGAGATCTGTGTCTCAGACATGAGCAAAAACAGCTGATGCATGATACATTTACTCCCACAGGGCTACTGATGTGTAAGTTCTCAAAAGCCTCCAGAAAGGCATCATCGAGCTGTTGAGAGATTTTTTCAGAAAAGGAACAGTGTAAGCACCCCACTGCTTGGTTTTTGATTTACACAATCCCTGGTTCCTAACCCCCATTACACACCCTCCACCCCCACCCCCGACCGTCACTTCTTAAACATTCATTTACCTGAGCTTTGTCTTTTCCATTCATCTTGTCCACTAGTGACTCCCCCGAGCTGCGATCGCCTTCCACCTCTAGGGGGGTGGACAACAAGAGGCCATCACGCTCATCGCGGTACCTCACAAGCAGCCGGGTTTTGGGTTCCGGTGTATCCATCAACGGCTGGGCCAAAGGGCTCCCCACGGTTGCCCCCTCCTCCTCCTCGGAACTCGCGCTGATGTAGTGCTTTCTCCACACAAGTCCAAAGGTGCTCAGGGCTAAAACAAAGTCCGAAGTTCTCACGGGGGTGGTGAAGGAGTCCATGTTTCCATGATTTCTAAAACATGCGCTCTTGGTAAAAGACAGCCTCTTCTGCCCGACGCTGGGACTTATGGGGTGATGGTGCTGTGCTCTGATTGGCAGAGGGGTCACACGCCCCTCTTCTGGGTGGTTCACCCCATCCCAGAACCTGCCCTATTTTGGTCACATCTGCTCTTGGGGCAGCCTGATTGGTAGAGGTTGGTGGGAGGAGTTATTAGAGGGGTCACACGAATCATTTCCGGACGGGTCACCCCACCCCGGAACTCATCCTGATTGGTCAAATCTCCTCTCTGGGCAGTTCTACAGGGGCGAAACCCATCCTGATTGGTAGAGGGTGGGGGGAGGAGTTGTTAGAGGGGGTCACACGACCCACTTCCGGAGAGGACACCCAGCCCCAGAACTTGCCCTGATTGGTCAAATCTCCTCTTGGGGAAGTCCTACAGGGGCGAAACCCTTCCTGATTGGTAGAGGGAAGTGGGAGGAGTTGTTAGAGGGGTCACATGACACACCTTGCTTCCGGTCATGTGGCAGCCTTGACCCCGGAAGTAATACCCCCATGGGGTGGGACTTCCAGTGAAGGGGATAGGGGTCAAGGGGTGGAGTTAAGGGGTCAAGGGGCGGGGTTAGGGTTTGATGGACGGTAGGGCCCTTATACTACTGAAGTTTTTCCTAATATCTAACCTAAACCTCCCATGCTGCAATTTAAGCCCATTGCTTCTTGTCCTATCATCAGAGGTTAAGGAAAATAATTTTTCTCCCTCCTCCTTGTAACAACCTTTTAGGTATTTGAAAACTGTTATCATGTCCCCTCTCACTCTTCTCTTTTCCAGATTAAACAAACCCAATTCTTTCAATCTTTCCTCATAGGTCATGTTTTCTAGACCTTTAATCATTTTTCTTGTGAACTTCAGTTCGGTTACTCACTTATGGGCATATCAGGGATTTGGTGCTTTCCTGATTCTAATAGATTTTGATTAATCAAGACAGATGTTGGTACGTTGTAGAAAATTCAGAGAAGGACCATGAGAATAATTAAAGGATTGCAAAACCTGCCTTAGGCTCAAATAGCTCTGTCTATTTAGCTTAACAAAGAGACAGTTAAGTGGTGACTTGATCCCAGTCTGTAAGTACCTATATGGGGAGCAAATATTGGATAATGGGCTCTTCATCAGGAAGACATGAAAAACATATTTTATTTTGAATTAACATTTCAAAGTGAAATGTTCCAATTTGAATTGACACTTTGAAGTGAATTTTTCTGTTGCATGATCCACAAAAGAAGCAGCCGAACCCAGAAGTGCTACTGGACAATTGACCAGCCCTCTGGACAACTCTCGCCATCCCAGTGCTGAGACTCCATTACAGAGATTGTGCTTTTCTTTGTATTCTTTAACAGAAGTAACTGAAAGTTCCCTTGTTGGGTCAGCAGTTTTTCTAGGGAGACCTCAAGGAACCATATTTTGGATTGTTATTAAGGAATGCTCCATGCAGGTTTCTGCTTTGGCTTAAGAACTTCAAAAACATAACTTTAATCAATTGCTGTAGATGTTTTAAAGTAGTTATAATCACAAAAACAGCTGCACTGGATCACTCCCATGGTTCATCTAGCCCAGTATCCTGTCTTCTGACAGTGGAAACTTCCGAGGGGAGGAACAAACAGGGTAATTATTGAATGATCCACCCCTTGTCATCCACTCCCAGCTTCTGACTGATAGAGGTTTAGGGACACCCAGACCATCTTGGCAAATAGCCATTGATGGAGCTATCCTCCATGAACTTCTGCAATTCTTTTTTGAACCCAATTATACATTTGGAATTCACAACACCTCCTGGCAATGATTTTCACAGGTTGACCATATGTTGTATGAAGAAGGTCTTCCTTTTGTTTGTTTTAAACCTGCTACCTATTAATTTCATTGGATGACGCCTAGTTCTTGTGTTATGTGAAGGGATAAATAACATTTCCCTGTTCACTTTCTCCACAAAGGGGTGCTGATCTCAGGTGGGGATGTCTAGGCTGGTTTGAAACATACAAAATAACTATCATATGAATGGTCCAGAGTGGTTACAATTCTACATTTCTTCCAAGACAAATTAAAACCTGAAAACAACCAGAGGAAGAAGGAAAAAAAAGGTATTTAAAGTACAAATAAACTGGATCTTTTTACCTTGGAGAACAACCAATCTAAGGGCCAGATTCTGTCATTGTGATGCTGAGAGTTATTGCAAATAATCCTCTTAACTTCAACGAGGCCTTAGTCACCCAGTCTCAATGTAAGTGGGGATGGCAAAACCTGGCCCATGATTAAAAGGGAGAACAAACAAGAGGAGGCAACAAGGTAAGTATGAGCAGGATGGTGTTGGGGCACTATGATTCTGTGATATCTAAATTTCTTTTTTACTTTTAAAACAGTCCCAAGCTGTGATCTGTCCATTGGCTTTCAGGGCATGTTGTGAAACTCATAGTTCCTAGGACTGATATTAACTATGTAAACGGACTGTCTGTTACTATGCCCTATTTATTCAGAGATCAAAAACAGGATATTAGCATTTAGATGGAACTTCGGTGTAATAATATCATGGTCTATGTTTCTCTTTGATGTTTGTAGTAAACTGTTTTTGTAGTAAACATCTTACGCTGATGAAAGCAACTGTTACTTGTGTATACAAAGGACATAGGAGGTTCAAAGCCACAATGCTTCACCCAAGGAATATTTGCTATCAAGCAGCAATTGCTAGCTTGCCAGAGATCTAGAAAAAAACTCCGGGGCACTGATCCTGTATCTCAGATCAGCTTAAGCTTCATCAGGGGAAGTTTGAGTCACAAGACTGAGGTCTCCAGCTCCAGTCTGGATCACCCTGATATTGGACATTGGTCTATAAGCTATGGAACAAATTCTGGAAGAACTCTTTATAACTCTATAGCTCACCATCTCTACTATGAAACTGACCTAAGAATTTTATTCATGTCTGTATGTATAACGATCTTTTAACCTATACTCTCTCTCCTTTCCTTTTAAATAAATGTTACTTTAGTTAATAAGAATTGGCTGTAAGCGTGCATGTATGTGAGATGTGAAGTATTCATTGACCTGGTGAGTAATGTGTCCAATCCTTTGGCACTGGTAGAACTTTATATATGATCAACAAGATTTTCAGTAATCCTCATCATATTTGACTTAGCTGTCTGGGTAGGAGCTCAAGGTTGGGTTGCTTTAAGGGAACTCGTGGCACCTTAGAGACTAACCAATTTATTTGAGCATAAGCTTTCGTGAACTACAGCTCACTTCATCGGATGCAGTGAAGTGAGCTGTAGCTCACGAAAGCTTATGCTCAAATAAATTGGTTAGTCTCTAAGGTGCCACAAGTACTCCTTTTCTTTTTGCGAATACAGACTAACACGCCTGTTACTCTGAAACCTGTCTTTAAGGGAACTGTATTTCTGGCTTCTTGGTAACCAATAAGGTGTTGTGGAAGCTGTTTTGTTGCTGGCTTGATGAATCTAATTATTAGAAATAACCATAAGCTTTAGGGATCATTCTTTGCAGTTTGCCCTGATTAAGCAATCTCAGCATGGCCCCCATAGGACCACAGTCACAGCCTGCTCATAGAATCATAGAATCATAGAATATCAGAGTTGGAAGGGACCTAAATCATCCCAGCCAGGGCTTTTGTCAAGCCTGACCTTAAAAACCTCTAAGGAAGGAGATTCCACCACCTCCCTAGGTAACCCATTCCAGTGCTTCACCACCCTCCTAGTAAAAATTGTTTTCCTAATATACAACCTAAACCTCCCCCACTGCAACTGGAGACCATTACTCCTTGTTCTGTCATCTGGTACCACTGATAACAGTCTAGATTCATCCTCTTTGGAACCCCCTTTCAGGTAGTTGAAAGCAGCTATCAAATCCCCCCTCATTCTTCTCTTCTGCAGACTAAATAATCCCAATTCTCTCAGCCTCTCCTCGTAAATCATGTGCTCCAGCCCCCTAATCATTTTTGTTGCCCAATCCTCTAATTTGTCTAGGTCCCTCTGTATCCTATCCCTACCCTCCAGCGTATCTACCTCTCCTCCCAGTTTAGTGTCATCTGCAAACTTGCTGAGGGTGCAATCCACACCATCCTCCAGATCATTAATGAAGATATTGAACAAAACTGGCCCCAGGACCGACCCTTGGGGCACTCCGCTTGATACCAGCTGCCAACTAGACATGGAGCCACTGATCACTACCCATTGAGCCAGACAATCTAGCCAGCTTTCTATCCACATTATAGTCCATTCATCCAGCCCATATTTCTTGCTGGCAAGAATACGGAGGGAAATCATATCAAAAGCTTTGCTAAAGTCAAGGAATAACACGTCCACTATTTTCCTCACATCCACACAGCCAGTTATCTCACCATAGAAGGCAATTGCTCAGTAGCAAACTCTAAGCTTTCAGCAAAGGCTAAGGATGGCTCACCTGCCCCCCACTATGTGACATCATGGCACCTTATCCCTGCCGGGTTTGGGTGGGGTTCAGAAATTGCTGCTCCTGGGGGACAGTTTGTAGGTGACAGATTTGTGCCTCATACGTAAACCCAGAACACAGCTTTCAGAAATATTTCTGTAAGGTCAGGGGCAGGAGAGTGGTGGACATCTGAAAAATTCTCTCCCCCCGTCCTCCTTCTCCTCCCAACTTCTCCATTTGTTTTCTGTCCACCCCCCTGTTCATTCATTGCTCACTGACTCCCTCTTCACCATATAGCCCCCAGTCCCATCCTCTGCTTCCTTCACTCTGTACTTCCATATTCTCCACTCACCCTAACCCCGTCTTCTCATTTGTACGGTTTTAAGCCGACACTCCTGTTTTTCTCACAGATATAAAACCGGACGTGGTTTTATCCAGTATCACACATGGGACAGAGGATGCCCATTTGAAGACGATGCCACCCTGCCCACACTGACCTCACATGGGCACTCTCCATCCCTTGTGCCTTTCCACGTACCATGAATGCGAGGTCACACCAGTGGGGTGAGGCCAGGCAGGTACGGGTGGGCCCATGTTGTTCCCAGACCTACTGGAGTGTCTGATATTCTGGGGATGTACCAGTGGTCACCTTACCTTTCTCCTTCTTTTCCCTGTGGTGATGACAATAGAAGATGGTGTCGGAAGCAAGCTCTGGCCACAAGTTGCCTCAGGGTGGGGTGAGTGCAGCCAGATTTTCCCCCTTCTAACTGTTCTCAAGGTATGTCTTCACTTTGAGCGGGGAAGCGTAAATTCTAACTTGAGGAGATATTCCTGCACTAGCTCCAATTGTGCTAATGTGCTGTAATAGAGTGTAGCTGGCAGTGGTGCAAGGAGTATGTACCCGCATGAGACATGAGGCATAGACTCGAGGCAGCTAGCCAGTCCTGCTGCAGCAGCTACACTTTATTTTGAGTACTCTGGCTCCCTCAGAGTTACCTCGGGTATGTCTCCTTCAGCTGGTAATCACAGCCCCAGCATGAAATTTAGACACACCCTCAGGGATCAGGTTTTTTCCTTCTTTCCCAGCTCCTCTGGGGACGGGGGGGGGGGGAGAGGGGGGCAAGGAAGGATTGAGTTCAGCTGAGGCCATGTCTTAAGGCTTGTTCAGTAGAACTAGTTGGAAAGTTTCTGACAATACTTTCTTCTGCCGAAAAATGCCATTTCATCCAAACCAAACTGTTTCAGGGAAATAGGTGTGTTTTGATGAAAATTTCCTTGGGTTTCTCAGGCCCAGGATGGAATTTCTAGTCAAAACATGAGTGAGAGAAAGAGTGGTCTATAGCTTGTCAAATAAGCAATACCATAATGTTTAGGGTGTACACCTCTGGTCTGAGAGACCCTATCTGGTATGGACCAGAGACGTGAGCACAGGTCTACCAAGCTTAGCTGGACTATTGAGTACGCTAGGGTAGAGATCTCTCTCTCATATGTTTCTGTCTTGAAAAATGTAGGAAGGTCTCATATCTGGTTCCACACAGGAAAGCAAACAAATGTCCACAACCTGCAATTTCTTTTACAAAAAGGAATTGCTATTTCCCAGTCAGACCTATTGTTAAAACACAGGCTAAGGCATTTGAAGTCATAGGAACAGAAGCATTGGCAGACAAGGTTAGACTTGAGACCATCTAGCTCAGTATCCTGTCTCTGACAGTGGTCGTCTTCAGATGTTTGAGAGAAACCCCATAGTGTGTGTGGGGGTGATAAAATAACCCCTCCCCCACGAAGATCACAAGCTAACCGCTAAGAGTTGGAGATCAGCTTATGTCCTGAAGCAGGAGGTTTAAAGTCCCTTCCAAAAGTCTGTAACCATTGTAACTGGATATCCTTGTTATCCAAATAAATGTCCACTCCCTCTTTGCAATTTGCTAAATTCTGAGCTTCAATGACTTCCTGTTGCAGTGAGTTCCACTGTCTAATTACCCACTGTGTGTGGAGAAGTGTTTCCTTTAATCAGTTTGGAATTTCTCACCTTTCAATTGCATTGAATGGTCCCCTCGATGCTATGAGGCAGGGAGAAGGGGAGCATTGTAGCTGGCTGTATTGCAGCCTGGTGGGTAGTCTAGGCTTCAATGTGGCCAGCTAACTCACCTTTAAATGTGTTAGCCTGCACCTTAACAAGCATTAAGAGGGCTTCT
Source organism: Chelonia mydas (assembly GCF_015237465.2). NCBI lineage: Eukaryota > Metazoa > Chordata > Testudines > Cheloniidae > Chelonia > Chelonia mydas. The sequence goes on along the minus strand of NC_051263.2, from coordinate 12,251,763 downwards.
CCGCTGAGTTAGACTAAGTCAGTTTAGCCAACGTGATTGAAAGCCAGGTCTTTTCTGAGCTCATGCCCTGGCCACAGAGTTCATCAGGTCTTAGCTAATTGTGCACAGCTCATTCTGTGCAGACCAGGCAGAAATAACTCTGTTTGATTGCTTCAGCAGAGGTAGCTTCTTATCTCTAGTCCAGCTAGGAGTAAACTACTCAGGGGCCAGTCTGGGCCAGGCTCTGCTCTGACCATGGCATGATTCCTTCAGCCAGCATGAGTAAATGTACCCAGAAACACCTGCCTTTGCGGGTGCCAATCATTCTGCAGGGCAGAATGGCCAGCAGCTGCCTGCTGCAGCTTGTAAACACTCAATACAGATGTGATGATTACAAATAGATCTGAGCTGCACAGTGGTTTTGCAGTACTGATGTGACCCTGTCTCTGATTGCACAATGACTCCCGCTCAGAGACCCAGCCGCAGAAGCCACAGGATATAGTTAGAGAACCACAGATATAGTCAGTGAATAGACTTTATCCGGTCATGTCCTTCATCCATCTACCTCCCTCCGACTTCCTTAGTTAGTAGCAGGGCAGTATTTTCATGTACTATACCGACTTTATTGTATGTTCTGTGTCCTTACATTCTCAAGAGAAATCAGGTCTCTCTTTTCCTTCAAGTTGTTCCTTAACAAATCAAGTCTCTTCCAGGAAGCCAATAGAACGTCCAGCCCATCTCAGGAGTCAATAGACTCATAGACTCATAGACTTTAAGGTCAGAAGGGATCATTATGATCATCTAGTCTGACCTCCTGCACAATGCAGGCCGCAGACTCTCACCCACCCACTCCTGCAATAAACCTCTCACTTATGTCTGAGCTATTAAAGTCCAAAATCATGGTTTAAAGACTTCAAGGTGCAGAGAATCCTCCAGCAAGTGACCCGTGACCCACGCTGCAGAGGAAGGCAAAAAATCCCCAGGGCCTCTTCCAATCTTCCCTGGAGGAAAATTCCTTCCCGACCCCAAATATGGCGATCAGCTGAATCCTGAGCATGTGGGCAAGATTCACCAGCCAGATACCCAGGAAAGAATTCTCTGTAGTAACTCAGATCCCACCCCATCTAACATCCCATCAGAGGCCATTGGGCCTATTTACCACGAATAGCCAAAGATCAATTAATTGCCGAAATCATGTTATCCCATCATACCATCTCCTCCATAAACTTATCGAGCTTAATCTTGAAGCCAGATATGTCTTTTGCCCGCACTGCCTCCCTTGGAAGGCTGTTCCAGAACTTCACTCCTCTGATGGTTAATCTGTAGGAAATACAGATTTCAAAATAAAAATTATGGATCAAGCCACACTTCCTGGGTCCATCACTCTGATCTTGTTAAAATCTTCTTGGCGAAAGGCCTCTTAAATTAGTGGACAGTGGGTGTAATATGCTACCAAGTGACTGGTGTGACAAGGTGCCCAATGGTGGGGACTCTATCCCATTGATGTTATACTCATGCTGTCCCTCACATTAGTCTTATGATATTTTGGGCTATTTCTTCAAGTCCCAGCTGCTGGAGTCATCTGATTATTACAGGAGTAGTTCAGACTTCATTTATTTTTTAAAAAGGTAAGTTTCTAGCTCTTGTGATTGTGCAGAAAAGCCTGAAAATGGTTGAAACCCCAGAAGGACAATTTAACAAACCCCTTCGGGTTCGTTATCTTTACAATTTCATGATTTTTAAGCCAGTCTCAAGATATTTTGGGACCTGACACATGATTTTTGATTACTTTGGGGTGGCTATGCCATTGAATGTCTGCAAAGTGGCCACCACATATACATTTATATTTAAATTTAAACAGATACATACCATATTTAATTAGCAAGTGAATTGCCATCGACCATTATCCAGAATGTTATGTGCCATGAGCACACCAGACCTCTGCCACCTTTGATCATGTCTTCTGACTCAGTGCACAGCTCGTGACTGAATTGTTTTGGTGGAGTCTAAATTAACCTGAGGTTTCAGCCAGATAGTTCCAGTCCCAGACGGTCATGTGTCAGTTCCACTAGCACATTTTAGTTGTGGTGAAGGATTGTTGTTTGTTTATGTTTCAGAAAGAAAAGAAAGGCCAAATCCTTCCTCTCCCCAAGCCAAGCAACCGAGTGCTAAATAACTCCAAACTCAGAATGCTGCAGCCCTTGAAATATGATCCGTGTCCTTCATTATCTGTGAAACAACTACAGCAGGATATACTAAGGCCTCCATCCTGCAAACACTGATGCACATGAGTAACTTTACACATGTGAGTAGCTCTAGTGAAGTCAGTGGAGTCCCAGGAAAACAGGACTGTTTGCAGTAGGAAGTTATGCACGTTAGCAAGATTGGGGCACGTTAGCAAGACTGGTCAGAGGGCAGTAGGGCTGGTAGAATCTGTTCCGGTGGAATTGTTTGAGTGGAAAATGCTGATTGAACAGAATCCAAACATTCCTTGAGGAGGTGTCAATTGTGTTGAAATTTTCAGGAGAGGCTGGGCTGGCCAGAGAGCCTTCCTCCCTGGTTTCCTGCCGGACAGCCACGCATCGCTGCCTGGCACCCCAACTATCCATCTGGCAGGCTGCCCTGCTCCCTGGCTGGCTGGCTTCCCATGATACCCAGCTCACGAGGTGGCCAGATCCCTGAGCTGCCTGGCTTGCCAGCTGCCCAGCTTGCCAGCTGCCCAGCCAGCTTCTTGGGCAGCCAGCAAGCTAGCCAGGAAACTAGGCAGCTTTCGCACCCTCCATGAGTAGTCCAGGTAGTGGGAAAGTTTTGGTGTTTCTGAAGTGAATTCCTGCGGAATTTCAGTCTTGTGAAAAATTTCTAGATTTTGACTGTTCGTCCCAAGTCAGGAAAATGATGCAGGAACATTTTAAAGAGTGGGTGTGCTGGAAGCCAGCCTCCTTACCCCATCCACGCCGCCTGAGGGTGGGAGCAAAGCCCAGGGTGTGGGGCCAGCAATAGAGCCCTCAGGGTGGCAGCTGGGACCCCAGGTGTGGGGCTGGCAGCAGAGCCCCAAGTGTGCGGTGTAGCAGCTGGGATTCCGGGCACACAGGGCCGACAGCAGAGCCCAAGGCATGCGGGGCAGCAGCCGGGACCCTGGGTGCTGGGCTGGGAGCCCAGGGCTGCTGCAGCACCCCCACACTCTTAGTCCTCAGGCCTATGGGTGGGGGCCACAAACTTTAGCCCAACCCATAACAGTATTGTACAAATAGAGGAGAGCTCTGTCATTGCTCCTGTTGCTGGGAATGGGTGGGTAGGAGGATATTACCCCCATGGGCAACTTAGCCCTTATTCGCCCTTTCTTGCAACTGCCTTTTGGAACTCAGGCTGAAGCTAAGCTCTTCTAAGCACTGGCAGAGCCCTGAACACCACACAGGTGACCATGATCAAGTCACTTAATCTCTCTGTGCCTCATTTCCCCACTGTGCCATGGGGGCAATCATCCTCGTGTTGTCTAGCCAAACTGTGAGCTCACTCTGGGTATGTACAGCACCTAGGACGCTGGGGCTGATAGGGCCCGGTGCATTAAAAGTAAGGCATTCATGTTACAGACAGCAGTTATTTTAGAACATAAGAACATAAGAACGGCCATACTGGGTCAGACCAAAGGTCCATTTAGCCCGGTATCCTATCTTCTGACAGTGGCCAGTGCCAGTTGCCCCAGAGGGAATGAACAGAACAGGTAATCATCAAGTGATCCATCCCCTGTCACTCATTCCCAGCTTCTGGCAAACAGAGGCTAGGGACACCATCCCTGCCGATCCTGGCCATTGATGGACCTATCTTCCATGAATTTGTCTAGTTCTTTTTTGAACCCTGTTACGGTCTTGGCCTTCACAACATCCTCTGGCAAGGAGTTCCACAGGTTGACTGTGTGTTGTGTGAAGAAATACTTGCATATACTTTGCATTTCGGACATCTCTTTGAATCATGTATTAATAGGAAATGGTACTTTCATATGTTCCATGTACAACAGATTTTAATTTACAATGATATTATTGATGTACATTACACACAGACAGACAGACAGACAGACAGAGAGACAGACACACACCTTGTCTTCCACCTGGTCTTAAATTGACACAAACCCTCCTTGTGGTTTAAGAATTTGGACAAGGTAAATGTGTCCCTTCAGATAATGAGCTCAAAGACTATTTGTTTCTGGGCTTTGAAGAGTATTTCATCCCTCCCCCGCATGTCACCTCTCAATTTTTACATGGCAGCCAGTGACCACAGTCTGTGTGACAAATGACTGAGTGGCAGCACACATGGGTTTTGTTGCACATTGTGCCATTACTGGCAGCTTGTAACTTTTCTTTAACTACAAATCCCGCTTCTAAGCATGTCTCCTGATGGTGTGATTTACATGAACTGGTTTTGCCAGCTGTACAGGTTTTGTTGCTGTCCAGGTTGTTTGGGGACTGGCTGGTTCAAGCCGGGGATCCATGCCCTGCCTGGACTTCTCCTAGGTACTGGAGGGCAGAGGACTGGGAAGGAGGGGTGCTTCTGGGCCAGCTAAATATTTAGTTCTGATTTCACATTTTTGTAGTAGAAAGAAAGAGCCTGCGACATGAGGCCTTATATGAGGGGCCTTGTGTAAGGCCTAAGGCCCAAACTTAAGTCAGGCTCTGCTGATATAAAGCAAATTACCAAGAGTCAGGCTATAAGCAAAAGTCACGGCCTGTTACAGAACAGATGCCTGCTTGCAGGCTCATTTTCTGATACACAAACTTGGCATGAACAGGGCTGGCTTTGCAAAAACACAAGCACTCCTAGGCACTAAGTATTCACATAAACACATTCCAGAAGGTTGGTACCAGAACACCCTGATACCAGGTTATGGTGTAAACACAATCCCTGAAGATGGTACTGGGACACACTGAGCCCTCCTAAAGATAAGGTCCGGATGACAGGGTGATGGATAGAGATGTTTTGATTGAACTAGTAGGTACAAGGTAAAGGGTGATAACTAACCACGTCAGAGGGGCAATACATAACATGTTTGTATCCGTGTATAAAAGAGGGGTCACAGGGGGTGTCTTTGTCTAGCCTGGGGGGTGGAGAAGAAAGTCCTGCTGCTCACTGAATCCATTGTCACAGGGATACATGTACTGAGTGTACCTGTAGCATGCACAGGGCATTAATACAGTACTTTACTGGCAATAAACCTGGCCGAGCACCTTCACTACTGAATCATCTTCTTGGGCAGTTTGATTGAGGTCTGCTGAATGGGCTATCTGGCCAGACCCAGTGCAGTACGCAGAGAGAACACACACATGGCCAACAACTGACAACAATTTTATATTCTGCTATGTAACATTTAAAAAGTGAGAGAAAAAGTCATTTTAAAAGGGAAAATTGAAATGTTCCCTTTTCACCTCATGACAACACCCCTTTTCCAGTTTATTTTCTACCTGAAATTTTGCCAAAATTGACAAGTTTCTTTGAGGTGTTTCGATTTTCATGGAACTGCATTTTCTGATGGAAAAACGTTCCATTGGAAAAATTCCAGCCAGCTCTAGTCAATAGATAGATAACGCCCCAGTAAATGGCACACAAGAATATGTAGCATTGCTCATGGGTGTTCTAGGAGCAATAAAAGGGCATTGTTGTTGTGTACTGCAGGAGGCTTTCTGTGTGCAGGTGTTTTTTTTGTCTTTTTAAGCTCTTAGTACCTGCCCCTAACTCCAGACAGTTGCTAATTCCATCCATGTGGGACATTGACTGAGAACACAGAGCACGGACGCTGCCCAAGTTTTATCACTGGATGTGATGCTCCTTCCGGGATAGCTGAGAGGGCTGCTCTGTGGCTGTTTGATCCTCTGGCCTTAGCTCCTCGCAAAGTCTCCTGCCTCTTTGTATAATGGCACATTGGTTTCCATGGGGAGAGGGGAAGGAATTGGCTACATGTCAGCCAGCTGCATTTAGCACCTCGGAGGGTTGCCTGTATGAATCATTGGAACAATTTGCTTAGGGACATAGTGTACTCTCTGTCATGTGCAGTCTTTATATCAAGACTGAATAGCCTTCTCAAAGACCTGCTCTAGCTGAATCAGAAGTTATTAGGTTTAATGCGGGACTTGGAGGGCAGATCCGATGGTTATAACTGTCCCTTCTGGCTTTACGGTCTATGAATCTCAATGCAGCCCCTCCAGGGAAGGACACTACCCTTGTCTATACAAACTGGCCAAAGAGTGTTAGAGTTGGAGGTTATCTTCATTTCCACCTCCTATCACACTCCAGCCCAACTATTGCTCAACGCCCCACAGAAAAGCTAGTTAGTCAAGATGTGTACAGGGGCAAGCAGATTTCACTCTATTTCTTCATAGGAGGAAGTCCTGCCCTCAACAGAAGTCAATAAACATAGTACCTATTTTTAAAAAGGGGAACAAATGGGACCCAGGGAATTATAGACTAAGTTCGATACCTGGAAAGATACTGGAACAAATTATTAATCAATCAATTTGTAGGCACCTAGAGGATAACAGAGTGATAAACAGCCAACAAACAATACCAAACCAACTTATTTTCCTTCTATGAGAAGTTTCTGGGCTACTGGATAGGGGAGAAGCAGTAGACATGACATAGCTTGATTTTAGCAAGGCTTTTGACATTGTCCCACATGACATTATCATAAGCAAACTAGGGATATGTGATCTAGATGAAATTACTATAAGGTGGGTGCACAATTGCTCGAAAAATTGTACTCAGAGAGCAGTAATCAATGATTAACTGTCAAACTGGGGTCCTGCAGGGGCTTGTCCTGGGTCCGGTTCTGCTCAATATCTTCATTAATGACTTGGATAGTAGAGTGGATAGAATGCTTATACAGTTTGTAGATGACACCAATGTGGGAGAGGTTGCAAGCACTTTGGAGGACAGGATTAAAATTCAAAATTACCTTGACAAATTAGAGAATTGGGGTGAAATCCACAAGATGAAATTCAAAATACAAGTGCAAAGTACTTCATTTAGCAAGGAAAAATCAACTCCAAAATGGGGAATAACTGGCTGGGTGGTGGTACTGCTGAAAAGTATTGGGGGTGGAGGGTAGTGTATAGTGGATCACAAATTGATTTAGAAAACCTGACCTATGAGAAAAGGTTAACAAAACTGGGCATGTTTAGTCTTGAGAAAAGAAGCCTGAGGGGGGAACCTGATAACAGTTTTCAAATATGTTCAGGGCTGTTATAAAGAGGATAGGGATCAATTGTTCTCAGAGCCCACTGAAGGTAGGACAAGAACTAATGGGGTTAATCTGAAACAAGGGTGATTTAGGTTAGATGTTAGGAAAATCTTTTGAACAATAAGGGTAGTTAAACTCTGGAACAAGCTTCCAAGGGAGGCTGTGAAATACCAATCACTGGAGGTTGTAAAGAACAGATTGGACAAATGTCTGTCAGGGATGGTCCAGGTTCACTTGGTCCTGCCTCAGTGCAGGGGGCTGGACTCGATGACTTCTCAAGTTCCCTTCCAGCCTGACATTTTTATGATTCTAAAAACACAAAGTCCAAAGGGGAGTGTATCACTTACGGTGCTCAGTGGTCAGTGAGGCAAGGGCATCCCTTGCAGGAAGTGTGGAGTAAGGTGTATTCTCCATGGTGATGGCATTCAAACTTTCATATGATCCATCAATATCTTTGTTACCTTATGGTACCTTCTAAAAACAAAAGCAAAACACACAGCCCCACCAGACTTGTGGACATTAACAAACAGGGAAGGGGCTACCTTCTGCCTGAGAAAGTGTTTGAAAGCCAAGACTGAAAGACAAGCCAGCTAGTCTCTCAGAGATTGCTTTACTCCAAGAGTGATCCCTTCAGGCCAGGTTACCAACTCACAGTGAGCAATGTTCCTGACTTCAGTGGAACTATCTGTGTGAGTAAAAGACTCACTAGAGTGAGTGAAAGATTCAGGGTCTGACCCCTGGATTCAGTGCAATTCATCATGGTGTAGAGTGATGACTCCCTAGGACTGGTGGTATCTGGCTCCCTGTACACATCGTATTCCAATGCAAAGGGGCTTCCTGGTCAATAGCGCTGGTCACAAAGATTTCATTTAAAAAAAAATGGAAAAAAAAACTCTGAGAAAAATTGAGGTTTTGAGAGAAAATTTTTATCGAAAAACTGAAAACTCAAAATCCAATTTCCCCCCACTTAATTTTTGGCGACCAAAGCCTTTATTTTTTAAATACAGTGAATAATCTGTAAAAAACCTATGCAAGATATTTCAATGAAAGTGAAACATTTTCAATTTTCTTCTAAAATTGTCCTAGAAAATTAAGTGCAATTTTTGACCAGCTCAGCTGGTAAATCTGCTGAGAAGCAAGGGCTGGATTCTGACTTGGACTAAGCACCCAGGCAGGGAAATAAAATAAGCCACTGTATAACTCTTCACAGGCTGCCTTTGCTCTACATCCATGAGTGTAGGTGTAAGCAGAGCTACTCAACCTCTCATTCCTTACTGCCCACTGGAGCAGGTGGGAGGGGACTGGGTGGGTGGGAAATAAGAGGTGACCTGGCTGTTTCTTCTTGATGGCCAGAGTAGCTGAGCCAGTGCAGTGTTACAGACCATCAGCAAATGAGTAGCTGCCAGGCTCATGGAGAGCTATTCTCACTCAGCTGTCTCTGAAACACAGCGTCTCCCAGGGCTACTTTTAGAGTGCATGTCCCCTAGCTCAGGTCTTTGCCTAAGGCAAAATGTAGCCCCCAAAAGTGCGAGGCTCACAGAGGAGGGCACAATGCAGTCAGTGTGCCTAGCATCATAAGCAGAGCTAGTTGAAAAAAAATAGTGGAACATTTTTCTGTTGGAAAATGCAGTTTGGCCAAAATGGAAATGTCTTCCGGGAACTTCTTGATTTTGATTGTTTTAAAATAAGTCTCAGTTGAAAAGAATAATGTAGCCTTGCTCATTTCATGTCAACATTATCATTTCAGTTCATTTCATTTAGATGTCTGTTATAGTAAATATTCATTTTAATATTATATATTATATTTAAATATGTTATTTTATGTTATAATGTTTCACCACTAATGAAACAAAATGTTTTGATGGTCCTGAACTGGATTTTTTACAAAAAAATAATTCCACGGGAAATTTCAAAATTTCAGCTTTTCATTCCAATTTGTAATTAAAACACATTTTGAAATATTGGAATTAGCTGCAGGTCAGAGACTTGAGTTTCCAACCAGCTGTAATCATAATCTAGATCTCAGGCAGGAAAGCAAACCAACACTGTCGAGTGCATTTCTGAATGCAGATCAGCATCACATATTTTACAAATCATGGTATTATCTTGACAGAGGAATAACTGGATGAGGTTCTCTAGCCTGTATTATATAGGAGGTCAGACTAGATGATCACAGTGGTCCTTTCTGGCCTTGGAATCTCTGGGTCACTTACCTTTTCCTGGAAACATCCAACGGGAGATGCACCTGAAAAACAATAATTAGACTGCATTTATAGAGATGGCTGTTAGCAATGGTGCCAGCAGACATGGTTCTTGGCATGTTAATAAATGCTCAGTCTCTTGAAGGCTGGGTGGATACAAATTGCAGAAGGGACGGGATATTTTATCATCAATAATATGACCCACCCATGTTATATTTTGCAATTGTTCTTTTTTCAATAAATGTGACCTTTCCTAATTTTTGCCATTACAAACAATCACCCACAGACATTAAATGGTCTAATTCTGCAAGCACTATTGAGCACTCAGGTGGGCAGTGCCTTGGACTTCATTGGGTCACTAGCAGAACTAAGTTGAGCTGGCTAAAAAATTGTAAGTCTATCTATCTATCTATCTATCTATCTATCTATCTATCTATTTTATTTTATTAGATAGGTTTGATAGATATTTGATATATTAGATATAGATCTATAGATAGTTTTTGTTTCATTTTTCATAGAAAAATCCCACATTTCCTCTTACATTTATAGAGAAGAATATTAAACCCACTTACACTTTTTTTAAAATGTGTTTTCCATGGGCAAAATGAAATATTCTGATTGTGACCTGAACTGAAACATTTCATTTTATTTTTCCTTATTGAAAATCAACTTTTGGGGGGCAAAACCAATTTTTTTTCTGCAGATAACAGATTTTTCAGAAAACTGTATTTTCAGTAGGAAAACCATTCTGATGAAAAATTCCTGACCAGCTGTAGTGCTTAATGTTCCTATTGTGTGGAATGCCTTTGAAGATAACTGGCTTACTCTCAGGATTAAATTTAAGCTCATGCATATGCGTGTGGTGGGGGAAGAGTTTGAAAGCTGCTAAAGGGATTTGGATTCACAATTCCTGTTGATTTCTGTGACAGATATGGCATATCCTTGAAAAACCTTACTGAATTAAGTGTAAGTAGCTTTGGAGTCCATTGTATTAAAAATTCAAAGTGTGTATATTATTGAATGTATGTAACTTCTACAAGAAAAGGTGGTACCACTGTAAACTCTGGGAAGTGTTATTGTTGCCGGCACCCAGTGCCGAGAGGCAAAACAACAGCCGGGGTTTGTTACCCGGTATGCTTTACTCAATAATCACAACGGGGTGGAGAAGCAGAAAAGTTTATTTGCAGCTGCAAACAAGGTACAGGGAGAATAGAATCTCAAATCCTGCACATCAGAGCAGGTCATTACACACACTTTTATATTCCTTAATGCTACTGCACTACACATTAGCCAATCAAAACTTTGCACAAATACTCTGCCTTCCTTATATGGTTACAACAATGTTTATTTCCTGAAACCTCCAACAAGCATTCCTAGCAACTTAAACAACCAGCACATTCTGTCTGGCCTTGTAGTTGTTTCTCCTATTATCTTTAACTTGGCATCAGCAAACCTTACACTATAAGGCATTATCTACAACTGCAACATTGTTTTAAGAGCAAAAGAGCTTATTCAAACCAGCCAGGCCTGAATTCTATTAAGGGGGGGTTAAGAAGAAGCCCTTAGGCCTTCAGCAGGGAGACTTCCTCGACCCTTATGGCCTTTCATCCCCTTGACTTAACTAGTGGCCATGCCCTGGGGTCTCCAACATTATGAACTTCACAGGACCATTTGAAACAATGTGTCAGACAAGAATTAAGTTTTTGGACACACAAAGTTAAGCGGGTTTCCTAAGAATGTCAATTCACCTCCCTCAAATTATGCAAAAATTCAGCCTTTTGAAGCTACATCCTGAGGAAAGGATCTTTCTTTGCTGATCACCAGTTACATGAGGATAAAAGGCCCAGGCTGTACACAGGAAAGAATTAACTGTTCATGGGTGGTCTCGTTCTGACTAAAGTGGTTATAAACTCATAACCACAGAAAAAACGCTGTGTGTAGTTTGAAGAATGAATCACCTACCAGAGCTCTTGCTGGAGTTTATCAGCATGTGTGTAGGTTCTTTTATTGTTTTAATATGTTTTTTTTTCTGTAATGCTTTTACCTTAAGAAAAAAAGTACTTGCTTTGGAAGGTGTGTGTGGTAATTGCAGGCAATTACAGCTGTTCATGGCCCCTGAACAGAAAGCAATGTGCAGACGCTGGCTATTTAGGCAGTCTTGCTTGCTGGGGAGATCACAGTGTAGGCAGGGAATTGTGCAGCCTAGAAAAAACCCAGCTGTGGAGAGGTGTATCACAAGTCCCCACTTAAGAGAGGTGACAACTGAGGGGCCAGAAACCTATAAGTAGGTTCCCTTGATGGACTATGGAGGGGAATACATGTACAGTTGCTTTGAACTGTGACAATTTCTAAAGAGAATTGGACATCCAAATCCTTTAAGTGACTTTGAAAAGACACTTGAAATTATTTCAAAAAGTCAATACAAATAAATGAAAATACATAAATATGATATGACTTTTTGGCCATTATCTCCTCTCTTCTCTCTTTTGCTTACCTTGGTAAATAAATAAAAATCTAAACTGATCAGGGTAATAATTGATTAATAAATGCTTTCTTATAGTATGGCTGATCTCCAGTGCTCCTGCTTTCGTGACTGTGACCTTGTATTCTGCAGAAAATAAAAGCACAGTAACCACAGTGAAGAATGGCAGCTGCACTTGTTTGTGGTTCTCCTCCAGATATCAATAACCGGCACGGAAATCTGGGAGAAGAGATTCGTATTGCAGAAGGGAGCTTAGAGAGCTGATTGTCTGAGGCAAGCCAATGTCAACCTGTCCCTGGAAGATGTGCAGCTCAGTGTGTAAGTTTAGAGCGGGTCAAAAAAAGAACAATTGTGTGGGGAAAAAATGAAAATTTGATAAAGTTTCCATTTTTCATTGTTTGAAGCGGACCAGTTTTTCATTTATTTAGAATTTCTTGTGACATATTTTCCACCTAAATTTTGAAACGTATTTTTTTTTCTGATTTGTCCTCCCCCCACCAACCCTTTTGTTCCTGTTTGCTCACTGAGGGCAATAAAGTAAATGAAGCCCAGGGTTCACCCCCCCCTTTTTAATTTTTCTTTTTGCAACTCTGTAATTTTTCAAATAATTTCCAACTTTTGAAACCATTTCTTTTGTAACTTTTCCAAAGTTAAAGAAGTTTTGAAAAGTTACAATGTAGAAAAATAAAACAATAAAGATTACCCCCCCCAAAACAAAACAAAACAATCAATCCACCCCCCAAAACAATTACAATTGAAAAAGTGGGGAATGGAGGGTGGGGGGAAGATATGAAAGAAAAAAACACCCAACTCTAGACACCTAGAGTTCATTCACTCAATTGTATTCAGTGGAAAGAAGGAGGTAAAAGGGGGAGACCCCAAAATTCAAATTTTAAACATGATAAAATGTTTAAATTTTGAAATGTTCCGATTTAATGAATATAAATAACATTAAATAGCAACCAAGCACCCTCTCCCGCCACACACATACACACAAACAGTAAAAATGTCAAAAGTACCTAAGAGCCAGATTTTCAAAGGTACTGAAACACCTAACGATGCAGATAGGTGCTAGAGGGATTTTCAAAAGCTCGTAGTTGCCTAATGCCTTTTGATATAAATGGGAATTAGGCACCTAAAGACCTTTGAAGATCTGGGCTGAAGAGCCTAAATGGCTTTTGAAAATGGAACATGGGCTTCTAGCTCACTTGTGAAAATTTTACTCCAAAGATTTTTATGAAATGTTTCAGTTTTTATTTAAAAAGGCCCCCTTTTTGATTGGGGAAAAAAGTTTAAAATAAAAAAAAAAGTCCATCAGGTTTCTGGAGAGTGATGAAAGCTTCCCATGGATTTCTGTGTGTATGACTGGTCCATGGAGACACACAGACCTATTTTCTACTTGTAGCTTTCTTAGCTGTTCCCTGACATGTGTGTTAAAATTGTGTCTCTGACACAGGACAGCACAATCCCTTCCAAGCCTACTAGGTCATTTCAGGTCAGGGTTGACAAGATGACATCTGGCCCTTACTGGTAGATTAGAAGCATCATACTCATACATGAATGGTGCAGAAAGGTAGAAAAGGTCTCCAGCTGCTATGGGGCTAGACTTTCTGGCCATTCATGTAGGATTAGAGAGTGCAGGAGGTGTATCCAGTGTGGCTGGGGAGACCAGGTGGGCATGGGAGGTGCCTCAGAAGGTGGCATCATCTTGAAGGAGATTTTACTAGCTTTTCTGTACTTGCATTCTGAACTTTCACACAAAGTTTTGGTTGGTGGAACAATAGCCTAAGTGAGCATTGCCAACCTTGTATCTCTGCATTTAGATATGTACTGCTCATTCTGTTAAATAGCCATCATTTTAACATAAAGAGAGAGCAGGTTGGATGGTTTTTTATTTCTGTAACCACAAACTGATCATTTTTTCAGATGAAAAACAAAACTCTGGCCTCAAGTTGAAAATTTTGGACTGAAAACTACCAAAAAAACCAACAACAACAACAACAACAAAAAAACCCATAAAAATCCTCTTGTAGCAAACAATTTTTGAGTTTTCAGTTTTCCAATAAAATTTAAAATTTTTGAGGAAAGCATTCCTTTTTTGCCAAAATTTTCCTTTAGTTGAAAATCTGATTTTCAGTGCAAAAAAAGTTTCAATTGAAATTTTCAACCTGTCCTATATATATACTGAAGGATGGATTTTGCCTCAAGTAGAAGATGCAATGTGGAATAGTTTTGACTATGCACAATTTAATTCATTAATTTCTGTTTCAACAGTTGCAAGCAGTTGAAAATATTTATGTATTTGTATTAATTACTAAGCTATGTATGAGGACCACAAAATCAGACATAACAGTTGGTATTTGTTAGCAATCTGGAACTGTAAAGTATTTTATTCTCTGGCAGGAATGCTCTTCACTGGGTGGAATTTTGTATGTTTAATTATTTCAATGTCTTACGGCCATTTTCAAGCCTACTTTTAAATATCTGTCTGTGCAGTCTTGGATATTGATTTGGACAGTCTTGGTAACTGTTACCTACCTTTTTTCATCAGTAGGAAACACACCAAAATTATGAACAGGGCAGAAGGAATTGTAGACCCCAATATTAGCAAATGGACCGTTTCTAGAACAGAAACATCAAACAACCCAAGGCAAAAAATTAGTAATTATGAAAGTGAAACAGGGAACTTTGTAAATTTGGGGTCAATACCTTTGTTTCACTTAATGTGAAAAAGATGCATGTATCTTGTAGGAAGGAAATCTGCAAATATTTTAGAACAACTGAGATAATTTTTGCTCATCTCCTTCCTGCAGCATTTCAAATGGCAAACCATAGAATCATAGAATATCAGAGTTGGAAGGGAACTCAGGAGGTCATCTAGTCCAACCCCCTGCCCAGAGCAGGACTAATCCCCAACTAAATCATCCCAGCAAGGGCTTTGTCAAGCCTGAACTTAAAAACTTCTAAGGAAGGGGATTCCACCACCTCCCTAGGTAACGCATTCCAGTGTTTCACCACCCTCCTAGTGAAAAAGTTTTCCCTAATATCCAACCTAAATCTTCCCCACTGCAACTTGAGACCATTACTCCTTGTCCTGTCATCTGCTATCACTGAGAATAGTCTAGATCCATCCTCTTTGGATCCACCTTTCAGGTAGTTGAAAGCAGCTACCAAATCCCCCCTCATTCTTCTCTACTAATCTACTAATGGTGACCTACATGTCCAAGCTCTTATACTAGAGTAATGCCCTTATTCACCATAATGTGGACATTTTTAAATCTAGCAGCTTGAAATTGGCACAATTATTTTACCTTCCAGGGAAATTATGATGCTTTGTAAAAATCCAATCACTAATACACACAAAACACACACTATTCCCAACTTTATGTGCCCACCAAGTAGCAAAACAGATTTCACCCATTTCTATATTGTAATATATGTGCTAGAGGGGTCCAAATAAAGGAGAGACATTGGCTTGCTAAATTTGAGAAATGACGGTATTTTCAAGTCCTTATTCGAACTTGGTGAATTTTTTCATCTAATTGCTTTTTTATCAAAAAAATTATTTCTATTTGCCAGATTTGAGTTAAAATTCAACAAACAGTATCAGTCTGAAAAAAAAAGTAGCATCAAAGCATCTAGTTTTGACTTTTCAGTTCAAAATGGTGTTTCCATTTTAAGTTGGGCCAGTTTAGAATACACTCAGACCCGCACCTGCACAAAGGGTGGAAAACACCCAAACTGGCCAAATTGAAACAAAAAAATTGCAAAAAAAGATTTTTATTGTAGACGGAAATGTTTGGGTTGATTTTAAATGATTTTTTTTTTAGTTTTTTTTGTTTGATAAAAAAATTGTAACCATTTGTTTCAGTTTGAATAAAACCAGATTCCCCCCTTCCCTCCACCTCGCCTATGTTTTATGGTACAGCTTCTGAACAAAAAATCCATTATTTAGCCATCTCAACATCTTATAATATATGCTAACATCCTCCCTCTATTTTGAATATGCCAAAATTTGAGACTTTCCCTCAACTTCCCCCTTACATTTTTCTCTGCACATCACAGAATGACTAGGGTATTTTTACATTGCGGCGACCATCAAAGTGCAACTGGTGACACAGCCTATGTTTCTTTGACAACTCAACCATATTACTATCTGGCCGTCTCTGTACTTCCCATCACTCACAGAGATGGGGAGAGGTCGGGCTTCAGAGACCTGACCTCCCCTTTTCCTGAAATATACATTTGAAAATGAGCTACAGAATACAAGTTGAAGAAGTCCTCTGACAGTAAATAAAGTCATTTACCTTTGCAAGATGGTTGCATTCCAGGGCTACTGTTATTAGTCTGTGAGGTGTTAGCTGTGGAGAAAATTCATAGCAGCTCATTGATAAATCACTAGTTATTTTAAATCCTTTATATGAATAGGCTTTCAAACATCCTTTTCTTTTTTTTTTTTTTGCCAAGCCTCCAGATGGAAATGCTTATTGAGAAATTTGAGATGGTTTGGACTAAACTTGGGATTCTCATTGGTGAATTTGCTTGTTTGGCATTGGACCCTGTTGTTTTCCATAGATCTGAAACTCTTTTGTGCTTTTTTAAGAGTAAGAAGTGTGTAGATAAGAAATTCCTTTGCTACGTTTGTGTCTCCTTGCTCTACTGCCATGTTATCACTGAAGGGTGTAACTAGAAACCAGAGTTCCCACAGCCAAGTGGGCTCTAGGGAGAACATTCTAAGCAACTCAGGGGAGCTGTGGCACTGTTTATGGGGTGTAGCTTGTTAGACTACAGGGTCTTATTGTCCCAGCCAGTGGTTCGTCGCCATCACAACAGATTGGTGTCCACCAGAGAGTAGTACTGGACCAGCCTGTGACTAGAGTTGAGCCAATCATGGATTTTTCCATTCGGGGGCTGAACTGAAAAAAATCTGGCTTGCTTCAAACCAAAGCACTTCTTTTTTCAATGTTTTCATTGACTCAAAAAATAATAATAAAAAACCGTATTGAATCAATCAAAATATTTTGGTCATTTTGAAATATTTATTTTCTGAGTTATTCATTGCATTGGTCATTCTAGATTTTTTCACACTTTTTTGTGTTTTTTTTTTTAACTGGCAAAATTTGAAATCAAAAGGCCATTTTGAAAAGTCAAAACAGTTTGATTTTTACTTATAAAGGTTTCAAAATGAAACAACCATGATAAAAAGTTTTGAGTTTTTCCTATTTCCCTTATTTGACCAGAAGTTGGTGAATAGTTTTGCACTGTGAAAAATGCATTTCCGCAAAAAAAACCCAACAATTCATTGCACAATTTTACCCAGCTTTAGTTGTGACACTCACTTCCATTGTTAATTTCACTTTCAGTGTAAAAACGACAAGTGTATGAAAACAACATTGTCTCCTAATTAGCTCTTACAGGTTTCCTAATCTCTCCATGCCACTGTTCCCCACAGCCTGCTTTGCACATGTGTCCGCATGTCATGTACATATGCTAGTAAAATGTTTGACACAGGAAAAAATCTATTTGTTGTCTGCTGAGGCCTACAACTTTTCATTTCTGTGGAACTTAGTGCTGATCTAAACACTTCTTTTAATAAGATCTCTTAAATTTTGTTAGTGTTTTTCAAAATGTTTGGAGACACTTGTATTGAAATATAGGGCCTGATTTATGCATATGTTTAGCAGCTTCTCTTCTGTGAGTAGACCCAGTGATTTCACAGTAGGAAAGTTAAGCATGTGGGTAAGTTTGTGCAGAACCAGGCCCCCGGAGGAGAAATTTATCATTAACCATCTATCGTTTTCCATTTTTGAAATAAGAAATTCTTAAGAATTATTTTTTTTTAAAATGTAATTTTTCTTTAAATTCCCACAGTGTGCCCAAAAAATCATTTCTTATGGCAAAAATTGGAAACCATAAATGAATTGTAAAAAATCTCAATGCAAAAAATTTGTGAAAATGTCAGATAAACAGCCCCCCCCAACTAGTCCAAAACTAGCAAAATGAACTAAAATGGAGAGCAATCTATTTAGTAGAGCAGAGAAGGTTAAAGGGTTAAAGAAGATTTTTGAGAATTAGAGGGCTCTTCAGTCAGGCAGGTGATGGTTCAAATCCAATGGCTGGAAGTTGAAGTTAGACAAATACAAACAGGAAATTAAGAGCAAAATTTTAACAGTGAAGGGAATGAACTATTGGTACAACTAAAGTTCCAATCCTGTAAATCGATCCCACTGGTGAGAGTCTGTATTGTAGGATCCTGTCTGTGCAGGTTTACACCGGGTATGAGCTAGTACAGTGTCAAGCTGTAGCAACCCCAGTGTTTCAATCTGAAAGTTCTTGGTTCAATCCCTGCTGTGTTATCTAATAGGGCTATTCATGGTAGTAAAGTCAACCATATATATAACTGTTTGCAGAATGGGGGCCTTACATGGGGATATAGCAGATACTTCATGATTTGGCCTTTAGATTGAGACTGGCCATCTTTCTGAAAGGTACAGGCTAGCTCATCTTTACAGGAATAACCAAGGAATGGCTGACATTCTATCACGTGCTACAGAAACTAGATGGTTGCAATGATCCCATACGTCCTTGGAATCAATGATAATGATTTTCAAACTTTTTCACCAAGTATGGTTTCATTTTCTTTGGCAAGTTCTGTGAAAAATATTTTTTTTTCCCTTCAGCCGGGTGAGTTCAGTTTCTTATCTGTGACACTCAGGTACCAGACTTCACTGAGAAACGAATTCTTCACCTGGCCATCTACGTGCTGATACAAACAAGCGAAGTTTCAGGAGCTGTTTGCCCTCACTTTGTGATGGAGGCTGTAGGCAAATCTGCTTTCCTTCATTGGCTGCATTGTAAGATCCTGCCCATCTTTACAGAAGACAACGTAGGTAAAACAGGAGAAGGCAGGTACTTTACATTTAAGCAAAACTGTGTCTCCTGAGTGACTGGACACCGTGTTGAGAAATATCTGAGGAACAGGGAGGCCACCTATTGGAAAAATATATTACATTAAACACCTGTTAATTGCTGGGATAAATTCAGCCAAATTGGAGCTGGTTGAAGTGTTTTTAACAGATTTGGGTGTGTGTGTGTGTGAAAAAGGCCCTTTTTGACACTGGAATTTTTGTTGAATAAGGGTTTTTCAGAAATCATCATGAAAATTGTATTAAAATTTTGAGAGAAAATGTACCTTAATTTTGTGCTTATTGTAGTGTATAGGAATTGGGTAGTGTCTCTTTATATAACCTGTGAACCGTCTCGTGATGCTCACTGTATTCTGTGGTTTTAGACATCAGTCTGAGCAGCAGTACAGGCCTGAGAAGTTATGTGTAGTCAATAAATACAGTAATTTGGGCCTCATATGCCCCTGTGGTTCCTTCATATTATTACTGTTGCGTAAAGGACAAAAGACATTATTAAATGAGAAATTTTCAAAAATGGCTTTTTAAAATTTTTAAAATATATAAACCCTGTGCACACACACACAGGCCCCTATTCTGCAAACATTTTGGCATGTGCTTTATTCTACTACTGCGATGGTAGAGTAAGTAACGTGTATGAGTGTTCACAGGATCAGGGCCTAAACTGACCAAAATCGCCTTTTAAATTGATTTTTTTATTTAAAAAATGGAAAAGGAGAAACAAAACTTTTCAATAACATTTTTGATTTAAAAAAATCCAGAGAAATGTCAAGAAAAGATTTTCAGTAAAAGGATTTTGTGGTGTTTCAAAATGTTGGTGATTTCTTTTTTCATGTTTGCATTGTCCAACTCTCTCTGAGCCCAGCCCATCGCTTTGAGCAGAAAAGTGGATGCCGCAGAACATGCGGCTGGATGGCTCTCTGTCTGCGGGTCGATTTCCTTTCAGAGGCTGGGGAGCGAGAGAGGCTGGAACAGGGAAGGGACCCAGAGGCAGGAGTAATAATTTGGATCCAAAGCCTTGCAGAGCAGCGTGCACCCCCTTTCCGGGGCTCCAGGACCCCTGTGGTTCCCCTTCTCCTCCCAGCTCTTTAGCCTTGGGGAACAAAGAAATTACGAGGAGGTGTCATCCCCGGGGTCAGAGAGACACAAGGAGGAGGCTTTGAATCATGGGCGGGGGAAATGTGGAGCTCAACAGGAGATGCTTGTATATTGGTCATGTCGTCAGCCAGCTTTCTGCTGGAGACGCTCTGCCCTGTATTTACGTGCCAGCTCCTCACAGTTTCTGCTGGTGTGTTCTACCCTAACCCTATCTTGGCTATTTAAATTGTTACCTCTTCAGGGATTGGCTCTTGCTCTGTGTTTGCACAGTGCTCAACACAACAGAGTTCTGATCTTGGCTGGGGTCCTTAATTGCCACTGGAAAAGGAATGCTACTAATAAAGACTGTCTGGCCAAAACTCCCAACTGGAGACACTTTCAAAGGGGCTGATTTCCAGGCGATGGGCGCTCAGCACTTTCTGAAATCCAGGCCCCTTCATGGTGTCTCAGGAGGCCTGAGACAGAGTGATCCCAGGAGCATCAGCAGGTGAGCCGAGGCCACTTTAAACGGCTGAGAACCTAAAAAAAGTCCTTCATGCATCGAGCAGCGCTGCACAGTGCAACTGCCACAGCAAAGGGGCCCAGCTGCACGGCTAATTTTAAAACATCACTAGCTCAGTCACTTGGGATTCTTTTTAGAACTTTATTGAGCCATTTGGATGGATTAGAAACAAACGCCTGTAAATGTCATTTTAAAGGTCAGAGCCAATAAAATCCAGATTGCAGGATTGGGACCCTAGGGCCAGTTTTCACAAGGGATCAGAGCCAGATTTTCACAAGGGCTCAGCACCCAACGGCACCTCAGGGTGCTGAGTCCTCTGGCCATACATGTGGGAACTGAGCGACTTTGAACAGTCTGGCTGCTGCGTCTTTTTAGGCTCACACTACTGTAACCCATGCCTGCTTGTGTGGTGCTCTGTCCCCCTCTAGTAGCACCTAGACCGTCTAGAGATTGATGCCTCTGCTACAGCCTTAGTTAAGAGGCATGTATCTTTTAGCTCATGCAGTAGAGGCTCATACACTACATTTCAGAGGTCCCAGATTCAATCCTGCCCACCCACAACCAGGGTCTGTCAGCATTACACCATAATTACTCCAGTGGCTGGCCCAGCCCTACAAGCTGCTGACCCCTTCCTGGTAATTGCTGAGTGGCTCCCAGGCCCACTCGACATCAATAGGAGCTGAGGATGCTCATGAGATGTTCAGCCTCCTGCAGGATTGGACCTTTAAAATCTGCCTCTTAACATATTTAGGCCTAATCTCTATTTAAGATAAGAGCAGAGGGCCAGAATCTGCTGCCCTGCTTCAGGCATAGCTCCCACTGAATCAAGAAACAAACCTAGAATTTTTCCTTTTATTTTCAGAAATGACCCTTTTCTATGTGCACAAAGGCGTTCTTGCCGACTCAGCACAATTCAGCGGGGCTGGACCCAAGGCCCACTGCAGCCCTTGTCTTTGGATCAAGCCCTTGGCACATTGCTGTTCGGTGAATAGCAGCCAGGACTGGAACTTGCTCCCACTGAAGTCAGTTGAGTTCAATTGAGCAGGATCAGCCCATCAGTGGATGTGCTACCGGACAAATAAATTGTTGTCTATACTGTTCAGCCAGCTCTAGATGGGAAATAAATCTATATCCCAATTTAGCAAAATTCATCACATAACCCATGAAGACCTTTTCTCTGCTCCTCCAGGCCCTCCGCAAAGCACCATATTTATTTCTATTCCCAGCACTCAGTACTCTCATTCTCTCCTGCTGTATTTCTGTATGTCTGCTCTTGGTACATGGGGTAAATACTCTCTTGGAGAGCTGCAGCATTGCTGGCTTGTGACACCAATACCTTCAAAATAAACACACAATACATAGAATTTAGTGCCAGGTACAGGCAGAGGCCCAAATTCTGATCCCAGTTAATCCTGAGTAAACCCAGAGTCACTCCCTGACTGCAATGGGGCCAGGGCTGGATTGTCATCTCAATTACCCCGGGGAAATCTGGAGTTACCCACTGACTGCAATGGGGTCATAGACGGATTCCAGTCTCAGTTTCCCCGGAGTGAATCCAGAGTCACCCGCTGACTGCAATGGTGTTGTGGCCAGATTCTGATCTCATTGACCCTAGGATAAATCCAGAGTCATTAATTGACTGCAGTGGAGTTAAGGTTGGATTCTGATCAGAGTTATGTTGATGTAAAGCCAAAATAACTCCACTGATTTTCATGGAATATTCTGATTTTACACCAGTATAGCAGAAAGTAGAATTTTGTTGACATTGCATTAAAATTAATTTGATTTCAAATTATGCTTATAATTAAATACATATAAAATACACATGATTGCATTGTCAGAACAATAGCTTAATATCCACAGTAAGCTGTGGATTTCTTTTTCTAAAAATAAATATCATGGAAATGATGAGTGCATTGATTGACATCTTACAGCTTTTGTTTGTAGCAAATTCATATCAAATAATTCACATGATGAATTTTTGGTCATTTTTATTCAAATTATTTTAAGCAGACAATTATTCAACCTGCTCTGTCAGTCATGACCCACGTTCATCTCTCATGCACTCAGTTAGCCACATGAATTTCATGTGCTCTGATTAGCTTTGTATAAGGCAGATTTCACTTGTCTCTTCCCAATGGAATTCTGGCATCAATTCCAGAATTTAGAAAATATTAAGTGACAAAATGGATATAAAAATATGTATTTAAGGTTTAATAATGGTCAAAATGTGCTCTGAATCCATAGCTCTTAATCTGTAATGGAGGCATGTTTGATTCCAATGCTGTTTATTTAATTTACTTTGGCTTTTTATCATGTTGATAGATAATATCAATGTTTATTTTTAAGCGTTTAACTTGTTTAATAATTTGAATTTTCACAGTTGTGGGAATTATGTGGAGAGAGAGTCAGACAATGGAAGAGGTCAGACAGTAATTATTTAATAGCAGTAGATGTTGAGATTCAAAAATAGCCATTATAAAATTAATTGTCAATATCACATCAAAATATACAAACTAGATATCCTTAAATCAACCTCTAATTGATGTTCACAAGCAGCACTTTTCTTACTTTGCCTGTCTGTAAATTTCAGTTGTTATTGATGGAAATATTTTTTCATTAGTTTGTGAGGGTACTGGGAAATTGACGTTTACCAATAAAAATCTAATCCCTCCAAGCCTAAATATACTGCACAATTGTAGTCTGTTTTTTAAACAAAGGGTGGAGTTTTCAGAAGTGCCAATGAGCCAGATTTTCAGGGGACTGTAGGCATCTGAAGAAACAGAGAGGTGCCTACTGGGATTGTGCCCAGGTACCTCGTTAGGTGCTTAGGGTGCTTTTATGAATCCCACTAACACCTATCTACATCTTTAGGCACCTAAATACCTTCAAAACATGACCCTGGGGGATTTGGGAGCAAAATAACTGCCAACTTTCAATGGGGTTTGTGCTCCTAAATCAGTTAGCTACTTTTGGAAATCCCTCTCCCAATGTCTAATTTAGACCCTTCATTAAAGCCTTGATGATTAGTTAAGGGAACAATTCTCTAGTCTTTTGTCCTCAGTGTCTTCTTAGAAATAAAGAATGTTCTTTATATACTCACAGCAAAGCCAGAGTCCTAGTGGCAGAATCACTGGGAGAATCGGTGGCAACTGACCAGTCAGGAAATTCCTACAATGGCTTCTGCCACTTGGGGTGTAGGTTAAGAGACAAGTCCAGAGTCTCGTTTCTGAGCCTCCTTCTGCCCCAGGGGATTCACAGAAGATCAGATACAGTCCCTCTAATGTGGTTTGCCTTGCACTCTCTGGGCTGCAGGTACAAGGCAAGGTACTTGGCTGTGAGTCTTCTGCTCCTCAGGGTTCAGACAGCATGCTCGATGGTGTGGTGTCACATTCGCCTCTTGGGTGCCTCCTGATATCTGTCACCACTCGCCATGCTCAAGCATTCACACTATTCTGCTCTACTCCACTCCGAACTTGATGCATGAAGAGCTAGGGAGATCGCCCTACTGGCCAAGCCCAATCCCAAGTCCATCCCCTAACCCTTCCCTGATTGGGCCAGCTCCTTCTTAAAGGAAGTGCCACCTCCATGCTGCCATCACCTGACGAGGACACTAGCCTCAAGCCTTGTAACAGGGCACTGGGCACGTGCACCCCAGGGCCAGCATCCTTTTACACTCATCCCCAGTGTTTAATGTGCTTCTGAGGCTATGTCTTCCTTGCAGAGTTATCGCACACCATCTACTCTCAACTCCCCTGGAGCTAGCCTAGATAGAGCGAGAGAAGCCGTTACAGATGTGATACTTTGGAAACATGGAGTAGTCAGAGACTATTATATTGAGCTGTGACAGATACTACGGACACAGGGAATAGTCTAAGACTATTGTATCATCTTCAGGAATGTATTGTGCATCTGTACGAACTGGCGAGTGTTTGTATTCTAGGCTTAATGGTGGAGCAGAACAGTTCTTCCTCCAAGAACTAAAGTCACTTGTGGGATAATTCAAGCAAATCCCTAATGCAGGAAACAAGTCTGGGGTAATTACAACTAGGCTTGGGAGACTTCAATTTTTATTTTTATTTTTATAATTCCTATAGATATCATTGATGTTTTCTTTGTATTTATATATTTACTTTTTCTCAGGTGTGGGGAAGTTATAGAGGCATCAGAAGATGGGGGGATGGTGGTTTAGATAATAAATGTTTAATGCCACTTGATACTGATGATCAAAAAGCTTTATAACTATTAAAACACAACTTGTCAACATCAGATGTCAAAATAACCTTGAATCAAATGAGAATAAGTTCTCAATTTTTCTTCCTTTGCGATTATTCTTCCTTTGCCCAGCTGCACATTTTGATTATATTATCTATAATACTTTTTTGTCGGTTTGTGTGTGTGTATGGTGAAATCAACCTTTACTGACATTTACCAATGAAAATCTAACACTTCCAAGCCTAATTACAACCCATGGGGAAATAGGATAGACTGGTTTGACATGGTTCAAGAAGCCTAAGAACACAAAGGACTTGCGAATATATAAAGTAACCACCCTAACCTAGGAGAATTTACATAAGACCGTGACCAAGAGAGACTGGCTCTAGAGAAAGGACCTGAAGGACTTTAATCCTATCATGGTCTCCATGTGGAAAAAGCATCACTGCCTGGTAAGCTCGACATCCATATCCACTGTTAACTGTTTTTATGGTCCATTTTCTCAGTAATGTTTTTCTTCTGAATAAATAGTACTTTGCTTCATGCGAGCTGGCTGGTCCCTGGGTAAACTTGGGAGAATGGGATGACACTGTTGAAAACCGAACACCTGGCAACCCTAGATGACAGGTGCTGAGCTGAAGTCAGACCTGCTGGGTTGATCGCAGTGAATTGAAGCCTAACTCCCTGGTCTGGAGAGGTAGGAATGAAGATTCCTGCCCCAAGAAAGGTGATGGCTGGAAGCCCGAGACCTACGTGTACTGCCCATGAGGAGCCCATGAAGGGGTCAGAGGTGAAGTTATCTCAGGAAATGGGAGAGTGGCCCCATTGTGAAATAACACTGGAGAGGCACAAAGGGGTTGTGTAGCAGCAGCTGAGTCATGCTCCCTCAAGCTGTAGGCCATTTACCGATAGACCAGCCAACTCAGATTAGAAGCACCGCTACACTCGAATGAAGTATATGGCTGGGACTCATGTTAGAGGCAGCACAAGGTGTAACTGGAACTGCCTCTACCATGAGGACAAGTCCTGAGAGGGCTTTAGGCCAGTGGTTCTCAAACTTTTGTACTGGTGACCCCTTTCACATAGCAAACCTCTGAGTGCGACCCCCTCTGGCAAATGAAAAACACTTTTTAATATATTTAACACCATTATAAATGCTGAAGGCAAAGTGGGGTTTGAGGAGGAGGTTAACAGCTCATGACCCCCCATATAGTAAACTTGTGACCCCCTGAGGGATCCGCACTCCCAGTTTGAGAACTCCTGCTTTAGGCTAAAGGATCCTCACTGATTCTTCAGGCTCTAGATTCACAGGAGAAGGCCTGAAGTGAGTGCAGGACTGCAGCAGGTTCACCATCCTCCCGGGGGCACCTGCTGTTGTTTATTACCCAGAACAAAGGGACTCACTTTCACTGTCTATGTGGATCATGTGTTATCAGCTGAGAGTTTGCTGACCCCATGGCTGCTGTGAGGTATTTCCTGTCACTCTATCACAGAGAGGCCTGTGTAAATCTACACCTTGGGCCAGATCTCCAGCCGGTTTAAATCAACCCAGCTTCACCAGCTTCACTGGACCAAAGACAATTTACAGCCGCAGGGATCTGACCCATTGACTCCAATGGAGTGACACCGATTTACGCCAGCTGGGGTTCTAGCTTCAGGCACCAATGGAATGGGTCTGATTTACACCAGCAGGAGATTTGGCCCCACTGACACCAATGGAGCGATGTGGCTTGACACCACCTGGGGCTCTGGCCCTCTGCCATTGATACCCCTAGCTAGACTATGTTTGTTTAGATCCACACATGTAGGAGTCCTCCGTGCACACAGGGGAAGGGGCCCAGGTCCCTCAGTGGCAACGTCCCGCACCATGGACCATGCTGGAGCTTATCTGTGCAAGGAAGGACACCTGGATGGACCCAGAGAAGAGGGAGGGGCTGCTAGGGCCCAGATCAAGGATACAGAACTGGAGAAGCCAGGGTTGGGGTGACTTTTCTGCAGGGATGCAGACAGCACTGCCCTGGGGGGTCGGGTGAGGTGGAAGAGGGGAATCTCCATGGGGAGATCCTCACAGAGATTTCCTTGCAAAAATTCCCTTCCTGGAGTTTTTGGATGGGATGGGAGAGAAGGATCAGACCCTACTTGCTGAGGCTTTGTCATGCAGTGGTGGGTATGTGACAGTGTTCAGGCAGTGACAATACATTCATGGCCTTAGTGCTATCGTGTCTGCCCCGGAAATCTCTGCTTACAGCTGGTCTGAAATTTCAACCAAAAACGCTTGCAAAATATTTAGGATTTTTTCATCTACATTTGTTGGTTGGTTGGTTGCTCATGTTCTGTTCTGTTTGTTTTCTACCCGGAGACACCAAAATGCTTTGAAAATTCACAATTTTGAGGCAAAAAATCCACCTGATTTGGCCAGTTCAGGCAGAGGATCCCATTGTCCCAGATGCCTCCTATGCAAGGGCTAGTGGCTCCTCAGTGACTACCCCCCGCCCCTTGCAGCTCTGGGCCACCAGCCTTGCCCTGTGAGCCCTTCAGGGAGAGACTGCTGTTCCCAGGACACCTCAGTCACCTCCATTCCAGGGTGTCCTCTGCACTTTCACTCCAGCCTCTGCTGTTTGGAAGGGGAATTCTGGAGCAAGGGCCGAGATCTCTGCTCTTCCCTGGATCTTCCCACTTCCCTCCCCAGGCCCAATTTCCCATTTCATTGGCTCTAACACTGGAAACACTTCACTCTTTCTATTTCTGACAAGAGTGTGTGGCTTGTAGCTCTTTTCTCACACACACCCCATATCCTGGCCCCAGAGAAGCTAGTGAGACATACGCTAAGCTTGGTCCCATGATGTCACAGTTAGCTCTGGCCATCCAGCAACCTGAGCCCAAATCTCAGTGGGGCCTAGTTTTTCTACACCCCAGTTTGATTTTTCCTCTTGCAAGCAGCCAGACTCATCAGGTTGATTTTTGAGGGGAGATTTGCAGCTGTAATAAGGCCAGAAGGGACCATTATACCCCTCTAGTCTGACTTGCTGCACAGCATAGGCCAGAGAATCCCACCCACTGAGTCCATTACAGAGCTGGGAAATATTCTTCCCTAAGAGACCTTTTCCAGTAAGCTGTGTGGCCTAGTGGAGGACTCAGCAAAGTGAACTGAGTCTTTTCATGGTGAGTCATCTGAAGCAGATTACCGTTTTCAGCTCATTAGTTTTCTTCTGCTGACTGATAGTTATGAAGTTAGCAGGCTTGGTTGAAATTTTTCCATCTACACTTTTTTTTTGGTCAGAAAACTGGGCTTCAAAAACAAAAAAGTTTTGCAAAAAAGTGTCTGCTTTCCTCCAACATTTTCAATTCTTTGTTGGAAAACCAAGAGCCAGAAAACTAAACATTTTCAGCCAAAAACAAACCAAACAAAATAGCATAAAATGTTTTGGTTTTCAGCAGCTTGCTGTCAATTTTTTTTTCTCTTCTTCAGTTTTTGGCCAAAATTGTTGGGTTTTCAGTTCCAAAAAACAAAACAAAAAAATTTAGTTTTGGGAGTTTCAGGGGTTATTTGTTTTTAATGAAAAGTCAATATTTTCCAGCTGGGAAAAAAATTCTGACCCACTTTTATAAGATGCAAAGAGAGATTGGACATTTTTATGGATAACAAAATATCCAGAGTTTATAATAGTTACTGTTAAAATCAGAATATGGAAGAGATGTTATAAGTCATGCTTCAGGGCTTAAACCAACCTCTAACTATCTGAGTCTCACACCTTCGTCTGAAGTCTTTGGTTCTGGCCACAATCAGAGACAGGCTATGGCACTAGATGGACCTCAGTTCTGATCCAATCTAGCTATTCCCAGTGGGTTTGTCTAGACTGTAGTTTGTGGCCATGTGGTTATTCAACTTGACTCATTGGCAATTAATTCAAGTTAACTACCACACTAGAAGGCTGGTTCAGATGTTCCACACACATTTGTGGGTGACCCTAATGCAACCACAGAGGCTCCATGTGATTGGGGTGTCTCGATAAACATTTGCAAAGGTGCTCCTGCTAACTCCAGTTAATTGGCAATCAAGAGCTGTAACTGATCCACAAGCTGAAGCCTGGACATAGTGAAATAGGGCAGTGCAGTCCCATGGTATAACGGTTAGTTCTTTGACTCTGAATCCAGCAATAGTGGTTAGAGTGGGGGGCTGGGACTCAGGACTCCTGGGTTCTACCCCCAGCTCTGGGAGGGGAGAGGAGTCTGTGGGCTTGAGGTGAAAGCGCAGAGCTAAGATCTCTGGCTGGGGGGGTGAGAGGCGCCTGTCCAGGCAGAGCCCTGTGACACAAAGGGAGGGAAACCAGCAGAACCACACCAGAGATTCAGACAAGCGCTGATCTGGAGGGGACGGTCACAACAAACAGCCAGTACGAGGGCAGTGGGGCTCTGGCGCCATCTAGAGGGGAGAGGGAAGCCCAGTTGGGAGCCAGCATTGTCCTAACTCCCAGCCCTGGGGCAGCTAGGCTGGGGCAGAAATGTCCTGGGAGGTTCCCCAGCAAACCCACAGCCTGGGTCCGGTCAGGGGATCAGTGACTCCCCCAGCTGCACATGCACCTTGCAGAGGCAGGCCAGGGACTGGGGGAGCTGCAGCTCTGGCTGAGCGGGGCAGGCAGTGATGAGGGGCTGCCTGGGCCCAGGAATGGGGAACGGACCCCAGCTGCAACACAGAGGCCCTAGGGATGCCCCAGCTGCGGGACAGGGAGAGAGACTGAGGGGAGAAGCTGCTGCTCCCTGTTATTGCCAGGCTCCTGGGCTGTGCAGCATCCCTGCCTATGGGGCCTGCTCCTGGCCAGACTTCAATCCAGGATGGCTCTGCTCTGGGACTGGGATTAGGGTCCCATGAGGAAGTTTCCAGCTGGGCAGATGAGAGCTCAGAGATTAGGCCCCTGCTGTCCATGTGCTGGCAGGTCGGGCAGAATTGCGGGGGGACAAACGCTAGGGCCTGTGTGTTTGAGTTTCACACAGTGAGGATCAGGAGGTGTTTGGAGAACTTCATCTCCCCCCTATGCTCTGTACCAGCCCACTTCTGGCTGGCCCAGGCCTGTGGGGAGCGCGGGGTCCATGCTTTAGCAGAACTCCATTGTTCTCGAGGGGAGCTGAACTCTTGAGAATCCAAGAAGGAATCAACATTGCACAAATTCACGCTGCAGATTTATTGCATTGGGAATAAACAAGCTGACATCTGTCCTGGTGTCTATAAAACTGCAGACAGTGGTGGGAAGCGGGGATGGGGGAGGCTAAGAGAAATGTACCCAGAGCGCACTGAGATGTTGGAGAGCACGTAAGAGCAGGGAGGGGTCTGAAGAAAGAGACATGGAGCAGAAAGACTTTCCCTAAAACTTTACAAAGTTCAAAGGTGACTCAGTGATTATCCCACTGGTCTCTTCGGTGCCTGCCATTTCAGAGTCAATGGAGGCGGCAAGTGCAGGCTGGACCTTGTGTTTTAGAAGCCGGAGTGTAAACTGGGCCTTCCATGGACTTTCCCTACGGCGGCGTATGTTGCAATCTCGTTTTCCTGCACCCAAGGAAGCTTTAAAACAAAAATAAAATCCTGTTATTCCTCTGCTTATCTCCAAACCTCAGCAGATAGAGATTGACACCACAGCAGAATAGCCCTTTGAAGGGGGCTACGGGCAAAGCATCTGGTCAGAATATGGAGAAACAATTTTGCAAAAAACGTGAATTTGTTTGTATCTCACTGGTTCAAGGTGGATCCATTTTTTATTTTTGCACAATTTGCCATTAATTTTTTATCATAATTCTCAACAAATGTTATCAAAATCATTATACTTTTTAAAATTTACTGAAAGCCCAGTTCTCAGTAAACAATTTTAGCGACCACTTTGATATAATGTCCACCAAATTTTTGCAACAGAATAAAAAATTTCAAAAGATTCCTACAAGTTTTTGTAAAAATTTTCATTTTAGAAAAAAAGGTCATTTTTCGACAAAAAATCTTTTTGTTTAAAAATTTTCAATCAGCTCAAACACAGAGGCAGGAGCAGATAGAGACAGAAAACTGGAGAGAAGGAGAGAGAAATATTGTGTTTTTCTTGTGTAGTTAAAAGCAATAATAGCAGTGGCAGATGTTCTGGGCAGGATGCAGGAATCGCTGGATGAGAGTCTGCAGGAGCGCAGACTAGACTATCACAGTGCATTACATTACAATCTCTGAGGCTGCTCCCTACACCCAGCAGGGCAGAGAGAGGAATGCAAATCCCGGCTGACACCCCCAGCGCTGAGGTCAGCCCTGTTGTGCTCCAGCATTGCACAGTGTCTCATGGCGCAAATTCCTGCTGGGACGTTCCAGATCCTGAGCCTGAAATTCACGGTCAGGATTCAAACGACACCACAACTCACCCTGGCTGTGCCGAACTCGCCGATGTTAGCATCTGGGGAGAGAGTTAGCAGAGAGCAGGGGAGTAAGTGTTGCTCCCTGGGAGAGCCACCCACAGAGATTTATCTATTGCTTGATCTAGTTGTTCAAAAATAACACAATCTAGCACTGACCCCGGGGTCTGGTCACAGCTTTAGAGTATACGCCGTGGGTTCGGTTCACACTGGCTCCCCCAGCACGACCAGCGCAGCATTGGCTCACGGTGACAGCACCTGCTCTCCTCCCAGATCTGACTGGTTCTGTAAATGGACACATTTCACCGGGGTGGTTTGTTCTATCTGGGACTGGGTGTGAAATCGAAACTGTGGTGAAATAAACACAGCAGCAGCACCAGGAGCCTGAGACATCCCAAAATAAGCATGGCTGGGGCTGGGAGAGCACATCAGGGTTCACTCAGTGTCAACTCTAATTGTGTCATTGTAGCTGCAAAGGGTGTGAGTGAGAGCTGAGATGTGGACACCAATTATTGTTATTATTATTTAACATGTCTATGGGGGTAGCGCCTAAAGACCACAGCAGGTCGGGTCCCCCAGTGTCAGGCGCTGGAGGTTAGTGTAAGGCACAGGGGAAGTCTCCGACCTCTGCTATACAGGAAGTCAGACTAGATGATCACAAGGGTCCCTGATGGTCTGTGAATTACAGCACAGGGGAAGTTTTAAGCCTCCCTCAGCACAGGGGGCTGCACTCTGTGACCCCTTGAGGCCCTTTCCAGCCCTCCAGCTCTGATCCTCTGATCTTGCCTTTCATATGTGTAACCCTCCCTGTTCTTCAGACCCTGGGTAGTGAACTGGGGCCAGTGGAAACACAGCCAGATCAGATATGGGCTGGAGCAGGGACCCTAGCGTGAGCATTGTGCAGGGGGGCCATGTTAGGGTGAGTCACAGCTCAGCCATGCAGCTTTTGGGATATCAGCAAGGGACAATGTCTGGGCGGTTTTTCTGTCTGCTCTGTGTCACACCCCGTCCTCCCTCGACTTGTTTTTTTCCAGCTGTGTTCAGTCATCAAACCCTTAGGCCCAGATCCTCAAAGGTACTGAGGTTCCAAACTTCCACTGACATAAAGTTAAGAACCTAAACAACCTCTGAGGATCTGGACCTGGGGTTATAATGTCTTTGGGGCAGGGACTGACTTCTGACTCTGTCTCTACAGCACCTGGTGCACCATTGCCCATGCACAGAGGGCACCAGGCCTTACCCACACACAAGTAGTAAGGGGGAAGAACAGGTACTTACAGAGGATCTGCTCGTCTGTGGGCGTGTTCTCGGTGCTGCGGTTTGGGAGCTGTTTCCTGTCCAAAGCAAATGTGAAACGTGTCACTGTGGGTGGGTATTGCTCTGTGTTTGTGGTGCACATCCTGCCGCTGGCCAGTGAGTGACTCACAAGCCTCCCTTCCCAACAGGTGTGTCTCAGACTTCATTAGACACTGACCCCGAGAGAAAGGCCGGGCAATCCCAACTGATCCTCAGCGGATCTACCCACATTCAGTTCCTGTCCCGCTCACCAGAGAAAATACCAGGGCAGCTGAGAACTCAGTCCCCCATCCCCTGCACTTCCCTGCATCACACCCTGGGGACACGACCAGAATCACAACCCCAGGCGAAGGTATGTGCCTTCTTACCTTGGACATCTCTGTTTAGCTGAAACTGAAAGAAAAAGGAAGACAGTTGCAGTTGGCAGGGTCCCAGGCACCCCTCGCTCCCTGCCTGACCAAGAGATGGGCTCCACGATGCTGTGGCCAAGGCCTGGACTCTGCGCCATGGTTACGGTGGGCGTTTCAGAGCTGCCCAAGGGATCTGGAGGCCCAGTTGCCAAGTTAGTGTATCCAAATCCCCTGGGCAGCTTTGGAAATCTCAGCCTTAACGTATCTCACCTGAATAGCCCCCTGGAGCCGAGCAGGCTTTTGGCTCAGCCAGGAGAGTAGCCAGCAGCTGCCTCCTGTATGATGTATCCATCCCTCCATTGGGGCCCAGGACGGGCTACGGGTGGTATTTGCCAAAGTGCCCATGGGATTAGGGAGCTCATGCCCCACTGTAAGGCCACGGCACTTCGGCTCCTACTTTCCTTGGCAATTTCTGAAATGGCCCCCTAGGCATTTGGGGCAGCGTTTCTTAAAGCACCAGAGTGACCAGGCCGCTTAAGTCCCATTGAAAGCTATGGAATGTAGCTGCCTTCGTCACATAGGCTCGTTGGAAAATGCTCCCCTTGGTCTCTCCCTGAAGTGGCCACTGTCCGCTCACAGCCTCGGGCTGAGGTCCCTGTCGCCTACCTTTCTTCACCAGCAGATAAATCAGTGGAGCCAGACACAGGACAGAGAGCCCTGCAATTCCCCAGATGGCCTCCAGTCTCAATCGCCCTCCTGGGAAAACCAGACAAACGTGAACAATCCTGTGGGAGCTGGCGCTGAAGAGTTCATGCTGCAGGTCTCCCTGCACTGCAGGCCATGCTGGCTGTGTGTCACTTCTGGGTTATGGCTAGGACAGTCCCAACCATGGCTGGGCCCACACAGACCTGTCTGTGCTCCCTGCTCCTGCCCAGGCCCACTCCTGACAGCAAAGCCACCACAAGAGACAACCAGGGAGTGATGGAGACCTCAGGGTAACCGTGGCCAGAGAGAGCTAGGGTCTGTCAGAGACATGGGGCACATTCAGCGCAGAGCGGACACGGGGGCATTAACGCACTGGGATGGGGACCTACAGGACTACGTAGCTGCCGTTCCCAGGACCAGCGCCCCCTTGACCATTCTCTGGAGGGGCAGAGTGAGAGGAGATAGGAAGGAGCTAGGAACTACTGCCTGGGGGCAGGGGAGCGTGAGGATATGGGAGCAGAAATGCTGAATGTGAGTCTGGACAATACAGACAGCTGCACGGACCCATTTCCCTGGCCATTGCTGTGTACTCTTGGCCTTGGGCCATGGCTCCTTGGGCAGGGTTGGTAGATCCATCTTGCTCACTCTAAGGCTAGTTCAGCTCTGGAACAGGCTTCCCAGGCAGGTTGTGGAATCCCCCTCATGGGAAGTTATTAAGAACAGGTTGGACAAACCGTGTCAGGGATGGTTTAGGTCCTGCTTCAGCGCTGGGGGTTGGACCAGGTGACCTCTCAAGGTCCCTTCCAGCGCCATATTTCTATGACTCTATTACATTTCCGACAAAGGCTTCTGTGGCTAGTAGGGGGAGGGGCTGGGCTGGAGCAGCACTTGATGCATCTCTTAGTCCAGCTCTCATTGCTATATCCCCAGAGTAAGGGGTCTTTAGAGCTTTGGAGCTGCCTTGGCTGGTGGGAACATCAGCTGGGCAGGAACAGGCCTGAAAACGTAGACCCCAGAGCTGGTTCAAAAATGGTTTGTTTTGTTTTCTGCAGAAAATTGTGATGAAAATGGGGGAAAAAATGGTTTGGTTTTCTCAACATTTTTGGTGGGAAAATTTCAACTTTTCACCAAACATCAAAAACATTTTTGTTTTGTTTTCAGGGAGTCAGAAAATCACTGAAAAAGAACAAAATGTCAACCAAAGAAGGAAATATTTTCACTTTTCAATTTACTGACCAAAAATAAAAATGGAAAATTTCCAAGGAAAGTCAAATTTTGCCACAAAACTCTTCATTTGGTCAAAGCCTCAATTTTTCATTAAAAAGAAAGGTTGATGGAATTCATAATAGTTCTCCAGTACAGCCCACCCCTCATGCCAGCCCAGGAAGATGATACAAGCTGGGAGCTGCAGGATGAGAGGCAGGAAGAGCTGTGGGGAGACAAACTGAAAACTCTCTTCAGTGGGGCAGGTTGGAGGGAGACGCTCAGCTGGGGCTTTTTAATGATGCCCCTGTGACGTTGCACTCCATAACGTTTTATGGACATATGCTTTTGAGTGTGAATATAATGTAACTGGAATATGCTTCATGTAAAAGGTCTTTTGTAAGGTATCATTATGAAGCTTATGACCTACTGAGTGTGTTCATCCTATTTGTTTGCATGTATTATTTCTATGTCTGGAGTGAGGAAATAAGATATAAACTTGTATTACTGATGTAAACATGTTAAGTGGAAGCCATTAAGGGTGCTTCAGAATCAATGAACTGTGAATGGGTTTGTTTACCTGCAAGCCTTCCTGTGTACCTGTTGGCCAACTCTTAGGTAATGAAGAAGGAGGTCTTACAGTGACATATGATCATGTCACCTGAACTGGAATCTATCTTAAACCTGGTGCTTTTCCATTTAGAAGGAGGGATGGGGATCCAGAGAGACAAAAGATCCCTGCCTTGTGCCAAAGATATAAAAGGGGATGGAACAGAACAAAGGGGGCTGCCAGTCATGAGAACACCCCTAGTTTCCACCTAAGATGTCTGCTAACAAGGACTGTACTGGGGGAAAGGATTGGGCCCAGACTATGAAGGAGTCTAGTGTTTGAAGGAAGCTTATTGGAACATCTCTAAGGTTGAGTTTTTACCTGTAAACAGTTTCTTAATGTATTAGGCTTACACTTGCGTGTTTTTGCTTTATTTTGCTTTGTTAATTACTTTGTTCTGCCTGTTATTACTTGAAACCACTTAAATCCTACTTTTTATACTTAATAAAATCACTTTTGTTTTTTAGTAAACCCAGAGTAAGTGATTAATACCTGGGGGAGAAAATAGATGTGCATCTCTCTCTATCAGTGTTATAGAGGGCGGACAATTTATGAGTTTACCCTGTATAAGCTTTATACAGAGTAAAACACATTTAGTTGGGGTTTGGATCCCATGTGGAATGGGGTGTTTGGGTTCTGGAGATAGGTGAGCTGCTTAGCAGTTTTGGGTTAAAGTCTGCAGCTTTGGGGGCGTGGACCAGACCTGGGTCTGTGTTGCAGCAGGCTAGCGTGTCTGGCTAAACAAGGCGGGTTCTGAAGTCCCAAGCTGCAGGGAAAACGGGCTCAGAGGTAATACCAGCATGTCAGGTGACAGTCCCAAGGGGAGTCTCTGTGACCGAACCCGTCACAGCCCCCTTTTATCTCGGCATGTTGGAGAGATGCTGAATTAGTGCCTCATGCGCAACCCAAATCGCTCAGTGGAAATCTTCCCACAGCCTCCAGTGAGTTGAGAATCTGGCCGTTAGCAAATACAAATTATTTACCATCAGGAATTGATTTTTTCTCAGAGCTGCCACTACTGCTCTGATCAGTGTCACTGAGTGAACACTTCTGTCTCGGAAATAAACCCACACAAAATCACAACATTTCAGCCCCTTTCAGGCAAATCTGCAGATACAGTGAATCAGATACATGATAACTCCCACAGCTCACTCTGGCGCAATTTTGACATCAATAAGCTTGTGCAAATCAGTGTCACTACACTTGTGTCAATGATCCCTATCTGGTGTAAATCAGTGTCACTCCACTAGAGTCAATGGGTTGGATTCCAGCTGGTGTAATAATCACAATAATAATTAATAAATAACGCATTAGCACCTGAGGACCAGTTCCAGGTCAGGTCTCATTGTGCTGAAAAGACCTCAATATCTTTTATTGGATCAGCTTCTGTGGGTGAGAGAGAGACAAGCTTTCAAGCCACACAGAGCTCTTTTTACGGTCTCTCTCCCAACAGAAGTTGGTCCAGTAAAAGATATTACCATGCCCACCTTGTCTTTCTAATATCCTGGGACCAACATGGCTACAACTGCACTGAATGCTGACGGAAGTCGTTCTTCGGCTGCTATAGCTACACCATTTCCCCGAATGACAAGCTGACAGAAGCACGCTTTTGTTGGCATAGTTGCGTCTACACCAGGATTTTGCCAGCATAACTATGTTGACTGGGGTGTGTGAATTTTTCACTTTCCTAGCTGAGATGGCTGTGCCGGCAGACCTTTGTAGTGTAGACTAAGCCCCAGAACGGGCTCCAGCCTCTTTCAGCCCACAATAAAAATTACCGACTGTGTCAGAGTAAACACAAATCAGTTACCTTGATAAAGCGGATTCTCAGTCATGCTGCTCCTGGAACTGGCACCTGCGCAGATAGTGCAAAAGCAGAAAATAGTTGGCACAAGAACAAATGGTGATAAAGTGGCCAGGAACAAATTCAGGCTGTGAAGAAAGTTTCTAACCATCAGAGGAGGGAGCCTCCCAATGAGAAGAGTGGAGGGCAAACACGGTCACTAGTTGGAAGACAGAGCTTGGTACATTTATGAAGGGGATGATAAAATGGGGTTACCTGTAATAGCAGGAGCTAGATTTGCTGTGGAAGGAGGCCCCTTCTAGTCCTGTGCCCCATGTTCCTATGAGTGACTCTCCTTGGAAACGCTGAGCCAGCCCCTTAACCCTCTCCTTATCTTAATGGGGGTGTTTCCAGATGAGGCAGAGGAACTGAAGAAATGTTTTGTAGCCTTAGGCCATATTAACTTCATGCTGGATTTCCCACAGGGCTCAAGCAACAGGGGAAACTGCCCCCTCAGCTCAGGAGAGTCTGGGTTGCTGGAATGGGCTAGATTTTCAAAACAGCACAGCTCCCATTTAGACACGGTAATAAATGGCCTGGTTACCAAAAGACTGAAGCTTATTGGGAGCACACTGGGTGCTTACCTGTCCCCATGTTACCAAAGTATGTCCCTAAACGTCCACATTTACAACATGTTGGAGCTGCTTTCATGTTTTTCCCTGAAAATGTTTTTTCTTCACGAAAAATGCCTTTGCGACCAAAGTGAACATTTTGAAAGTGAATTATTTCTTTGGTTTCCAATGAAAATTTCAGTAATCATGTTTGAGTTTTGGTAAAAATGGTCATTATTTGGTCAAAAACAACTGAAACCCAAAAATGTTACCCAGAAAATCTTTGGTTTCTGTTTTTTCATGAAAGAAACTGGAAAAGTTTCACAGGAAATTTTTGAAAAACCAAAAAGTATTCAAAACTGCCTGTAAAAAATAGTTCACATTTTTCCAGCTCTAGTCATTTTAATTTCTGATAACAAACAAGTGCAATGTTTTATCTTGCAAGTAATTAGCACTGTCTTACCTGTGACCTTCAGATACCGAGCGACGCTTAGCAGAGATTTTAACACCTGGTTATTGTCATTTCTGGACATGTATCCACAGGAAATATTGCCTGAGCTGCCAGCCATGCTGTAAGCTAAATCATAAGAGAATTTTCCTCTCCTGGCTTGCAGCCTTGAAATTTCCATCCCATCCTTACAAAAGAAAACAATGGAGACAGGGGCTCCTGCAGGGATTAAACATCTGCCACTGACAGTGTCCCCCTCATTAGCAGAGATTGTCCCTAGGAACATCTCAGCGGCAGGAAGTGTGCCTGGAAAAATGAAAACTCAGTGACTCATTGTACTTAAGTGGTTCATTTTTGCATAATCAAGGACCCATTGACATGAGTGAGTGCAGGATCAGACCCTGCTAGAATTACTAGGCTAATTGTCAGACAGAAAATTTTTAGACTCAGATTTTCAAAGTAGCCTAAAGGAGTTAGGTGCTCAAATTGCCTTCAAACAGACTGGAAATTGAGAGGCCTAAACCCCCAAGGTCTCTTTAATGGGGTTTCCTATGATAGCAGGGGATTGGATTCCATGACCCAGGAGGATCTGGCCAGTCCTATGTTCAGTGTTACTAAATACCTTTGCAGATTGGGCCCTCTGGGAAATGTAAAATTCTACTTTAGTTTTTTGTTCAGATCTTGCAATGAGCTGTGCAGGGGCAGCATTCTGCACCCATGTGGAGTCCATTGACATTAATGGGACCCCATGAACTTCACAGAATTCACTGCAGTATCCAGAGCTTGCCTGCCCTATGGTCAAATTTTACTCTCACACTGGAGAAACCTCACTGAGGTTAACTGAGTTTCATTATTGGTTTTACTTCTGCAGCTGCTTTGAGCAAGCACTCACCAGAAGAAATACAGCTGGAATCCTGCTGTTGCTGTGAGGCAAAGATCAAACCTTGGGAAAGAAAAGCAAATGTATTTTAGGGAAAGGAAATGAAACAAAAGAAGAAACATATTCTTTTAGGGCTTGGCTACACTTGCAAGTTAGAGCACATTAAAGCAGCTCCAGACGCTCTAACTCCCGATGTGTCCACACTGGCAAGGTACGTAGAGCATCTGGACTCTGCAGCTGGAGTGCTCCTGGTACTCCACCTCCATGAGAAGCATAAAGCTTGCTGTGCTCCGGCTGAAACGCCCGGGCATCAGTGTGAACGAGGTGTTGCATTACTGCTCTCTGGTTGACCTCCAGAAATGTCCCATAATCCCCTGAAGTCAAGTGGCCACTCTTCTCATTGTTTTGGAATCGACTGTAGGAATGCAGATATGCCCTTTCAAAGCTCCGTTTCTGACAGTGGGCATGCTTATCTGCTCCAGGAGAAAGCAACCATTAGTGTGGAATGTTGCTTGCTGTGAGTGTGTGAGAGAGAGGCAGGGGGAGGGGGATCTGCTGCTGTCTGAACTTACAAGACAGCATGCTGACACACTCTCAGCACCTCAAAACCCAACTCTCTCTCCCCCATATACATACAACACACTCCCTGTCACACTCCACCCCACCCCACACATTTGAAAAGCACATTGAAGCCACGTGCACTCTGGGATAGCTACCACAATGCACTGCTCTTTGTGGTGTTGCAAGAGCGGCTAATGTGGCCATGCCAGTGAGTTTGCAGCTGACAGTGTAAACACTCGGCAGTGTTTTCCCTGCTGCGGTCTCCGAAGGCTGGTTTAACTCCCAGCAGTCTACATCTGCAAGTGTAGCCATGCCCTTATTTTGCAAGGTAGAACTTCTCTGAAGTGCAAATGAAATGAAGTTTGTGAGTGAAACTAAAAGATTCACTAAGATATTTCACCCCCATTGTCTGCTCTTTGGGAAGTGAAGCTATTAAACTACATCTAGAATTGGTCACATTTTATACATGATCTTTTAAATTAAATGTTCGGTCTTTGTTTTTTAGAAAGAGAAATGCAATGTTTCTCCTCATCCTTGTCCACAGCAAATTTCTCATTGTAATGTCCAGTAAGTTTATCATATTGTCAGTTAAACTGAAAAGACTTTAACTGAATAAAAAGAAAGATAAGAATGATACCACATCTGTGTAGGTACATAGGTTGAAAAATCTCCATCAAAACTGTTCAATGGAAAGTTGGGATTTTAGCTCAGTGCAATTTTCTGCAGAAAATGTGTTCTTTTGGTATACAATTTTGACTTTCATGAAAAACCCAAAACCTGAAAACCCAAACTCTTTCAGATAAACCTTTTTGGTGTTGGTGTTTTGTTTTTCAATGAAAAGGTGAAATTTTACAAGGAAACTTTTGACAAAAATTACATATATATATAGCCCCACAGAGATGCACCTACTCCCACTTCACAGGCTCTTTGCACTCCAGAGCTACACCTCATTAGTCTAAGGGGCATTAGTGTAAAGCAGAATCCAGGCTACGGCAACCTGAAAAAGGGCCTGAGTCTTCTTTCACTCACAGCAGTTCTGCTCTAGTTTAATTCCACTGGGCCCGATCCTTCATCACCCTGCACCTGGCGGGGTTCCCGTCCCAATTCAGTGTAAAAGGGGCGAGGCAGCTGCTGCTCCTGGCTATCGGAGGGGTGAGGGAGAGGGGAACCAGGCTGAAACTCACCATGCGTCGTTTCTCAGAGCTCCACGTGCACACAACACAGCCAAGTGTCACGATACTCACAGAGAAGCCACAGCCACTGTGAGAGAAGCCCTGTTAGATTCTCCATCGGCTGCCCAGCCCGAGAACTCTGGAGTGGTCTCTGCTCCCCACGGCAGGGCCTGCGTCCTGCTCCGGCTCCTCCAGAGCATCACAATGTGGAGAAAGTGCAGCTGCTCTGAGCCCTACTCTAATCTGCCTCTGCTCTTCCGGTCATGGGTCAAAAAGGTGCACCTCAGCTCTCTGCTCTGCACTTCCCTCTTCTCCTGGAGGCTTTTGCAGCTCAGCAGCAGCCTCTCTGCCCTGCTCCCTGAGTAGGTGCAAGAAAACCCACAGTTTCTTCCTACGCTGACCTCTCTCCTTCTTGGGGTGAAGCAGCGGGGATGCTGCTGCAGGCCTGAGCTTTGAGCCTGCTATTGCTTATAACAGTTTGGAGGGAGACTGTGCAGTCTCTCTCTCAATCCCTCTCTGTGCAGGATGGTTGTCGTGGCGAGCTGTCCAGTTAGAGGCGATTTCTACTCCTTTAGGTTGTCAAGAGAAAAGAGGCTTCAGTCCCTCTCTGCTCAGGTGAGTCCACTTCTGCTGCCGGCTTATATTGTCTGTGGCCTACGTCCCCCACTCACACTAAGGGTATGTCTACACTACGAAATTAGGTCAAATTTATAGAAGTTGGTTTTGTAGAAAGCGTTTTTATACAGTTGATTGTGTGTGTCCCCACACAAATGCTCTAAGTGCATGTAGTCGGCGGAGTGTGTCCACAGTACCGAGGCAACCGTAGACTTCCGGAGCGTTGCACTGTGGGTGGCTATCCCACAGTTCCCGCAGTCTCCACCGCCCATTTGAATTCTGGGTAGAAATCCCAGTGCCTGATGGGGTTAAAACATTGTCACGGGTGGTTCTGGGTACATATCGTCAGGCCCCCGTTCCCTCCCTCCCTCCATGAAAGCAAGGGCAGACAATCGTTTCGCGCCTTTTTTCTTGAGTTACCTGTGCAGACGCCATACCATGGCAAGCATGGAGACCGCTCAGCTAACCGTCACCATATGTCTCCTGGGTGCTGGCAGACGCGGTACTGCATTGCTACACAGCAACAGTTTATTGCCTTTTGGCAGCAGACAGTGCAGTGTGTCTGGTAGCCGTTGTCGACGTAGTCCTGGGTGCTCTTTTAACCGGGCGCCTGGGCAAACATGGGAGTGACTCAGCCAGGTCATTTCCCTCGTTTCGTCTCGTGGTGATTGAGTCCTACCGGCAGTGCACTGTCTTTTAACCTCCAGCTAGCAGAAGATGATGGCTAGTCGTTATAATGCACCGTCTTCTGCTGAGCACCCAGGAGATGACGATGGCTAGCAGTCGTACTGCACAGTCTGCTGCCAGCAAGATGTATAAAGATAGATGAAGTGGCTCAAAACGAGAAATAGACCAGATTTGTTTTGTATTCATTTTCTCCTCCCTCCCTCCCTCTGTGAAATCAACGGCCTGCTAAACCCAGTTTTGAGTTCTATCCTTGAGGGGGCCATTCAGTTTCTTGCAAAGCCACCCCCTTTGTTGATTTTAATTCCCTGTAAGCCAACCCTGTAAGCCATGTCATCAGTCGCCCCTCCCTCCATCAGGGCAACGGCAGACAATCGTTCCGCTCCTTTTTTCTGTGCAGACGCCATACCACGGCAAGCATGGAGCCCGCTCAGATCACTTTGGCAATTAGGAGCACATTAAACACCACGCGCATTATCCAGTAGTATATGCAGCACCAGAACCTGGCAAAGCGATACCGGGCGTGTAGGCGACGTCAGCGCGGTGACGTGAGTGATGAGGACATGGACACAGACTTCTCTCAAAGCATGGGCCCTGGCAATGTGGGCTTCATGGTGCTAATGGGGCAGGTTCATGTGGTGGAACGCCAATTCTGGGCTCGGGAAACAAGCACAGACTGGTGGGACCGCATAGTGTTGCAGGTCTGGGACGATTCCCAGTGGTTGCGAAACTTTTGCATGCGTAAGGGCACTTTGATGGAACTTTGTGACTTGCTTTCCCTTGCCCTGAGGCGCAAGAATACCAAGGTGAGAGCAGCCCTCACAGTTTAGAAGCGAGTGGCGATAGCCCTGTGGAAGCTTGCAATGCCAGACAGCTACCGGTCAGTCGGGAATCAATTTGGAGTGGGCAAATCTACTGTGGGGGCTGCTGTGATGCAAGTAGCCAACGCAATCAAAGATCTGCTGATATCAAGGGTAGTGACCCTGGGAAATGTGCAGGTCATAGTGGATGGCTTTGCTGCAATGGGATTCCCTAACTGTGGTGGGGCCATAGACGGAACCCATATCCCTATCTTGGCACCGGAGCACCAAGCCGGCGAGTACATAAACCGTATGGGGTACTTTTCAGTAGTGCTGCAAGCACTGGTGGATCACAAGGGATGTTTCACCAACATCAGCGTGGGATGGCTGGGAAATGTCCATGATGCTCGCATCTTCAGGAACTCTGGTCTGTTTCAAAAGCTGCAAGAAGGAACTTTATTCCCAGACCAGAAAATAACCATTGGGGATGTTGAAATGCTTATAGTTATCCTTGGGGACCCAGCCTACCCCTTAATGCCATGGCTCATGAAGCCATACACAGGCAGCCTGGACAGTAGTCAGGAGCTGTTCAACTACAGGCTGAGCAAGTGCAGAATGGTGGTAGAATGTGCATTTGGACGTTTAAAAGCGTGCCGGCGCAGTTTACTGACTCGGTTAGACCTCAGTGAAACCAATATTCCCCCTGTTATTACTGCTTGCTGTGCGCTCCACAATATCTGTGAGAGTAAGGGGGAGACGTTTATGGCGGGGTGGGAGGTTGAGGCAAATCGCCTGGCTGCTGGTTTTGCACAGCCAGACACCAGGGCGGTTAGAAGAGCACAGGAGGGCATGGTGCACATCAGAGAAGCTTTGAAAACCAGTTTCATGACTGGCCAGGCTACGGTGTGAAAGTTCTGTTTGTTTCTTCTTGATGAACCCCCTCCCCCCTTGGTTCACTCTACTTCCCTGTAAGCTAACCACCCTCCCCTCCTCCCTTCGATCACTGCTTGCAGAGGCAATAAAGTCATTGTTGCTTCACATTCATGCATTCTTTATTAATTCATCACACATATAGGGGGTGTGACAGGGTCGGGTCAGATGGCTATAGGAGAATAATAAAAGGCAGATATATTAGCCCCAGGCTAAGTAGGTCCCTTTTCCCTGAGTAAGGTAACAGGGGAGGTTCCAGAACAATCAGGAGACAATTAAAGAGGCTGATTAGAACACCTGCAGCCAATCAAGAAGCTGCTAGAATCAATTAAGGCAGGCTAATCAGGGCACCTGGGTTTTAAAAAGGAGCTCACTTCAGTTTGTGGTGTGCATGTGAGGAGCTGGGAGCAAGAGGCAGTAGGAGCTGAGAGTGAG
Source organism: Chelonia mydas (assembly GCF_015237465.2). Classification (NCBI taxonomy): domain Eukaryota; kingdom Metazoa; phylum Chordata; order Testudines; family Cheloniidae; genus Chelonia; species Chelonia mydas. Next base: position 12,207,677 of record NC_051263.2, on the reverse strand, counting down.
AACGTGGACTGTTGGAGGACTGAGGTGTACAAGCATTATCAGACACCAGGAGGAAGGTCCTATGGTGAGGATAAAGAAGGTGTTGGGAGGAGGCCATGGGGAAGTAGCCCAGGGAGTTGTAGCTGTTGCACAGCTGTTCCAGGAGGCATGATAGACAGCTGCATTCCACAGGGCCCTGGGCTGGAACTCGGAGTAGAGGGCGGGCCCGGGTTCCCCCCAAATCCTCCCAACTCCTAGTCAGACACAGGAGGAGTTGACCTGGACTGTGGGTTCAGAAAAACAGCCAAGCTGAGGGCTGCCGTGAAGCTTCAAGGTGAGAAAATTCGCCAATAAGCGCAAGACCCACCAAGGTAGAGCAGGAACTTTGTCACAGGGAATAACTGGCAAGGTAGCCCGGGAGGGGTGGTGGAGGAGAGAATCATAGAATCATAGAATATCAGGGTTGGAAGGGATCTCAGGAGGTCATCTAGTCCAACCCCCTGCTCAAAGCAGGACCAATCCCCAATTTTTGCCCCCGATCCCTAAATGGCCCCCTCAAGGATTGAACTCACAACCCTGCATTTAGCAGGCCAATGTTTAAACCACTGAGCTATCCCTCCCGCCACATAGCACTTTAAGAGTTTAAAACTTATTGAATGCCAGCCTTCTGTTGCTTGGGCAATCCTCTGGGGTGGAGTGGCTGGATGGCTGGAGGCCACCCCACCGCATTTTTGGGCATCTGGGTGAGGAGGCTATGGAACTTGGGGAGGAGGGCAGTTGGTTACACAGGGGCTGTAGCTGCGGTCTGTGCTCCTGCTGCCTTTCCTGCAGCTCATCCATATGTTGGAGCATATTAGTTTGATCCTCCAGGAGCCTCAGCATTGAATCCTGCCTCCTCTCATCACGCTGCCACCACCTCTCAGCTTCAGCCCTCTCTTCAGCCCGCCACTTACTCTCTTCAGCCCGCCACCTCTCCTCCCGGTCATTTTGTGCTTTCCTGCACTCCGACATTGTCTGCTTCCATGCATTCGTCTGTGCTCTGTCAGTGTGGGAGGACAGCATGAGCTCAGAGAACATTTCATTGAGAGTGCATTTTTTTCGCCTTCTAATCTTCACTAGCCTCTGGGAAGGAGAAGCTCCTGTGATCCTTGAAAAACATGCAGCTGGTGGAGAAAAAAAAAGGGACAGTGGTATTTAAAAAGACACATTTTATAGAACAGTGGGTACACTCTTTCACAGTAAACCTTGCTGTTAACATTACATACATAGCACATGTGCTTTTGTTACAAGGTTGCATTTTGCCTCCCCCCACCACATGGCTAGCCCCTCCCCTTGGCTAACAGCGGGGAACATTTCTGTTCAGCCACAGGCAAACAGCCCAGCAGGAACGGCCACCTCTGAATGTCCCCTTAAGAAAAGCCCCCTATTTCAACCAGGTGACCATGAATGATATCACTCTCCTGAGGATAACACAGAGAGATGAAGAATGGATGTTGTTTGAACGCCAGCAAACATACACTGCAATGCTTTGTTCGGCAATGATTTCCGACTACGTGCTACTGGCCTGGAGTGGTAAAGTGCCCTACCATGGTGGATGGAATAAGGCTGCCCTCCCCGGAAACCTTTTGCAAAGGCTTTGGGAGTACATCCAGGAGAGCTTTATGGAGATGCTCCTGGATGATTTCCTCTCCATCCCCAGACACATTAACAGACTTTTCCAGTAGCTGTACTGGCCGTGAATGCCAGGGCAAATTGATCATTAAACACTCTTGCTTTTAAACCATGTATACTATTTAAAAAGGTACACTCACCAGAGGTCCCTTCTCCACCTGGCGGGTCCGGGAGGCAGCCTTGGGTGGGTTTGGGGGGTACTGGCTCCAGGTCCAGGGTGAGAAACAGTTCCTGGCTGTCAGGAAAATGGGTTTCTCTGCTTGCTTGCTGTGAGCTATCTACAACCTCATCATCATCATCTTTCTTGTCCCCAAAACCTGCTTCCGTGTTGCCTCCATCTCCATTGAAGGAGTCAAACAACACGGTTGGGGTAGTGGTGGCTGAACCCCCTAAAATGGCATGCAGCTCATCATAGAAGCGGCATGTTTGGGGCTCTGACCCGGAGTGGCCGTTTGCCTCTCTGGTTTTCTGGTAGGCTTGCCTCAGCTCCTTAAGTTTCACACGGCACTGCTTCGGGTCCCTGTTATGGCCTGTCATAAATATAAAGGGAAGGGTAAACCCCTTTAAAATCCCTCCTGGCCAGAGGAAAAATCCTCTCACCTGTAAAGGGTTAAAAAGCTAAAGGTAACCTCGCTGGCACCTGACCAAAATGACCAATGAGGAGACAAGATACTTTCAAAAGCTGGGAGGAGGGAGAAAAACAAAGGGTCTGTGTCTGTCTGTATGATGCTTTTGCCGGAGACAGAACAGGAATGGAGTCTTAGAACTTAGTAAGTAATCCTGCTAGGTATGTGTTAGATTATGATTTCTTTAAATGGCTGAGAAAATTGCTGTGCTGAATAGAATGAATATTCCTGTCTGTGTGTCTTTTTTGTAACTTAAGGTTTTGCCTAGAGGGATTCTCTATGTTTTGAATCTAATTACCCTGATTTTACAGAGGTGATTCTTTTTTTACTTCTTTTAAAAGTCTTCTTGTAAGAAAACTGAATGCTTTTTCATTGTTCTAAGATCCAAGGGTTTGGGTCTGTGGTCACCTATGCAAATTGGTGAGGATTTTTACCAAACCTTCCCCAGGAAGTGGGGTGCAAGGGTTGGGAGGATTTTTTGGGGAAAGACGTTTCCAAACTCCATTTTTTCAGGAACCCAGATAAAGTTTGGTGGTGGCAGTGGAAGTCCAAGTGTAAAATAGTTTGTACCTTGGGGAAGTTTTAACCTAAGCTGATAAAAGTAAGCTTAGGAGGTTTTCATGCAGGTCCCCACATCTGAACCCTAGAGTTCAGAGTGGGGAAGGAAACTTGACAGCTGTTCTCACAAGAAATTGGTCCAAAATGGCACAAATTTCACAAGAGCAATTGGACTTGTAAAATTTCTGATCTGTCAGGTCAGATCTCTAGCAGATCCCCGTTCTGCATTAGGTTCTTTCCTCAAATCAAAGATGTAGAGACAGGTTCCAATGTGGCCACTTGTGAGCAAGTTACTTCATAGAATCATAGAAGATTAGGGTTGGAAGAGTCCTCAGGGGTCATCTAGTCCAACCCCTGCTCAAAGCAGGACCAACACCAACTAAATCATCCCAGCCAGTGCATTGTCAAGCCGGGCCTTAATAACCTCTAAGGATGGAGATTCCACCATCTCCCTAGGTAGCCCATTCCAGTGCTTCACCACCCTCCGAGTAAAATAGTGTTTCCTAATATCCAACCTAGACCTCCCACACTGCAACTTGACACCATTACTCCTTGTTCTGTCATCTGCCACCCCTGAGAACAGCCGAGCTCCATCCCCTTTGGAACCCACCTTCAGGTAGTTGAAGGCTGCTATCAAATTCCCCCCTTACTCTTCTCTTCTGCAGACTAAATAAGCCCAGTTCCCTCAGCCTCTCCTCATAAATCATGTGCCCCAGCCCCCTAATAATTTTTGTTGCCTTCCAAATAATTCTCCAATTTGTTCACATCCTTTCTGTAGTGGGGGGCCCAAAATTGGATGCAATACTCCAGCTGTGGCCTCATCAATGCCAAATAGATGGGAATAATCACTTCTCTCAATTGCTGGCAACATGCCTACTAATGCAGCCCAATATACCATTAGCCTTCTTGGCAACAGGGGCACACTGTTGACTCGTATCCAGCTTCTCATCCACTGTATTCCCCAGGTCCTTTTCTGCAGAACTGCTGCTTAGCCAGTCGGTCCCAGCCTGTAGCAGTGCATGGGATTCTTCCATCCTAAATGCAGGACTCTGCACTTGTCAATGTTGAACCTCATCAGATTTCTTTTGGCCCAATCCTCCAATTTCACCAGGTCACTATGGACTCTATCCCTACCCTCCAGTGTATCCACCTCTCTCAGCAGCTTAGTCTCATCCGCAAACTTGCTGAGGGTACAATCCATCCCATCATCTAGATCATTACTGAAGACGTTGAAAAAAACCGGCCCCAGGACCGACTCCTGAGGCACTCTGCTTGATACTGGCTGCCATCTAGACATCAAGATGTTGATCACTACCCGTTGAGCCCAACGATCTAGCCAGCTTTCTATCCACCTCATAGTCCATTCATCCAATTCATACTTCTTTAACTTGCTGGCAAGAATACTATGGTAGACCGTATCAAAAGCGTTGCTAAATTCAAGGTACATCACGTCCACTGCTTTCCCCATATCCACAGAGCCAGTTATCTCATCATAGAAGGAAATCAGGTTAGTTAGGCATGACTTGCCTTTAAGTGAATCTATGTTGACTGTTCCTGATCAACTTCCTCTCCTCCAAGTGCTTCAAAATGGATTCCTTGAGGACCTGTTCCATGATTTTTTCCAGGGACTGAGGTGAGGCTGACCGGTCTGTAGCTCCCCAGATTCTCCTTCTTCCCTTTTTAAAAAATGGGCACTACATTTGCCTTTTTCCAATCATCCTGGACGTCCCCCGATCACCACGAGTTTTCAAAGATAATGGCCAATGACTCTGCAATCACATCAGCCAAATCCCTCAGCACCCTCAGATGCATTAGATCTGGACCCATTGATTTATGCATGTCCAGCTTTTCTAAACAGTCCTGTCATAAATATAAAGGGAAAGATAACCACCTTTCTGTATACAGTGCTATAAAATCCCTCCTGGCCAGAGGCAAAAACGTTTCACCTGTAAAGGGTTAAGAAGCTAAGGTAAGCTCGCGGGCACCTGACCCAAAATGGCCAATGAGGGGACAAGATTCTTTCAAATCTGGGGGGGGGGGGGGGGAACAAAGGGTTTGCTCTGTCTGTGTGATGCTTTTGCCAGGAACAGATCAGGAATGCAGCCTTACAACTCCAGTAAAGTTAGTAAGTAATCTAGCTAGAAATGCCTTAGATTTCCTTTTGTTTAATGGCTGGTAAAATAAGCTGTGCTGGATGGAATGTATATTCCTGTTTTTGTGTCTTTTTGTAACTTAAGGTTTTGCCTAGAGGGATTCCTTATGTTTTGAATCTGATTACCCTGTAAGGTATTTACCATCCTGATTTTACAGAGGTGATTCTTTTACCTTTTCTTTAATTACAATTCTTCTTTTAAGAACCTGATTGATTTTTCATTGTTCTTAAGATCCAAGGGTTGGGTCTGTGTTCACCTGTACCAATTGGTGAGGATTCTTATCAAGCCTTCCCCAGGAAAGGGGGTGTAGGGCTTAGGGGGATATTTTGGGGGAAGACGTCTCCAAGTGGTCTCTTTCCCTGTTCTTTGTTTAAAACGCTTGGTGGTGGCAGCATATGGTTCAACGACTAGGCAAAGTTTGTACCTTGGGGAAGTTTTAACCTAAGCTGGTAGGAATAAGCTTAGGGGGTCTTTCATGCAGGTCCCCACATCTGTACCCTAGAGTTCAGAGTGGGAAAGGAACCTTGACAAGTCCTTAACCTGCCAAAGATGGGTAGGATCCCCTGGGAGAATAAAATGAGGGGGAAAGGAGTCCAGGAGAGCTGGCTGTATTTTAAAGAATCCTTATTGAGGTTACAGGACAAACCATCCCGATGTGTAGAAAGAATAGTAAATATGGCAGGCGAGCAGCTTGGCTTAACAGTGAAATCCTTGCTGATCTTAAACACAAAAAAGAAGCTTACAAGAAGTGGAAGATTGGACAAATGACCAGGGAAGAGTATAAAAATATTGCTCAGGCATGCAGGAGTGAAATCAGGAAGGCCAAATCACACCTGCAGTTGCAGCTAGCAAGAGATGTTAAGAGTAACAAGAAGGGTTTCTTCAGATATGTTAGCAACAAGAAGAAAGTCAGGGAAAGTGTGGGCCCCTTACTGAATGAGGGAGGCAACCTAGTGACAGAGGATGTGGAAAAAGCTAATGTACTCAATACTTTTTTTGCCTCTGTCTTCACGAACAAGGTCAGCTCCCCGACTGCTGCACTGGGCAGCACAGCATGGGGAGGAGGTGACCAGCCCTCTGTAGAGAAAGAAGTGGTTCGGGACTATTTAGAAAAGCTGGACGACCACAAGTCCATGGGGCTGGATGCGCTGCATCCGAGAGTGCTAAAGGAGTTGGCAGATGTGATTGCAGAGCCATTGGCCATTATCTTTGAAAACTCATGGCGATCCGGGGAAGTCCCGGGTGACTGGAAAAAGGCTAATGTAGTGCCCATCTTTAAAAAAGGGAAGAAGGAGGATCCTGGGAACTACAGGCCAGTCAGCCTCACCTCAGTCCCTGGAAAAATCATGGAGCAGATCCTCAAGGAATCAATTCTGAAGCACTTAGAGGAGAGGAAAGTGATCAGGAACAGTCAGCATGGATTCACCAAGGGCAAGTCATGTTTGACTAATCTAATTGCCTTCTATGATGAGATAACTGGCTCTGTGGATGAGGAGAAAGCGGTGGACGTGTTGTTCCTTGACTTTAGCAAAGCTTTTGACACGGTCTCCCACAGTATTCTTGCCAGCAAGTTAAAGAAGTATGGGCTGGATGAATGGACTATGAGGTGGATAGAAAGTTGGCTCGATTGTCGGGCTCAACGGGTAGTGATCAATGGCTCCATGTCTAGTTGACAGACGGTATCAAGTGGAGTGCCCCAAGGGTCGGTCCTGGGTCCGGTTTTGTTCAATATCTTCATAAATGATCTGGAGGATGGTGTGGATTGCACCCTCAGCAAGTTTGCAGATGACACTAAACTGGGAGGAGAGGTAGATATGCTTGAGGGTAGGGATAGGATACAGAGGGCCCTAGACAAATTAGAGGATTGAGCCAAAAAAAATCTGATGAGGTTCAACAAGGACAAGTGCAGAGTCCTGCACTTAGGACAGAAGAATCCCATGCACCGCTACAGACTAGGGACCGAATGGCTCGGCAACAGTTCTGCAGAAAAGGACGTAGGGGTTACAGTGGACGAGAACCTGGATATGAGTCAACAGTGTGCCCTTGTTGCCAAGAAGGCCAATGGCATTTTGGGATGTATATGTAGGGGCATTGCCAGCAGATCGAGGGACGTGATCATTCCCCTCTATTCGACATTGGTGAGGCCTCATCTGGAGTACTGTGTCCAGTTTTGGGCCCCACACTACAAGAAGGATGTGGAAAAATTGGAAAGAGTCCAGCAGAGGGCAACAAAAATGATTAGGGGACTGGAACACATGACTTACGAGGAGAGGCTGAGGGAACTGGGATTGTTTAGTCTGCGGAAGAGAAGAATGAGGGGGGATTTGATAGCTGCTTTCAACTACCTGAAAGGGGGTTCCAAAGAGGATGGATCTAGACTGTTCTCAGTGGTAGCTGATGACAGAACGAGGAGTAATGGTCTCAAGTTGCAGTAGGGGAGGTTTAGGTTGGATATTTGGAAAACTTTTTCACTAGGAGGGTGGTGAAACACTGGAATGCATTACCTAGGGACGTGGTGGAATCTCCTTCCTTAGATATTTTTAAGGCCAGGCTTGACAAAGCCCTGGCTGGGATGATTTAGTTGGGGATTGGTTCTGCTTTGAGCAGGGGGTTGGACTAGATGACCTCCTGAGGTCCCTTCCAACCCTGATATTCTATGATTCTATGATGCTTACAGGGTAATTAGATTCAAAACATAGAGAATCCCTCTAGGCAAAACCTTAAGTTACAAAAAGACACACAGACAGGAATATCCATTCTATTCAGCACAACTTAATTTCTCAGCCATTTACAGAAATAATAATCTAACGCATATCTAGCTAGATTACTTACTAAGTTCTAAGACTCCATTCCTGTTCTGTCCCCGGCAAAAGCATCACACAGACAGACACAGACCCTTTGTTTTTCTCCCTCCTCCCAGCTTTTGAAAGTATCTTGTCTCCTCATTAGTCATTTTAGTCAGGTGCCAGCGAGGTTATCCTAGCTTCTTAACCCTTTACAGGTGAAAGGATTTTTCCTCTGTCCAGGAGGGATTTTAAAGGTGTTTACTCTTCCCTTTATATTTATGACAGGCTGTTAGGAATACAATCCTGTCCTGATAATGCCTATTGCCTCCAGAGAAAGGGAAGTTTGCCTAGAAGATGTAGAAGGAAACTTAGTTTGATAGCATCCTGTCTGGCAAGAACTCACTTATCAATAGCTGGGATGTGAAATCCTCATTTCTGTGTTTGTTCTTTCACTGTAGTCCCCATTTCCCCATTGTTTGTCTGTGTAATCTCTGTCTGGTTCTGTGATTGTTTCTGTCTGCTGTATAATTAATTTTGCTGGGTGTAAACTAATTAAGGTGGTGGGATATAATTGGTTAAATAATCATGTTACACTATGTTAGGATTGGTTAGTTAAATTTCAGGAAAATGATTGGTTAAGGTATAGCTAAGCAGAACTCAAGTTTTATTATATAGTCTGCAGTCAATCAGGAAGTGGGTGGGTGTGTGGGTGTGGGAAATGGGAACAGGGAATGGGGGTGGGGAAATTGGAATTATGTTTTGCTAAAGGGGGAAATGGGAACAGGGAATGGGGGTGGGGAAATTGGAATCATGTTTGCCTAAAGGGAGAAATGGGAACAGGGAATGGGGGTGGGGAAATTGGAATCATGTTTGGCTAAAGGGGGAAATGGGAACAGGGACACAGGTGTAAGGCTCTGTGGTGTCAGAGCTGGGAAGGGGGGCACTAAGGAAGGAAACTGGAATCATGCTTGCTGGAAGTTCACCCCAATAAACATCGAATTGTTTGCACCTTTGGACTTCGGGTATTGTTGCTCTTTGTTCATGTGAGAAGGACCAGGGAAGTAAGTGGGTGAAGGAATAAGCCCCCTAACAATCGATCTCACTAGACAGGGTAGAACTACAAGATCTGTATGTTGATAATGTGTATCCAGAACTTAGATAGGCAGCCACAAGTAGTTTCTAATTTGCAACATTCCCTGTTGTGCAGGAGGATTTTCAAATGGTCATAACCCAGTTAGTTTACCCCACTCTGTTCTGAACTTCAAGCAAAGCCTGTGTAGACATTAATGATGATGCACCCGACAAATTTCACATGTAAGGATTTGCCCATGTTTTGAACAGGTCAGTCCTGTTCTTCACCTTCATAAAACTGCAAAAGTGCAGATGGAATCTTGCTCAACTAAACTAAACTAACTGACATTGAGCTGGAGTTCAGGCACAAAGAGTTGAACACAAGAGATGGAAGTTTAGAAACTTTTACTCTAGCTGCTACTGGCTTCTCCCACCATGCCCCTGCTGCCTCCCCCCTGCGTGATAAATGTAAGCAGAGTCAGGATGAGCTCCACCCTGACATCTGGTGGTTAGGTGTGGCAAGTTGTGGAAAAGAACTTCAGGGGCCGATCTCATTTGCATAGGCACACCCACCCCGCCTAGCATGAGCCCATAGCTGCCCAAATGGTCACTTTGGCTGCTGTGGGATCCCCAGTGTCTCTGTTATTGGGGCAGGAAGAATAAATTGTTATTACCCTGATTATGGGAATCAAGGACAGTGGAACTGTACTTGGCCTTTTGTTATGATGGAGGGACTCGCCATCAACTAAGTAGCACTTGCTAGGCAAGGGACATGGGTTCCAAAACTCTGTGAATGGAGAGAGGCTGGGGAGGTATTAATACTTGTGGGTATGGGTCCCCTAGTGAGGACATTACATGCTAATTGCATTTCCTCCTCTCTCCACTGTGGAATATCAATGCTAATTTTGATTCCATTAGGAGTCTAGTTATGGGCTGCTGAGCTGAATTCACTTTGGGCTAATGGTGCACCAGCACTGAGGCTCACTTACTACAAGCTGAAATCACTGAGTGTTGTGTTAAGTAGTGGGGGAGCCTGAAGATGTATGGCAGAGCAGTTTGTGGGACGCAGAGCGGCTGGTGGAGCAGAGCAGTTTGCGGGACGGCTGGCAGAGCAGAGCATTGCAGTTTGCGGGACGGCGAGCAGAGCAGCTTGTGGAGCAGAGTGGCTGGTGGAGCAGAGCAGTTTGTCAGATGCCTAGAGCAGCTCATGAGGCGGCTGGCAGAGCGGAGCCCCATGGAGAGGTGGGGCCATCAGCTTTGGACCACGTAAGGTGCCCCTTCATTCCCCCCCCCAATCTTCACCCAGGTTGGGAGGTAAAACTCTGCAGATAAGCTTTCGAACTCTGGGGCTGCCCTGACCAGGGACAGAGACTTTTGGGTCGTTGGACTTTTGGGACTTTGGGTGATTTTGGTTTGCTGGACTCAAGAACCAAAGGGAAAGGACATGCCCCAATTTGCTTGGGGTGGGTTTTTTGCTCATGGGTTGTGTTATGAATCCTGTTGGTGGTGTTTCCCCAACATAATGCCACATTGTTTCTCTCTGTTATTGAAAGGCTTTTTGCTACACTCAGACTATGTGCTTGTGAGAGGAGAAGTATTGCCTCTTGGAGGCGCCCAGTGGGGGTGGTATAAATTTGGGTGGGGGCTCGAGCCGGTTTTGCATGATGTTATTGGAATGGAACCCCTAGATACTGAACCCGGCCCTTGTTGCTGCCAACTCTGACAGGCAGAAGGGTTACATAAGCAGCCCTCCCTTCATTCAGCGTGTTATCTGGCGCACTCAGGTACTGGCAGGCACTGAGGAGAGAAGTCTCCTGGTTCCTATCGTCCTTGTGCTGGTAGCGGCAGGAATACTCCCCTGCATTCTCTGGAGATGCTGGCTGGGCTGACTCAAAGATGAATTTGTTTCTGTCCTTGGGCAGCATTAACATTTCCTTGCCGTCCTTACAGAAAATGACGCGAGTTACCAAGGTGTCCATTGGGACGAAGCACAACAATATGACGTTATTCCCTTGGCGGGAAGAGCCCTTGTTCAGGAGCAGTGATCGGGCAGGGAGGTCACCTAGGTGGGGAGGAAATGTTATTTGGCTAAGCAGCTCATCTCTCATGGAGCTGATGTTTGAATTATTGCAGAGACTTGCCAGACTCTTGTGTTTCACCCTGGATTGGGCTCACCTCAGCCTGGGACTTTATGCCATGGGGACCAAGGGTCTCACTCTCACAAGCCGTATTTGTAAATTCAAATCCAGATGCCCCACGTAGGTCAGGGGGAGCTGCCCCCTCCTGCTTTACACCTCCTCTGCTCCCACTGGCTCCTCTGCTTTTATCGCTCTTGGGCCAGCTCTTCAGCAGGGGTAAATCAGCAAAGCTGCCCTGACTCCAGCAGGGCTACGTCTGTTTACTCCAGAGGCTTCACCTAGGGAAGGGGACTGGCAGGATGTGCCTTGGGAAAGCAACTGGGTGGAGTCTCCAGTCTTTGCTTGATGATTTATCCCCACCTGCAGCCATATCCTGTGGGGCTGGTTCCCTGCCTGGCACTTTGGGTGTGTCCGCACAGCAATCACAGATGTGACTGCAGCATGTGTAGACAGACCCGTGCTAGCTTTGATCACACTAGTTCGAGTAACCATGGAAGTTAAGCTGCGGCAGGATGGGGTAGCTGCTTGAGTGTGAAGCCAGAGTCTCAGGCTGTCTTGTCTTCACTGCTGTTGTTATTTGAATTAGCTCAGGTGTGTCTACATGCTCCGGTCAAAAACAGGTGCAAATTCCACTGCTTTGCCATTTACAACTTCATCCCCTTTTTCTGATCAATTTACACCCACTCCTGTGTAACCTGTGCCACCATTTACACTGCCAGTGGATTTGAGCCCTTCACTCTCATCCTGCGGGTCTTATGCTGCGCCCACTGAAGTCAGAAGGAATCTGGAAAATGAAACAGCACCCAGCTCTTTTAACAGTCAGTGGCAGTATCCAAAATGTCCCCAGTGATTCCTGATTCCCAGTTCTCTGCTCTACCTGCTGGACACACAGGCCTGATTCTCATTTACACTAAAGCCCCATCCACTGGTAAAGTGAGTGTGAATACATACATAAAAACATAAGAATGGCCATGCTGGGTCAGACCAAAGGTCCAGCCAGCCAGTATCCTGTCTACTGACAGTGGCCAATGCCAGGTGCCCTAGAGGGAGTGAACCTAACAGGTAATGATCAGTGATCTCTCTTCTGCCATCCATCTCCACCCTCTGACAAACAGGGGCTAGGGACACCATTCCTTACCCATCCTGGCTAATAGCCATTAATGGACTTAGCATCCATGAATTTATCCAGTTCTCTTTTAAACCGTGTTATAGTCCTAGCCTTCACAACCTCCTCAGGCAAGGAGTTCCACAGGTTGACTGTGCACTGTGTTAAGAAGAACTTCCTTTTATTTGTTTTAAACCTACTGCCCAATAATTCCATAATCTGCAAATGTATCTGCAGTTAACTTGTCTATGCATCACAGAGCTGTAATTTTAAGATCTAATTCATATAAAGTGCCAAAGGAAGAGAAATTATTACAATCATAGAATATCAGGGTTGGAAGGGACCTCAGGAGGTCATCTAGTCCAACCCCCTGCTCAAAGCAGGACCAATCCCCAATCAAATCATCCCAGCCAAGGCTTTGTCAAGCCTGACCTTAAAAACTTCCAAGGAAGGAGATTCTACCACCTCCCTAGGTAACGCATTCCAGTGTTTCACCACCCTCCTAGTGAAAAAGCTTTTCCTAATATCCAACCTAAACCTCCCCCACTGCAACTTGAGACCATTACTCCTTGTCCTGTCCTCTTCTACCACTGAGAATAGTCTAGAACCATCCTCTCTGGAACCACCTCTCAGGTAGTTGAAAGCAGCTATCAAATCCCCCCTCATTCTTCTCTTCCGCAGACTAAACAATCCCAGTTCCCTCAGCCTCTCCTCATAAGTCATGTGTTCCAGACCCCTAATCATTTTTGTTGCCCTTCGCTGGACTCTCTCCAATTTATCCATGTCCTTCTTGTAGTGTGGGGCCCAAAACTGGACACAGTACTCCAGATGAGGCCTCACCAATGTTGAATAGAGGGGAACGATCACGTCCCTCGATCTGCTCACTATGCCCCTACTTATACATCCCAAAATGCCATTGGCCTTCTTGGCAACAAGGGCACACTGCTGACTCATATCCAGCTTCTCGTCCACTGTAACCCCTAGGTCCTTTTCCGCAGAACTGCTGCCTAGCCATTCGGTCCCTAGTCTGTAGCTGTGAACAATCTTTGTTTTTTGTCCACAAATCATACATTGCCAGTTGGAATGACCTTCATTTTAGACTCAAGCTACATTTTCATTGCTAAAAGAGGTTTGTTTGTACAGCAAGAAGGCTACCTCCCCGTACAGTGCTATTGGAGACAAGGCACAGATACGTGTTACCTCAGCACAGCAAGTCAATTTAAACTCTAACCCCCCCCAGCTGGGGTTGACCTTGCAGAGCTGCATTGCGGAGACAATCCTTGTTTCCACCAGAATGTTATGCCAATTTAGCTATCTTGATGTCAAAATACATTGTTTTCAATGAAGACATGGCCTAAGAGAAAAACAGTAAAGGAAGAAAGAACTAACCTAAAATCTCCAGGAGATTGTGAGTGTGTGTGTATGTGTTTACTGTGTAATGGGCTATTTCTGAACTGCACACAGTAACCCTGTGTACACTGGGTAATTTATCCCCAAAAGTCCTATTAGTGCATTAACACCATACAAACCCTAGTGTAGATAAGACTTCTGTGGCTGGAACCATTTTTATCACTGTTTTAGTTAAATGAAGTTAGCCTCCACAAAATGAAGTTCAATGTGGCTCCAGTCGTAGCACCCATGGTTGTACTAGTACTAACATCCATTCAGTTGAACTGGTACTGGTACTGGTCAGATTTTTTGTCTCAATTTCATTTGTGTAGACAAGAGCAGACCCCCAGAAATTTAGAGCTGCAGGACACAGCAAACAAATTCTGCAGTCACACGGCAATAACAATCCAGAAGAGCTGCAATGAGACATGTCGAATTGCTAGCCCCGATTGTCTGCGCAATACCAGCCTTAGTCCGGTTTCTGACGCGGGATTGAATATTGCCAGAGTAATTTTAAATGCCCAATTTACCTGACACCCATTTCAGGAAAAGGAGGAAAGGGGCTGTCTGGAACTTTAGAAGAGTCCCGAGGGGGAGGTACTGTGGGCAGAAGGCAAATAATAATAACCAAATTAGTTCATTGAACGGTGGCAAAATTATAAGAATTTATTCTGTGATTAGGATGTTGATTGAAATTATTTATTAGCTGTATTACGGTAATGCCCAGGAGCTCCCTTAATGGCCCAGCACGAGGTGCTGTACAAACCCAGAACAAACAGACTCTCCCTACCCCAAAGAGCTCACAGACAAGTGGGAAAGTCTGAGGAAGGTGAATAAAGGGCTGGGGTTGCTGGCGTGGCTATTGATCTGAGGGGAGAGGTGCAGTTAATTGACTAGGAAGATGGCAGAACTGATGGAGGACAGAACAAATGGTTAGTGGAGGAAACCTGCCTGAGGACGGGATTCCCACCAGAGATGTTCAGCAGCATGAGACCATAATGGCAAAAGCTCCATTTATTTTAAATTTATGTAGCTCTGATAAGCTCCCAACTGACCTGGCTGCACTAACGACGGGAATTTATATTTTATTGAACAGGGGCACTGGCTGCAAGTCAGGAAATCTGCAGCTCTCCCGGTGAGTGTTGGTGCAGGGTAACAACATTAATTATAGAGCGGAGGGGCCTGATCCTCAGGCATACGAAGGCCTGTTGATAGCACTTGGGCAGTGTAAGGAGGCTAACAGAGATTGTAAATGCAGAAGATACTAAACTGGTCAAGATAGTTGTCATAAATATAAAGGGAAGGGTAAACCCCTTTTAAAATCCCTCCTGGCCAGAGGAAAAATCCTCTTACCTTTAAAGGGTTAAGAAGCTAAAGGTAACCTCGCTGGCACCTGACCAAAATGACCAATGAGGAGACAAGATACTTTCAAAAGCTGGGAGGGGGGAGAAAAACAAAGGGTCTGTGTCTGTCTGTGTGATGCTTTTGCCGGAGACAGAACAGGAATGGAGTCTTAGAACTTAGTAAGTAATCCTGCTAGGTATGTGTTAGATTATGATTTCTTTAAACGGCTGAGAAAATAGCTGTGCTGAATAGAATGACTATTCCTGTCTGTGTGTCTTTTTTGTAACTTAAGGTTTTGCCGAGAGAGATTCTCTATGTTTTGAATCTAATTACCCTGTAAGGTATTCACCATCCTGATTTTACAGAGGTGATTCTTTTCTTTTTACTTCTATTAAAAGTCTTCTTGTAAGGAAACTGAATGCTTTTTTCATTGTTCTAAGATCCAAGGGTTTGGGTCTGTGGTCACCTATGCAAATTGGTGAGGATTTTTACCAAACCTTCCCCAGGAAGTGGGGTGCAAGGGTTGGGAGGATTTTGGGGGGAAAGACGTGTCCAAACTCCGTTTTTTCAGGAACCCAGATAAAGTTTGGTGGTGGCAGTGGATATCCAAGGGCAAAGGGTAAAATAATTTGTACCTTGGGGAAGTTTTAACCTAAGCTGATAAAAGTAAGCTTAGGAGGTTTTCATGCAGGTCCCCACATCTGTACCCTAGAGTTCAGAGTGGGGAAGGAACCTTGACATGGTGGTAGTGGTGGGATTAACCTGAAATCCTTTTGAGATCAATTTGAGATTTTTTGAACCAGAAAAACAGATTTTAAAAAGGAAATATTTTTTTTCCTTTGGGGCTGCTGGAAAGGAGGTCCAACTAAAAGCAGCTAGTTTTTTCTCTGCTTTGGGGCCAGAGCAGAGACAAAAGGGGATTATCTTTGTGAATTGCAGGTTTTCTTTGCCTGGAGGAAAATTCACAGTCTTCACAAACCTGAGGTTTTTTTCCCCCTAAAAGTAAATAGGGGGGTGTTCTACCCATTTGCCTGGAGACAAAAGTGGCAGGGTTTTTTTTTTTTTTTTAGGATTTTGATTTTTTTTTTTTTTACAAGGAGCACAGATTTGAAAAAGAAATTTTTTTTCCTTTGGGGCTGCTGGAAAGCAGGTTTCCAAGTAGTTGGGGGTTTTGCTTTGATTTGGGGCCAGAGCAGAGACAAAGGGAATTGTCTTTGTCAGCCTACAGAAAATCACTATCAGAGAATAGGTATCCTATTCCAGCACAGCAAAATTTTACAAGCCAAATTTTGTTTGTTTTATTTCTAAACCTCGGGTATAAAGTTAGTTAAAAACACAGAGGTTAGGATGACAGACTCCACGGCTCAACAAAAGCTGGAATTAGCCAGATTTCAGGCTGATGAAAAATAAAAGGAACATGAAGACAGATAGAACTCATGCGGTTGGAGAAGGAGGTACAGGAGGCTGCCCACAGGAGGGAAATGGAGGCAAGGAAGCATGTGGAGGAGGAGAAGGAAAAAGAGAGGAAGCATGTGGAGGAGGAGAAGGAAAAAGAGAGGAAGCATGAACTGGAGATGGAGAAGGTAAAGGCTCAGAAGAATATATCAACAAACCCTAGCAATCCTTCTCCAGGTACCACTTCCCATCCCAGAAAGTTCCCCACCTACAAGGCAGGGGATGATACTGAGGCCTTCTTAGAGAACTTCGAAAGGGCCTGCCTTGGGTACAGCATCTCTACCGATCAATACATGGTAGAGCTGAGGCCGCAGCTCAGTGGACCCTTAGCTGAGGTGGCGGCTGAAATGCCTAAAGAACACATGAACAAGTATGAACTGTTTTAATCCAAGGCGAGAGTCAGAATGGGGCTAACACACCAGCATTCTCATCGGAGGTTCAGAGCCCTAAGGTGGAAACCAGATGTGTCATTTACCCGACATGCCTACCACATTGTGAAACATTGGGATGCCTGGATATCAGGAGCAAGTGTTGAATCTCCAGTAAATTTGCCCTTCCTAATGCAAATGGAACAATTCTTAGAGGGTGTTCCTGAGGAAATAGAAAGATACATCCTAGATAGGAAGCCCAAAACTGTAATCGAGGCAGGAGAGATTGGAGCCAGATGGGTAGAGGTGGCAGAGAAGAAGAAAACTGGTTGCAGTTGGAGCGGAGACCAGAAGGGACAACCCCAGACCACACCCTGTTACCGGGGGCCGCCCAAGGCCCCACCTACCTCCCAAAGAACCCTCCAGACCCCTTATCGTCCCACCACCCCGTTCTCCAGCAACCCACCTCGCCCCAGTGACCCGTCAGCTGGATGATGTTTTAAATGTAACGAGCTGGGGCATCTAAAGGCCAACTGCCCCAAGAACCCCAACAGATTACAGTTCATTGCACCGGAATCACACCAGAGATCAGCAGGCCCAGATAACTCCCAGATACCCTTGCAGCAGAGGGAAACTGTGAGTGTGGGCAGGAAGAAGGTCACCGCGTGGAGGGACACCGGAGCACAAGTGTCAGCTATCCATGCTTCCTTAGTGGACCCCAATTTAATCAACCCAGAGATCCAAGTGACGACTCAACCCTTCAAGTCCAAATCTTTCAATTTGCCTACAGCCAAGTTGCCTGTCCAGTACCAGGGCTGGTCAGGAACGTGGAATTTTGCAGTCTATGATGATTATCCCATCCCCATGCTGTTGGTGGAAGACTTGGCCAATCATGTGAAGCGGGCCAAGAGGGTGGGAATGGTCACCTGCAGCCAGGCTAAACAAGCCGTGAGGCCTAGCTCTGTTCTGGAAACTTCTATCAGGACCCGGTCAGAGGTGATGGACCCCAGGCCAATGTCTGCAACAGCAGTAGTGGATCCAGTCCCAGAGACCCAGACGGAACCAGTCCCAGAACCGGAACCAGCGGAACAACCAACACCAGACCCATTGCCAGCACTGAATCCAGTACTTGCAACCTCAACACCAGAGGGCCCCACCGAACCTGAACCGGCAGCAGCCCATAACCCTACACAAGAGGCTCAGCCAGAGCCTGAACCCCAACATAGAGTCCCAGCGGAGAGCGGTTCACAGTCAACGGAAACAGCCCCATCCCCTACATCGCTTCCAGAGGGACCAAGCATAGGTCCACAATCCAATGAGGAACTGATGTCTCCAGCATCAAGGGAACAGTTCCAGACCGAACAGGAAGCAGATGAAAGCCTCCAGAGAGCTTGGACGGCGGCATGGAGCAACCCACCGCCTCTCAGCTCTTCTAATCGATCCAGGTTTGTTGTAGAAAAAGGACTTTTATACAAGGAAACTCTTTCTGGTGGACACCAGGAAGACTGGCATCCTCAGAGACAGTTAGTAGTTCCAACTAAATACCGGGCCAAGCTCTTGAGCTTAGCCCACAATCATCCTAGTGGCCATGCTGGGGTGAACAGGACGAAAGACCGTTTGAGGGGGTCATTCCACTGGGAGGGAATGGGCAAGGATGTTTCTACCTATGTCCGGTCTTGTGAAGTATGCCAAAGAGTGGGAAAACCCCAAGACCAGGTCAAAGCCCCTCTCCAGCCACTCCCCATCACTGAAGTTCCATTTCAGCGAGTAGCTGTGGATATTCCGGGTCCTTTTCCGAAAAAGACACCCAGAGGAAAGCAGTACATACTGACTTTCATGGATTTTGCCACCTGATGGCCGGAAGCAGTAGCTCTAAGCAACACCAGGGCTAAAAGTGTGTGCCAGGCACTAGCAGACATTTTTGCCAGGGTAGGTTAGCCCTCCGACATCCTCACAGATGCAGGGACTAATTTCCTGGCAGAAACTATGGAAAACCTTTGGGAAGCTCATGGGGTAAATCACTTGGTTGCCACTCCTTACCACCATCAAACAAATGGCATGGTGGAGAAGTTTAATGGAACTTTGGGGGCCATGATACATAAATTTGTAAATGAGTACTCCAATTATTGGGACCTAGTGTTGCAGCAGTTGCTCTTTGCCTACAGAGCTGTACCACATCCCAGTTTACGGTTTTCCCCATTTGAACTTGTATATGGCCGTGAGGTTAAGGGGCCATTACAGTTGGTGAAGCAGCAATGGGAGGGATTTACACCTTCTCCAGGAACTAACGTTCTGGACTTTGTAACCAACCTACAAAACACCCTCCGAACCTCTTTAGCCCTTGCTAAAGAAAACTTACAGGATGCTCAAAAAGAGCAAAAAGCCTGGTATGATAAACATGCCAGAGAGCGTTCCTTCAAAGTAGGGGACCAGGTCACAGTCTTGAAGGCGCTCCAGGCCCATAAAATGGAAGCATCGTGGGAAGGGCCATTCACGGTCCAGGAGTGCCTGGGAGCTGTTAATTATCTCATAGCATTCCCCACCTCCAACCAAAAGCCTAAGGTGTACCATATTAATTCTCTAAAGCCCTTTTATTCCAGAGAATTAAAGGTTTGTCAGTTTACAGCCCAGGGAGGAGACGACGCTGAGTGGCCTGAAGGTGTCTACTACGAAGGGAAAAGTGCTGGTGGTGTGGAAGAGGTGAACCTCTCCATGACCCTTGGGCGTATGCAGCGACAGCAGATCGAGGAGCTGTGCACTAGCTACGCGCCGACGTTCTCAGCCACCCCAGGACTGACTGAATGGGCATACCACTCCATTGACACAGGTAATGCTCACCCAATTAAAGTCCAACCTTACCGGGTGTCTCCTCAAGCTAAAACTGCTATAGAATGGGAGATCCAGGATATGTTACAGATGGGTGTAATCCACCCCTCTGGAAGTGCATGGGCATCTCCAGTGGTTCTAGTTCCCAATCCAGATGGGGAAATAAGTTTTTGCGTGGACTACTGCAAGCTAAATGCTGTAACTCACCCAAACAACTATCCAATGCCACACACAGATGAACTATTAGAGAAACTGGGACGGGCCCAGTTCATCTCTACCTTGGACTTAACCAAGGGGTACTGGCAGGTACCGCTAGATGAATCCCCCAAGGAAAGGTCAGCCTTCACCACACGTGTCGGGCTGTATGAATTTAATGTCCTCCCTTTCGGGCTGCGAAATGCACCCGCCACCTTCCAAAGACTTGTAGATGGTCTCCTAGCGGGATTAGGAGAATATGCAGTCGCCTACCTTGATGATGTGGCCATATTTTCGGATTCCTGGGCAGAACACCTGGAACATCTACAAAAAGTCCTTGAGTGCATAAGGGAGGCAGGACTAACTGTTAAGGCTAAAAAGTGTCAAATAGGCCTAAACAGAGTGACTTACCTTGGACACCAGGTGGGTCAAGGAACTATCAACCCCCTACAGGCCAAAGTGGATGCTATCCAAAAGTGGCCTGTCCCAAAGTCAAAGAAACAGGTTCAATCCTTCTTAGGCTTGGCCGGTTATTACAGACGATTTGTACTGCAATACAGCCAAATCGCCGCCCCACTTACAGACCTAACCAAAAAGAAACAGCCAAATGCCGTTCAGTGGACCGAAGAGTGTCAGAAGGCCTTTAACCAGCTTAAAGTGACACTCATGTCTGACCCTGTACTAAGGGCCTCAGACTTTGACAAACCGTTCCTAGTAACCACAGATGCATATGAGCGTGGTGTGGGAACAGTTTTAATGCAGAAAGGACCAGATCAAGAATTCCAACCTGTAGTGTTTCTCAGCAAAAAACTGTCTGAGAGGGAAAGCAACTGGTCAGTCAGTGGAAAAGAATGTTATGCCATTGTCTATGCCCTGGAAAAGCTACGCCCATATGTTTGGGGACGGCGTTTCCACCTGCAAACCGACCATGCTGCGCTACAGTGGCTTCATACTGCCATGGGAAATAACAAAAAACTTATTCGGTGGAGTTTAGCTCTCCAAGATTTTGATTTCGACATCCAACACATCTCAGGAGCTTCTAACAAAGTGGCTGATGCACCCTCCCGTGAAAGTTTCACAGAATCAACTGGTTAAAATCATCCTTGAGATGTGGAAAATATTGTTAGTCTTTATGTACTTGGTAGTATATTTAGAGGTGCATGTGTCTTATTAACTCTGTTTTTTCCTAGAGCTCCAGGAAGAAATCCCAGCCAGTGTTTCACCCTAGCTGAGCTTTGGGGGGTGTGTCATAAATATAAAGGAAAAGGTAAACCCCTTTAAAATCCCTCCTGGCCAGAGGAAAAATCCTCTTACCTGTAAAGGTTTAAGAAGCTAAAGGTAACCTCACTGGCACCTGACCAAAATGACCAATGAGGAGACAAGATACTTTCAAAAGCTGGGAGGGGGGAGAAAAACAAAGGGTCTGTGTCTGTCTGTGTGATGCTTTTGCAGGAGACAGAACAGGAATGGAGTCTTAGAATTTAGTAAGTAATCCTGCTAGGTATGTGTTAGATTATGATTTCTTTAAATGGCTGAGAAAATAGCTGTGCTGAATAGAATGCCTATTCCTGTCTGTGTGTCTTTTTTGTAATTTAAGGTTTTGCCTAGAGGGATTCTCTGTTTTGAATCTAATTTCCCTGTAAGGTATTCACCATCCTGATTTTACAGAGGTGATTCTTTTCTTTTTACTTCTATTAAAAGTCTTCTTGTAAGAGAACTGAATGCTTTTTCATTGTTCTAAGATCCAAGGGTTTGGGTCTGTGGTCACCTATGCAAATTGGTGAGGATTTTTACCAAACCTTCCCCAGGAAGTGGGGTGCAAGGGTTGGGAGGATTTTGGGGGGAAAGACGTGTCCAAACTCCGTTTTTTCAGGAACCCAGATAAAGTTTGGCGGTGGCAGTGGAAATTCAAAGGCAAAGGGTAAAATAATTTGTACCTTGGGGAAGTTTTAACCTAAGCTGATAAAAGTAAGCTTAGGAGGTTTTCATGCAGGTCCCCACATCTGTACCCTAGAGTTCAGAGTGGGGAAGGAACCTTGACAATAGTTAAGACCAAAGCAGACTGTGAAGAACTTCAAAAAGATCTCACAAAACTAAGTGATTGGGCAACAAAATGGCAAATGAAATTTAATGTGGATAAATGTAAAGTAATACATATTGGAAAAAATAGTGAGAAGTGGTGACAATTGCAGCAGCCCCTCAGGGATTCAGCAGCAGAGAAGGCCTGTCTCTGTGCTCCTCTGTGTCTCAGGGAGAGATGTCTCTGTGGCTGTCTGATTTGACCTCTCCCCATCTGTTCTGCAGGGAGAAGGGAGCATAGAAGCTGCAGGCGCTCTCTGATCTGCCACGCGCTCCCTGAGGTTAGAGAGAAGAAAAGCCACAGCCCCTGTGGGAGACGGGCCGTGTCTGCTACTGGCCTCATGACTGAGGGGACCTTGCTGCCTGGCAGGAGGAGGACGCTGCTTTCCCAGCTGGTCTGTCACAGGCCTTACGCTGAACACTGTGGTTTTAATATTGCACTCAGACCCGAGCCAGAGTCATACAGGAGGGGAATGGCAGCTGGGCGGTCGCCTCTCCAGAGTTCAAGTTGCAGATGTGTCCCTGCTTAAAGCTGAATTTGGCTCCCTCTTTAAAACCCCATGAAAAGTCAGAGTGGCCTGAAAATCAGGAAATCAGGTCAGGCACTAGGGTAGAGTTTGTGAGGGAAATTGGAAGTTAATTGAACAAGATGTTACTGAGATAATGTCTGCTCCAATGCTGCAAAGTCCCTCTAGCATCTGCTAGACAAGAATTGTCAAAATCTGGAGACTAGGGAGGGTCTGTGCTGGTCCATGTGCTGACGTCCATGGCCAAGTGCTCACTGGCAGCCGTCGGATCAGGCCTTTTCTTTGTAACTTAGTGGAACTGTTCAATGTGCTGATTGTCCCTTCACCTTCAGTAAAGTCTCACTCAGTGGTGCAAGTAGAATTTATTTCTTGCAGGTATGCTACCCTCATGGGAGGGACACAAAGGGGGACAAGCTGAGGTAGCATGTGACCCCCCCCGGGATCCTCCATGTGACATCACCCAGCTCTGCCCCCAGCCCGAGGCCCCTGTGCTCTTCCCGTCCCCTCCCCATGATCCATCCCACATTACCTGGGTGTGTGTGTGTGTGTATCTCTGTCCTCCTCCCGCTGCAGGAAAAGGAGCAGAACATGGGTGGCCCCATGCTGGCTGCTCCTCCAGCACCGCTGTACTGACCCCAGTCCTGTGCTACGGTGGGTCTGCTGTATAGACCCCGGACAGGACTCAGCAGATGCAGCTGCATGGAAGGGCTGGGGGCGGGGCTGGGAGCAATACAGCCACGCCGGAGTAGCTGCCAGCCGTTCTGCTCCTCCTGTGAATTTCCGGTACGGAGTACCGGCTATAAATATCTCACTGGTACGGCATACCGGACCATACTGTCCTACTTGCACCACCGCTCTCACTTGTGGTTAAATACCAGGCCCTGGGCAGCATTTCTTATTGGCATTGCACCAGGGATTTCCCCACCCACCCTTGTGTTTAGAAGTGATTGAAGTCCTCTCCAGCGGCTTGTCTACAGATTTAAAGCTCTTATGTGAAATGAACTGAGTGGCCTAGGAAGGAGAGAGCTCCCAGATCTCTTCCCTTACAAATATGCAGCTATGATAACATAGATCAGGGCAAACTGTAGAACTGATCAATGAAATTGTTTTTAATTGTTCACTTTATTAATATAACTTCATAAGCAAAATTTTATGAATGAAACAACATTCATTCATAAAACCGGGTACCCCAATAACTGGCTAATTGAGTTTCACTTTCAATCCAATTGCTGCTTAAATCACTGAAACTTGCACTGTTTCAACATTGTAACTTCTGCTCACTGTTTGTCATTTATTATACTTGTCTATATTGGAACTTCTGTTCCCTGTTTGCCATTCCTTACACTTGTCCATATTGTAACTCAAACTCCATTTTAAAATGCTCACTCCATTTTGTAAAAGCTTGCTGCAACCTTCATTTTTGCAAAACCCTGCTGTAATCTTATTAGTTTAGTTTAGATGTGTGAATGAGGTATGTATGGATGATGGAATCAACTTCCAGCCCCAGCTGGTCCTGATGAAATAAAGTGTAAACACCAATGGCTGAAGATGCGGACAATAGCCCTGACAAAGCAAGAAGAGTCCACCCTAAAAAGAAAAGAACAAAAGTACAATTGAAGAAACATCAAAGCCAGGTCCTAGGCTGAAAGTCATGTCTGCAATTGACAGGTGATCAATCACACCGAACCCAGAGGCAGTATGACACAGCAAGACCTATAGACTCTGGATTCAGACTAAAGCCTACAAAAAGGATGGGTGAGATGGAAGGCTTTGGAGGGGAACGTTCTCCTGCCAACATGGAAGGGAATCGGTGCATGCCCGACAGAGACCCAGCTCTTCCTTGTGCCCGGCTTTCCTGGCCAGTTAGCCGCCACAGGCTACGAACCCAAGCCATGAACTCAAGCTACATTCAGGACTGGTAACTATCTAGCAGCTGCAGAACATTTGGTGTGTGTGTGTGTGTGTGTGTGTGTATACATAGGTATTAGATATTAGTTATTGGTCTTAAATCAAATTGTATTATAATAAACGTGACATCTTGTCTTGTCCCCTGAAACGATCCTGTGTAGTTTTATCTGTGTAACAAAACGCACTTGTATTCCCCACATCATGGCACACAAAAAGCATCTGCTCTAGGTTCCCGTCTCCTCAGCTGTCACCTTTCTTGGGTGGAGACTTGTGTGTCTCTCCCTCCTGACTGGGGTTTTTACCTGCACAATTCCCTGCCTTATGCTGTGATATCCTCAGCAAGCCAGACTGGGGCTAAAAGGCCAGTGTCTGAGCTTTGCTTTTTCTCTGAGGGCTGTGACCAGTGTATTACCACACAGCAGTTACCACACAGCCCCTTCTAAGCCTGCACATTTATTCTGAAGGTAAAAGTGTTACAGAGAAAACATATCAAAACAATACGGAACCTACACGCAGGCTAAATAGTTTACCACAGATAAACCCCCAGCTCCAGCCGTGGGCTGTGGTAGGTTTCAGTCCTTCAAAACCCATGATTGGGTTTTCCTGGAGGTTACCAGTTTGTAACTGTCTCAGAACCAGAACCCAGACTGTTCCTTTATAGAGCTCAGGCCTTTGATCCTCAACCTCTAGGAAGAGGGAATCACCTCGTCTCATGGCCTAGCTGCTCCTTTCCCATCCCTCACCCTCTGGTGGTCCCAGTGCCCATTGTACAGCACAGCCACCAGTCATAACCTCTGGTTTCCTAGGCCTTGGCTTACGTAAGTCCTGCCACTACTGAGCTTCATGCTGGGAAATTTTACTTGTGTCTCCCCTCACTCTGCTCCTTTATTCCCACAGCCCTTGCCCCGGGAGCGTGACACTTGCTGATCTATATGGTAGGTGCTCTTCAAAGGAACAAATAGTCACCACAGCTCCACTCCAGGCTTGTTTAACAAACTGTTACTTTATTACTTGCATGTAAAGCCAGGAGTGAACTCAGTGACTGTCCATCTAGAGGTGTCCTCTTTACCCTCTCAAGTCAGAGTCCTCAGATGTTAAATTGCTGTCTTGGGCCCAAACCCAGGTTTTATTTCCCACAGACCGAGCCCTCCAATCACATGAATTCACCACATTATTTGTCTATCGGGCTTGTCAGTTTTATGGCTGAGCTACAGCAGGCCTGGAGTTGCCTGGGCTGGCCGACTGAGGCTGCTTTTCTCTCTGGAAGGGGGAGACGGCATTCTGCCTTGGCCGTGTCTAGCTAGGTGGCCCTAACCACTGCAGCATCACAGCTCATGCCAATCATACCTGGATTTCATCCTCCCAAGAGCCCTCGGAGGCAGGGGAGAATTATTCCCTTTTTACCAGGCACAAGGAGATGAAGCCATTTGCCCCTGTTCCCCCAGTCTGTAGCTGACTGTAGCAGGAATTCTCCCCCATGACAGGGGAACACAACACCTGCTCTGGAGGTGTCTGCAGAAAAGCTGCTTTAGCTGCACAGACCTGGGGAGGACATACTTGTGAGAGATGCTTCTATAATAGTCATGGACAAAACCCTTTGATAATGCAGAGTTCAGGTGCCCGGCTATAGCTCCTGCCCTGCCAGGACGTCGAGTTCAGCAAAGCTCATATTGTGAACCCCAGGAAAGGCAGAGTTAAGATTAATACCCACGCACCTCACCTCTGCTCCCTGGGAGTTGGCGACAGCCACTAGGAACCATGGGCCTGCTCTTCAGCTGCGTTCCCTGAGCTAGGTGCGGCTGTGTGAATGGTGGAGGGGTTTGTCTAAGAAGCGTGGCAGGGCTGTGATGGGCTTCGAGACCATCGGGGAGGGTGGCAAGCGAAGGCCCAAGAGGTGTTTGTACTTGAGAGACCCAGTTTGCCCTGTGCAGCGCTGCGCTGTGCAGACCGTGCCAGTCACAGGGCTCGGGGGTGTTCTCGGCCCGGGGACTGTCAGCAGGGAGGTGGGGGTGGGGGTAGGGGTGGGGCTGCTCTGTGGGTTTGCTGAAGGGCGAGGGAAAGTCTAGCATTAAATGGGGTCATGCACGTAGGAGCAAGGAGCTGGGGGAAGGGATGTAAATGTAGCGAAGGTGGAGTTCTTGGGGTGGAGCAGGCTCAGTCTGTGAGCGGAGGGCAGGTGCCCGTAGCTCCTGTTTGCTACAGTGTGAAGGCAGAGCCTGGGCATATGTGGCAGCGCTCAATGAGGGCAGACTTAAGGTTGCACGGGCCTGTCCTTTCCCTCAGTTTCCTGGTTTTAGGAAGCCTGAGAGAGATCAGGCCCTGGCCAACTCAATCTGTAATGTTCATGACTCTCTGCATCTGGGTACAGAGAAGGACAACAGAAATGATCAGGGGTCTGGAAGAGCTTCCATATAAGGAGAGATTAAAAAGACTTGGACTTTTCAGCTTGGAAAATAGATGACTAAGGGGGGGGATATGATAGAGGTCTATAAAATCATGAATGGTGTGGAAAAATTGAATAAGGAAGCGTTATTTACTCCTTTTCATAACACAAGAATTAGGAAAGGAGTACTTGTGGCACCTTAGAGACTAGCCAATTTATTTGAGCATGAGCTTTCGTGAGCTACAGCTCACTTCATCGGATGCATACTGTGGAAACTGCAGAAGACATTATATACACAGAGACCATGAAACAATACCTCCTCCCACCCCACTCTCCTTACCAGCAGGAGAGTGGGGTGGGAGGAGGTATTGTTTCATGGTCTCTGTGTATATAATGTCTTCTGCAGTTTCCACAGTATGCATCCGATGAAGTGAGCTGTAGCTCACGAAAGCTCATGCTCAAATAAATTGGTTAGTCTCTAAGGTGCCACAAGTACTCCTTTTCTTTTTGTGAATACAGACTAACACGGCTGTTACTCTGAAACAAGAACTAGGGATCACCCAATGAAACTAATAGGCAGCAGATTTAAATCAAACAAAAGAAAGTATTTCTTTACAGAAAACCTGTGGAATTCTTTGCCAGGGGTGTCGTGAAGGCCAAAACTATAACAGGGTTCAAAAAAGAATTAGATAAGTTCATGGAGGAAAAGTCCATCAATTACTATTAGCCAGGATGGGCAGGGATGCAACACCATGTTCTGCACTTCTCTAGACTTTGTTTGACAGAAGCTGGGAATGGGTGATGGGATGAATCACTTGATGATTACCTGTTCTGTTCATTCCCTCTGAAGCACCTGGTATTGACCACTGTCGGAAGACAGGATACTGGGCTAGATGGACCATTGGTCTTATGCAGTATGGCCAGTCTGATGTTCTTATATAGAACCCACATGTATCTGCCTCCTGCTGTAGCCCACAAGATCCCACTCCCCTCCCAGAGCTGAGATAGCAGCCGGGAGTCCTGACAGGGTCTTTCTCTCCACAGAGTTAGAAACAAAGTAAGAATATACATTAAAATTTTAAACCTAACCAGTGTCTCTTAAGTAACTTGCCAGAAAATGTCAAAACATGTTAGTATTAGAGCTGAGTGGGTCAAATATTTGTTTAATTTTCTTTCTTTTGTATAGGAATTACATACAGTGCTCCTGTCAGCTAATTGCTAAGTTATCTGCCAAAAAAATAGAGTTTTCAAGTGTCTTAGTAGCCCCTGGAATCATGGTTAAAGTTGCCCTCCCACCAAAATTTGAAATGGCGCCCCTTGCTGCCTTTCTCCCCACCTCCACCGTGAGGCCAGCACCAGGTAGACTTGGCTCAATGTCTGCTTCCTGGAAACTCAGTAAATGCAGGGGCCTTTCTGAGGCAAATTTTGAACCCATTTGGGACCCTGCATTTGCATGTCCCACGACCAGGCATGCACGTCAGGCAGTTGCCTGTGCAAATGGCTTGTAGCTGCTTTTCCCTCTGAATGTGGATTTTATGTGCAGGCCTCCGGGGTGGAAACGTTGACCATGAAGGTTCTGCCATAAATAGGACAATGGGCTGTGACGCAAAGCCTGGCCTTGGCCAAACCTGGCTCCCACTACCCAAGAAGCATCTGAGCTTCCCCTGTGTCATTGATCGACCCAAACGCTCCTTCTCGCTGGCTGGTTAACAGGCTCCTTCCCCGGGGCTCCGCTCAGGCTGGTAGTGAGTGAGGGGCTCACGAAGGCTTGTGGGGCACTGGGAATCCTGTGGGGAAGTGACAGGGAATACCAGTGACCATCTCGCATGCACCTGCCCCCCACCTCCTCTCAGTATTTCCCTGAGCGCTGGGTGGGGGCTTCTTCTCCAGCAATGGGCTGGTGACAGCCCTGGGTGTCCTGTGTTATCAGCCTGTCCCCATATCTGCCAGGAGAGCTGGGGAAGTTCCCTGCCTTTGAGGCCCCACTCCCAGATACTTCTTACCACACAGCTAGATGCTGGTCCTTGGGGTTATAGAATGCTGGGGAAGAACTGTGACTCAGGCTCCAGCTTAGTGAGCCCTGGGGCCTGGTAGGCAGGTGACAGTGAGGGGTCCCAGCACAGACCGTGCCCTTGGTAGCAGGTGAGGGAGATGGAGGCTCTGAGGTGGCAGGGAGTTTGGGTTGGATCCCTCCACTACTGACCAGTCCCTGCACTGGCTTTGTGGGGAGAACAACCCCCATCCCACTTGGGCCCATTCACAGTCTCCCTTACCCAGTGCTACGGAGCCGGCTGGGTGTCCTGCACTCGAGAGATGCCCTGTCCCACCACTGCGTACATCACTGCCACGTCGCTGTCCACCCTGGGCTGGGACACCAATACAACATGGACAGGGTGAGAGCCCTCGTGAGCCAGCTGGGAAATTCCCCACACGCAGACAGGCCGGCCAGGAGTCCTGGGTTCATGGATTCCAAGGGCAAACGGGACCATTGTGATTACAGAATCACAGAATATCAGGGTTGGAAGGGACCTCAGGAGGTCATCTAGTCCAACCCCCTGCTCAAAGCAGGACCAACCCCCAACTAAATCATTCCAGCCAGGGCTTTGTCAAGCCTGACCTTAAAAACCTCTAAGGAAGGAGTTTCCACCACCTCCCTAAGTAACCCATTCCAGTGCTTCACCACCCTCCTAGTGAAAAAGTTTTTCCTAATATCCAACCTAAACCTCCTCCACTGCAACTTGAGACCATTACTCCTTGTTCTGTCATCTGCTACCACTGAGAACAGTCTAGATCCATCCTCTTTGGAACCCCCTTTCAGTAGTTGAAAGCAGCTATCAAATGCCCCCTCATTCTTCTCTTCTGCAGACTAAATAATCCCAGTTGCCTCAGCCTCTCCTCATAAGTCATGTGCTTCAGCCCCCTAATCATTTTTGTTGCCCTCCGCTGAACTCTTTCCAATTTTTCCACATCCTTCTTGTAGTGTGGGGCCCAAAACTGGACAGTACTCCAGATGAGGCCTCACCAATGCAGAATAGAGGGGAATGATCACGTCCCTCGATCTGCTGGGAGTGCTCCTACTTATACAGCCCAAAATGCCGTTAGCCTTTTTGGCAACAAGGGCACACTGTTGACTCATATCCAGCTTCTCATCCACTGTAACCCGAGGTCCTTTTCTGCAGAACTGCTGCCTAGCTACTTGGTCCCTAGTCTGTAGCGGTGCATTGGGATTCTTCCGTCCTAAGTGCAGGACTCTGCACTTGTCCTTGTTGAACCTCATCAGATTTCTTTTAGCCCAATCCTCTGATTTGTCTAGGTTCCTCTGTATCCTATCCCTACCCTCCAGCATATCTACCATTCCTCCCAGTTTAGTGTCCCTACCCTCCAGGATATCTACCATTCCTCCCAGTTTAGTGTCATCTGCAAACTTGCTGAGCGTGCAAGCCACGCCATCCTCCAGATCATTAATGAACATATTGAACAAAACCAGCCCCAGGACTGACCCTTGGGGCACTCCGCTTGATACCAGCTGCCAACTAGACATGGAACCATTGATCACTACCCACTGAGCCTGATGATCTAGCCAGCTTTCTATCCACCTTTGTCTGACCCAATGTGATGCCGGCCAGAGAAGTCCCCACAATAACTTCTCAATCTGTTAGACACACATCCAATCCTGAGTTATAATTTTTCAGGGATGGAGAATCCCCCACACGCCCTGGGGAATGGTCCCAGTGGTTAATTGCTCTCTCCGTTAAACATTTACACCCTGTTTCCAGTCTGAATTAGTCTCCAGGGGAGCTCCAGGGTGGGAGCCCTGACCAGGGCCCCGGGATGCGGCGAGAGGGGAAGGGGAGGAACAGCCTCTCCTTAGAGCCGGGTTAGGGGAGTGCTGGAGCACAGGTGTTAACTTTAACTACATGCCTCAGTCCTACTGGAATCAATGGGATGGACGCAGGCACTTGGAGTCCCCCATACAATTGAGGGCTCCCCTCAGCCAGAACTCACAGACAAACCCTTCTCCTTTCTTCTATTGCATTTATGGGGCCAGATCCCCAGCTTGTGTAAATCAGTGTTATTTAACTGCGATCAAAGTAAGGCCGATTTACACCTGCTGGTGATTTGGTTCATTGGCTTCAATGGAGCTACAGCTGATTTATACCAAATGGGTATATGGCCAATTGATATGAATGGAGTCACACCAGTTTACACCCATGGGGGGTCTGGCCCCATTGACTCCAGTAGAGCTACACTGACATGAAACTGACTGGAGAATTAAGCCCAGAGTCTCCAATTCTTTCTCCCTTCATGCCAGGACAGTCACTGTTTATCCCCCGGGGCTGGGGTCACCCTGCAGTGTCCCTCATTCTTGGTCAGACTTGAGCCGCTGGCACTGGGATCAGCCCAGGGGGTTCCCAGGGTTAGTCATATCTCCTCGTGCCCGTTTCCATGGGAACGTTCTGCCCAAACCCAGCTTCCTGGGCCCCGTCTGCCCTGCGGGCACGGGCACAGCAACTCACCTGGTCAGCGCCGGCTCTGGTGACCTCGGCACCTGGGGGAGAGAACCAAGGTCAGTGCATCCTCACCAGCCTCCCCACACCCTGGAGAGACCCCAACCCACGTCCCCCCAGGGACACAGACCCGTCCCTGACCCCAGCTAGGCCCAGTGGGCAGAAACAGCACCGGGCACCGGCTGGCCAGTGTGAGCCATAATGGCCTGGCTGGCTCTATAACGCCGGGTGCCCAGTCTGCTGCCCATGTCGTGGGCGGGGGGGCATGTAGAACTGGGACAGGCCCCAGGGACACTGGCTGCCCACCGATAACGGGGCGATGCTCTGTCTGTTCCTGGCATGTGTCTCCTTTCTCCCCATGCAGGGAAATGTCTGCCCGGGCCCCTGTCCCTGCCCTGCAGTTTCCAGCAGGAGCTGCCAGGGCTCCCACCAGTCCTGCCCCTGCCCATGGCTGGGGGCTCCCATCACCTCGTCATTGGGCTGGGCAGAGACTGGGGCAGCAGGGAGAACCGTCCCCGTCAGGGCAGGACTCTCTGGCCTGGCTCCCCAGGGCCCTTTCTGGCCCCAACACCCCGGACTCTGATGCCAGCCAACAGACGGACAAATGACCAAGCTCCGCCCCCGGGCGGTGCCAGAACACCAGGCTCTTACACTGGATCTGATCTTCAGAGGCCGGGCTGCTCTGGTCTGGGCTGGGATCCCTGTGAGGAACGAGAGCTGCGTCAGTCCCACATGCAGCACCTGGAGCTGGTGTCCTGCTGCCGTTAGCGATGGGGGCAGGTGGCAGCAGCATCATTGCCCTCACTAGCGGCGGGGGGGGGGACACAAGGCTCCCAGACTAGAGTCAGCCCCCTGCAGAACCCAGGAACATTTGCATTGTGGGTAGCCGAGGGGTATGGCCCAGGTCAGCTCCCCAGGGCAGAGTCCCAGGCAGGGCAGCAATGAGCCCCCCTCCCAGACCTGGGCATCACCTGGGGAGCAGCCCCTGAAGGGAGCTGGGGGGGGGCAGGGTGAAGTTCCCTCCTACCTGTGAGTCCTGCAGCGTGACACAACTACCGAGAGAAAGAAAAGAGCGTCAGGGAAGCTCAGCGCACGTCATGGCCTGGGGCGACTGTCAGGACAGAGCCAGCCTGGCGGTGTGCACCTCTGCCCCCGATGTGCTGCACCTCCCCGCTGGTCTGTGGGGTCTAGCTACCCACAGAGCCCTGCATGTGCAGATCCACGGAGGCAGCACAGGGCAGTGGTTGGTGCAAGGGACAGATGCCCAGAGATCCCAGGCTATGGCTACGCTACAGAGCTTACAGCTGCGCCCCTGTAGCGCTGCTAGTGCAGACTCCCGAAGCCGACGGGGAGAGC
Source organism: Chelonia mydas (assembly GCF_015237465.2). NCBI lineage: Eukaryota > Metazoa > Chordata > Testudines > Cheloniidae > Chelonia > Chelonia mydas. Next base: position 12,175,252 of record NC_051263.2, on the reverse strand, counting down.
TCTACCAGTAACGTCATCACTCCAGCCCCCAGCAGCGGCAGGAGTTACGTTGGCAGGAGAAGCCCTGAGCGACACACCCCTGAGCGACATAACTTATACTGACGTAAGCTGTAGTGTGCAGTGCTGGGTGATCGCAGACCAGTCAGTTCAGCTCCCCGTGCCTCAGCTGGGGTACAGCCTGCAGACATGCCCTTCGCTGCCCTTGAAGTGGGGTTAAAGGTTTCAGAGCGATGCTCTGGAACAGCCACCCCACCCAGGTCACGCTCCACCCCACCAGCACCTACCTGTCTTCACCAGAAAGCATCCCAGCAGCGCCAGAGCCAGGCCGGCCATGATGGTGAGTCCCACAGGTAGTCCTAGTGCTAGAAAGCCATCAGAGCAGCCGGGAACGGAGAGAAAAGCAGGGGATTAGGCCAGGGCACAGAAGCTCAGGGAATGACACATGTACACCTGGGAACATCCAGAACACACGGGGGAGGAGAAAAAAAAGATGCAGGATGGCGGATGAGCCCACTGGCCTGGGATCTAGGATCCAGGGTCAGCCCCAGGGGACACAGATCCAGGATGGGAGGCAAACCCCAGGAGTCAGGGAGCCCCAGGTTTCAGGGATCCGGGCTAGGGGGCAAGCCCCAGGGTTCAGGGATCCAGTACATGGAGTGAGCCCCAAGATTCAGGGATCCAGGATGGGGTGTGCCTGCAGCATTGAGCTAAACCATTTACCTTGGGGCCAAGCCTGCCCTGTAGAGCAGCCATTCCCAGAACAGCTGGGTCCATCTGTGGGGCAGACACAGCGATCACAGCTCACCTCCAACAGCTGGAAGTCTGACGTGAAATGGCAGTGACTGCCAGTTAAATACAAGTGGGAGTTTGTCCGCACAGTTATGGTGCCAGGGGGCTGCTGGGGCATCTAACTCCCTCTAATGGCAATGGGAGTTAGGCCCCTCAATACCTTGGAGGGTCTGGGCCCAACTCATATTTTCCCTTTGGTCCCTCGGTAACGTTTCTGAAGTTGGAGACATTTTGAAAAGTTACAGAGCATGGAGACACATGCGTGTGCACACACACATGCACACACACACACACACACTGAAAACAGAAAAATCAGGGGAAAAGCAAAAAACCCAACCCTGGCCATGCGTCTGAGACAGAGGATCCCCATGAATGAATGACACTAGTGGTGCTGGGAGCACCCAGAACACACAGGGAACACAAAAGGGATCCAGGATGAGGGTCAAGCTCCAGAAGCCACAAACCCAGGATGGGGGGGTGAGCCCCGAGGATCCAGGCAGGAGACGCTCCCTTACATCATTTCATATCCCACCACAACCTGGCACACACTAGAAAAAACAGAGGGTGGCTATAATATGTCAGCCTACCTGGCACAGGGCTGTGATAATGTTCCCCACGGGGAGAGGAGCGCGGAGTGGGGCTGGATTCATTACCTGGAAATGAAGTTCCCTGAACTCTTGTCTTTCTCTCATTTGTGGATCATGTGAATGAGTGATTTAAAACAGCCCTGGCAACATTCAGTGCTGGGTCTGTGCTAGGGCGAGGGCCTGTGATCAGACAGACATTGCAGCTGTTAAAATATGTGGATTTTGCCTAAAGCGTTGAAAGTGTTTTAAATCCCGATATAGAAAACAGTAAGCAGGAAAAAATAACGGTGTTTGGCAGTGCTAGAGAGGTACTGTAAACCAGATGTGTGTGTGTGGTGGGAGGTGTGGGGAGGTGAGGAGGGGCTGGCACAGGCCTGCAAGGGGACTGGGGGAGTGGTGCCAGTCTAACAGCCCACCTGGAACATGCCTCTCAGTACTGGACCCTAATTAAGCAAACAATTCTCAGCCTCTCATCTCAGCTTTCGCCTGAAACCCAACCCGGCCTGTTGGACCCACACTCACAAAGAAGCCATAGGCCCAGTGGCAGGATCACTGGGAGAAGCCATGATAACCCCACAGTCTGGCAATGCCATGGCAGCATCTGTCTCTGAGGGATCCAGGCACCGTCTCTTGGGCTCTGCTCCTCAGTGTCTCAGTGAGAGAAAGGCCGTGGCTCTCTGATCTGCCCTCTCCACTCCTGATCTGCAGGGAGCAGAGAAGCCGCAGGCAGTGGTGAGCTGGAGTCGGTTTGCACCGGTTCGCTAGAACCGGTTGTTAAATTTAGAAACCATTTAGAACCAGTTGCTCCGCGAGAGACAACCGGTTCTAAAAGGGCTTCTAAATTTAACCGGCCAAAAGTGGCACCTTAGGCGCCGACTCCATGGGTGCTCCAGCCCTGGAGCACCCACGGGGAAAATTTGGTGGGTACAGAGCACCCACCGGCAGCTCCCCACCCCACCCCCGGCCACAGCTCACCTCCGCTCCGCCTCCGCCCCTGAACGCACCGCCCCGCTCTGCTTCTCTGCCCCCACAGGCTTCCTGCGAATCAGCTGTTCGTGTGAGAAGCCTGGGCGGGCTGAGAAGCAGGCGGCAGCTTCGCGCTCAGGCCCAGGGAGGTGGAGGTGAGCTGGGGCGGGGGGGGGGGGAGGGGCGCAAGGAGGGTCACCCGCGCTGCAGCAGGTAACCGGGGGGGGGGGGGAGGCCACACAGGGGAACCGCTCCCCGACCCAGCTCACCTCTGCCACCCTCGGCCTGAGTGGGAAGCTGCTGCCTGCTTCTCAGCTCACCCAGGCTTCCCACGCGAACAGCTGATTCGCGGGAAGCCGGGGGGGGGGGCACAGAGAAGCAGAGCGGGGCGGCGCGTTCAGGGGCGGAGGCGAGCTGGGGCTGGACCCACCAAATTTTCCCCTTGGGTGCTCCAGGGGTGGAGCACCCATGGAGTCACCGCCTAAGGCACCACTTTTGATGTGATCAGTGGGGGGAGCGGCCGCTCCCTCTGCTCCCCCACTAACTACGCTACCCCGCCCTTAGGAGCCAGAGGGACCTGCTGGATGCTTCCTGGGACCTGCCCCAGGTAAGCACTGCCAGGACTCCCCACCTCGCCCCCTGGGTTACCTGCTGCAGCGCGGGCAGCCCTCCTCGCGCTGGTCCCTCTGGCTCTTAGGGGTGGGGTAGGCACCCACTATTGTGGCCCACAAGACCCTCCTGCCCGGTTCTGCGGGCAGTCAGGGGACAGGGGAGGGGAGTGGATGGGGCAGGGATCCTGGGGGGCATCAAGGAATGCGGGGGGGTTGGATGGGGCAGGAGTCCCGGGGGGTGGGGGTGGGCAACAACCCCCTCGTGGGGTGAGGAGGGAACCCGTTGTTAAGATTTTGGCAGCTCATCACTGGCCGCAGGTGCTCTCTGATCTGCCATGTGCTCCCCAAGGTTCAGAGAGAAGAAAAGCCACAGCCCCTGTGAGAGACGGGGCCATATCTGCTACCGGCCTCGCAATGGCCGAGGACCTCCCTCCCTGATGAGAGGGGGAGGTTGCTTGCACAGCTCTTCTCTCACGGGTTGGTCAGAGTCTCTGTTGTTCCCAAATGCTGAGGATTGGGGGGTTGACACTGGATCAGACCAGCCCCTCTGAGCCCAACTCCCAGGCTAGCCCAGATTGAGAATTACAGAGCAATTGTGGCTTCTCCACAATTATAGTGGCACCAAAGTTTCAATTTAAAACAAGAAATTTAAACTTCGCTTAAGATCCACAGGACAAGTCAAATCCACCTGAAAAGTGGACGCCTGGGTCAATGCCTGAGATAGAGTGTGGGAGGGAAATTTGAAGCCATTTGAACAAGAGGTTCCAAAACAGAGCTCCTAAAAATGGAGCTGTGTCCAAAATAGCAAAATTCATGTAGGGTTAGGTGTTGAAAAGGCCCCAAAGGGAGTTGGGCACCCCTCACTCCTAGGCTTTCATGGTGGTCAGAGCCTCAGATGCTCAAGCACATTTGGAAATTCCTCCCCTTATGTTCTGCTGTTGGAAATGGCAACCATCTTTACTAAGGGCAGCCTCCCTGTCACATCCCAAGGGTAGACCAACCTAGAAGCCATCTTTCCTAAGGGCAGCTTCCCTTTCACATCCAAAGGGTACAGCAACATGGCAGCTATCTCTCTAGAGGGAAGCCTGTGACTATAAATAAAGCCTGAAGCTGCCCATGGGGAAGATGGTTGCCATGACACTACAGCCTTGGAATGTGAAAGGGAAGTTGCCCCTAGTAAAGATGGCTCCCATGTCCCATTGTTCCCAGTAAGATTGAAATTACAGGCTGCCTTCGGGGGAAATGGCTACTATGTAATTAAATACTGTGACTGTGAAAAGGAGATTACCCCTAGTAAAGATGGCTGCCATTTCCCATTGTTTCTGCCAGGATTGAAATTGCAGGCTGCCCTCTGGGTAATGGTTATTATTTTGCGAAAGCCTTGGGAGGCTGCCCATGGCATGGATGTCCAATTTCCCCCTTCTTTCAAATGGAAGTGAAGCCAAAGGTTGCCCACAGAGAAGATGGCCACCATGTGCCTGATGTGGTAGAGAGGTTGCCCCAAGTAAAAATGGCCACTTTTCCTTATTGTGGCCAGCAGGATTGAAGCCAGAGGTTTCCCGCTGGGAAATGGTTACTATTCCTGAAGGGCAGACTGTGGCTTCATTCTCCTTGGAAACATGGGAAATGGTGGCCATCTTTACTAGGGGCATTTTCCCTGCCACACCCCAAGGCATCACTGACATGGCAGCATCAGACCCATTGAAACAATGGGAAGCGGTGGCCATTGTTATGAGGATGGCCTCCATTTCCCCACATGCATGAGTGCCACATATATGAGTGCATAGACAATCCAGGAAGTTTTTGGAAAGCGTAGGGGACAATTTCCTGGCGCAAGTGCTAGAGGAGCCAACTAGGGGGGGAGCTTTTCTTGACCTGCTGCTCACAAACCGGGTAGAATTAGTGGGGGAAGCAAAAGTGGATGGGAATCTGGGAGGCAGTGACCATGAGTTGGTTGAGTTCAGGATCCTGACGCAGGGAAGAAAGGTAAGCAGCAGGATACGGACCCTGGACTTCAGGAAAGCAGACTTCGACTCCCTCAGGGAACGGATGGGTAGGATCCCCTGGGGGACTAACATGAAGGGGAAAGGAGTCCAGGAGAGCTGGCTGTATTTCAAGGAATCCCTGTTGAGGTTACAGGGACAAACCATCCCGATGACTCGAAAGAATAGTAAATATGGCAGGCGACCAACTTGGCTTAACGATGAAATCCTAGCGGATCTTAAACATAAAAAAGAAGCTTACAAGAAGTGGAAGGTTGGACATATGACCAGGGAAGAGTATAAAAATATTGCTCGGGCATGTAGGAATGATATCAGGAGGGCCAAATCACACCTGGAGCTGCAGCTAGCAAGAGATGTCAAGAGTAACAAGAAGGGTTTCTTCAGGTATGTTGGCAACAAGAAGAAAGCCAAGGAAAGTGTGGGCCCCTTACTGAATGAGGGAGGCAACCTAGTGACAGAGGATGTGGAAAAAGCTAATGTACTCAATGCTTTTTTTGCCTCTGTCTTCACTAACAAGGTCAGCTCCCAGACTGCTGCGCTGGGCATCACAAAATGGGGAAGAGATGGCCAGCCCTCTGTGGAGATAGAGGTGGTTAGGGACTATTTAGAAAAGCTGGACGTGCACAAGTCCATGGGGCTGGACGAGTTGCATCCGAGAGTGCTGAAGGAATTGGCGGCTGTGATTGCAGAGCCATTGGCCATTATCTTTGAAAACTCGTGGCGAACGGGGGAAGTCCCAGATGACTGGAAAAAGGCTAATGTAGTGCCAATCTTTAAAAAAGGGAAGAAGGAGGATCCTGGGAACTACAGGCCAGTCAGCCTCACCTCAGTCCCTGGAAAAATCATGGAGCAGGTCCTCAAAGAATCAATCCTGAAGCACTTGCATGAGAGGAAAGTGATCAGGAACAGCCAGCATGGATTCACCAAGGGAAGGTCATGCCTGACTAATCTAATCGCCTTTTATGATGAGATTACTGGTACTGTGGATGAAGGGAAAGCAGTGGATGTATTGTTTCTTGACTTTAGCAAAGCTTTTGACATGGTCTCCCACAGTATTCTTGTCAGCAAGTTAAGGAAGTATGGGCTGAATGAATGCACTATAAGGTGGGTAGAAAGTTGGCTAGATTGTCGGGCTCAACGGGTAGTGATCAATGGCTCCATGTCTAGTTGGCAGCCGGTGTCAAGTGGAGTGCCCCAGGGGTCGGTCCTGGGGCCGGTTTTGTTCAATATCTTCATAAATGATCTGGAGGATGGTGTGGATTGCACTCTCAGCAAATTTGCGGATGATACTAAACTGGGAGGAGTGGTAGATACGCTGGAGGGGAGGGATAGGATACAGAAGGACCTAGACAAATTGGAGGATTGGGCCAAAAGAAACCTGATGAGGTTCAATAAGGATAAGTGCAGAGTCCTGCACTTAGGACGGAAGAATCCAATGCACCGCTACAGACTAGGGACCGAATGGCTAGGCAGCAGTTCTGCGGAAAAGGACCTAGGGGTGACAGTGGACGACAAGCTGGATATGAGTCAGCAGTGTGCCCTTGTTGCCAAAAAGGCCAATGGCATTTTGGGATGTATAAGTAGGGGCATAGCGAGCAGATCGAGGGACGTGATCGTTCCCCTCTATTCGACATTGGTGAGGCCTCATCTGGAGTACTGTGTCCAGTTTTGGGCCCCACACTACAAGAAGGATGTGGAGAAATTGGAGAGAGTCCAGCGAAGGGCAACAAAAATGATTTGGGGTCTAGAACACATAACTTATGAGGAGAGGCTGAGGGAGCTGGGATTGTTTAGTCTGCAGAAGAGAAGAATGAGGGGGGATTTGATAGCTGCTTTCAACTACCTGAAAGGGGGTTCCAAAGAGGATGGCTCTAGACTGTTCTCAATGGTAGCAGATGACAGAACGAGGAGTAATGGTCTCAAGTTGCAGTGGGGGAGGTTTAGATTGGATATTAGGAAAAACTTTTTCACTAAGAGGGTGGTGAAACACTGGAATGCGTTACCTAGGGAGGTGGTAGAATCTCCTTCCTTAGAGGTTTTTAAGGTCAGGCTTGACAAAGCCCTGGCTGGGATGATTTAACTGGGACTTGGTCCTGCTTCGAGCAGGGGGTTGGACTAGATGACCTTCTGAGGTCCCTTCCAACCCTGATATTCTATGATTCTATATCCCCGTCCCCAGCGATAATTCATCCCATTCCCCAGTTTGTTCCATTTCCTCAGCAGGGCTCTCCTGGACTCTTCATACAGAAGCAACCAGCCCCCTCCTCCCCACTACCAGACAATCCCTTTGTCCCTCTTCTAGCCACGTGGGGGTGTCGCTGTGCCCCTCCCCACACTGCCCCCGTTCCCTGGGGGAGGCCCCTATTGAGTGTTGTGGCTCCATCTAGTTTCCAGGATGCTGGATCCGCAGCACCACATGTCCCATCCCTCTCTGTGTGCAGCCCATGCCATGCCTGGATGCCCATGGGATCATCCAGAGAGGGAGCCAGGACCCTGCCCGAGCGGGCAACGCAGGGGAATTTTCAGATCCCCTCCCCCATCCTCCGCAGACTGGGACTGGCTTCGAGGTGCTGACAAAGATTTCTCTGTCCACAACAGGCTGCACAGCTGTGGCAGGGGCACCGAGGCCATGGCCTAATCGCTTTTTGGGCAGGCCAAGCCCGAGTGGTGCTTCAACCCCACATGCCAGGTCACCATTCCACTCACTCAGGTTTGGCCCAGCTGCCCCTCTGTCATGATGGAGCGGTGGCTGGGCCATATTGGAGTGAGTGACATTGTGACGCAGAGCTGCTTACTCAGATTTGGAGGGGGTGGGAATATGGGCTGATGGGCAGGCAATCAGACGGCTTGGGGAGGGACTGCCTGACGGGGAAGAGGAGGATCTGCTGGGGGAACCGATGCCCGCCCCCAATCTAAGTGGCACTCTGCAGCCCCTGCTGTCCCCGCACAGCACCCCTCTCCCCTCCCAGAATTTCAGGCTGTAGCAATCAGCAGAGGGAGAACTGGGCCTTTGCACTGCAGCTCTTTATTGGAGTTTGCACATTCACAAGACACTCCATTCCCTAGGTGCAACCTCAGCCTCTCTCTGCGCCAGGCTGAGCTGACAGCAGGGAACACAAGTGCAGGGGAGCACAGGAGCAGGCACAGCTCAGGCTGGGAGTGCCAGGACATCACTTGGGGTGTGTGGCTGAGTCACATGACTGACCCCGTAACATCTGCTGTGTCTGTTTCTGGATGATGCTCCCAGGTGACTCCCGCAGGTCCCAGCCCTGGGTTATAAATAGACTCGGCAGAATTCCATTTTTACTTTTTATAATTTCAGTGGATCACATCTATGTTTATTTTAAAGATTTTTTTATTTTTTATCAGTGGAGGACATTACTGGGGGCAGGGGGTGGGGGTATCAGATAATATTTAATGACAGTAGACAAGATTGAAAAAGTTAAAGCTTTATAACCTGTGGCAAAGTTCCTCCTCTACCTTGGTGGGTCCTGCGCTTATGGGCAGATTTACTTGCCTCAGACATTCACGGCAGCCCTCAGTTTGGCCTCTTTTGCTAGGGGCTCAAACCTGCCGTTCACTCAGCTAACCTCATCACTGGCCAGCATAGGGAAAAGGAGGAGAACAATCCCAGCAGTCTCTGCTGACCCACCTAGTGGGTTAGGGGATAGGCCAGGGACTTTCCCCTCTGGCGGGACCCACAGTCCAGGTCACCTCCTCTTGTCTCAAATAGGGAGTTGAGGGGGATGGGGAGAACCTGGGCCCACCCTCTACTCCAGGTTCCAGCCCAGGGCCCTGTGGATTGCAACCATCTACAGTGTCTCTTGTGACAGCTACATGACAGCTACAACTCCCTGGGCTACTTCCCCATGGCCTCCTCCCAACACCTTCGTTATCCTCACCGCAGAAGCTTCCTCCTGAAGCCTGATCATGCTTGTACTCCTCAGTCCTCCAGCAGCATACCCTCTCGCTCCTTGCACACCCTCCCCTAACTGATGGGAGGTCCTTTTTAAACCAAGTGTCCTGATTAGTCTGCCTGCCATAATTGATTCTAGTATGTTCTTAATTGGCTTCAGGTGTCTTAATTAGCTTGCCTGTCTTAATTGGTTCCAGCAGGTTCTTGATTGCTCTAGTGCAGCCCCTGCTCTGGTCACTCAGGGAGCAGAAAACTCTTCATCCAGTGGCCAGTATATTTGTCTTCCACCAGACTTCTGTACCCCACTGCTCTGGGTCTGTCACAAACCGTTAAAACACAAATTGTCATAATCACATGTCAAAACATACACAGTAAATATCCTTAAATCAACCTCTAATAATGTCTCAAGCAGCATTTCTCTTAGTTTGCTTAGCTGCAAATTTCTATTATGATCGATGGAAATATTTTCTCGTGGGTTTGTGTGCGTGCGGGGAAATTGATGTTTACTGATATTTACCAATAACAAGCGAATCCGTCCAAGCCTAGTTCTAAACAAAGCACCGCGCTGCCTGTGAGTTGAGCACAGAGGTGGGGTCGTGGTTACTGACTGTGGTCACTGTTCCCAGCGCAGGAGTCTCTCCGCCCACCCCCCAACCCTGTCCCCACAGCCCGGCAGTATTTATAGACGCACAGTCCCAGAGTGATGCTGCACCTGTGATGCAATGACCTCCCCGTCACTCATCTGCCATGCTCATTTCTATCTTGGGGAAGGTTGCTGTGCTGCATTCTCAGCATGGCTGAGGGACTGGAAGAATAACCCCCAGTCCAGCCCTTGGTAGAGCAGGTGACAGTGCGTATTGTTCCAGGACTGGCCTGACACAGAGTAAAACACCAAACTGCAACTTATTTTCTGTATCCCCTTCGAACCACTTCATATTTAGACACTAAATGTTTTAAACTCTTTACAGCACAAACTTATAGCACAGGGCTGTAATGCAGAGCAGAGAGGGACTCCTCTGGAAAAGGAAAAGGGGTCCTACTAAAATGTCTGCCCCTAAGGCACAACAACCAGCAAGGGTAGTGAGTGTCTAGAAATCACAACCTCCAGGGAACACAGTGTGGGGATGGGGGGTGTCCAGAGTTCAGCCATTCTGAAAATTCCAGTTATCACTGTGAGCTCCCAGCGCTCCCTTCTGTGTGTGCCATACCAGAGCAGGGCCCACAGCTCTGGTCTGCTGGATCCAGCTCCCTTGCCCCGAACGGGGCCCAGCAGGAGTGAAAATTAAACCCTTATTAAGCAAATATGTCTCTGCTCACACACAGGGGCTGGATCCTGCCCTGGGGACACAAGTGTGGCCCCAGAGTTAAGCTGCTGCAGGCCGTGGAGTTCTTCTAGATTTACACACACACTTATCAGGGTCCCCTCCCCACACATCTGATCAATGAGTTACTCCCTTCAAGCCCCATGGACACGTTTCTGCACAACAGCATAATCTGCAGAACTGTCTGTAATTCTAGCTGACACTCCGACCTGTCCAAGGCAGTGGGATCCCCCAGATACCTCGGCCACGTCTCCTTCCTCTTCATCCCTGCCATTCTCCCACAGGGCCTTCTGGATGGGCTGAGCGATGGTTCTTTTCCTCAGGATGCAGGTGATGATCGGGGCAGACACCAGCAGGAGCAGGACCAGGGTGGAGCGGGATAGCAGGCCCTGGGACAGGGGATGGAACAGGTTTAGCAGTCTGAAGTTGGAGATGAATGTGCAACGAGTCCCCTCATAGCTCTGCGGTGCACTGGCCCTTCCACCAAGCGCACTAAACTAGGAGGAGTGGTAGATACGCTGGAGGGGAGGGATAGGATACAGAGGGACCTAGACAAATTGGAGGATTGGGCCAAAAGAAATCTGATGAGGTTCAATAAGGATAAGTGCAGGGTCCTGCACTTACGACGGAAGAACCCAATGCACCGCTACAGACTAGGGACTGAATGGCTAGGCAGCAGTTCTGCGGAAAAGGACCTAGGGGTCACAGTGGACGAGAAGCTGGATATGAGTCAGCAGTGTGCCTTTGTTGCCAAGAAGGCCAATGGCATTTTGGGATGTATAAGTAGGGGCATAGCGAGCAGATCGAGGGACGTGATCGTTCCCCTCTATTCGACATTGGTGAGGCCTCATCTGGAGTACTGTGTCCAGTTTTGGGCCCCACACTACAAGAAGGATGTGGAGAAATTGGAGAGAGTCCAGCGAAGGGCAACAAAAATGATTAGGGGACTGGAACACATGACTTATGAGGAGAGGCTGAGGGAACTGGGATTGTTTAGTCTGCAGAAGAGAAGAATGAGGGGGGATTTGATAGCTGTTTTCAACTACCTGAGAGGTGGTTCCAGAGAGGATGGTTCTAGACTATTCTCAGTGGTAGAGGAGGACAGGACAAGGAGTAATGGTCTCAAGTTGCAGTGGGGGAGGTTTAGGTTGGATATTAGGAAAAACTTTTTCACTAGGAGGGTGGTGAAACACTGGAATGCGTTACCTAGGGAGGTGGTAGAATCTCCTTCCTTAGAAGTTTTTAAGGTCAGGCTTGACAAAGCCCTGGCTGGGATGATTTAATTGGGGATTGGTCCTGCTTTGAGCAGGGGGTTGGACTAGATGACCTCCTGAGGTCCCTTCCAATCCTGATATTCTATGATTCTATGATTCTATGACATTGCACCAGGCAATGCCTTGGGGGAGCCTGTGAATGTCCCACGAGCCCAGCTGTTTAGAGGCCTCATGCCTAGCTCCTCACCCCGCAAGGATCTCACTCAGCACTGGTTCTTTGCCACCCTGTACCCAGCACCAAGGCAGGGACAGCTGGGGTTGGCCCCTCACCTGTGCCATGGAGCCCTTTCCAAGGGGCAGCAATGACACCATGGTCTGCTGCTGACCGGCACAGGGCAGGATCACAGCCCGGCAGCCACTGACTCCCTGGCCAGATGTTTGTGTTTGATGCTGCAACACAAAGCCAGGGCCCACACGGACCCTGACATTGCTGGGCTCCTCTCCAGGCCTCGGCACAGGGACACTCGTCCAGCCTATAGCTAGGGGCTCTGTGATAGGAGAACTGGCTAGTTCGTTTATCTCCCGGCTCTGCTGCATGAGGAATCCGAACCCCCGTCTCTGCCCCCACCAGGCTCTGCACAGCCATGGCCTCCATCACCATTGGGTAAGAGCCCAGCTTGCTCCACACCACCAGCCACAGCACTGGGACATGGCAGCCCCCAGCTTCCTGGGGAGCAGACGGTGGCATGTGGGGCTGCCTGGACATTTTACATTCCCCAGATGGAGATGAGACCCTGCGGCCACCTGCCCACCAGGCACCTGCAGTGGGGTAAAGTCTCCCCATTGAGATTGGCATGTGCTCCCCATGTAATCCCAGCCTAGCTCTTCTGCTTTCCTACAGGGAGATCCCACAGTAGGAAGCAAAACCATTTACCTTGGAACAATGTCCCCTCTCCAGAGCCATCACCATCTGTGGGGCAGATACACAGCGATTACACATCCAAAAGCCTCATACCAGTGAGATGTAGAACAGCAACAATTGCCAGTGAAATAAACAAGAGCGTGTCTAGAGTTGGGCACAATTTTTTGACTGAATTTTTTTTTGTCAAAAAAATGTAAATTCAGCAGCATGGAAACAATTAGTGAAGTTGTGTTGATTTTGCTGAATTGTTTCACTTGAAAAAAAAAAGCCTGAGTGAAAATCAGAAAAAATCAAACTGGTTCTTTCTGACATATTCAAAATAAAATGTTTTGATTTTTCAATTTGAAACTTTTTTTTTAGAATTTGCCTTTAATAATTCAAAGCTGAAAATATCAGCAAAACATTTTGCTGTGGGTCCAACGAAATGTTTCATTCAAGCTGAAATGATTCATTTTTTACTTTTCGATTCGCTGAAAATTTTGAAAAATTTCATTTTCAAACCGGGCCAAAATAATCCTCCACTCCAATTTTTTTAAATTGTGGCTGATCCAAAAACTCTGTTATTTGCCCAGCTCTGACTGCACCTGCAGTTGACATACAGGAAGACGTGAGAAAATCCACTAAGGAGAAAACCGTATAAAAACGAATTATGACCATAATAATATGGAGAGAATCACACAATGAAACCAGATTTAGCTCCATTGTGTGATTTTCCCCTGGCGTTCTGTGGAGCAAATAGTGGCACATGGGTCTGCCTGGACATTTATCCCCCTCCTGGACATATATCCCCCCCCACGGAGGTGAGACCCCGTGGCCTCCTGCCTACCCAGATACCTACGACAGGGTAAAGTCTCCTCATTGAGATTGGAGTGTGCTCCCCCTAATCCCAGACCAGGCCCCCCCTTTCCTACAGGGAAATCCCACAGCATTGAGCAAAACCATTTACCTTGGGGTGATGTCTCCTCTTCAGAGCTATCATAATCTGTGGGGCAGATACACAGCGATTACACATCACTTCAAACAGCTGACAGCCTCATACTGGTAAGATGTAGAACAGCAGTGATTGCCAGTGAGATACACAAGGACATGTCTAGAGCAGGGCTAAATCTTTTGACCAAAACATTTTTTCTACAAAAAATGTAAATTGGGTGATGCTGAAACAACCAGTGTATTCCTTTGATTCTGCTGAATTGTTTTGGTCCAAGAAAAAAGCGTAAAAAAAAAAAAATCAGAAAAAAACCAAAACGTCTCACTGCACCCTTCCCCTCCTTTCCCCCTCCCCCGCACCCAGTGATTGTAGGGGTATTAATCAGCCCCTGCACCTTGAATGGTCCCTTCAAATATGTGTTAACTGCTTATGTCAAACAATCTGGTGCACCTTGCATTTAGCTGTGACACTCTGAGTACCTGTCCCAGACCTGCAGAAGAACTTTGTGTAAGCTCGAAAGTTTCTCTCTCTCACCAACAGAAGTAGGTCCAATGAAAGATATTACTTCACCCAGCTTGTCTCTTTAATGTTTCATTTTGACATTTTCAAAACAGAGCTAAATATGCTTTCATTGAAGTTCATGGAAGGTTTGCCAGAGAGTTCAATGGGATAAGAATTCAACTGGGACTAGGAGGAGAATATTTGACTTCCATGGGAAACAAATTCCCTCCAAGGGCCTTCCCTTTACGACTGAGTTCTTGAACAAACAAGCTGTGTAATCTACATGAGAGAGACAGGACAGAACTGATATATTCAGAACCAAATTTGGAATTTTCTCTCTTGGTATTTGGGGTTTCCACTGGGATCAGGTTAGAATCAGGGGAGAGCTGCTATACATGTAAATGGGCACATGTGACGTCAGATAACTTAGCAGCATCACTGCCTGGGCACGTTTTCATATGGCCATAGCCCTGTCACTTCACACTGCATATGGGAGAAAATTTCCAGCAATTTTTTCCCTGACAAAAATGCAGATTTGATGGCACCAAAACATTTTCCAAATTTGTGTCAGTCTGGATGAATTATTCCTCAGAAAAACAAAACAAACAAACCCAGCTTCCCCACCCCAAACTATTTCAAAAAAGTCAAAATGTCAATATTTTAAAAACTAAACATTTCCATTTTTCTATTCAAAATGACTTCTCATTTTGCAATTTCCTTCAATTTTACTTTAAAAAATAACCCCTCCCATAACAATCTGTTCGAAATGAAAATCTTTGTTCAACTGAAAACAATATTTTTTTCAACTTTTTGATTCACTGAAAATGTTGAGAAAAATTTTCTGTTCAGGTCAGCCTGAAACAATTTCCCCCCCAGATGTTTTGGAATTGCCAGGAAACTGAAAAACCGTTATTCTCACAGCTCTGTTCCACACCTGTGTTTGCTGATGGCATTAGTAAAGTAAAGCAGACCATGACGACAAGGAACCTGGTGAATTTCAGGGTGACGGTTTGTCTATTTTCACGCTTTGCCCCACAGAGAAGATCACAACATTTTTTTCTTTTAATTAGTAGGAAAAGCCTGCGCTGCTTCATCGTGGAGCTCGGCCGTGGCTCAGAGGATGGTGCTTAGTCACTAAGAACACATGAACGTTCCCCCAGGGACAGAGTTCTCACCTGGGCAATGTTGGGGAAGGAGGGGGAAGTTTTACATCTTAACTCTAGATATCACGGTGTGACCCCAGCCTGTCCCAGCTCCCTGACCCCTCTGTACCAAGCCCACCATTAGTGCAGAGCATTACCGGCCACGTGCAGGTACCGGGCGTCACTGGGGAGAGAATTGTTCTCCTGGTTATTGTCATCCATGAGCTGGTAGCGGCAGGAAAAGGCCCCTGAGCTCTCCCTGGACACTGGGTGGGGTGAGTCGTAGACGAGTTTCCTTCCTTCCTTGGGCTGGACAGAAATCTCTTTCTCCTCTTTGCAGAAGACAATGCGGGTCATGGGGGCGTCCAAAGGGACTAAACATGACAGCATGGCCGTGTCCCCTTGGTGGGCAGACAGCCTGTCCAAGAACAGCCGTGGGGCAGGGAGAGTGCCTGGGGAGAAAACACACCAGTGTTAAAAACCTGGGGCCAGATCCTCCGCTGGTGTCAATCAGCAAAACTGCATTCTCTGAAATAGAGCGGGACCGATTTACACCAGCTGGGGATCTGACCCTCTGACTCCAGTGGAGTGTGGTTGAACCCGAGCCCTCCAATCCCTGCTGTGCTCACAGGGCCCAGTCACTCACCGGGAGAGCTGCAGATTTCCTGGCTCCTGACAAGGGAGCCTGTGAAATAAAAACAAAGGGGTCTCAGTGCAGGAGGGGAGGTGGAATGGGGAAATAAAGTGACTGGAGCTGGAAATACAGTCGCATCCTCTAAAGGAAAGTGAGTGTCTCTGGCCTTCCTGGGCCTAGGTAAATCTAGCTCCAGCCAGTAGAGAGAAATTCAGTCCCAGACTAACAATGGGCCACGTTCTGCCCCTGGGTTTGTCCCCTCGCCAGAGTCAGAATGAATTTGCTGGTAAGCTCTTTGGAGCCAATTTCCTCTCAGCACAGGTCGGATTTACAGGCACAAAGTAAAGCTCCCAGTGTGAATCAGCCCCTGGAGGATCCCAGCTAGGGATCTGCCCCTGTTGGAGCAATGGAGACAGGTGCATTTACACCAGGCAGGGATCTGACCCACAGTCTATAATTTGTCATTTGCTCGGGGAGAAGTCCGGGGTTAGCTGGTGAGTTTCAGTCTGAGTGCGGATAAGGAACGGCTCCCTGTACCAGCATGTAGAGCTTGCTGGACCCCAGACCCATGGCTGAAGGCTGGTGTGAGCATGTCAGAGACCCGCTGGAGATAGGCTAGGCCAATAGCTGACCCTGATCCCATGTCATGTTATGGGCCAGATCCTGCACTATTGGGGTCACTGAGAGCTCTCCCAATTATTGCAGTGGGAGCAGGGTCAGGACTGACATGTCCATGGCCCTGATCCTGCAGGCCGATGATACGTCCCTTTCACTCGCATGGGCATCCTTGACTTGAATGGGCTCTGGGCAGGCGTCATGGCCTATACCAGCAAAGCAATGTGCAGGATCAGGCCCATGAGCACATATGCGCTGGGGAAACACAGCTAGGAGAGTCAGTGGGAGGGTGAATGCAGGTTTGTCTCCTGATCCTCGGATCTTTAGCTCGGCATATTTCGCACCCACCATAAATATCAGCAAAGAGCCAGGATCAATTCAAAGAACCCCCCCGTGCAGTAGGCCCAGCTGGTATCCCCATTGTACAGGTGGAGAACTGAGGAACAGAGCGGCTAGTGGCTGCCCCAAGGTCACCCAGCAAGTCTGTGGTGGAGCAGGGAATTCATCCCTGGTCTCTAAAGTCCTAACCATGGACCAGCCTTTGGTACTGTTAATGATCACAGAAGTAATTAATGACTAACTGCAATTTTAATTAATTTAAGCTAGGCTTTTCAAAGGAGTCTAAGATAGTTCGGCACCCAAATCCCAGGGAAATCCCATCATTACCCCATAAAAACTAATCACATTTGGCCGCGTATGCGGCATTTCTGCTGTTTGCTCCCCTGTGCGAGGTGAATATGTAGCATTTTCCCTCCCTGGATGTCATACTGTGCAAATGGGCGTCCACTTCTGTGTCCAGCCCAGCCGGCTTGCACGGGCTAGTGCCTTTCGTGTGTCCAGCGAGTGGGATGGTGCGAATCTGCAGGGTTTGTTTGCAGAGATGGGAGCCCCAGAGTTGTGCCCACAGACATCTGCACCCCCATGTGACACGCTGTGGGTGTGAAGGTGGCAGTCACACCCGCACTCTGGCAGCCCTGCGGAGTGTTTATGGGGTGGTGGGTGAGGGCTCAGCATTAGGGTGCAGCCCTTGGAAAACGACAGAGCATTTCGGGGGGACACAATGACCTCGTTGCTGAGATTCAAAGCAGGGATCTAACCAGCGATTTCCCTGAGTCAGGTGGTGCTAATTAAACCCGCTATTGCCGCTATTAAATCGCTTGGAAGCCTTGAGGTGAGGAGTCAGGCTCTGATCCCGTGCAGTGCTGGCACTTTTGGGTCCACACAGCATGTTACCAGAGGACTGGACACTAATTAAGCAAACGATTCTCTGCCCGGTGATCTCACCCTTCCAGCTAAACCCGGCCAGCGCTGGCCATCCTCACAGAGAAGCCAGAGGCCCAGCAGCGGGATGCTCAGGGGATGTGGTGATAACAGCATGGTCTGGTGATGCTGCAGGGAAGGCCTGCTCCTCAGAGTCTCAGCGGGAGACATCTCAGTGTCTCTCTGATCTGACCTCTCCCCCTTCTGATCTGCAGGAAGCAGGGAGCAGAGAAGCGGCCAGCGCTCTCTAGTCTGTCTCCTGGCCCTAGGGTTAAGGTATGAAAAGCCACAGACTCTCTGATCAGGTGGGGCTGTGTCTGCTATGGGCCTGGCTGCGGCCAGGGTGACACTCGCTCCCTTGTGCGGGTGGAAGCTGCTCTCCCAGATCTTGTCTCATGGGTGCTGGGCAGGTTCTCTGATGTCCCCAAGCTCTGAGCTCTGGGGGTTTGGGTACTGGGTCAGACCGGCCCTTCTGAGCCCAGCTCCCAGCCTTTGGGTCTGATGCTGGATCAGACCAGCCCCTTTGAGCTGAGCTCCCAGGATTTCAATTTTCATACAGACTGTACTTTTCCTGTATCAGACGCCACACCCTTGACGTTGGGCACAGAGGGGCAGGTCTGATCCAGTATCAGACCCCTGTAGTGAAAACTGGGCCTACACATTTACCCTAATTGTGAGCTTAACTGTGGGATAGTGGATAAAGGTTTATAAAGTGCCATAGTAACCTACAAGAAGCCATGTTGATGGGAAAAGCTGCCAAAGGGAGACAGAAAGACTGAATTAGTCCAAATAAAAAGGCTTAGTGTTATAATTCAATCACTGTATTGAGGTCATGCTTGATAAACAGGAGAAGTGTGGGAATGGAAACTAACCAATACTGGTGTGTCAGAAATCAGGCTCATTTGATAGAGATTTACTTACTCAGCAGATGGGTCTGGCAAAGCTTTATTAAGCCAAAACACTCAGTAAGCAGTGATTAATTACTGCCAAGAGGGAAGCTCATCCGGAAAATTTCATCACAGTTGCCTCCACCACTGGAGATTACAGCTTTAGCATTCCTTTGTAACACAGACTTATTTATAACATTTTTTATACATCTGTATTCATTTTTTATTTTTATGTTAACTTTCCTCTTCTGTCAGTACAGGTTTAGTGTGAGTTTCAACCAGCTTTTTTCTAGCTTTATAGTTAGTTTTATTTTTTGTTATTGGTTTCACAAACATGATTACTCTGCAGTTTCTTACATGTGCGCAGTTTTTACATATGCTGATGCTGTTAATATTAGAACAGATTTTTAAAATTTACTGCAGGCTTTTATCAGGCCTAAATATGGCTTCTCTTCCTGGTGAACAAAATAATGAGGGGGTGGGCTATGCTGCTCATCACACCCTTTTGAGGTCCTTAAAAGTAAAAGATTTGGTGACAGGAGGGAATCAAGCTGTCCATCAGCCACAATGCTGTCTGACTCAAAGACAGAAGAACTGGACGATGCAAGCTTCACTGCTATGGCACCTCACCCAAGGATGCCAAAAATGGTGTGTTAATTTTGGTGGAATATATGCGCCCAAAGAGTTAACATGTTCATGTGACCCTGTCACTGTTTAATATTGGAGAGTGACAGGGCCATGTTAATACCTTTAACTATTTGGGTCCCTGTGCTGGATCAAACAAGCCCCTCTGCACCCAACTCCCAGGCCATAGGTTGCAATATTGGGTCACGCTAGCTCCTCTGGGCTGACCTCTGAGGCTGTGAGATCATTTGGTACTGAAGTGATGACTATTTCTAGACCAAAGTGCAACTCAAAGGCTAGCCATTTGTGGCCAGTGCCTACTGTGATGGTGCACCCCATAAAGCTTTCTGGAAATATGCTTATGAATGTATATATGACATAACTGGAATATGTTTTATGCTACATATGCCACATAACATATCTATGTAAAGGTTATGATCTACTGAATATATTCATCCTATTTGTATGCATGTGTCATTATTGTATTCGAAGTTATGAATATTGGCTGTATACTTGTTTGATTTTAAATAGCCTTAGTAAGGCATTTGGTCAGCTTCTTTAGAAAGGAATTTGCAAGTTAAATGCCCGATCAAGAAGCACTTAATGGACAATGGATCTTGGAAGGCTCCAATCCACATAAGAAGTCTACAGGAGGACATTCAAGATAGCATGTGAGCCATGGCTGCTACCTGTAAGTTCTGAGTCATGCATGGACATGTGACTTGCCCATGTGACTCCAAAACTCCATCTTGGAATTCTACACAGGAGGAGGGAGGGGTATCCCCCACAAGATAAAGTCTATTTAAACCCCTGGGAGACCCCTCCATTTTGTCTTCAGCTGGGACAAGAGATAGTCTCTCCACCCCTAAGAATACCTGAAATAAACAGGAACAAAGGACAGTAACTACAGGGGGTGTGAGTGATTGCTGGACCCAGACTAGAAGGAGACTAGTATGTAAAAGGAACCTTACTGGAATTCCTCTGAGGGTGAGGTTTTTATCTGCATTCAGTTTTCTTACTGTATTAGACATAGACTTGCATGTTCTATTTTATTTTGCTTGGTAATGCACTTTGTTCTGTCTGTTACTACTTGGAACCACTTAAATGCTACTTTCTGTATTTAATAAAATCACTTTTTGCTTATTAATTAATGCAGAGTATGTATTAATACCTGGGGGGGGGGTGCAAACAGCTGTGCATATCTCTCTATCAGTGTTATAGAGGGGGAACAATTTATGAGTTTACCCTGTATAAGCTTTATACAGGGTAAAACGGATTTATTTGGGGTTTGGACCCCATTGGGAGTTGAGCATCTGAGTGTTAAAGACAGGAACACTTCTTAAGATGCTTTCAGTTTAAGCCTACAGCTGTTAGGGGACGTGGTTCAGATCTGGGTCTGGGTTTGCAGCAGGCTAGTGGGTCTGGCTCAAACCAGGCAGGGCACTGAAGTCCCAAGCTGCCAGGGCAGGAAAGCAGGGGCAGAAGTAGCCTTGGCACATCAGTTGGCAGCCCCAAGGGGGTTTCTGTGTTCCAACCCCTCACATCTACAATGAGCTCCACTCAGGTGCCTCTTTGGGAGCTAAGCACTGTGGAAACTTAGCCCTGTGTCTCTGGGGCAGCTCAAATAATGGCAGTGAGAATTGTTTGATCATTGGGGAATGTGCATTTTCCCCTCTTCCTCCCACTCCAAAGCAGATCAGCTGTGGTTGCTCAAACTTCTCCAGAAAATGCATCCCTGGGCAGAGACCAAGCCTGGTCATTTTCACCACACAGGCAAACTCTGAGTAAAGCTACAATCACCTGAATACAAGATTTAAAACAAAGCTGTTTTGGAAGCTACTCCTGCTGCGGGTTCTGACTGCACCGCGTCGCACCTGATTGTGCAGTGTGGGAAAGGCATTGCCAGCTCGTCCCCAAGGCAGCTGGGTTTATAGTATGCTGGGAGGGCTGCAGACGTGCCCCTTGATTGCAGCAAAGCAGTCTGATGGGGATTGATTGCTGGAGAGGCACCACCTGACCCAGATGGTTGTCTATGGGGAGAAAGAGGGGTACAGGTGAGAGACAGCAGGACATTTTGACACCTTTAATAGAACATACATATGCGGCAGATGCTTCCCCTTTCAAATACATCCAAGCCACTGCCATCTTCTAGCAAAGACACTGTGACTGACCTGGCATTGTATCAAAGACAAGGACTTTAAGAGGTATGGCACTTGCTTTAGCTGTGTGCGATTTATGTTCACCTCTCCTTCCAGGACTGGTGCATAAAGTTTAATTAAAGAACTGCACTAAGGCTCCACCCAAAGTCGATGTCTCTGATTTCTCCTCCAATAAGAAACCGACCTGCATGGCCCCGAGACTGGCCATCGCTTTCCAAAGGGCCACATGGTGATGAAGCCTCAGAGGACAGCTGGGAACACTGTGCCCCCAATATGGAGCAATCACAGATGGGTCACACTTGGGCCAAATCCTGATCCCATTGAAGTCAAGGGCAAAACTCCTGTTGATTTTAGTGGTGCCAAGATTTACTTCCTAGCTTTGGAGCTAGATTTCGTGCTGACATAGCAATGCTCTCACGAGAACCCCTCCCGATGGTGTTTAGTTGTTAAAGCGTTTTGTCAGCTGCAGATTGATGAAAACCGGGGGACCCTGGAGTCACTTTAGAGGCCTCTGTACCAGCAGGACTTGGAGTTCAGGTTTTGTTTTAAAAAAGAGGCCCCTTGGCTGTGGATTTTCAGGTCCCAATCATTGTGTTAAGCATTGAAAGACACACACCAGGGGACACTGTGCTTTACACACATTGATTGTCAGGGCAAAACTACACACCACCAGTAATAGCTGTGCTGCCCACTGTGTTTGGTTCCAAGACTGAGGGTCTCCAGTGAAGGAGGCCTGAGAATGTGAAGCCAGAATCTGAGGAGCACCAGCAGAGCTGTGGGTGGGTGGGAGCCCAGGGCTGGGACAGCAGGACGCAGAGTGTCAGGATTGAGAAGAGAAAATATAACATGAGAAGAAATTGCAGGAAGAAAGAACAAAGCCACAAGCCACCTAAAAATACGCCTAGCCTGAGCTGTGGTCAGGAAGTGAGTTCGTGCGACTCTAGAGACATGTACTGCTGGTGCAATGCACAAACACAGAGACCTGGTCACAGGCCACCCCTGGGCTGCGGTTACTCTATTACCAGAAGCATCTCCAGTGCAAAAGCTGCTCCCCTGGTCCCTGCAGGCCTGGCTTCGCTAGCAGCTCGTAGCCCTTTGTACCACGGTGCTGAGGAGTATTTTTAACAACACAGACCCAGAGTGAGGCTGCCCCCGAGACACAGAGACCTCCCACCACCCATCTGCTGCGGCCTCTTCTACCTCAAGGACTCAGCATGGCCGGGCGGCGGGGAGAGCGGCACCTGCATCCCCTGCACCGTGTCCCAGCCAATGCTGATGCCCAGGGGCCATGGCACAGAGTCACTAGGCCAGACTGCTCCCTATGGGGGGTGCTTTGCACTGCACCTGCCAGCCCCAGAGTGACCCTAAAGCGGGTGCAACTGGTCCCAGCAGGGTCACCCCAGTGCAGGGATTCTGTGCAAAGAGCTGCTCTGCCTGCTCCTACACCTGTCCCTGTCCCAGCTGCTGGCACAGGGGGCGTGGCCTGATGTAAGGGGGTGTGGCCAGGACTTTTCTGAGCCCAGCCAGTCCTTCACTGCTGTGTCAGCCCCTGCCCATGGGATGGCTGGTGTGAGTCAGTGCTCAGCTGGGTCTGGGGGGTGGGGACATAGTCTGTAGGGAGCAGAGCAGCCTCTGGCTAACCAGGCGCAGGACGGAGCTCCAGCCCCCGGCTGCTCTGCCAGACTACGAACTCTGGGCCCCTCAGCCTGGGCTGGTGCTGCTGTTGCCTGATCTATTAGTTAGTTATTGATCAGGTTATAAATGTGGATCCCCCTGCTAGCACTCTGTGATTTGGTATGTTCTTGCCCCAAGACCAGGCTCTGTATTATGTGAGTCACTGCTTTGGGGGCCCCGTGGGGCACGACAATGACGCTCGCACTCAGGGAAGACCCTCTGTAACTTGAAAAGTTTTATCACTACAATGATTGGTCCAATATGTAAAATAACCCAAACATATCAAGGGATGTAATACAGCCCCATAAGTGCCGCCCGCCCCACCACCCGCTCTGTCCTTGGGGAGAGCTCTGAGGGTGGAGACAGATCCTGGTCCGACCCTGGCATGCCAATGAAGAACTCCAAGGGCTGTACCTGCAACCAGATGTTTTCATAGGCCATGATGGTCCTTGTGCATCTGTGTGCATAGCTCTTCCCTGATTTTCTGTATCTTCACTTCCTCACCCTCATCATGTTGTGGTGCCCTTATCCTATAGGTTACTATGTTAATTAGGTTATACTAATTAACATATGTGTAAATTGGATTACTGTGGGTACCTGTGGTTGAGCATCTGCTGATATTCCCCTCCAAAAATACCCTAAACTGGCACAAACAGTCTTCTTGCAGTTACCTTTCAGCAGTTTGCAACACTTTTGGTTATTACAAAACAATAAACACAGTCTTATGCCATCTTGTGACTTAAGGTCACTGTTATTTACTTACTTATGCTAATTTATTGAGCATCTCCTCCTGGGCCTCGTACAAGGCCTTATACTTATGCTAACTGCTTGAGCTGTTCTTATAGCACTAGGCCTATATGTCTGTTGCGTTCCTGTGGTTAATATCTTAGCCTTTTATCTTATTCTTACTATGTATTGTACCGCTATACCGCCCTCCCCTGGGTTAGCCTTTACACACGCAGCCATGGGCCTGCTCAGTGCCCAGCAGGTTGAGTGGGGCCCCCACAATCGACCCCCACCCAGTGCAAACATCTCATGTCAAGTGCTGGTACAAAGAGCACCCAGAGAAAGCCACCCAGGTACTACACCAGCGCTCCTGAGAGCCCCTTATCTATTAACTGGCTATGGATGTGGACACAAGGCTAGAGCACTGCTGTAACATTGGATATGGCCCAAACCAGCAGCCAGTGATGGCAACCTCTCCCCTCCCCCAGCTCAGCTGTGCTGGTAGGTGCATGAGCAGGGGGAACTGAGACAAGTGAATCAGTTCTCTTGGAGTCTGGGACAACGCAGATTCATAGATTCCAAGGCCAAAAGGGACCTTTGTGATCCTCTGATCTGACCCTATATGTAGCACAGGCCTGAGAACTGCCCCAAAATAATTCCTAGAGCAGAGTTTTTAGAAAAACATCCCATCTTGATTTAAAAATGGTCACTGATGGAGAATCCACCACTACCCTTAGTAAATTGTTCCAGTGGTTAATTGCTCTCACTGTTAACAATTTATGCCTTATTTGCAGTCTGAATTTGTTTAGCTCCAACTTAGAACCATTGGACCATGTCAGACCTTTCTCTGCTAGACTGAAGAGCCCATTATCAATTATTTGTTCCCCGTGTAGGTACTTACAGACTGTGATCAAGTCCCCCCTTGACCTTCTCTTTGCTTGATTGAGCTCTTTGATTGAGCTCCTAGAGTTCATCTCTATAAGGCAGGTTTTCTAATCCTGTAATCATTCTCGTGTCCACCAAATGCATCATGAACCTCCATGATGTTCTGTCCTGAACCAAATCTGGTGCCTTGACAGAAATGTCTGTTGACACCGGCAAGTTATAATCTTTTGTGTCTTCCCGGGCATCTTTTCCATCCTGCTTTGATTGGGCTTTTCACTGGCTTGAGACAAGGCCCTGCCCATTCCTGTGTCGGGGTGGGTCAGGTCCATTACTCCACTGCATCTGGTGGCCCGTGCTGGGGGTTCTTTCCTACTTCCTCCCCTGAGCGGGTGCACAGTCCAACTCAGATTCTAAACCAGAACAAATTAACCTCTTAGCTGCTGGAGGAAAAGTTCAGCAAAGCTCGTCTATAGTGACACCACTGAGGATATTACTGTGTGGGGGGGGACTCTCCATGCCCAGCCCATCCATCCAGGCCCCTCTCTGTGCTGAGCTGTGATGGAGAAGGGCTGGGAGGGCACAAACTGACCCCAGTGGGCTCTGGTGGGTGGGGAGGTGAGACAGTTCTTGGGTACCCAGGACTGAGTCACCTTCTTGCCACCACCACCCCCACTTCCAGCGTGCAGAGTCTGGCTTGTGCCTGGCTCCCTGAGACCTTGGGGGTTTATCGCCTTCCTCTGCAGTGTGGGGTGCAGGTCACTTGCCAGGATTATCTGGGTGTATCTCACTAAATCATTTCCCTGGCATTGCAGGGGCCTTTGGTGTTGGTGCCCTTCAGTCCCTCCTGTTCCCTGCCTCTGGGGCACAACAGTCTCTTGGAGCTGTAATACCTTAGTCTAATCCATGTTGCTGGGATCGGTGCAGGAGCGACTGGGTGGGTTTGTTGGCCTGTGATATGTAGGAGGTTTCGCTAGATGTCCTGGTGGTCCGGTCTGGCCTTAAACTCCATAACTATGACTCCTTTTTATGACTCCTGGGTGCCTCTAAGAGGCAGTACTTCCCCTCTCGCAAGCACAGAGTCTGAGTGTAGCAAAAGCCTTTTAATAACAGAGAGAAATAATGTGGCATTATGTTGGGGAAACACCACCAACAGGATTCATAACACAACCCATGAGCCAAAACCCACCCCAAGCAAATTGGGCCGTGTTCTTTGGTTCTTGAGTCCAGCAACCCAAAATCACCCAAAGTCCCAAAAGTCCAAAGACCCAAAAGTCTCTGTCCCTGGTCAGGGCAGCCCCACAGTTTGAAAGTTTATCTGCAGAGTTTTACCTCCCAACCTGGGTGGAAATGGGGGGCATTAAGGGGCATCTTACGTGGTCCGAAGCCGACTACCCAACCTGTCTGTGGGGCTCCGCTCCACTCCACCAGCCTCCCCACAAATTGCTCTGCTCTGCCAGCCGCAGCACCAGCCATCCCGCAAGCCACTCCCACCATCCCACAAACTGCTCCGCTCCGCCAGCCGTCCCACAAACTGCTCCACAATATATCTTCAGCCCCTCCACTACTACTTAACACAACACTCACTGATTTCTGCTCTTAGCAATTTTAGCTCTTTAGTGATTTCAGCTTATAGTAGGGGAGCCTCAGTGCTGGTACACCATTAGCCCAAAATGAATTCAGCTTAGTAGCCTATAACTAGACTCATAGTAGAATCAAAACTAGCTCTGATATTCCCCCATAGAGAGAAAAATGTGCAACTAGCATATAGGTCCCTCATCAGGGAGTAAGGGTATACCACCAGGTATCAATACCTACCCCCAACCTCTCTCTCAAGTCACTGGGTTTTGGAACCCATGACCCTTGCCTAGGGAGTGATGCTTAGTTGATGGTGAGTCCCTCCATCATAACAAAAGGCCAAGTACAGTTCCACTCTCCTTGATTCACGTAATCAGGATAATAACAGTTTATTCTTCCTGCCCCAATAACAGAGAAACTGGGGCTCCTACAGCAGCCAAGTGACCATCTAGGCAGGGTGGGTGTGTCTATGCAAATGAGATCAGCCCCTGAAGTTCTTTTCCACAACCCACAATGACTCGCCACCAGATGTCAGGGTAGAGCTCATCCTGACTCTGCTTACATAAATAAAATCAACGACGGGTGAAATTTCAGCTCTGACTTGCACCTGTGTTACTGGAGTGATGCAATTAAGGTTGCAGAGATGTCAGCGAAAGCCTGATCTGCCCTGGCACTCACTTGTTTTGCTCAGCCCCAGGCTCCTGGTGCTGCTGCTATTTTTAGTTCTCGGAAGTTTCCGTTTCAAACCCAGCCCCAAATAGAACAAACGGCCCCAGTGAAATGTGTCCATTTAGAGAAGCTGTTGGGACTGGGAGGAGAATTTCTGACATTCAGCAGGAGAGCAGGTGCTGTGACCGTGAGCCAGCGCTGCGCTGGTCGTGCTGGGGGAGTGACGTGTGAACAGACCCCACGGCCTATAGTCTAAAGCTGTGACCGGACATCGGGATCAGTGCTAGGGTGTGTTATTTTTGAACACCTAGATCAAGCAATAGATAAATCTCTCCCCTTGCAAAGTTGGCACTTCCCCTTGCTGGGCTGATGCCGAGACAGCATTAAGTGTTAGGTGAGTGACAGCAGGTCACTGAAAGAAGGCTGTGCTAGGTGTTATCATGTGCCCAGCCCATGGACTCCAGGGGAGCAGCTGTGTGCACCTGCCCAGTGGGGATCTGGGTGTGCTGGGTTGGGGTGGGAGCTCTGGGCAGGCTCAGCCTAGGGGACATTCCCCAGGGGTCCCGTCAAGCCATGGCAGATCCCATTGATCTGTGGATACAAGTCCCTGCTACAAGGCCTGACAGAGGGGCCAGCTGGTCTTGTGGTTGCATCGCTGGGACTTGGGAGATCTGGATTTAATTCCTGGCTCTGCCTCAGGCTCCCTGGGTGACCTTGGGTAAGTCACTTAAGACCAGGTCGTTCCACCCTTGCCTGTGGTGAATAATACCTCACTCCGTGAGCTCTCCCCTGGCACTCAGTGGGGCGACTCTCAGATCGAGGGGCTGTTCACCGTGAATGGGGTGAGGCACTTTAGTGCTTTAGCTCTCTCTGTGCCACCACTCCCCATGTGTAACCACGGGCTAGTCCGACTGCACAGGGCAGGGTTGGGAGAATAACCCCATGAGCGTGGGCGGTGCTGGGGAGCATATAAGTAGGTGGAGAACTAGAACTTATATCCACTGATGTCCCCAGGGGAACCCCGCTGCTGCAGAAGGGGGTGGGGTCAGGAGGTGATGGCTCATCTGGGGGTGGGGTTGGTCCTGCATGTCCTCTGCCACTCTTCGTGTTAGTGCTCGGCAGGCTGCTGTAAGTTGGGGCATGGTCTGAGATACCAGAAAGCACAGCGTGGTACTGAGCTGAACACAGGTGCTTGGGGAGCTGGGCCCACGTGAGAATCACAGCGGCTCCTCAGACCCCTTTGCTGAAATGGGAATAGCCCATACCCTTGCCCTAGGCCTGCAGGTGCTAGAGAGATAGAGAACAAGTCATCCCCAGCCAGGATAGCCTCTCTCCTGCCCCTCCAGCCCTGGCCTCTCTGTGGCACTGGCTGTGTGGGGATGGGAGAGGATGAGGGGCTCTGTGAGTGTCCCTGGGGGGTGCTGGGTGCCTAGTGGGGGTGGGCTACGGGGGAGTGTCTCCCAAGGAGCAGCACTTACCCCTCTGCTTTCTGCTAACTCTCTCCCCAGGTGCCAGCATCGGGCAATTTGGTGCAGCCAGGGTGAATCGTAGTGTCGATTGAATCCTGACCGTGAATTTCAGGCTCAGGATCTGGGACATCCCAGCAGGAATTTGCGCCATGAGACACTGTCCAATGCTGGAGCGTATCAGGGCTGTCCTCAGTGCTGGGGGGTGTGAGCCGGGATTTGCATTCCTCTCTCTGCCCTTTGGGCGTAGGGAGCAGCCTCAGAGATTGTAATGCAGAAGGGATCGCTGTGATGACCTGGTCTGGGCTCCTGCGATTCCTGCTTCCCGCCCAGAACTTCTGCCACTGCAAGTATTGCTTTTATCTACCCTCGAAAAAGACAAGATTTCTCTCTTCTTCTGCCCAGTTTTCTATCTCTGCCTGCTCCTGCCTGAGTTTGAGCTGATTGCAAATTTTTGAACAAAAACATGTTTAGTAGAAAAATGAGCTTTTTTTTTAAAATCAAAATTTTTACAAAAAAATGCAGGATTCTTTCAAAATTTTCTATTCTGTGTGCAAAAATTTGGTGGATACTTATATCAAAGTGGTCACTAAAATTGTCTGTTTACTGAGAACTAGGTTTTTAATAAACAAATTAAATTATTATTTTGTTGACATTTGTTGAGAATTCTGATTTAAAAATATTAATGGCAAATTGTGCAAAAATAAAAACCAATTTCATTGTGAACCAGTGAGATGCTAACCAATCCATGTATTTTTTGCAAAATTGTTTCTCCATATTCTGACCAGTTATTCTGCTGCAGTGTCAGTCTCTCTTTGTTGGGGTTTGGGGGTTAGCAGATGGTCTTATTTTTGTTTTAAAGCTTCCTCGGAAGCAGGAAAACGAGACTTCAACATACGCCGTCATACGGAAAGTCCGTGGCAGGCCCAGCTAACGCTCTGACTTCTGAAACACAGCACAGCCTGCACTACCCATCTGCACTGTCTCTGAAATAGTGGGTGCCGAAGAGGCCTGTGGCTTCTATATGGGCTAGTCGCTGCGTAGCCTTAGAACCCTGCAAAGTTTTAGGGGAAGTCTTTCTCCTCCGTGTCTCTGCCTTCAGACCCATCCATGCTCTTACCTGCTCTCCAACATATCAGTGCTGTCTGCATGCATTTCTCTTAGCCCCTTTCTCCCCATCTCTGCTCCCCTCCGTTGTCTGGAGTTTTCTAGACACCAGGGCAGATGTTAGTGTGTTTATTCCCTTTGCAATAAAACTGCAGTGTGAATTTGTGCAATGATGATTCCTTCTTGGATTCTCAGGAGTACTGGTCCCCTCCAGAACAATGGAGTTCTGCCAAGGCATAGACCCTGCACTCCCCACAGGCCTGGGTTGGCCAGGCAGGAGCTGGGTACAGCACACAGTGGGGAGATGAAGGTCTCCAAGCATCTCTTGATCCTCAGTGTGTGAAACTCAAACACACGGGCCCTAGCGTTTGTCCCCGCGCAGTACTCCCCGGCCAGCCGGCACGTGGACAACAGGGGCTTACCTCAGAGCTCTCATCTGCCAAACCAGAAACTTCCTCATGGGAACCTGAGCAGAGCCATCCTGGACTGAAGTCTGGCCAGGAGCAGGCCCCACAGGCAGGGATGCTGCACAGCCCAGCAGCCTGGCAATAACAGGGAGCAGCAGCTTCTCCCCTCTCAGTCTCTCTCTCCCTGCCCCCCTAGCTGGGGCATCCCTAGGGCCTCCGCGCTACAGCTGGGGTCAGTTTCCCCATTCCTGGGCCCAGGCAGCCCCTCGTCACTGCCTCGCCCCCTCAGCCAGGGCTGCAGCTCCCGCAAATCCTGGCCTGCCTCTGCAGGGTGCATGCGCAGCAGGGGGAGTCGCTGATACCCTGCCTAGAGCCAGGTTGTGGGATTGCTGGGGAACCTCCCAGGACATTGCTGAAGGCTGGGGGTTACGGCCATGCTGGGTCCCCGTTGGGCTTCCATCTCCCCTCTAGATGGCGCGAGAGCCCCACTGCCCTCCTGCCGGCTGTTTGTTCTGACCATCCCCGTCCCCCTCTGGGTTCCCTGTCAGGGCTTGTCTGAGTCTCTTGTGTGGTTTGCATGGCTTTCTGCCTGGACAGGCACCTCTCACCCCAGGGCCAAAGATCTTAGTTTTGAGCTTTCACCTAGACCCCATTCCTCTCCCAGAGCTGGGGATAGGACCCAGGAGTCCTGACTCCCAGCACCCACTCTCTAACCCTCAGACCCCACTCCCATGCCACTGCCAGAACTAGAGTTAGGGGCTGTCCATAAAGTACATAACACATTGGTGATTTTCAACACCCACCAACACTTTGTAACACTGAAACAACCATGCAAATTTAAGGACCCCCCTTTCCCCTGCAAAGCATTAGGTAATTTACAAACAGGTCCCCATGGAACCCAGCAGTTCTGACTCCTAGGTCCCCTGTTCTAACCCACTGGGTCTCACTCCACCCCTCAAATAGAGCCTGGAATCAGGGTTCCAAACCTTCCCCGTTCTACCATTAGATCCTACTCCTCTTCCAGAGCCAGGAATGGAGCCCAGCCAGCCTGCTGCCTAACCTTATCATCGCACTCCTAGACCCTGCTTTTTCTGTTTCCCTTTTGAATTAGCTGCAGCAGTGACCATTTACCATGCAAATGTGGGACTCAAACAGTCAGCTGAGCACAGCCCAGCCCTGTGCTCTAGATAGCTCTGATAATGTAACTGAAAGGCCAGGCATGAGTAAAAGTGAAACACTGTTTAGCAGCAGTCAGTCTAATAAGGTGTTTGAACCCTTAATGTTCTGGTGCAAAACCAGAGAGTCATTCAGCTACACAGTCACCGAAACCCAGCCATTCCATTGCCCCTTGAAACCAGTCTGAGACGTCCAGCCACACAGTGCTGATGGACCAATAACATCGGGTTGTGAAACACAGAAGTCCCACTGAGGGCAGTTCTACGCTTAAAACCCTGCATCTGTGGTGCTGTAGTGCTTCAGCGAAGACGCCACTACGTCCACGGGAGGGCTTCTCCCATCAGTGTAGTTAATCCATCTCCTGTTGACTTAGTGCTGTCTGCCCGGGAGTTAGGCTGGTTTAACTGCATGGCTCAAGGGTGTGGATTTTTTATACCCCTGAGTGACATAATCATACCAACCTAATTTCCTAGTGTCGACCTGGCCTGAGATTTATACTGCAGTTGCTGGATTCAGAGCCGGAGTATTAACCGTTACACCATGGAACTGCACTGCCTTTCACTCTGTCCAGGCTAAAGTTTGAGGACCTGTTGCAACTCTTGATTTCCAGTTAACTGGAGCTAGGTAAAACACCTTTGCAAATGTTCATCTAGACACCCACAAATAGTTGCTTCAGACACATGGAGAATCTGTGGTTGCACTTGGGTCACCCACAAATGCGTGTGGAGTGTCTGGATTAGACTTCTAACTGTGGTAGTTAACTTGAATTAATTGGTAATGAGTCAACTTGAGTTACCACAGGGCCACAGGCTATAGTCTAGACAAACCCACTGGGAATAGCTAGATTGGATCAGAACTGAGGTCTGTCTTGTGACGTAGCCTGTCTCTGATTGCGTCCAGAACCAAATACTTCAGATGAAGGTGTAGGACTCCTGCAACAGACCGTGATGGGTGAACCTGATGGTCCCAGCCTGAAGTCAGGTAGTTAGAGGTTGGTTTAAGCCCTGAAGCATGACCTATAGAATCTCTTTCATACTCTTTGATTTAGCAGTAACTATTATAAACTCTGGATCTTCTCGCTATCCATAAAAATGTCCAGTCCCTCTTTGCATCTTGGTAAAGTGAGTCAGAATTTCCCTTTCCCCCTTGTAAAATGTTGACTTTTCATAAAACAAACAAACAAACCAACCCTGATCCACTAAACCAAAATATTTTGTGCTATTTTTTTTTATTTTGGCTGAAAATGTTAGTTTTTCAGCTCTTGGTACTCCAAAAAAGAAATGAAAATGCTGGACGAAAGCGGATACTTTTTTGCAAAACTTTTTGTTTAATTGAAAATCCACTTTTCTGACAAACAATAGTTTAGACAGAGAATTTGGAACTAGGCCTCCTAACTTCATAATTATCAGCCAAGAGAAGAAATCTACTAATCCATTGGCTATTACACTGCATCTCATTCTAATGCACAGCAGCCCTGCCCTCCAATCCCTGTCCTCCCAACCTCCGCACAGAGACGCTCCGAGTATACCGCCCTTTGGCCCTCCATTTCCCTTATTACTGGGTTATTTTCCATAGACGGCAGCTCTCTGCTCACCAGGGCTATTCTCTGCTCACCATCTCCAGAGGTGTCTGAATAATGGATTGAGCTGAAGCACCAAACCCCAGAGAGGCCGTTGCTGGACTTTGAACCCCTGCGGTAGGAAGATAAGGACCCAGAGGCAGAGCAGTGATAAGGAGCACCTGGCATCGCTGCCTCCAGCTGGGCCATAATGGGGACGATAACAGGGGAGAGCCAGGAAAAACCTCTGCTAGGAGGCCGACCCTTCAGGGTGTGTCACTGCTGCAATTAGCCGCTTACAGCTTCTTTTATGGGGGCGGAATTTTCTCATGAGCTACAGCTCACCCGTCTTGGTCTCTTTCTCGGACAGCAAAATCCAACCCACCCACTGCCCACCCCCATCCCCATGCCCAGTGCTTCAGGCCAGAGGGGTCACACCTGGGGCCAGAGTTTCACAGGTATTTAGGCACCTAGAGATGCAGATAGGGACCTAGCTGGAGCTGGAAGAGCACCTGTGAGTCTAATTCCCATCGGAATCTACTGGGATTAGGTTCCTATAAACTTTTGTGAATCCCGCTAAGTGCCCATCTGCAGGCATGTCTATTACCTATGAGGTACCATGTAGGTGTCTAAATACCTGTGAAAATCCGCCCACAAGTGACTGCCCCAAGAACACAGAGGCCCTCTGTGTCAGAGCTGAGAGTTGAACCCAGATCTTCTGGGTCCCAAAGGAGTGTTTTCACCTCAAAGATCGTCCTGACAATAAATAATAAATATTAATGATAAATAGCATGGTCCAGCAAGTGGGATTGTTGTGTTTCCTTTGTGGCTACACACTAGACACAAGACAAAAGTAGGCTCTAAATCAAGGGCTAAAGCAACATTTATTTGAAGGACAACATTTAAATTTCATCTCAACAATGTACATTTGTGAAATTCCAGAATTCGCAGCTCTGTCAATATCTCTAGGCTAGAAAGATTCAATCCAAAGAACCCCTTAAAATGGGTTATACATTAAATGAGCTGGTTAGAACCCTCGTCTCCTGTGCCTGCGGTAGTTTGGGGTGGCTCACATACACTCTGGACAGCAAAACTGCCTCATAAATCAATGGGCCATAGCTGTGAATGTGGAAAGGGAAAGAGAACAGGCAAAATGTCTGCAGCGTCATCTGTGGAGACATTTCTCCAGCATCACACAGTGCATGGCAGTTTGTAACGTGTAGCATCACATGTGTATTAGCCCAAAGAGAGCAGCCTCCTTCAAAGAAGGAAAGTGGCCTAATCATCGACTCTGGAGTATATACGAAGGGAAATGAAAGCACATGTTTGCAAGCTACTGTGTACTGGAGAGAGACACTACAGGGTGGATGCTTCAACCCTTATTTACATGGGATGAAATTCACGCCTTCCCACAAGGCTTATGCACTGCTTATGTGCCTCTTACCCCCTGTATAAATGGTATATAGGCCTTGAGCTGCAGAGGAGTGAATGTCACCCATTCATAGCATCTTATCTGAAGCAGTCCCACTGATTTCAAGGCAACCACTCATGGAGTAGGGTACTGCTTGTTAGTAGTGAGGCTGCAGCATCTGGCCATCAGTAGTAAAAATAGTTGGCTTGTATCTAGTGCTTTCTCTCTCTAGGTCTCTAAGCACTTTACAAAGGAAGGCCGTGTCATTCTCCACAGATGGGGAAACTGAGTCACAGAGCGGGGCTGTGACTTGTCCAAGGTCACCCAGATTGCACAGCCAGAATTAGAGCCCAGCTTCCAATCCAGGCCACACTGCATTAAATGGTTTGATATAATGTTAAATATGAAATATGGACATTCTCATCTACCTTAAATTCTGTGTTTTTCATGTGCCATTTGCTCAGAAAAAGTCATAGCTATTGGATGACTGATATGAGTTACTGGATTCTAGGGTACAGATTTCTGTTCTTTGGGGAGCTGAGCTGCTGTTCTTCTGAAGCAGATCAGTCACTCAGGGTTGGAATATGTTCCCAAAAGGAAAAAAAAAATCTGATGCACAAAAAGGAAAACAAATCCAAAGAGTCTGCAAGACCTGACCCCTGGGCCAGTGTTCTCAGAGAAGCCACATTAGAGACCAAAACCTGCAAAGGGTGTGAGAAAGAAACATCATAAAAATGAACATTCACAGCAACTCAACTGCACTATCTGAAATCCAGAAGGAAAATGGGCCGTTAACTCAAACCCTTGTTCATTTCAGACTCACAGCAACATCAGACTGGATGGGCCAAGACTGAATGCTTTTTAAAAGGGCTGATCTAGGAATTATTTCAGGGATGTTCTCTGGTCTGTGTTATACAGGAGGTCGGACTAGATTAACACAATCGTCCCTTCTGGCCTTGCAATCTAGGAGTCTATAAATTAGAACCATAGATACTAACTCTGAATTGAAATGCATACACATATATCAAAATACATCAAACAGACAGACAGACACACATTTATATTTATAAGTGTGTGGGATAAATTTTGCTTCAAGAACTTATCTGCTTCTAAACCCGAGATTTTGAGGAGCAGTTGGTGTGTGTGTATTTTAGTGTCTTAATTAGAGCTGGGGAAAATGAGCAAATAATAATTTTTCCGAAAAATATATTTTCGGGGCTCCAACTCTTTGGAAATTCAGGTCAAATTTTAGCAAATAGTTTCTGTAAAAAACCAACCAAACAAAAAACTAATTTTGTTGGGGGAAATGTCAAAATATTTCATTTTGTCATTTTCTTTTGAATTGACATTCACACATGAAGTCATGTATACATGTATTCAGTCCAAACATTCAGCAAGACAAAACAACAAAAAATCAGTTTTGATTATGAACTAAACCATTTCCCCCCAGTTTTTTTGGTTTGGCCACTGATCCATTTATTCACTCAGCTCTAGTCCTACCTGGCTGCGGATGGTGTTATAATCCTAATCTCACAAGCAGCCCTACTGACTGCAATGGGAATAGTCATGTGAATAATAACCACTCGCAGGAGGAATGATTCCATTCTCGGTACATGCATTACTGCAAAAAAAAAAAAAAAAAAAAAAAAAAAGACCTGATTCTCCTCTTGTTGCTTTTCTACATGGGGAGTTTTTCCAGAATAGCTATTCCTGATTATCTACATGTGTATTAATTTTGATGAAGTTTTGTTAAACATTTTTGAAAAATATGAGAAAATGTGGGGGGAAAATCCCATTTCAACATTTTTTAGAAAGAAAAGTTTTGATTTTTTCATTTCAAAATGACTTTTCATTTCAAAATGTACTTTTTTTTCCCCAAAGGGTCCAAATCCAAAGGAAATGGTTTGATTTTTTCAAAATGAAACATTTCAGTTGACCCAAAATTACCTTTTTTTAAAATTTTGTTTCATGCACAAAATTCAAAATTTTAGGTTGCTTGTCCTGATTCTGGATAAAATTCTGGGAAATCTCAGAATGTTTTGTGGGACAAAAAATCCATTTTTCCAGCCAGATGAGAGAGAGAATGAACCAAGCGTGAGAGATGTTAGTCATCTTGCTGAATGCACTACTAGAAGGCTCTCAGATACTATTTTGGGGAGACTGGGATAAGAACCTACATAGACTAGAACAGCATTTCTAGAATGGACCAACCAGAATAGCAAATCTGAATTCCTCCGAACTTTGGGGAAGCTCAGGGTAAGGTTTGTCTCCAACACCAAACTGTGTGACTTGGGTCCCTCCCCAAAGATTTCACATACGAGAGGTCAAAGGGGTTCATGCTTGCCAGATGTGCTCTATATGCTATATGGATGTATGTCATATTCTGTTTCCCCAGCTGCTGTCTGTGCTGTGCAATGACCTACAGTTGTGTAGGTCACCGCCGTCTCTCTGCTGGGCTGTGAGTGCTGCGGAAAATATGCTCATGCATTAATAGTGTGTAAATGAGTCTGTTAAGGCTGCAGAGCACATAAAAGGGCCAAGTGGGGATGAAAAGCAGGTATAATCCCTTGGGGAATTGTCAGCAGTGAGGATTGTCTACAGGACTTCTGGATCTAAAACTGGGAGTATCTACAGCCTGAGCTAAAGGCCGAAGCAGGTTTATTAACCCAGATGGGTGGTGTAACTCACAGACCTCTTGCTGCCAACTGGCAGAGGGCACAGGGGGCATAATGGTTACTGGATCCCACGGGGCTGGAGTTTACATTCTAGTTCACCAAAGTGTGTCATGTGAGGATTCTCCTGAAAGCCTGTGTCACACTGGTCCTTATAACCTGTGCGAAGTGTATGTGTATTACAGCGGGTCTGGTAATATGGAAGGAGATGTATGTATATTGGAAATTATGTTCTTAAGGCCTTGTAGTTAAAGGCAGGTCACCCAGAGGTAGCGTGCCTTGAGGCCGTGTCTACCAGACAGGATGTGGGAGATGCTTATTTCCGTACCTGACCATTGTGTTTTGTGTGTCTTACAGTAAGTCTATTAGCACACTGAGCCACATGCTAATAAAGAGATTGTGGGGACCTGAGAACAAAAAATAATCAGGAAGAGGTAAAAATCAGGGATGGGGTGGCTGCTTTAAAGGTGAAGAAAGAAAGACTGGTCTGAGATAATAGTCCTGCCATGAATGCAGGGGACTGGACTAGATGACCTCTGGAGATCCCTTCCAGTCCTATGATACTATGATATGTAGGAGTGCAGAAAGACCCTCTGGTATCCTTCACCTGGGGGTTCAAGCTGCCAGCGGGCCTGGTGTCATGAAAGGAGGGTCTCAGCCACCTGCGTTAAAAAATGCGGTGAGAAGGACTTTGGGTGAGCAATGCCTTCGTTCGCTGAGTCTAGGCTCTACAATGAATATTATGATTTTGGTTTATACGCAACCCTTTGTTTCCAGGATGTCTGTTGGCTATCATTTAATCGCTCTTCTTTGTTAAATAAACTTATATGTGTTTTTTTCCATAAACTAAATACTGTGTGCTACACGAAGCTTTTTTCTAAGGTGTAACTAATAAGCTGTGGAGTACCGTGCCTTTGGGAACAGCGGGTCTGGTCATTCTGTGAGTGGTTAAATGGCTGGACACCACAGGGGGCTGCTCAGAGTTCTCAGGGGTTGGAGTCTACCTAGCGCTTGCAGGCCTGAGAGACAATGGAGCGCACGTGGGTTGCCTCTGGCTGGTGACATCAGGCAGTTGACTCCTAGCAGGTACAGAGACGATTCCTCAAGTTAACAGCAGGCGTTAGCAAGGTGCCTCGCAACTCTGGGTACCCTAAGGATCATCACAGGTGGTCTATTGACCCTAGAGTGGGACTGAGTGTAGTAATGACCAGGTGTGGGTGACACAGGCAAGGAAAAGGAGTACTTGTGGCACCTTAGAGACTAACCAATTTATTTGAGCATAAGCTTTCATGAGCTACAGCTCACTTCATTGGATGCATACTGTGGAAAATACAGAAGATGTTTTTATACACACAAACTATGAAAAAATGGGTGTTTATCACTACAAAAGGTTTTCTCTCCCCCCACCCTACTCTCCTGCTGGTAATAGCTTATCTAAAGTGATCACTCTCCTTACAATGTGTATGATAATCAAGGTGGGCCATTTCCAGCACAAATCCAGGTTTTCTCCCCACCCACCCCACCACAAACCCACGATTATTTGGGGTCGGGAAGGAATTTTCCTCCAGGGCAGATTGGAAGGCCCTGGAGGTTTTTCGCCTTCCTCTGTAGCATGGGGCACGGGTCAATTGCTGGAGGATTCTCTGCTCCTTGAAGTCTTTAAACTACGATTTGAGGACTTCAATGGTACAGATATAGGTGTGAGGTTTTTTTTTTGTAGGAGTGGTGGGTGA
Source organism: Chelonia mydas (assembly GCF_015237465.2). NCBI lineage: Eukaryota > Metazoa > Chordata > Testudines > Cheloniidae > Chelonia > Chelonia mydas. The sequence continues at coordinate 12,137,113 of NC_051263.2, read as the reverse complement.
AATTCTGTGGCCTGCGTTGTGCAGGAGGTCAGACTAGATGATCATAATGGTCCCTTCTGACCTAAATATCTATGAATTTATGAAAGTGAGCTGTAGCTCACGAAAGCTTATGCTCAAATAAATTGGTTAGTCTCTAAGGTGCCACAAGTCCTCCTTTTCTTTTTGCGAATACAGACTAACACGGCTGTTACTCTGAAACAGGCAAAGAAGTTAGGGGAAATAAAGGCTTTTATATGTTTATCAGGAGAAAAATGAAGTAGACCCCTTAATAAATAAACAAGAGGGACAAAATGAATGCTTAATCAAAATGGCTGAGTAGTGAATAACTTGTGTTAACTCAGAACAATAAAATAATAGCTGTGGGGGAAAATTAGCTACTAAAATCGAGGTTGGGATTTTAAAAACATCTCTGATATTCAGGAGTATTATGCTCCTCACCTCCTTAGGCACTTTTGTAAATCGTACCACTTGAAGCTAGTAGAACCATAAGAAATAAGCAGGATAGAATTTTAAAAGTATGTAACGTCGGACGATGAGAGTGCTTTTTGATACTGATAATGTGAAAGAAAGTTGAGAAGAACTTGTAATGAAAAGAAAGATTTCCTATCGAGAGATTGAGTAAAAATTGTAAAAGTGTCTAAGGGCTTGTCAACATGGTATGGCATTATGCACCAGTGGGGTGTGTGAATTCCAAAGCTCACCGATGTGGTTCACACTAACCGGCCTGTGCAGACCCTGGTGGCATGCACTAAAAGTTCCCTAGTGCACATTAATATAGTGCTTTTTGGAATAGTCAGCGCTATGTTAACGTGCATCAGGAAACTTTTAATGCATGCCACCACGGTGTCCTTGGGCCAGTTAGCGCATAAGAACGGCCATGATGGGTCAGACCAATGGTCCATTTAGCCCAGTATCCTGTCTTCTGACAGTGGCCAATGCCAGGTGCTTCAGATGGAATGAACAGAACAGGCAATTAGTGAGTGATCCATCCCCTGTCATCCACTTCCAGTTTCTCACAATCAGAGGCTAAAGACACTCAGAGCATGGGGTGACCATGCTGACTAATAGCCATTGATGGACCTATCCTCCATGAATTTATCTATTTATTTTTTGAACCCTGTTATAGTCTTGGCCTTCACAACATCCCCTGGCAAGGCGTTCCAAAGGTTGACTCAGTGTTGTGTGAAGAAAAACTTCCTTTTGTTTGCTTTAAACATGCCGCCTATTAATTTAATTGGGCGAACCCTGGTTTGTGCGTTATGTGAAGGGGTAAATAACACTTCCTTATTAACTTTCTCCACACCAGTCATGATTTTATAGACCTCAATCATATCCCCCGTCAGTAGTGTCTTTTCCAAGATGAAAAGACTCAGTATTTTTAATCTCTCCTCATATGGAAGCTGTTCCATACCCCTAATAATTTTTGTTGCCCTTCTCTACACCTTTTCCAATTCGAATATATCTGTTTTGAGATGGGGCATCCAGAACTACACACAGTATTCTGGGTGTGAGCATACCATGGATTTATATAGTGGTATTTTGATATTTTCTATTACCTATCCCTTTCTTAATGATTCCCAGCATTCTGTTAGCTTATTTGGCTGCCGCTTCACATTGAGTGGATGTTTTCAGAGAACTATCTACAATGACTCCAAGATCTCTTCTTGAGTGGTAACAGCTAATTTAGACCCCCATAATTTTATATGTATAGTTGGGATTATGTTTTCCAACGTGCATTGCTTTGCATTTATCAACATTGAATTTCATCTGCCATTTTGTTGCCCAGTCACCCAGTTTTGTGAGATCCGTTTGTAGTTCTTTGCAGTCTTAACTATCTTGAGTAATAGCTTTGGACTTAACTGTCTTGAGTAATACGTTGGTGTGCTTTAGAATTGACTCCATTCTGGTGTGTATTGCCATGCTGTGTAGACAAGCCCAAAGTGATTAGGAGCCTAAATTCTACTGTCTTTGAATAGGATTTAGCCACCTAAGTCACTTCGGCACTTTTGAAAATTTTACCTACTATTAATCAATTTCCTCTGTTACATTGAAGCCAGCTTCTCGTTATAAGTCCAGTTTTAGCCTCCACCCCAAATCTTCACATCTCTTGCTTCAGTGATATCAAACCAACCCATCTGATGTTGTGTATGGCACCTCTCCCCCAAGAGGGTGGGACATTTTGGAAAGTTTGGTTCAAATTGGATGAGGTCTTTTGGAGATCTGGAGGTTTCCATTTTTGGCTGACACATCCAAAGGAGCATGGCTTTCAGACACCAGATTTATTTTGTTTTTTTGGCCTTGCTGTGGAGAGGCCTTGTAGTGTTTTTTTTTTTAATTTGATTTGGGGAAGAGGGAGGTTGATGGGGAATGAGAATTACAATTATTTTCCTAGGAAACAATGGTAAAACTGCCAGTTCTGATGCACTAAGCCAGACCCCAGTCAGACCAGCTGTTAGGGTTTGATGTGTTTCACATTTTAACACTTTCTGGTCAATATATCAGCTACAAAAGGCTGACTCAGAAGCAGACTGAACTGTGCAGTTTCCTGGCACTATGGAAATGCCAATAAATAATTAATAACTTTTATACTTTCACTTACTGTAGCGCTGGCCCTGCCAAATCCAACAATCATGGCATCTGAGGAAAGACATTGACTACATCGGTATAACCTTCCATTGAAATGCCAGAGAACTTGTTTTAACCCTAGAGCTGGTTCAAATGATGCTGCTGAAACTTTTTTAAAATATATATTTAAAAATGGCTATTTGACCAATATGAAAATGTTTGCAGAAAATTTTCAGTTTGGTCCAAAGTTTTCCATTTTTTTCGATGATTTTTTTTTAACTGAAAAGATTTCAAAAACAATCCCCTGCCCTTTTGTTTTGTTTTTCTTTTCTTTTTGTTGAAAAACAACAATAATATTTTTTTTAAGAAATTTCAGAAGGAAATGGACATTTTTCACTCCCCATCCCCCCATAATTGGCATTTAACAACAAGCTGTAGTTAACCTTTATTTCAGCTCCTGCTTCAAACCTGGCATCAAGTCTAGTCTCATTGGGAAGTCCCAGTAGGCCCGGCTGTCACCCTGCTTTGACTCTTCTGTCCCGCACCCTTTTACCCAAACACCAATAGAAGCACTGAGGGAAGCAGCATCTTACACTCAAGCTGATTTCCAGGGCTCTTGACACTCTCCTCACTTGGACTCTGTTCCCTGTGGAAAAATGTGAGCACAACATAGCCAGGGAGGTCAGCAGCTGCCCCTGCTTGTGGTGCTCCCCCTGGGAAATGGGAGGTCCAGGTCACATCTCTGCTCTACTCAATGTGGATCAGAGACTTAAACCGGGTGAGAGCCTGACAACTGAGCTATGGGACAGTCTGCCATGGGGCACCCTCAGTCTCGTCTGTTGAAGGTTGTCCACTGTGTATAACCAACTGAAGAGTCACTGGGGCAGAGAGATAAACTGGCTCCATAACCTCTGTTAGGGCAATCTTATTCAGGACTTGAACTTGGGTCTCCCACAGCCTAGGGGAATGGCCTACCCACGAGAGTATTGGACATTGTAGGACAGAACAGTCTTTAATCAACAATTCCATTCTGGAACCTAGGAAACCTTCCTTAGAAAAGTGTAATTGAAACCTATAGATTTCAGCAAAAATTTAGGTTTCCATTAATCAACATTTGTTGACAAAATTGTCAAAAATGTCCTGACCAGCTCTGATTGGTGCTAGTCAGGGGCACCCAGGCCATGACCCAACCACTTTTTGGCCAGCTACAGCCCAGATCAGGGCAGGTGATCTGGCAGTGTGAATGCCAGGTAGGGGACAAGCTGGCTATTGAACTTCGCCTGCACTCACTGGTGAGAGCCAACAGGCCAGAGTGGAGAGCAGGGCCAGCCCTATGGGACAGGAGATGCTGGGGGTTGGGCTAGATCTCCAACTTCTGCCCCACCCCAGACCATCCCCAGGGACAGAACCCAACCCCACTCCTTGTGTCCCCGCCCCCCATCCCCATATGGTGCTCTGTAGCCCCTGGTGCTAAAGATGGGGATGGGAAGAAGCTGCAGTTTGAAGTGATTGAACCAGGAAGGGGAGCTCTCATCCCACGAGCCCCGGGAGGGCATTGTCATGGTGTGTGGTGGTTTGAGCGCTACCATTCTGGCTGGGATTCTCAATGGGGCCTACGGGAATTAGGCACTCAGCTCCCATCAAATTGGGATTTAGAACCCTTTGCTGCCTTAGGCCCTTTTGAAAAGCCAGTCTCCATGATGGGTGTTTGTGTGGGCCACATATCAGCTAGACATGTTAGCCGAGGGGTGATCGCAACCTACCTCGTATCTCTCCACTTTGATAGAACTGAAAAATAAACAGAAAATGTTATGTAAAGTCTGTGCACATTACCACATGAACTAAACAACGGCCACAAGCACACACAGTCTGTGGCTCCTCACGGCTATCTTGATTTTGCTTTCGATGAGAACAGGACCAGGCTAGGTATGTATGTAGAAGCGATATATATCGATATATATTGTTTATCTCTGTTGATCTATACACTGAATTTATCCATCCATCCCTGTCAACCCCATTAGTACACAGGATTCTTACACTCTGAAGTGTTCCACGAAAAAACATTTTACTCCACTCCACACTCTTCTCTCCCTTGGGAGAAGATGAGAGACTATACAGATGTGCAGTCACATCGCTCAATGCGTGACTGGAAGGTGCTCAGATACTACTGTGATGAGTGCAGAATAAGAACCTAGATAGAACAGAAATGTAAATAGTTTTGGGGAAAAAACCCTTCTTTCAACATTATTTAGTTCTATTGCTGGGGCTAGAAAATCCAGAATGATCTGGTAGAGCAGCTGTGTTCAGTAGATTCTCCACTATACATAGTCAATTCATTCACTAGATGTGGTGAAACTTTTAATTATGAATAATGGATAGAGAAAGTGGATGAGGTAATATCTTTTATTGAACCAGACTTCTGTTGGGGAGAGAGACAAGCTTTTTAGCTACACAGAGCTCTCCTTCCCATCTTGGAAAGGTACTCAGAGTGTCATAGCTAAATGCAAGATCAAATAGATAGCTTAGCATAAGTCGTTAGCACATATTCTAAGGGACCATTCAAGGTGATTTGGCTCATTTACATCCCTGTAGTCATAGGACAAGAAGGTGGGTTAGTGGGTTACAGACTGTTGTAATAAGCCATTAATCCAGTGTCTCTGCTCAGTCCATGATTTTCAATGTCTAGGAAAATTATGAATTTAAGCTCCCAGACTTGTCTTTTGTAAGTGTTATGCAGGTTTCCTGTGAGGTTGATGACTGAGAGGTCAGATGTGGAGTGATTGCTCTGTGAAAAGTGTTCACTCACAGATGATATGCTGTTTTTGTCTTTTATCATTTTCCTGTGTGAGTTCATTTAAAAGTGTAGTGATTGTCTGGTTTCACCCACATAGTTGTTATTGGGGCATTTAGTGCACTGGATGAGGTACACCACATGATACGCTAGGCAGGTGTAGGACCCATAGATCATGAAAGGTGTGTTGTGGGGGGGGGGTGTTGATCATTATAGTAGGGGAGATATGTTTGCACCTGTTGTTCTGACAGGGTCTGGTACAGCTTTGAGTTGGTGTGTCCTGGTCTGGTTGGATGTGATATTTGTTAATGATTTTACTGCACTTGTTAGGATGCTCAGAGACTGACTTTGCTGCAGGCCCCACTTCCTGACAGGGGCTCTGAGGTGGGACTGAGCATCATCTCTCTGAGGTGCTTGGCTGGCTGGTTCTTGCTCACTTGCTCAGGGTCTAACTGATCCCCGTGTGTGGGGTCATTGGACTGTATGAGCCCTTTATCTACTAAATTGAAGAGCTCGTTATTAAATATTTGTTCCCCATGTAGGTACTTATAGACTGTAACCTTCTCTTTGTTAAGATAAATAGATTGAGCTCCTGACTCTATCACTGTAAGACAGGTTTTCTAACCCTTTAATCATTTCTGTGGCTCTTCTTTGAGTCCTCTCCTATTGAGGAACTCAAATCCCATTGAAAGTAAGCAAGAACTGGGGGCCTAAACCCCTTAAGCTCTTTGGACAATCCTGCCTTAGACAAATGCACTGTGCCACCTAAGTCTGTGTGTGAACATGCTAAGTAACATTTGTGAGTGACTTGGGGATGCTTTGCCATACTTCGTGTATACTGCATATTGACCTGGTTATTGGGATTCTTATTAAATGGCTATGCTGCGCTATCTCAGCATGACTATTGGGAAACAAGCAGGAAAGCAATTATTTGTGATAAGACATTATGCAAACATAAGCAAACACTTGAGAGTTGTTACAGGACAATGGCAGAGCCATAGCCCTGGGGTGACAGGCTGCTGGGCCCATCCAATTGGCTTCGGATTAGCAGGGCCCAAAAGCCCAGAACTGGAGAAGACAAAGGAATTCTGGCTGGATAAAAGTGACTTTCTTACTAGGGAAGGTGGGGACAGTTGGGGAGCTGATCAGACTGACATAGGCACTGGCTGGGGAATATCTGAAGAGGCTAGACCTGCCTGAATCACTGTCAGAGAGGGTTGGGCTTTAGGTAAGCCAGACAGGTGTGCAGATTGTTGGTTTAAAGTGTTGGTCTGATGTTATGCTTTGTGCCTATTGTTAAAATTAAATAACACTTGTCTGAAGAAGACTGGTGATTCTGAGTCACTCTATTCCCCACTGGTCATAGACTCCTGAAGGAAGAACTGCCAATTCTGAACCCAGTCGGACCTTCTGGGTAAGCAGAGTAGATACATGGGATGCTGTAGCCTTGGGCCCAGTCTGAGAGCAGGACAACTGCATCATTCTACCACAGGAGAGGTAAAGACACAAGTCCTGGCACCTGAGGGGATGAGCTCACAGAAAGGGGACAGAGATGCACTGGCTCTGTCACCATGACAACGCCTCCATCTCCAGCTTTCAGCATGACATTACATTAATTACGATCATTTACATTAATTATTAATTAATTATTAATTATTGTCAGAAAAATTATTCACCACATTTACACTGGTGCTTGCTATTGGTTAGCTGTGCTGCTGCATTGTCCTGCCAGCAGTTCTCCTTTGCAGGATTTTAGTACAACTATTTTTCAACGTTTGTCTGTGCTGTTGTGGGCAGTGATAAACATGAGTCTTATCTTTTCTCGCCAAAAGGGAACACACCACTACTAGGAGTAGGAAAGAAGGAATGATAATTCCCAGTATTAATCCTAGGAAAGAAATGGTACAATGTCAGCACAAAGGAGACACCAAGGGGAAAAAATCAGAAATTAGCAGAGAAATAAAGGGAGAAATGGCATGAGATAGTGTATGAATTTCTCTCATTAATATTACTAGCTCTCTTTTTGTGGGGGTTTCTTAATTCTATTCTATATAGGTTTTTACGTGGCACTCATCACTGTAGTATCTAAGCACCTTCCAGTGGTGAATTAAGTGACATGACTGCACATCTGTCACACGTTGTTTGTTCTCTCATCCTTTCCCTAGGGGGAGAAGTGTGTGAAGAGTATTGTTTTGTAGGGCTTTTAAAAATATACATATTGCTCTGTATTTATGTTGGAGATGGCAAGTGGAAGAAATGCACTTGGCGCTTGGAGTGGAAGGTGCAGAGGTTTGTGATGGTCCTTGGTTCCTGGAGAAGTCTAGGACTGCACCCCAAGCAAGTTCTGTCTTCTGCAGAGACAAGCTGAACTCTTACCGTAGAGAGTTCCAATGGGCCAGAGGAGCCGAGCTGAGGACTAAGGAGGGATGTGAATGTAGGGAGCAGGATGCAGTGGCAAACTGGCAACGACAAGGTGTTCCATATACAGGGGACAACCTGGGAGAAGGCATGGAAATGGGAGCAGGATACGGAGACATATCAGGCATCAAGGTAAATGGGGCATTTGATGTACAACTAGAGCTGGTCAGAATTTTTCCATCCAGATGTTTATGAAAATGTGATTTCTGGCAAACTGAAATTTTCCATGTGAAAATGTAGATTTTGTTGATTCTTTAAAACTTTCCCATTGGGAAAATCAAAATAAAATGTTTCAGTTCAGTTCAGGGTTAGTCTGTCTGAGCTACTGTGGTGCCTACATAGGAACAGTAGTTTGGATGCATCATGCCTCCATTCTCCCTGGATAGACTACAACTCCCATGATGCCCTGTGGCCAGGGGACTCCCATGATGCCATGTGGCAACTGAAGTGGACACAGAAATCAATGTAGAAAAAAATGAAATGAAATGTTTTGATTCAGGAATGTCAAAGTGTTTTATTTTGGGAGAAAATGTCAAAATGTTCCATTTTTCACATTTCCAAATCAAAAACATTCAGAATTTTTTTGCCATTTCAACTTTTGTTGAAAACAAATGCTGAAGTACCAGACTGTCCCACAGAACAGAAATTCTGTTTTTCGATCAGCTCTGTGTTTAATTTGCCCCATTTTATGCATCATCCCTGAGCGTCGCTGGACGCATTAGCTGGTGAGAGAACTGAATGTGTCTTATGGATGGGCAGCTGTATAGATTTTGGGGGATGTGACTGGTTCATATTTTAGGGGGAACCAACTTCAGCATTGCTCATCTCCTTCCAGCTATAATTCAAACTAGAGGCTGGCTGCCACAGACAATGTGATTAGCTGCATTTGAACACTAGCTGCCCCAACAAAGAAACTGCCAAACCACAAAGGAAGGGTCAGAATAGTTGCTACAGGTCTATTCATTCTTCATGGTTTTTCTCAGGACATTATTTGACCAAACAATGCTAGAGGAATGCCATGCCAAAGACACAATGAGAGAAATTCACACCTGGGCCAGCACAAAGTCTATGCATTTAAGTTTTCAAAGCCTTGTACTGGATTTCAGCACAGAAGTTAATTAAACAATCTGGTAGATTGATGATGGTGGATCTGGGTTCAGGATCTCAATGCTTTTTTTGCCTCTGTCTTCACTAACAAGGTAAGCTCCCAGACTGCTGCGCTGGGCATCACAGCATGGGGAGTAGATGGCCAGCCCTCAGTGGAGAAAGAGGTGGTTAGGGACTATTTAGAAAAGCTGGACGTGCACAAGTCCATGGGGCGGGACAAGTTGCATCTGAGAGTGCTAAAGGAATTGGCGGCTGTGATTGCAGAGCCATTGGCCATTATCTCTGAAAACTCGTGGCGAACGGGGAAAGTCCCAGATGACTGGAAAAAGGCTAATGTAGTGCCAATCTTTAAAAAAGGGAAGAAGGAGGATCCTGGGAACTACAGGCCAGTCAGCCTCACCTCAGTCCCCGGAAAAATCATGGAGCAGGTCCTCAAAGAATCAATCCTGAAGCACTTACATGAGAGGAAAGTGATCAGGAACAGTCAGCATGGATTCACCAAAGACAAGTCATGCCTGACTAATCAAATCGCCTTCTATGATGAGATTACTGGTTCTGTGGATGAAGGGAAAGCAGTGGATGTATTGTTTCTTGACTTTAGCAAAGCTTTTGACACGGTCTCCCACAGTATTCTTGTCAGCAAGTTAAAGAAGTATGGGCTGGATGAATGCACTATAAGGTGGGTAGAAAGCTGGCTAGATTGTCGGGCTCAATGGGTAGTGATCAATGGCTCCATGTCTAGTTGGCAGCCGGTGTCAAGTGGAGTGCCCCAGGGGTTGGTCCTGGGTCCGGTTTTGTTCAATATCTTCATAAATGATCTGGAGGATGGTGTGGATTGCACTCTCAGCAAATTTGCGGATGATACTAAACTAGGAGGAGTGGTAGATACGCTGGAGGGGAGGGATAGGATACAGAGGGACCTAGACAAATTGGAGGATTGGGCCAAAAGAAATCTGATGAGGTTCAATAAGGATAAGTGCAGGGTCCTGCACTTAGGATGGAAGAATCCAATGCACCGCTACAGACTAGGGACCGAATGGCTAGGCAGCAGTTCTGCGGAAAAGGACCTAGGGGTTACAGTGGACGAGAAGCTGGATATGAGTCAGCAGTGTGCCCTTGTTGCCAAGAAGGCCAATGGCATTTTGGGATGTATAAGTAGGGGCATAGCGAGCAGATCGAGGGACGTGATCGTTCCCCTCTATTCGACATTGGTGAGGCCTCATCTGGAGTACTGTGTCCAGTTTTGGGCCCCACACTACAAGAAGGATGTGGAGAAATTGGAGAGAGTCCAGCGAAGGGCAACAAAAATGATTAGGGGTCTAGAACACATGACTTATGAGGAGAGGCTGAGGGAACTGGGATTGTTTAGTCTGCAGAAGAGAAGAGTGAGGGGGGATTTGATAGCTGCTTTCAACTACCTGAGAGGTGGTTCCAGAGAGGATGGTTCTAGACTATTCTCAGTGGTAGAAGAGGACAGGACAAGGAGTAATGGTCTCAAGTTGCAGTGGGGGAGGTTTAGGTTGGATATTAGGAAAAACTTTTTCACTAAGAGGGTGGTGAAACACTGGAATGTGTTACCTAGGGAGGTGGTAGAATCTCCTTCCTTGGAAGTTTTTAAGGTCAGGCTTGACAAAGCCCTGGCTTGGATGATTTAATTGGGAATTGGTCCTGCTTTGAGCAGGGGGTTGGACTAGATGACCTCCTGAGGTCCCTTCCAACCCTGATATTCTATGATTCTATGATCTGTTTGACCCAATCCTTGGCTGGGATTACCTATATTTTATAAAAACAGCTTTATATGTTGTATGCAAGCCACCTACGATCATAACTAACTTCACTTACCATGGGAAAGAGGGGAAGTTCTGTTGGAAGTGGGTGTTTCATCTGCGGAGTGGATGCAGAGCTCGTCATGCATAAATTAATGTGTTCATCTGAAATCCTTGCATAAATCTGCTTTGAAACTATAATAATGCTTAAAATGAAATAGTCATTGCTCATGATCCAATATAATGAAAGGAATAAAAACCTCCAGTTCAATAAGTTTAGTCAGAGAATTTAAGTGGTTTCCACTATAGCTGTTGGAAAGACACAGTTTTTCTTTCATGGGAAATTTTGATATTTCAAAATCACTTTGCATTCTAAATTGGAATGAAGAATCGAAATGTCAAAAATGTTCATGAAACGGAACACTCTGAAACGTTTCAAATCAGGACTGTCAAAATGAAAACACTTCAGTGGCTCAGAACAACATGGCATGATTCAACATTTTCATTTCAATTTTACACACAATTTTACACACACAAAAAAAGAGATTGCTCAAAATCAACAATTTCTTATGGAAAATTTCAATTTTGACAAAGCCAAAATGAGATGTTTCTAGTGGATCTATTTTCTGCCAGGCTTTGAATTGACATTCTGAAATGGAACAGTTGTCTCTTAGCTGTGGTTGTTTGGGTCCTCAGTCTCCTGAAAGTCTAGCGGAATACATTAAATCATGAACAGGGCCGGAAAGTCACAAGGCTCTGGTGAGTAAGACTGTGTTCTATTTAACTCCATTCAGGCCCCTACTCATTTTCTGTGGCCTAATAATTGAATTAAACATTTTGAGTTTAATTCATTGCTGCTGGTCCATTCACTCCAGTTAGGCTGATGCAAAGGGACCGGAGAAATAAGTCCTCTTAGGAATACCCTTAGTGCAAATGGCACCTGTGTCTGGGAGTACGTAGGAAGGGGCTTGTATGGACAACCAGGTAGCCCTGCTAACTCACCACGATAGTCAGTGCAGGTTGCTCAACTGTGTGTGAGCACACTCCAAAATACATAAAGGTGACACACATTCCATTCCCCCCGGCAGAGACATCCCCATGCAAACCGGTGCCCTGAAAAATTAGGGCCCCCTTTACACTCTTTATCTCCCTCAGTCCATAACCAACAACATTCCTGAGCCATTTGCAGGAGATTTGGATGGGCCCCTTTGATCTCACTTGCTATCCAGGGGTCACCCAATGAAATCAATAGGCGCCAGGTTTAAAACATACACAAGGAAGTACTTCCAACGCACTGTCATCCTATAGAACTCATTGCCATGAGGTGTTGAAGTCCAAAGGAATAACAGGGTTCAAAAAAGAACTAGATAAGTTCATAGAGGACAGGTGCATCAATGGCTATTTGCCAGGAAGGTCAGGGATGCAACCCCATGCTCTGGGTGTCCCTAAAGCTCCACCTGTCAGAAGCTGGGAGTGGATGACAGGGGATCGATCACTCAGTGATTGCCTGTTGTGTTCATTCCCTCTGAAGAGCCTGGCACTGACCACTGTCAGAAGACAGGATACTGGGCCAGATGGACCATTGGTTTGACCCATTATGGCCATTCTTATGTAGTCCATCTGGGCTACACCTAATACTGGAGAATTTTTGTATAAATAGGATGAGTTTAGTGTCTTACCAGGTTCAGGGTGTGTCATAAATATAAAGGGATGGGTAAACACCTTTAAATCCCTCCTGGCCAGAGGAAAAAACCCTTTCACCTGTAAAGCGTTAAGAAGCTAAGATAACCTCGCTGGCACCTGACCAAAATGACCAATGAGGAGACAAGATACTTTCAAAGCTGGAGGGGGGGGGGAACAAAGTGTTCTCTCTGTCTGTATTGTCTTTTGCCGGGACCAGAGCAGGAATGCAGGTCAGACCTCCTGTAAAAAAATCAGGTTTCAGAGTAACAGCCATGTTAGTCTGTATTCGCAAAAAGAAAAGGAGTACTTGTAGCACCTTAGAGACTAACCAATTTATTTGAGCATAAGCTTTCGTGAGCTACAGCTCACATGCATCCGATGAAGTGAGCTGTAGCTCACGAAAGCTTATGCTCAAATAAATTGGTTAGTCTCTAAGGTGCCACAAGTACTCCTTTTCTTTTTTTGTAAAAAATCAGTGAGCAATCTATTTAGATATGTATTAGATTCTGTTTTGTTTAAATGGCTGATAAAATAAATTGTGCTGAATGGAATGTATATTCCTGTTTTGTGTCTTTTTGTAATTTAAGGTTTAGCCTAGAGGGATTCTCTATGGTTTGAATCTGATTACCCTGTAAAATATTTACCATCCTGATTTTACAGAGGTGATTCTTTTACTTTTTCTTCAATTAAAATTCTTCTTTTAAGAACCTGATTGCTTTTTCATTGTTCTTAAGATCCAAGGGTTTGAGTCTGTGTTCACCTATGCAAATTGGTGAGGATTTTTATCAAGCCTTCCCCAGGAAAGGGGGTGTAGGGCTTGGAGGGAAAGATGTTTCCAAGTGGACTCTTTCCTTGTTATATTTGTTAGATGCTTGGTATCAATCAAGTTTCCAAGTGGGCTCTTTCCTTGGTATATTTGTTAGACGCTTGGTGGCATCAATAAAGTCCAGGGACAAAAGGTAAAATAGTTTGTACCTTGGGGAAGTTTTAACTTAAGCTGGTAAAAATAAGCTTAGTGGGGTTTTCATGCAGGTCCCCACATCTGTACCCTAGAGTTCAGAGTGGGGAAGGAACCTTGACAGGGTGGCACTTAAAAGTGAATTCTTTTCCTGATTCTGAGGATCCTTGTGCTGATACAAACAGGTAAATCTCCCTGCGCTGTTTGCCCTTACTTTATAGTCGTAGGCAAATTTGCTTTCCTGCATTGGCCAACTTGCAAGATCCTTCCCATATTTACAGAAAATAACATGGGAAAAAGTAGAAAGGGGAGGTACTTAACATTTCAGCACCACGGTGTCCCCTTCCTCACTGTATGCCTTGCCTAGAAGTAGCTGAGGAGCACAGACGTTGCCTAAGTAGACAAAACATTATGCTAAATACAATGGTTCTAATTCCCTGATGGTGTAACCTGCCAGTGCTCTAAGGACTTTAGCAGAGATTTTTGGCCCAATGTATGAGGCAACCAGCCTGATTTTGGGGCCTTTATAAAATCCTGACAGCAACATTGGCCCAGAGAGCTCATGGAGGGATGGGGACACATGGTTGGCCTCCTACCTGTGGAGGAAGGAGGCTGGGTTTAGGTGATCCCTGAGGAGTCTCCTAGTGCTAGAGGTGGTTGGTGGGGTGGGGCAATGCTGACCTCTCCGGCTTGCCAGAGGGCTGACACAATTACCCATCTGGAGCCCTGCCCCTCTCCCTTTTCCAGTGTCTGTTGAAGTGGGGCTCTCCTCAGACATGGGCCAGTCAAAAGTCTGTTGAAGTCAGTGGAGAGACTTCCATTGATTCCAATGGGTTTTGGATCTGGGTTGTGGACCTCAGGGGATCCATAGGAATGAAGGTGGGGTGATGTCCTGTTTCCCACAACTCCTTTGCTGTACTCATGCTCCATAGCCTACAGACCTCATTAACCTAAGAAGGGCTTCCTTCTTTTGCATGTGCCTCCCTAATTACACAAGGCAGCCCCCACATCCTTTCTTGCTGTGGTCTTGGTCCTCATAAATTCAGCAGGACCCTAATCCTTCCATTTCAAGCCCCCTGCTCTCCCAATTCCTATGTTAGCAATTTTTGTTTTTTCAACTAAGGCAATTCCCAGACAAAAACTTTGTGCAGGCAAGTAAAGGTTGAGAGTAGATATCAGTAACCTACAGGTAAAAATCCATGTAGACATTTATAGTTAGTAAAAGAAGAGAGAATAACAAACCAGAAAGTTAAGAACTGGGGATAGATTGATAAGAAAATCAAACATTTGAAAATAAACTGTTCCAGTTTATCTGTGGCCACAAAAGATAGGATGCCATAATTTTAACTGTACAGAGGTTGTTCCAATTGCTAAAGTCATAGACAGTCCTGAGCTACAAATTCCAGATTAGACAGACAGTGGACTACAAGCTGTTGTTCCCTACTCCTGATTACAGTCCAGATCCTTCCTCCCCAAACCTCCAAATGACACTGACCTATCCTTCCATCACTGGAGGTTTAGGGAGGAAAGTTCGAGCTATTTTTGATACAGGCACTATCTAAGACAAGCAAAATAACACACCTGCCTTGTCAGTGCAGTAGTTTGCAGTAGGTTGGGTTTGCTGAGCGGCATTATGATACCCGCTGTCTCCAAATGAGGTTGAAAGGATCTTGTGCAAAAGTCCACTATATTCCAGCTCCCTATAGGGGTTGCCAGACCTCCAAGGGGTGCAGAGCGGGTGTAAAAAACTGCATGGACCTAGATCCAGAACAGAAGCCTGAGGCCTTGGCTTGGGGGAAAATTCCCAATGAATCATCCTTTTCATTATTATTTGTTATTTTTATTCCTGCCTAGTAATTTTACTGCCATCCTTTTTTAGCTGTTTGAACCCAGGAGCATTTGCTGATTAAGAGCAATTCACATGCGTTGCTACTGCTGGTCGACCAACCATCAGTCAATGTACTGTTTGATCAGTTACACCATTGCTATCAAATTAATTATCTGCCAAAGACTTTTTGCACAGTGTTCTTCCAGCTTTGTAGATGTTCCAGTGCAATTTGGGGTAAATAAATAATTCACCCAATGTAGAGAAGTTCATCAAATAATCATTTAACAGTTTTTAACCAAATCCACATAACCCCATAGAGCTCTTCACGATTTCTGTCCCAAGAATTAATTGCTAGTCTTTCAGAAACTGCACTTTTTTTCTGCTGTGTCGTTGCATTTCTGCTCTAGGTATGTGGCGCAAATACTCACCGGGAGAGCAGCAGATTTCTTGGTTTGTGAAATGAAAACCTGTAAAATAAAGGAACAATTTTAGTTTTAGGTAAAGGCAGAGGCTCAGGTTTTGTTCTTTGTTGCTCTTGGATAAATTAGGAGTCGCCAGTGACTAGAATGGTGTCAGGGCAGATTCTCATCTCTGATCCCTTGAGATAATATTTTTATCCACTTATTATTTTCTCTTATGAGACATAAAGGCAATGTAAAACACAGTGATCTTCAGCCTATGTCTAAGGGGTCTGCGAAAGGTTGTTGTTGCCATAGAACAGTGGTTTTCAACCTGTGGTCTGCAGTCCCAGATCAAATGTCTAAGATTTCCAAAGGGGTCTGCATCTCCATTCAAAATTTTTTAGGGGTCTGCAAATGAACAAAGGTTGAGGACCATGGTAATGCAGAAATGGTAGTGTGGTTGGGCAAAATGCTATTCTGATGTTTCAAATACAAAAAAGAAAGAAAATCCAGGGTTTATTCTGCCCCTCGAACATTCTCATTACTTGACACATGAGGCTGAATAACATCACACACTACTAGGTAAATAAGGATTACAGAAAGGGGCACCGCTTGTCTCCAAGCCTAGATTCAAACTAAGGTCTCAATCCCAGTTTCATTGGGGCTCTGTACGAGTATAGAAGTTTACCTCCCTGAGGGCTCCTTGCAGTATTCTAGACGTGTTCCTTTTTAAATTCTAGTATAACTCCTTCCATGCTGTCTTCTTGTACTAAATTGGCCCATTCTGAAATTATTTAATATCAGAGGGAGGCCTAGTCACCTGGAAAATTGCAGCTTCTAAATTTCCACTACATATGAATTATCCATGTGAAAATTAGTCAGTCATATTTTGTTTTATTGCTTGGAAAGAAATGCCTGTTTTTCTGCTGTCACATACACAGTTAAAGGGATTTGGCTCAAACAATTAAAAATAAAAATTTTTCTTGAGGGCTGTGACTAATCATAGCAATTTGATTTTTAAAGGGAGTTTTTTAAAGGAAAGTCTGAGCATGTGAAAGGAGGAAGATTTTTAAAATGTTATGCTGTTTTTAAATGAAGTCAGAACATATTCTCAACTACTGGAATCTTCACTACCATCAAAAGCCCCCATTCTGCTCCCCTTTAACTCAGCACCTAAAGTCACAATGCTTGCTAGCTAGACCACTGAAAGCAAGTAAAAGGAAAAGACTTGTGCTTAATAAGTAAAACAGGGTAGGTATAACAATTTAATATTTTTTCGAATGATTTAAATAAGTATTTGGCAAGGTATCTTTTCTTACCTGCAAACTGAAACAGATCAGATTATTTATTATAAATAATTAATCTGATTCATTTTTTCTTATATCACAAATAAATATATATGGAATTCAGCCACCTTTCACTACCATGACTCCTGTTCATTTACATTTTGAATTATTCAAGTGGATTTCATGTTTCCCATTAGTTTGGAAGTTCCGGCATTTGCAAAACATTAAATGACTAAAAAGATCTCTTCAATTTAAAGATGATTAATCTTCCAAAATAAATTCAATTCCGCAGTGGTTGATCCTAAACAGAGATATTTTTATTCAATGAGTAGTATTTATTTAGGGCCTGTCAAGTTTCCTTCCCCACTCTGAACTCTAGGGTACAGATGTGGGGATCTGCATGAAAGACCCCCTAAGCTTATTCTTACCAGCTTAGGTTAAAAACTTCCCCAAGGTACAAACTTTGCCTTGTCCTTGAACCCTATTCTGCCACCATCAAGCATGTTAAACAAAGAACAGGGAAAGAGCCCACTTGGAGATGTCTTCCCCCCAAAATATCCCCCCAAGCCCTACACCCCCTTTCCTGGGGAAGGCTTGATAAAAACCCTCACCAATTTGCATAGGTGAACACAGACCCAAACCCTTGGATCTAAAGAACAATGAAAAATCAATCAGGTTCTTAAAAGAAGAATTGTAATTAAAGAAAAAGTAAAAGAATCACCTCTGTAAAATCAGGATGGTAAATACCTTACAGGGTAATCAAATTCAAAACATAGAGAATCCCTCTAGACAAAACCTTAAGTTACAAAAATACACAAAAACAGGAATATACATTCCGTTCAGCACAGCTTATTTACCAGCCATTAAACAAAAGAAATCTAAAGCATTTCTAGCTAGATTACTTACTAACTTTTTACAAGAGTTCTGAGCTGCATTCCAGTCTGTTCCTGGCAAAAGCATCACACAGACAAACAGACCCTTTGTTTCCCCGCCCCCCTCCAGCTTTGAAAGTATCTTGTCTCCTCATTGGTCATTTTGGTCAGGTGCCAGCGAGGTTATCTCAGCTTCTTAACCCTTTACAGGTGAAAGGATTTTGCCTCTGGCCAGGAGGGATTTTATAGTTCTGTATAGAGAAAGGTGGTTACCCTTCCCTTTATATTTATGAAA
Source organism: Chelonia mydas (assembly GCF_015237465.2). NCBI lineage: Eukaryota > Metazoa > Chordata > Testudines > Cheloniidae > Chelonia > Chelonia mydas. The sequence goes on along the minus strand of NC_051263.2, from coordinate 12,119,143 downwards.
GGGCCAGATTCTGCTCTAAAGTTATACAGATCAAAGTCCAAAGTAACTCTGTTGAGGTAAAGTGGAGTTACTCTTGATTTGCAATGGTGTCATTAAAGATAGAATTTTAACCTTTATGTGTGTGTGTGTCTGTGTGTGTGTGTATAAAATTAAGGCTGAGATTTTAAAAGCTTCTTAAAGGATCTGGACTCCCAATTCCTGTTAAGATGAATGAGAACTGTGTGTTCAAATCTCTTAGGTAGCTTGGCAAACCTTAGCCTTATTTTCTAATTTAGACCAGTCATTAAAATGTTCCTGTTTAATGAAGGGGACACGGCTCAAATATTTTGTCGTCAGTCTCATCTAAAAATAACATGTAGAATATCCATAAACTACTCACAGCAAAGCCAGAGAACCAGTCGCACGATTATCAGGAGATTTGGTGAGAACTTCAAATTTTTGCTGTGGGCTTCAGTTGAGAGAGTCACCAGTTAGGAGAGAACCCAGGTTCTCTGTTCTGGGTATCCCTTTGCCCAATGGGATTCACAGAAGATCAGACATAGTCCCTCTGACCTGAGTTGCTTCAGGCAGTTATAGGAGAAGCTGCTGTCCCTCAGCTCTGCATCTCCTTTTGCTCCTCAGAGTACTGGTTGGTTTTGTTAGATCTTGTGGATTGTGTTGCCGCTCTCTGTATGCAACAAGTGTTCATGTCATTCTACTCTGCACCATCCCTCAGCCCCTGCTTCTTGCATGATACCTGAAAAACTAAGGAGATAACCTTGATTTAAACCACAGGCAATGGTAATGAACAGTCTGGGTGTCAGTCACACCTGCTGAATGGCCGAATAAACAGGAAAAGAGGCTCTAGGAGTTCAATCTATTTAGCTAAACAAAGAAACAGTTAAGGGGTGACTTGATCACAGTCTGTAAGTACATATATGAGGAGCAAATATTTGATAATGGGCTCTTCATTCTAGCAGACAAAAATCTAACAAGGTCCAATGGCTATAAGCTGGAGCTAGACAAATTCAGACTGGAAATGAGGCATAAAATTATAACCATGAGAGTAATTAATCACTGGAACACTTTACCCAGGGTTGTGGTGGATTCTCCATCACTGGCAACTTTTAAATCCAGATTGGATGGTGTTCTAGTTCAACCAGGAAGTGTTTTGGGGATGTTCTGTGGCTTGTTATGCAGGGGATCAGAGCAGATTATCACAGGGGTCCCTAAATGCCTTAGAATCTGTGAGTCTATGATTTGCACATTAATCCACCTGAACTTTAAATAGTCGTACTCAAGACTTCTTAACCCTACCAAAATAAGCATAGTAAATATTAAGTTAATACGGTTCGTTGGAGAGCTGGTCAAAATTTTCCAATTAAAAAAACATTCCCATAGAAAATGTGGTTTCATCAAAGTAGACATACTCTGAGAAAATATCAATTTAGACAAAAAAATCAATTTGCCATTAGGAAAACGTAAACAACACATTTTATTTTGAACTGACATTTCCAAGTGAAATTTTCCAATTTAAATTGACATTTGGAAGTGAAATTTTCTGTTGCATGATCCACAAAAGATGCAGCAGAACCCAGAAGTGCTACTGGATAACTGACCAGCCCTGTAGACAACTCTCGCCATCCCAGTGATGAGACTCCATTACAGAGATTGTGCTTTTCTTTATGTTTTTTAACAGAAGTAACTGAAAGTTCTCTTATTGAGTCAGCAGTTTTTCTAGGGAGACCTCAAGGAACCATACTTTGAATTTTAATTAAGGAATACTCTATGCAAGTTTCTGCTTTGGCCTAAGAATTAAAAAAAAATCTTTAAGCAATTGCTTTGGACGTTTTAAAGTTGTTCTAATCATAAGAACAGCCACACTGGATCAGACCAATGGTCCATAAAGCCCAGTATCCTGTCTTCCAACAGTGGCTGGTGCCAGACATTTCCAAGGGAATTAACAAACAGGGTAATTATTGAGTGATCCGTCCCTTGTTGTCCACTCCCAGCTTCTGACTGGTAGAGGTTTAGAGACATCTAGAGCATGGGGTTGTGTCCCTGACCATCTTGGCGAATAGCTATTGATGGAGCTATCCTCCATGAACTTATATAATTCTTTTTGGAACCCAATTGTACTTTTGGAATTCACAGCACCCCCTGGCAATGATTTTCACGGGTTGACTATGTGTTGCATGAAGAAGGTCTTCCTTTTGTTTGTTTTAAACCTGCTGCCTATTAATTTCATTGGGTGACTCCTAGTTCTTGTGTTATGTGAAGGGGTAAATAACATTTCCCTGTTCACTTTCTCCACAAAGTGGTGCTGATCTCAGGTGGGGACTTCTAGGCTGGTCTGAAATATACAAAATAACTATCAACGAATGGTCCAGAGTGTTACAATTCTACATTTCTTCCAAGACAAAGTAAAACCTCAAAACAACCAGAAGAAGAAGAAGAAGAAAAGGTCTTTAAAGTACAAATACAGATGGATCTCCTTAACTTGGAGGTCCCTACTGGCAGGGCCACTGATGTGGGGACCAAAAGGGGCAGCGACGTTAAAGCGCTGCCATGGAAGCGTTTTAATCAGGGTCCTTAAAGAGCTTCCGTGGCAGTGCTTTAATGTCATTGCCCCTTTTGCCTCCCGGCCGCCAACAGGGGGGGAGGGGTGCAAAAGAAGTAGTTGCCCCTGGGCTGTAAATTAAAACGGCCCGGAGCTCTGGGCCCTTTAAATGGTCACTGGAGCCCTGGGCAGCGCTGGCCAGACAGTGCAGATGGGCTGGCTGGGGGACTCTGACCCTAGCCCTGCCTCTTCTGGGGGGGCCAGAGCTGGCCCCATACTAGTAAAAGCTCAATTTTACTTTCAATCCTGCCCTGTGGGCAATATGTTGGATCCTTTGGGATTGGTAGAACTGTATATATGATGAACAAGATTTTCAGTAATCCTTATCATATTTGACGTGGCTGTCTAGGTGGGAGCCCAGGGCTGGATTGTTTTAAGGGAACTGTGTTTTTGGCTTCTGGGAAACCAGTAAGGTATTGTAGAAGCTGTTTTGTTGATGTTTTGGTGAATGTAATTATTAGAAATAACCACCAGTTTTAGGAATCATCTGCCCCATTCTTTGCAGTTTGCCCTGATTCAGCAACCTCACTGTGCCCCCCCCCGCCCCCCCCAGGATCCTGGTCACAGCCTTCTCAGAAGCAAACTCTAAGCTTTCAGCAAAGGCTAAGGATAGCTTGCCCCCCACTATGTGACATCATGGCACACTGTCCCTGTGGGGTTTGACTGGGGTTTAGAAATGGCTGCTCCTGGGGGACAATTTGCAGGTGACCAATTTGTGCCTCATACGTAAACCCAGAGATCAGCTTTGAAAAACATTTCCTTAAGGTCAGAGGTAGGAGAGTGGTGGGCATGTGAAAAATTCTCTTCCCCCGTCCTCCTTCTCCCAGCCTCTTCATTTGTTTTCTGTCCATCCCCCTATTCATTCATTGCTCACTGACTCCCTCTTCAGCATAAAGCCCCCAGCCACATCCTTGGCTGCCTTCACTCTTCACCTCCAAATCCTCCACTCTCCCTAGCCCCATGTCCTCTCTTTAGACAGGACATTTGTCCAGTTTTAAGCTGACAATTCTGTTTTTTTTCACAGATATAAAACCAGATATGGGTTTGTGCAGTATCACACATGGGATGGAGGATGCCCTTTTGAAGACCATGCCACCTTGCCCACACTGGTGTGACCTCACTTGGGTGCCCTCAATCCCCTGTTCATTTCCAGTGCAAGATCATGCCACCGGGGGTGGGGTCATGCAGCTAGCGGTGGGCTCAGGATGTTCCCAGATGTACTGGAGTGTCTGGTATTCTGGGGATGTGTCAGTGGCTGCCCTATCTTACTCCCTCTTTTCTCTGGGGTGGTGGTGATGGAAGATGGTGTCAGAAGCAAGCTCTGGCAGCACATTGCCTCAGAGGATTCTGGGGTGAGTGCAGCCAGATTGTCCCCCATCAAACTATACTCAAGATATGTCTTCACTTCCAGCTGGAAGGTGTAAATTCCAGCTCGAGGAGACATACCTGCGCTAGCTCCAGTTGTGCTCGTGAGCTAAAATAGAGTGTAGCTGGAACTGGTGCAAGGAGCTAGCCAGCCCGAGTGTGTACCTGGCTGAGACACGAGGCAGAGACTCAAGGTAACTAGCCTGTCCCACTGCAGCAGCTATGCCCTATTTTGAGCACGCTGGCTCCCTCAGAGTTAGCTCGGGTATGTCTCCTTCAGCTGGTAATCACACCCTCAGCATGAAGTGTAGACACACCCTCAGGGATCAGGGTTTTTCCTTCTTTCCCAGCTCCCTCTGGGGACAGGCCGGGGAAGTACTGAGTTCAGCTCAGGCCTTGTCTTAATCCTTGTTCAGTAGAACTGGTTGGAAAATTTCAGACAATAATTTCTTTTGCTGAAAAACGCCATTTCGTCAAAACCAAAATGTTTCACGGAAATAGGTGTGTTTCGAGTAAAATTTCCTTGGGTTTCTCTGGCCAGGGGGGAATTTCTAGTTAAAACATGAGTGAGTGAAAGAGTGGTCTATAGCATGTCAAATAAGCAATAACTCAATGGTTAGGGTACGCACCTGGTCTGGTTTGGACCAGAGACGTGAGCATATGTCTACCGTGCTTAGCTGGACTATTGAGTAGTCCAGGGTAGAGATCTCTCTCTCATACATTTGTGTCTTGAAAAATGTAGGAAGGTCTCCTTTCTGGTTCCACATAGAAAAGCAAACAAATATCCACAATCTGCAATGTTTTCTGGGAAAGGGAATTGCTATTTCCCAGACAGCCCTATTGTTAAGACCCAGGCTAAGACTTTTGAAGTCATAGGAACACAGGGATTGCCAGACACAGTTAGACTTGAGACCATCTAGCTCAGTATCCTGTCTCTGAAAGTGTCCATTTTCAGATATTTCTGAGAAACCCCACAGTGGGAGAGGTGGGGAATAGCATATCACCTCCCACTATGGTCACAACCTAACCACTATGAGTTGGAGATCAGCTTAAGTCCTGAAGCAGGAGGATTAATGTCCCTTCCAAAAGTCTGTAACTATTGTAACTGGATATCCTTGTTATCCAAATAAATGTCCAGTCCCTCTTTGCAACTTGCTAAATTCTTGGCTTCAATGACTTCCTGTGGCAGTGAGTTCCACCATCTAATTACCCACTGTGTGTGGAGAAGTGTTTCCTTTAACCAGTTTGGAATTTCTCACCTTTCAATTGCATTGAATGGTTCCCTTGATGCTATGGGTCAGGGAGAAGGGGAGCATTCTAGCCGGCTGTATTGGAGCCTGGTGGGTAGTCTAGGCTTCAATGTGGCCAGCTAACTCACCTTTAAATGTGTTAGCCTGCATCTTAACAAGCATTAAGAGGGCTTCTCTGTGGAGTTAGGCTAAGCCAATTTAGCTAACGTGGTTGAAAGCCGGGCCTTTTCTGAGCTCATACCCTGGCCACAGAGTTCATCAGCTCTTAACTAACTGTGCACCACTCATTCTGTGTAGACCAGGCAGAAATGACTCTGCTTGATTGCTTCAACACAGATATAGTCAGTGAAGAGAACATAAAGAGACTTTGTCTGCCCATGTACTGCATCCATCCTCCTGCCCCCAACTTCCTTACTTAGCAGCAGGGCAGTATTTCCATGTACTGTACTGCCTTTATTGAACGTTCTGTGTTTTTTCCATTCTCTAGAGAAATCTGGTCTCTCTTTTCCTTCAAGTTGCTCCTTAACACACCAAGTCTTCCAGGAGGCCTGTAGAACATCCAGCCCATCTCAGGAGTCAAGAGGAAACGTAGATTTCAAAATAAAAGTTCTGGATCAAGCCTCACTCTATAGCTTCATCGCTCTGATCTTGTTAAAACCATCTTGGGGAAAGGTCCCTTAAATCAGTGGACAGTGGGTGTAATATGCTACCAAGTGACTGATGTGACAAGGTGCACAATGGTGGAGACCCCGATTCATTGACTTTATACTCATGCTGTCCCTCATGTGAGTCTTATAATATTTTGGGCTATTTCTTGAAGCCCCAGCTGCTGGAGTCATGTGATTATTACAGGAGTAGTTCAGACTTCATTCTTTAAAAAAAAGGTAAGTTTCTAGCTCTTGTGATTGTGCAGAAAAGCCTGAAAATCCAAAACCCTAGAAGGGCAATTTAACAACCCCCCTCAGAGTTGTTGTCTTTACAGTTTCTTGATTTTTAAGCCAGCCTCATGATATTTTGGGACCTGACTCCTGATTTTTGATTGCGTAGGTGTGGCTATGCTATTGAATGTCTACAGAGTGGCCACCACATATACATTTATATTTAAATGTAAACGGATGTATACTATATTTAATTAGCAATTAATCGCCATCAACCATTATCCAGAATGTTCTATGCTATGAGCACAGTGGACTTCTGCCACCTTTGATCATGTCCTCTGACCCAGTGCACGGCTCGTGACTGCATTGTTTTGGTGGTGTCTAAATTAACTTGAGGTTATGTGTTAGTTCCACTAGCACATTTAGTTTTGGGTGAGGGAGGGTTGTTTGTTTATGTTTCAGAAAGAAAGGAAATGTCAAATCCCTCCTCTCCCCAAGCAAAGCAAGTGGGCATTAATAAGTCACTCCAAACTCAGGTGCGACAGAGTTGCTCAGCCAGAATGCTGCAGCCGTTGAAATATGATCTGTGTCCTTCATTATTTGTGAAACAAATACAGCGGGACATACTAAGGCCTCGAGCCTGAAAACACTGACACCCATGAGTAACTTCACTCATGTGAGTAGCTCCCGTGAAGCCAGGTGGAGTCCCAGGAAAACAGGACGGTTTGCAGCAGGGAGTTACAAACGTACCTACAGGTTAGCAAGATTGGGGCTTAACTGGTCAGATGGCAGGAGGGCTGGTGGAACGTGTTCTGGTGGAATTGTTTTACTGAAAAATGCTGATTGGACAGAATCCAAACATTCCTTGGAGAGGTGTCAATTGTGTTAAAACTTTCAGCAGAAACCCAGCCAGCGGTCTGTCTGGGCTGGCCAGAGGGCCTGTCTCCCTGGTTTTCTGCCAACCAGCCACACATCCATCCTCCGGCTGGGCAGCTGGGCAAACCGGCTCCCCGGGTTGCTTGGCTCCCCAGCTATCCATCTGGCAGGCTGCCCTGCTCCCTGGCTGGCCGGCTCCCCATGATACACAGCTCACCAGGTGGCCCGATCCCTGGGCAGCTGGTAAAATGGCCGGGAAACTGGGAAGCTTTCCCACCCTCCATGAAGCCAAGCAATCCGGGTAGCAGGAATGTTTTGGTGTTTCTGAAGTTAATTCCTGTGGAATTTCAGTCTAATGACAAATTTCTAGATTTTGACTTTTTGTCCCAAGTCAGGATAATCCCCCCCAAAATTTTATATATATATATATATATATATATTTTGCAGGATGAAAATTCCATTTCCTGGACAGCTCTAAACAGCTCATTTGTACCCAGAGTGCATCTGCTGTGTGTGACACGCTCTGTTACTGTGCAATGCAACCTCTGTCTCCTTCCCCCACCTCATCCTCTGCAAGTCTGGATCTGCTGCAGCATCCTCCCAGCTCCTTTTCCAGCTCAGCCCCCCCTAAATCCTGGTGTCCTTCCCTGCTCCCCCATTGGTTAGTTGCCTCCCTCCATCTCCCTCAAGTGAGAGCTCCTGCTAACCAGCCCCCCCCCACGCCTAATAACACTAACAGGCTAAATCCTAATGAGATTAATGGAAATCCATGTGTCAAGGTTCCTTCCCCACTCTGAACTCTAGGGTACAGATGTGGGGACCTGCATGAAAACCCCCCTAAGCTTATTTTTACCAGCTTAGGTTAAAACTTCCCCAAGGTACAAACTATTTTACCTTTTGCCCTGGACTTTATTGCTGCCACCACCGAGCGTCTAACAAATATAACAGGGAAAGAGCCCGCTTGGAAACGTCTTTCCCCCCAAAATCCCCCCAAGCCCTACACCCCCTTTCCTGGGGAAGGCTTGATAAAAATCCTCACCAATTTGCATAGGTGAACACAGACCCAAACCCTTGGATCTTAAGAACAATGAAAAAGCAATCAGGTTCTTAAAAGAAGAATTTTAATTGAAGAAAAAGTAAAAGAATCACCTCTGTAAAATCAGGATGGTAAATACCTTACAGGGTAATCAGATTCAAAACATAGACAATCCCTCTAGGCAAAACCTTAAGTTACAAAAAGACACAAAACAGGAATATACATTCCATTCAGCACAACTTATTTTATCAGCCATTTAAACAAAACAGAATCTAATGCATATCTAACTAGATTGCTCACTGATTTTTTACAGGAGTTCTGACCTGCATTCCTGCTCTGGTCCCGGCAAAAGCAACACACAGACAGAGAGAACCCTTGGTTTTCCCCCCCTCCAGCTTTGAAAGTATCTTGTCTCCTCATTGGTCATTTTGTTCAGGTGCCAGTGAGGTTATCTTAGCTTCTTAACCCTTTACAGGTGAAAGGGTTTTTCTTCTGGCCAGGAGGGATTTAAAGGTGTTTACCCTTCCCTTTATTTTTATGACACCATGACTTTCTGAACACGTGGAAATTCACTTTGGTGGCCGGGGCAGCCATGTCCAGCAATCAAATGTGTTTACATCAGTGCTTGCTGCAGTGACACCTGCCCAACCTGTGCAGAGTTAAATAGAAATATGTTTTGTTACCCCCTTTTTACTGGAGTGGCTAGTGAAAGATCAGAGCCCTGGGGATATTCCAGTTGAGAGGAGAAACTGATGATGGAGGCTGGCATTATCTGGGATGCCATCTTGTTTAGTTACAAGGAATGAAAAACACCTGCTTCTGCGAATGGAGAAGGAACCAAAACCAAGGGTAGCTTCTTTGCTCACTGCCCCAAGCCTCTTTAGTTAGCACAAAACCTAACAAACTCCTTCCTCTTCCCCCACCCCCTACCCCAGACTTCAGGGTCACACACTGTGTTTGTCTAGGCTGCCCCTCTGCCTGCCCCAGGCAGTTGTGCTCCAGTTTGCCATGTGTCTCTCTGCCTGCTGCACACCCACCCACATACACACACACAGCTGTTCAACCAGTCAAAGCCCTCACCTCTGTATTTAAAGTCCCCTGAGCAACGTGATTCAGCTTCTACTCTGCATTCCCACGTGCCTGGGTTTGTGGGTGTGACTCCCATGGTTACAGCTGCCTGGTTACAATGGCTTCTTGGCACTGATTCTGAATGGCAGGTGGGGGCCACAAGGTTTAGTCCAACCTATGTCAGTATACATACAAATACAAGAGAGATCTACCATCCCTCCTGCCCCTTTCCTGTTGCTGGGAGTGGGTGAGTAGGAGGCTATTACCCTCATGGGCAGCTAAGCCATTATTCACCCTTTCTTGCAACTGCCTCTGAAGTAGCTGTCACTGGAGAGGACACTGGGCTAGACTGAGGCCTGGTCTGGTCTGCTGTGGCAGTTTCCATACTTGTCAGAGGAAAGACGTTCTTGTGGTTAAAGCTCCAGGCCTGCGAGTAGAACTGGCAAATCTAAATTCAGTTTCTGGTTCCGCTGCAGGTTGACCAGACTCAGACTAAAACTCAGCTCTTGTAAGCACTGGCAGAGACCTGAACACCACACAGGTGACCATGATCAAGTCACTTAATCTCTCTGTGTCTCATTTTCCCCACTGTGACATGGGGTCAATCATCCCTCTGTTGTCTAGCCAAACTATGAGCTCACTCTGGGTATATATAGCACCTAGCACGCAGGGGCTGCTAGGGACCAGTGCATTAAAAGTAACATATGTATTCATGTTACAAACAGCAGATATTTTGCATATTTGACATCTCTTTGAGTCATGAATTAATGGAAAATTGAACTTTCATATGTTCCAGTGTACACACATGTATAATAGATTTTAATTTACAATGGGATTATTCAAGTATCAGGAGGTAGCCGTGTTAATCTGTATCCACAAAAACAACGAGGAGTCTGGTGGCACCTCTGTACATCACACACACACACACCTTGTTTTCCACCTGATCTGAAATTGACACAAATCCTCCTTTTTGGACAAGGTAAATGTGTCCCTTCAGATAATGCGCTCATAGACTGTTTGTTTCTGGGGTTTCGAGCATATTTCTCCCTCCCCCACATGTCATCTCTCAACCTTTACATGGCAGCTGATGCCCACAATCTGTGGGACAAGTGCCTGACTGGCAGAACACCTGGGTTTTCTTGCCATTGTGCCACAACTGGAAGTTTGTAACTTTTTTTTAACTACAAATCCTGCTCCTAAGCATGTCTCCTGATGGTGTGATGTACATGAAGAGGTTTTGCCAGCTGTACCCCACGAGGGGACACTGGGGAGAGTGCTGCTGTCATAGGTGACAACTCTGTGGGTGCTCCGGGGCTTTTTAAGCTCTTAGCACCTGCCCCTAACCCCAGACAGCTGGTGCTTCCTTCCATCCATGTGAGACATTTACTGAGAATACAGAGCATGGAGGTTGCCTAAGTTTTATTGCTGGATGTGATGCTCCTTCCAGGACAGCTGAGAGGACTGCTCCATGGCTGTTTGATCCTCTGGTCTCAGGTCCTCACTGGCTATCCTTCATAGCCATCACTCTCTGAAGAGCTACACCGAAACATTTGAGTTGCAAAGTCTCTTGCCTCTTCATAGAATGGCACATTGGGTTCTATGGGGAGAGGGGAAGAAATTGGCTACGTGCCAGCCAGCTGCATTTAGCACCTTGGAGGGTTGCCTGTATGAATCATTGGAACAAGTTGCTTAGGGACATTGTGTATTCTCTGTCACTTGAAGTCTTTAAATCGAGACTAAATAGCCTTCTCAAAGATCTGCTGTAGCTGAATGAGAAGTTATTAGGTTTAATGCGAGACTTGCTGGGTGGGATGCTCTGTGATGGTGGAGGGCAGCCCAGATGGTTATAATTGTCCCTTCTGGCCTTACAGTCTATGAATCTCGATGCAGTCCCTCAAGGGAAGGAGACTACTCTTGCTTATACAAATTGGCCAAAAGAGTGTGAGAATTGGATGTTTCCTTCATTTCCACCTCCCATCACAACCCAGCCAAACCACTGCTCAGCACCCTTACAGAAAGGCTAATTAGTTGAGATGTGTACAGGGGCAGACAGATCACTCTATTTCTTCATGGGAGGAAGCCCTGCCCTCAATAGAAGTCAATAAACATAGTACCTATGTTTAAAAAGAGGAGCAAACAAGACCCAGGGAATTGGAGACTAAGTCTGATTCCTGGAAAGACACTGGAACAAATTATTAAACAATCAATTTCTAAGCACCTAGAGGATAACAGAGTGATAAATAGCCAACATGGATTTGTCAAAAACAAATCATACCAAACCAACTTATTTTCCTTCTATGACAGGTTACTGGCCTATTGGGTAGGGGAGAAGCAGTAGACACGATATAGCTTGATTTTAGCAAGGCTTTTGACATTGCCCCCCATGACATTCTCATAAGCAAACTAGGGAAATGTGGTCTAGATGAAATTACAGTAAATTGGGTGCACAACTGCTTGAAAAACTGGACTCAGAGAGTAGTTGTCAATGATTCACTGTCACACTGGGAGGATGCTTCTAGTGGGATTCTGCAGGGGCTTGTCCTGGGTCCGGTACTACTCAATATTTTCATTAATGAGTTGGATAGAAGAGTGGAGAGAAAGCTTATACAACTGGTAGATGACACCAAGCTGGGAGGGGTTGCAAGAACTTTGGAGGATAGGATTAGAATTCAAAATGACCTTGACAAACTGGAGAATTGGGCTGATATCCACACGATGAAATTCAATAGCCAAATGCAAAGTACCTCACTTAGAAAGGAAAAATCAACTAGAAAATGGGGAATGACTGACAATTGTAGGGGCAACGGGAGGGGAGACACAGTTAACCCTGAGGCAGGGACAAATCAAAGGAATCTGGGGGGAAGGGGAGATTATGTGGGGTTGTAATGATATGCTTAATCTGTTGGGGGCAGGAGATTTACACAAACTGCGACTCGTACTGGATTTAGCCAATTGGGTGTGTTTACTGGGGCAAATGCAGGACGGTGAGGGCTACACCATTCCCATGGGGATAGCCACTATCACCATTAAAGCGGCACATGCCCTCCCACCACCCCCAGCTGGGTGGGAACACATCCTTGTGTGGGCTAAGGATAACCTGGATTGTGGTAGGGGCAGCATGGAGGTACTGATGGAGGGAGGGGACCCTCCCCCACAGAAACAGTACCCTATTCCTCGGGAGGCATTGGCAGAGGTGGGGGCAACTATTGGGGAGTTGGAACAAGGGGACTGATTCGGGCAGTTGCATCCCCTTGTAATGCTGCTGTGTGGCCCATGTGGAAGCCAAATGGTACCTGGCGCCTCACTGTGGATTACAGGGCACTAAATGCTCTGGCCAATTCGCCAGCCTCAGTGGTGGCAGCGTACCCTGAAATGTTGGCCCGTATTGGACCCCACTTCCGAATTTTCACTGTTTTGGACATAGCTAATGGGTTTTGGTCTCTGCCACTAGCTACCTCGCGTCAGTATAAAACTGCATTCACATGGGAGGGCAGACAATTCTGCTGGACAGTCCTGCCCCAGGGATATAGGGACTCCCCTGCAATTTTTCACAGATACATGAGACAGGCTCTGGAGGGGGTGGATTCAGCAAGGTGTGTACAATATGTAGACGACCTGTTGCTAATGTCAGGGACAGAGGAAGAAGACAGGGAACTAACTGAGCAGGTCCTGCAAGCTTTGGCAAGAGCAGGATTGAAGGTCAATGGAAAAAAGGCTCAGATGGGACAGACAAGAGTGACCTACTTAGGAGTGGAAGTGTCTCAGATGGGAAGGGAAATCGATAAGGGACGGGTGCAACTGATCCAGTCCCTGCCACTGCCTACGGATGTTAAAAGCTTGCAAAGTTTTCTGGGTCTAACTGGATTTTGCAGGGATTTTGTGGCCAATTATGCAGAAATAGCCCAGCCTCTATTTGACCTAACCCGAGCCTCAACTTGGGAATGGTCAGAAGAGTGTACTGAGGCAGTGAGAGTGCTAAAGGAAAACCTGGCCAGTGCTCCAGTGCTGGCCTCCCCGGATGGGGAGAAATTCTTTTATCTGTACCCTTTGGTATCGGACACTACCATTGGTTGTGCATTCACACAGGAGTATGGAGCAAAGGACCGACCTGTGGCCTTTGCCTCTCGACTTTTGAGTGCTGTGGAATTGAAGTATGGATGGTGTGAAAAGGTGCTGTTGTGCTCCTACTAGGGGGTAGGGAAATTTAAATACCTTACGGGAATGCAGAAAGTAATAGTCCGATCTCATCATGACCCCCTGCGGCTGTTAAACATGCACACTATCTTACAGGGACAAGTGAGTGGACAGCGTATTGCTAAATGGTTGCTGGCTCTACAGGCAGAAAACATTAAAGCAGAGGTGTTAAAGGAACCCATAGTCTGGGTAGCCGGATTACATCTGGCTGGCACCCCACACCAATGTGAAGCCAGCCCAGGTAAAACCCAACATCAGGTGTTTCGGGCGGCTAACCCCAATCAGGTAAAGAAGGGGACACTGGTATGGTTTTTGGATGGAAGTTGTAGGTATCAAGGGGGCCGGAAAACTGCAGGCTTAGCTGTTTTGGGAATCAGAGGCAATGAGACAGTCAGCACCATTGGTTTCTCACTAGAAGCAAAGTCAGCTCAGGAGGCAGAACTGGCAGCCTTGCTAACAGCTTTAAATGAAGTGGATCCCAAATTTGAGCCAGAATGTTGGGTGGTGGTAGATTCAGATTATGTATTTCGTGGTGCCACATTAATGCTGAGATGGTGGGCAGATAATCATTTCAGGGCAACAGACGGCTCCACAATCAAGCATGCTACCTGGTGGAAGCGAGCGGAGGAGCTCAGTCACTGTTTTACATGGATCAATATGGTAAAGGTAAAGGCACACAAGAAAACAGGACCCCTAAGCAAAGGAAATAATCTGGCCGATGTAGAGGCCAAGCGGGCTGCAACAGAGGCACCCCCATGGCCCTGGGAGCCAGAAGAGAGTGTGCCTGTAGCAGTGTTAACAAGAAGTGGGGTGGATACAGATCGGGGAGGGCGAATTTGAGAGTTGCAGGAATCTGACCCAGGACTGGAAGGCATCATGAAACTTGGGGACAGGCATGTGCCAAAGGTGGAACTAATGGAAGGGATTTGGTGTGTCTTAACAACTGGAGGGACCGGTAATGTTGTGCCCTCAGGGAAGTCGGACGGCTTTCTTAAGCTGGGTGCATGGAAGCTTGGCAGGGGGACACCCCGGGTTTGAGGAGGCACTGGGAACTTTGAAAAGGTTGTGCTGGTGGCCAGGAATGGCAGCTGATTTAAAATCACATCTGGAACGTTGTTTGGACTGTGCCAGGCACAGCCCACCTCACAAGGTGCTAAGGGGAGAATTAATGAGACAAGCCCCAAGGGGACCATGGGAAAGAATACAGATTGATTACACAGGACCTCTACCACCAGATCACAGGAAAAACCGATTCATGTTGGTGGGAGTGGATGCTTTCAGCAGGTGGGTGGAAGCTTTCCCCACAAAGTGTCAAACTGCCCGGGTAACTGCTGCAATACTGGTAAATGAGGAATTCACTCGCTGGGGGGTCCCAAAGGTGATTGACTCAGACCAAGGAGCTGCTTTTCGGTCAGATCTGTTAGGGGAGCTATCAGCCCTCACTGGAATCACACATTTGTTCCATATTGCTTATCACCCCCAGGCTGCGGGGCAGGTGGAATGCATGAACTGCACCATTAAAAGTGAGCTAAGAAAGGGAGTGGAAATCAGAGGAAAAAACTGGTCACAGTTACTGCCCTTTGTCTTAATGAGAATAAGGGACCGAGAATCAAAGGGCACAGGATTTTCTCCATATGAAGCTCTCATGGGAAGGCCTATGGAACGGTGGGAAAATCTACTTACCCCAGCACCTGGGGAAGTCACTACACACGGCTTAACACAAGAATGGATTTTAACTTTAATCGAACAAGTACAGCAGGCAGTGGCCTGGAGAGACGAGCAAGGAGCAGCAAGAGTCAAAGCATGGTATGACCTGCCTGGGGAGCGTAATCTACCCATGGTGGGAGATCTAGTGATGTACAAGATTCCAGGTCAACACCATCCATTCCCAGCTCCTAAATGGAAGGGCCCCTATCTTGTCCTTGACCAATTAGGGCCCAGTCTGCTATTACTCGGTACAGAGAATGGAGGACGGGAGTGGGTTCACTGCACGCAAATAAAAAGGTACAAACAGGAGATTGGGAAAGGGGACGTGTAAATTTTGTTATGTGTGTATTACAGGTTAATTCAAAAAGGAGAAAAGGATGAAAATTCCCTGGCCCTGGATGGAACAATTACTAGAGCTAATCACAATTGTCACATTTACAAATTCTATTCAGATCCCATGATGTGAAGTGTCAAAAGGAGGAAACACATGGACGGCTACACATGCAACCTGTGATAATAAAGCTAATGAAGACTATGAGAATCTCCCCATAGAAAGATGTACCACTAATACTCCAACAAGAATTTGTCAGTGTCGGTATATGGTTTATGGATTAGATGGGGGAATCCCAACCAGGTGGAGAATATCAAATTTATCAGGAAATATCGCATGGTACTCCCTGGGAGCTGCCATGATTAACGATAGTGGAAAACACAGTTACCCAGCTATGTGGTTTGTTACAGAGGGTCCAAAGAATATAACCCTCTGGTCTCCTGGAGCAATTGAACCCTCTTGGGAAAATAGGGCCCCACATTTAGGGTGTGATGTTACCATATGTAACCACAATGGTACTTCCATGGAAGATAATCCCCGAAGGTGTGATTGTTATGTACACATTACATTAGGCGTAAAATCCCCTTTGGGACGCTGGGTGTACGATGAGTTAACCATTTTACAGAATGAAAAGGAGTACTTATGGCACCTTAGAGACTAACCAATTTATTTGAGCATGAGCTTTCGTGAGCTACAGCTCACTTCATCGGATGCATACTGTGGAAGCTGCAGAAGACATTATATACACACAGAGACCATGAAGCAATACCTCCTCCCACCCCACTCTCCTGCTGGTAATAGCTTATCTAAAGTGATCATCAAGTTGGGCCATTTCCAGCACAAATCCAGGTTTTCTCACCCTCCGCCCCCCCCCCCCAAACTCACTCTCTTGCTGGTAATAGCCCATCCAAAGTGACCAGTCTCTTCACCATGTGTATGATAATCAAGGTGGGCCATTTCCTGCACAGATCCAGGTTCTCTCACCCCCTCACCCCCCTCCAAAAACCACACACACAAACTCACTCTCTTGCTGGTAATAGCCCATCCAAAGTGACCACTCTCTTCACAATGTGTATGATAGTCAAGGTGGGCCATTTCCTGCACAGATCCAGGTTCTCTCACCCCCTCACCCCCCTCCAAAAACCACACACACAAACTCACTCTCCTGCTGGTAATAGCCTATCCAAAGTGATAGGCTATTACCAGCAGGAGAGTGAGTTTGTGTGTGTGGTTTTTGGAGGGGGGTGAGGGGGTGAGAGAACCTGGATCTGTGCAGGAAATGGCCCACCTTGACTATCATACACATTGTGAAGAGAGTGGTCACTTTGGATGGGCTATTACCAGCAAGAGAGTGAGTTTGTGTGGCGGGGGGCGGAGGGTGAGAAAACCTGGATTTGTGCTGGAAATGGCCCAACTTGATGATCACTTTAGATAAGCTATTACCAGCAGGAGAGTGGGGTGGGAGGAGGTATTGTTTCATGATCTCTGTGTGTATATAATGTCTTCTGCAGCTTCCACAGTATGCATCCGATGAAGTGAGCTGTAGCTCACGAAAGCTCATGCTCAAATAAATTGGTTAGTCTCTAAGGTGCCATAAGTACTCCTTTTCTTTTTGCGAATACAGACTAACACGGCTGTTACTCTGAAACCTGTCATTTTACAGAATGTAACCCTACAGGTGATATGGATGCCAAGTTGGAAGAATCCAAATTTAAAGTGGCCACAGCATGGAGCCAAGAATATTCCCCAACGAGCAAATGTCTGGGAGCCATTGTGGGAGCAGGTGCAGCCAGCACTTTTTAATGTGTCCTTTCACTCTATTACATGGGTGGTACGCCCCAAGGAATGGTGGGTGGACAAAAGTCATCCTAATTGTAGTATGTACATAAAAGGATTGAAACAACAATTCAATGGATGGGTGAGGGGACACACCTGGAATCGTCGTCGGAAAAGGGGATTGTGGGCAGCTGGGAACACTATGCTGGGTACATGGAATCTGGGGGACAAGTGGGTAACCAAACAATTAGTAAGCCAAAATGTGAAATTTCAACAACAAATTAATGAATTAATGGCACAGCAACTATCAGCAGTTGCCACAGGGTGGAGGACAGCAGTAGAGGTAAACTTGCAGTTAACTCATTGGGCAGGGGACCTCGTGACACGGGTAGAGGATGGCTTCAGAAGACTAACATGGGGAGAAGTGTGCGTAGGTATTCAAAATGCTCAGTTAATAATGTTAATGGATATTATGAGAGATGCTTGGTCAGAACAATGGCCTTCAGTATTAAATCGGGAGGCTAGCCCATATTTATCCGCAATTGCAAAAACATACCCATCTACCTGGAAAATAACATCCCCGACCTGTGGGGACAGTTCTTGTGTAATTGTTACTATGATACCATGGGAAGGAAATGCAAATAAGGTGGTTCCCTTGAACCCTATGGGAGTAAGTAGGGAAGGGGGAGCACGTTGGGAGCCACTAGGGAATAGGTGGGGGGGGGTGGAATGCGGTAAATTGGACTGTCATCACATTAAGCAGTTGTATATCCAGAGGAGGAATATGGATGTGCCCCTCTCCTATGACTATGGAGGAGCAGGATCAATGGCCTATGGCAAAGGGGGGGCATTTAGGGGTAATGTATACGGGGTACAGTGTATTCTGTTGGGAATGTATGCAATCCTGCAATATAACACTAGGAGGCAAAATCCTTCCAGTGTATGGCCAAATTATGAACTTCTATACACTGCCACCTGGACTATGGTGCATCAATGAATCAGTGAACTCAATCGTTGTAAACAATCGAACCAGCACCTACTGCCCCATACCGTACCAAGTAGTTGAATTGGTTTGGACAATACAAAATTTCACTGTGGATATTCAATGGACACACAATATGGACAAAAGTACACAAAGATTACAAGAGCAACTTGCTGCAAGCGCCAACAGTTGGACACACTTACAATACACACTACAGGATGGCGCTGACAAAATTTTAACCTTATCAAAGGACGAGAAGCAGTGTTTTTGGAGGTGGCCAGGATGTTGGACCATACTGCAGTGTCTCGGTGTCGCTGTGGATTATCATAGCAGCTGGTGTATTGTTAACTATATGTGTGTTACACTGCATATGGAAACGATCAAGGGGGGCACAACCCCCTAGAGAACAGCCACTAATTATAACCTATAAGTAATGTAGTAAGCCCCCTGCCCCTCCCCCCCTGAAGTGTACTAGACAACCCGGACCCAACCTTCTCGGGCCCACTATACTGGGAAGTCTGGAACACTAATTGGAATAGGTGTAGTATGCCCGTATGAGAGAAGGTGCCGGGCATGGTACTACACAAGGGGCAGTGGGACAGATGGAGCATCGACACCTTCCACCTTGATGCCTGGCCTATCAGGAAATGTGTCGCCATATGTCCTATGCTTTTCCAGGGATACCTGGGCAGGAGGATCCCAAAAGAAAAAGAAAAAAAAGGGGTGGAGTGTTAGGATATAGATATTCAGGCCTGTCTGTAAAGGCCTGTACTTTAAGAATTTAGGTGTATTCTTATCACTTGGCTAGTTAGAGGTATAAAAGAAAGAATCAAAATCACTGTCTGCCAGTGTAAGGTCCTTCCCCTACTGTGACAGTTTGAGGCCCTGTTCTTAGGTTAAGGCCTTTGGCTAAGCGACAGAGGCAGCCATAAACTGGGAAGTGAATGGTCACATCCTCACATTCCAAACTAGTCACATTGAAAGAAGGTGCTATTGGGCTGTTAGGAATACAATCCTGTCCTGATAGTGCCTATCACCTCCAGAGAAAGGGAAGTGCCTAGAAAATGTAAAAGGAAACTTAGTTTGATAGCATCCTGTCTGGCAAGAACTCACTTATCAATACTGGGATGTGAAATCCTCACTTCTGTATTGTTTTGTCATTATAGTTCCCACTTTGCTATTGTTTATTGGCATGGTCTCTGTCTGGTTCTGTGATTGTTTCTGTCTGCTGTATAATTAATTTTGCTGGGTGTAAACTACTTAAGGTGGTGGGATATAATTGGTTAGCTAATCATGTTACAATATGTTAGGATTGGTTAGTTAAATTTCAGTAGAATGATTGGTTAAAGTATAGCTAAGAATATTACTATATAAATTAGGGGCAAACAGGAAGTAAGTTGGGATTCGAAAATAAGGAAAAAGGAACTTGTATTTAAGCTTGCTGGAAGTTCACCCCAATAAACATCGAATTGTTTGCACCTTTGGACTTCGGGTATTGTTGCTCTCTGTTCATGTGAGAAGGACCAGGGAAGGAAGCAGGTGAAGGAATAAGCCCCCTAACACTAGGTGGTAGTACTGCTGAAAATTATCTGGGGTGGGGGGCGTATAGTGGATCACAAATTGATTTAAAAAACCTGACCTGTGAGGAAAGGTTAATAAATCTGGGCATGTTTGAGAAAAGAAGACTGAGAGGGGACCTGATAACAATCTTCAAATATGTTAAGGGCTGTTAAAAAAGAGGATGGGGATCAATTGTTTTCAGTGCTCACTGAAGGTAGGACAAGAACTAATGGGGTTAATCTGCAGCAATTGAGATTTAGGTTAGACAATAGGAAAAACTTTCTGATTATAAGGGTAGTTAAACTCTGGAACAAGCTTCCAAGGGAGGTTGTGAAATACCAATTACTGGAGGTTTTAAAGAACAGATTGGACAAACATCTGTCAGGGATAGTCTAGGTTTACTTGGTTCTGCCTCAACGCAGGTGGCCTGGACTTGATGACCTCTCAAGTTCCTTTCCAGCCTGACATTTCTATAATGCTATGAATACAAAGTCCAGAGGGGAGTGGATCACTTACGGTGCTCAGAGGTTGGTGAGGCAGGGGCATCCATCACAGGAAGTGTGGAGTAAGGTGTATCCTCCATGGTGATGGCATTCAAACTTTCATATGATCCTTCGATATATTTGTTACCTTGTGGTGTCTTCAAAAAACAAAAACAGAAGCAAAACAAACAAAAAAACAACCCCAGACTTCTGGACATTAAAACGTGAGGAAGGGGCTACCTTCTGCCTGAGAAAGTGTTTGAAAGTGAAGACTGAAAGACAAGCCAGCTAGTCTCTCAGAGATCACCTTATGCAAAGAATGATCCCTTCAGGCCCGATTGCCAACTCACAGTGAGCAATGCCACTGACTTCAGCGGAACTATCTGTGTGAGTAAAGACTCACCAGTGTGAGTGAAAAGAAAAGGAGTACTTGTGGCACCTTAGAGACTAACAAATTTATTTGAGCATAAGCTTTCATGAGCTACAGCTCACTTCATTGGATGCATTTTTTATTTGAGCATAAGCTTTCATGAGCTACAGCTCACTTCATCGGATGCATTTGTTAGTCTCTAAGGTGCCACAAGTCCTCCTTTTCTTTTTGCGAATACAGACTAACATGGCTGCTACTCTGAAACCAGAGTGAGTGAAAGATTCAGGGTTGGGCCCCTATAGTTCAGTGGAATTCATCATGGTGTAGAGTGATACTCGCTCTGACTAGTGGTATCAAAATCTGGCTCACTGTACACATCGTATTCCAGTGCAAATGGGCTTCCTGGCCAATAGCGCTGGTCGAAAAGATTTCATCCAAAAAAACTTTTCATGGAAAAAGCCTTTTTGAGAGAAATGGATGTTTCTTAGAGAAAATTTCCTTTTATGTAAAAAATTAAATTATATTAAAAAAAAGGGTTTTCATAGGAAAAAAACAACCTTAAACCAGTTTTTCCGCACCCTAGTTTTGGCAACCAAAACCTTTATTTTTTAAATACAATAACTGAAAACCATTGTTTTTGCAATGAAAAATCTGAAAAAAACCTAAGCGAGATATTTCAATGAAAATGAAACATTTTCAATTTTCTTCTAAAATCACCCTAGAAAATTAAGTGCAATGTTTGACAGGCTCAGCTGGTAAATCTGCTGAGAACCAAGGGCTGGGTTCTGAACTGGATTTTGCACCCAGGGTAGGGAGTAAAATAAGCCACTGTATAACTCTCCACAGGCTGCACATACTCTAGGAGTGTCGACATAAGCAGAGCTACTTACCCGCTCATTCCTTACTCCCCGTCTGGAGCAGGTGGGAGGGGACTGGGTGGGTGGGAAATGAGAGACGATTTGGCTATCCCTTCTTGATGGCCAGAATAGCGGAGCCAGTGCAGTATTAAAGGCCACCAGTAAATGACTAGCTGCCAGGCTCAAGGAGGAAGCAGGAGAGGTATTCTCACTCTGCTGTCTCTGAAGCACAGGGCTTCTTCTAGATTGATGCAGCTTATGCACATCTCCTAGCTCAGATCTTTGCCTAAGGTAAAATGTAGCCTCCAAAAGTGTGAGGTTGGGCTGGCGCTTACTCACAGAGGAGGGCACTATGCAGTCAGTGTGCATAAGGGTATCATAAGTAGAGCTATTAGAAAAGAAATTGTGGAACAGTTTTCTGTTGGAAAATTCAGTTTGGCCAAAATGGAAATGTCTCACAGGAACTTGTTGACTTTGACATTATTAAAATAAGAATAAGTTGAAAAAATAATGTAGCCGTGCTCATTTCATGTCAATGTTATCATTTCAGTTCACTTCATTTAGATGCTTATTTATATTAAATATTCATTTTAATATTATATATTTAAAGATGTTATTTTATATAATAATACTTCAACTCTAACAAAACAAAATGTTTTGATGGTCCTGAATTGGATTTTTTACAAAATAAATAATTCCATGGGAAATTTCAAAATTTCAGCTTTTCATTCCAATTTGGAATTAAAACAAATTTTGAAATACTGGAATTAGCTGCAGGTCAGAGACTCCAGTTTCCAACCAGCTGTAATCATAATCTAGATCTCAGGCAGGAAAGCAAACCAACACTGTTGAGTGCATTTCAGAATGCAGATCAGCATTTACAAATCACAGTGTTATCTTGATAGAGGAATCACGGGATGAGATTCTTTGGCCTGTGTTAGATGGGAGGTCAGACTAGATGATCACAGTGGTCCTTTATGGCCTTGGAATCTCTGAGTCACTTACCATTTCCTGGAAACATCCAATGGGACCTGAAAACAATAATTAGACTGCATTTATAGAGATGGTTGTTAACAATGGTGTACAATAGACACGGTTCTTGGTATGTTAATAAATGCTCAGTCTCTTGAAGGAGGGACAGGATATTTTAAGGTCAATAATGTGACGCTCTACATTACATTTTCCAATTGTTCTTTTTTCAATAAATGTGACCTTTCCTAATTTTTCCCATTAAAAATAACCAGCCAGAGCCATTAAATGGTCTAATTCTGCAAGCACTATTGAGTACTGAGGTAGGCAGTCCCATTGACTTCATTGGGCCACTACCAGTGGTAAGTTGAGCTTGCCAAAAAACTGTAAGTGTGCTTTCTGAACACACTTTGTGAATATATATATATAATTTTATTTGCTCAGAAGTTTTTGGGCTTTCATAAAACATTTTGATTTTTTAAATTTATTTTTTGCTTTTCAAAATGTTGTTTTTCAAGTTTTTGTTTAATTTTCATAGAAAAATCCCATATTTTCCTTTTTCTTTCAGAGAGAAAGAATATTAAACCCACTTGTACATTTTTACTTTTTTCCATGGGCAAAATGAAATATTCTGATTGTGACCTGGAGTGAAATATTTCATTTTAATTTTCCTGGTGGAAAACCAATTTTCCTGCAGATAATTTAGATTTTTCAGAAACTGCATTTTCTGTGGGGAATCCATTCCGATGGAAAATTCCTGACTAGCGCTTAATATTCCTACTGTGAGGAATGCCTTTGAAGTTAACAGGCTTAGTCTCTGGAATAAAGTTAAGCTCATGCATATGTGTTTGCAAGAGCAGGGCCTGGTGGGGGCACATTTTCAAAGGGATTTTAATTCACAATTCCTGTTGATTTTTGTGACAGAACTGACAGTTTCCTGCAATATCCTTGAAAAAACTTATTGAATTAAGTTTAAGTAGCTTTGGAGTCCATCGTATTAAAAATTCAAAGTGTATATATTATTGAGGAATTGTATGTAACTTCTTTAGGGGAAGGTGTGACCACTGAAAACCCTGGGAAATGTTATCATAGATTCATAGAATATCAGGGTTGGAAGGGACCTCAGGAGGCCATCTAGTCCAACCCCCTGCTCAAAGCAGGACCAATCCCCAGTTTTTGCCCCAGATCCCTAATTGGCCCCCTCAAGGATTGAACTCACAACCCTGGGTTTAGCAGGCCAATGCTCAAACCACGGAGCTATCCCCCAATGACAGGGGTTGTCAATTATTTTTTGTCAAGGTCCACATTTCTTGGTCAAGACAGAGTCAAGGTTCAGACTCCAGAGAAACATTTTTCACACTACAATAACAATAATGATAATAATAAGTAAATAAAAAGATGTTGTGGTCCATTCTAAAGTGTCTGGTGGTCCAGATTTGGCCCACGGTCTGCCTCTTGACTACCCAAGCATTATGAGCATCACAGAACCATCTGAAACAATGGGCCAGACAAAAATGAAGTTTTGGGATAAAAAAAGTTAAGTGGGTTTCCTAGGAACTCTCTAGGGTGAGCTGAATGTCAATTCACCTCCCTCAAATTATGCAAAAACTCATCCATTTGAAGCTACACCTTGAGGAAAGGACCTTTGTTTACTGATTGTTAGGGGGCTTATTCCTTCACGCACTTACTTCCCTGGTCCTTCTCGCACGAACAGAGAGCAACAATACCTGAAGTCCAAAGGTGCAAACAATTCGATGTTTATTGGGGTGAACTTCCAGCAAGCATGATTCCAGTTTCCTTCCTTAGTGTCCCCCTTCCCAGCTCTGACACCACAGAGCCTTACACCTGTGTCCCTGTTCCCATTCCTGCCCTTAGCCAAACATTATTCCAATTTCCCCACCCCCATTCCCTGTTCCCATTCACTCACGCACATGCCCACCTCCACCCACACTTCCTGATTGACTGCAGACTATATAGTAAAACTTGAATTCTGCTTTGCTATACCTTAACCAATCATGTTCCTGAAATTTAACTAACCAATCCTAACATATTGTAACATGATTATGTAAACCAATTATATCCCACCACCTTAAGTAGTTTACCCCCAGCACAATTAATTATACAGCAGACAGAAACAATCACAGAACCAGAAGAGATTATACAGACAAACAATAGCAAAGTGGGAACTATAATGACAAAACAATACAGAAGTGAGGATTTCACATCCCAGCTCTTGATAAGTGAGTTCTTGCCAGACAGGATGCTACCAAACTAAGTTTCCTTTTTCATTTCTAGGCACTTCCCTTTCTCTGGAGGTGATAGGCACTATCAGGACAGGATTGTATTCCTAACAGCCCAATAGCACCTTCTTTCAATGTGACTAGTTTGGAATGTGAGGATGTGACTGCTCGCTTCCCAGCTTATGGCTGCCTCTGCTGCTTAGCCAAAGGCCTTAGCCTAAGAACAGGGCCTCAGACTGTCACAGGAAGAGACGGCCCTTACACCGACAGACAGTGATTTTGATTCTTTCTTTTATACCTCTATAACTAGCCAAGTGATAAGAATACACCTAAATTCTTCGAGTACAGGTCTTTACCGAAAGGCCTGAATATCTATATCCTAACACTGATCACCTGTTACATGAGGATCAAAGTCCCAAGCTGTATGAAGGAAAGAATGAACAATTCATGGGTGCTCTGGTTCTGAGCTAAAGTGGTTAGAAACTTGTAACTGGAGAAAAAAAACCCTGTGTGGGGTTTGAAGAACTAATCAGCTATCAGAACCCTTGCTGGAGTTGAGGGTGATCTCTGCCAAGCTTATTAGCATGTGACTAGGTTCTTTTATTGTTTTAATATGGTTTTTTTTCTGTAATGCTTTTACCTTAAAAAACAAACATGCTTGCTTGGAAAGATCTGTGCGGTGACTTGTAATTGCAGGCAATTACAGCTGTTCATGGCCCCTGGACAGAAAGCAATGTGCAGACACTGGCTATTTAGTCAGCCTTGTTGCTGGTGATATCACAGGATAGGCAGGGAACTGTGCAGTCTGGAAAAAACCCAGCTCAAGAGAGGCACATTACAGGTCCCCACTTAAGAGAGATGATAACTGAGGAGCCAGAAGCCTATGTAGGTTCCCATGCTGGACCATGGAGAGGCAATACATGAACATTTGCCTTGAACTGTGACAATTTCTAAAGAGAATTAGACATTTAAATCCTTGAAGTGGCTTCAAAAAGCCACTTGACATTTTCAAAAAGTCAATACAAATAAATAAAAATATGTAAATATGATATGACTTTTGGCCATTCTCTCTTCTCTTCTCTCTTTTGCTTGCCTTTGTACATAAATAAAAATCTAAACTAATCAGGGTAATAAATAATTAAATATTGCTTTCTTACTGTCTGGTTGATCTTCAGTGCTCCTGCTTTTGTCACTGTTATCTTGTATTCTGCAGAAAATAAAGGAACAATAACCACAATGAAGACTAGCAGCTGCACTTGTTTGTGGTTCTCCTCCAGATATTGATCACAGAAATCTGAGAGTAGAGATTGGCATTGCTGAAGGGATGCTCGAGATTGTCTGAGGCAAACCTATGTCAGCATGTCCTGGAAGATGTGCAGCTCCATGTGTAAGTTTACAGTGGGTCTAAAAACAATAATTGCATGGGGGAAAAAATGAAAATGTTATGACGTCTCCATTTTTCAGGGTTTGAAGCAGGCCAGTTTTTCATTTTTTCAAAATTTCTTATGAAATATTTTTTCCTCAAATTTTGAAATATATGTATATATTTTTTCATTTGTCCTTCTCTCCCACCCCCTTTTTTTCCTGTATAGCCACTGAGGGCAATAAACAAAATGAAGTCCAGGGTCCTCCCTCCTTTTTCATTTTTCTTTTTGCAACTCTAAATGTTTTCAATACTTTTCCAACTTTGAAACAATTGCCAAGTGGCACAGTTACAGAGTTTCATTCAGGAACTTTTCCAAAGTTAAGGACGTTTTGAAAAGTTACAGTGCAGAAAAATAAAACAAGAAAGAATACCCTCCCCCAAAGCAAAACAAACAAACCAACCCCCCCAAAAATACAATTGAAAAAGTGGGGGGATGGGATGGAGGGGGAGAAAAGAAAGAACTCCCCCCAACCCTAGATACCTAGACTTCATTCACTCAATTGTATTCAGTGGAAAGGAAGAGAAAGGGGGGACCCCAAAATTCAAATTTTAAACATTATAAAAATGTTTAAATTTTGAAATATTCAGATTTAATGAATAAAAATAACATTAAAAACCAACCAAATGCCCTCCCTCACCCACAGACACATACACACAAACAGTAAAATTTTCAAAAGTACCTTAGTGCCAGATTTTCAGAGGTATTGAAACACCTAGCAATGCAGATAGGTGCCTAGAAGGATTTTCAAAAGTGCATAGGTGCCTAACGCCTATTGAAATCAATGTGAATTAGGCACCTAAAGACCTCTGAAGATCTGGGCCTAATCACTTAAATGACTCTTGAAAATGGAATGTTGTCTCCTAACTCACTTAGGCACTTGTAAAAATTTTACCCTGAAGATTTTTGTGAAAGTTTTCAGCTGTTATTTTTAAAAAGGCCCCATTTTTGATTGGGAAAAAAAAGTTTCAAATAAAAAATGTCCATAAGCTCTCTGGAGTGTGAAGAATGCTTCCCATGGATTCCTCTGTGCCCTGGAGACACACACACCGATTTGCTACATGAAGCTTTGTTAGCTGCCCCCTGACATGTGTTAAAATATAGTCTCTGAAACATGAGAGCACAACCCCTTCCCAGCATCCTGGGTCGTTTCAGGCCAGGGTGACCAAGATGACATCTGGTGCTTATTGGTAAATTAACGGCATCATACTCACACATAGATGGTGCAGAAAGGTAGAGAAAGGTCTCCGGCTGCTGTGGGGAAGGGGCTAGACTTTCTGGCCATACATGTAGGATTGGAGAGTGCAGGACCTGAGTACCCAGTGTGGCTGGGGAGACTGGCTGGGCATGGGAGGTGTCTCGGAAGGTGGCATCATCTTGAAGGGGATTTTACTGGCTTTTCTACACTTGCATTCTGAACTTTCACACAAAGTTTTGGGTGGTGGAACAATAGCCCAAGGTTAAAAGAATGAGCATTGCCTACCTTGCATGTCTGCATTTAGATAGACCTAAAAAGAGATGATTGTCATGTAATGTCCTTTGTTTGAACAGGACATGTGTTTTCAATCAGTCTCTGAGCATGAGGTTTGGCTCCAAATTCTGTATTATGTGTGAATCCATTACTTGCCCATGTTGTCTTCCAAATACTGGCACTTTGAGTTGTTATTTGCATACATATGTACTTCTCATTCAGTTAAATAGGCATAATTTTAACAGAGAGAGAGATATTAGGTTGGATGGTTTTTTATTCCATGGAAAATTTCAGCTGTTGCGAAAAACAGAAAACCCCCGAACTGAATATTTTTTCGGTGTCTGTAAACACAAACTGATCATTTTCAGATACAAACAAACAAACAAAAATTGACCTAAAATTGAAAATTTTTGTTTGAAAACTATTAAAAAAAACCAACAGTTTTTGAGTTTTCAGCTTTCCAATTAAAAATTTTAAATTTTTGAGGAATGCATTCATTTTATGCAAACATTTTCCTTTCGTTGAAAGCCTGATTTTCAGTGCAAAAAAAGTTTCAATTGACATTTTCGAAGTGTCCTACATATATATGAAGTGAAGGGTTCATTTTGCCTGAAGTAAAAGATGCATTGTGGAATAGTTTTGACTATTTATGCATAATTTAATTAATTCATTTCTATTTCAACAGTTGAAAGCAGTTGAAAATACTTATATATTAGCATTAATTACTAAGCTATGTATAAAGAAAAGGAGTACTTGTGGCACCTTAGAGACTAACCAATTTATTTGAGCATAAGCTTTCGTGAGCTACAGCTCACGATGAAGTGAGCTGTAGCTCACGAAAGCTTATGCTCAAATAAATTGGTTAGTCTCTAAGGTGCCACAAGTACTCCTTTTCTTTTTGCGAATACAGACTAACACGGCTGCTACTCTGAAACCTGTAAGCTATGTATGAGGATCATAAAATCAGACATGAGGTTTAGTATTTGTTAACAATCTGAAATTGTAAAGTATTTTATTCTCTGCCAGGAATGCTCTTCACTGGGTGAAATTTTGAATGTTTAATTATTTCAGTGCCTTATCGTCATTTTCAAGCCTTCTTTTTAACATCTGTCTGTGCAGTCTTGGACATTGATTTGGCCAGTGTTGGTCACTGTTACCTACCTTTTTTCATCAGTAGGAAACACACCAAAATCATGAACAGGCCAGAAGGAATTGTGGATCCCAATATTAACCAAAGTACCATTTCTAGAACAGAAACATCAATCAAAATATAAGAAATTAGGAAAGTGACACCAGGAAGTTGTAAAATTGGTGTTATATTGCTTTTTTCTCACTGCATGTGAAGAGTTGCATGTATCTTGTAGGAAGGAGATTTGCACATATTTTAGAACAACTGAGGTAATTTTTGCTTATCTCTTTCCTGCAGAATTTCAAATGGAAAACCACCTACAGATGTGAACACTGATTAGTCTCTGTTGAGAACTATAGTACATGATCAATGAATGAATGCATGCCATGAATGGTCATGTTAATGGGACGACCACGAAGGAGGAATCTGATTAGTTGTATACTTTTCTTAGGGCATTATCAAGCGAAGTGCCCCAAGGGTCGGTCCTGGGGCCGATTTTGTTCAGCATCTTCATTAATGATCTGGAGGATGGCGTGGTCTGCACCCTCAGCAAGTTTGCAGATGACACTAAACTGGGAGGAGTGGTAGATATGCTGGAGGGTAGGGATAGGATACAGAGGGTCATAGACAAATTAGAGGATTGGGCCAAAAGAGATCTGATAAGGTTCAACAAGGACAAGTGCAGAGTTCTGCACTTAGGACGGAAGAATCCCATGCACTGCTACAGACTAGTGACCGAGTGGCTAGGCAGCAGTTCTGCAGAAAAGGACCTAGGAGTTACAGTGGAGAGAAGCTGGATATGAATCAACTGTGTGCCATTGTTGTCAAGAAGGCTAACAGCATTTTGGGCTGTATAAGTAGAAGCATTTCCAGCAGATCAAGGGACGTGATCATTCCCCTCTATTCGGCATTGGTGAGGCCTCATCTGGAGTACTGTGTCCAGTTTTGGGCCCCACACTATAAGAAGGATGTGGAAAAATTAGAAAGAGTCCAGCGGAGGGCAGCAAAAATGATTAGGGGACTGGAGCACGTGATTTATGAGGAGAGGCTGAGGGAACTGGGATTATTTAGTCTGCAGAAGAGAAGAATGAGGGGGGGTTTGATAGCTGCTTTCAACTACCTGAAAGGGGGTTCCAAAGAGGATGGATCTAGACTGTTCTCAGTGGTGGCAGATGACAGAACACATAGTAATGATCTCAAGTTGCAGTGGGGGAGGTTTAGGGTGGATATTAGGAAAAACTTGTTCACTAGGTGGGTGGTAAAGCACTGGAATGGGTTACCTAAGGAGGTGGTGGAATCTCCTTCCTTAGAGGTTTTAAGGTCAGGCTTGACAAAGCCCTGGCTGGGATGATTTAGTTGGGGTTGGTCCTGCTTTGAGCAGGGTGGTTGGACTAGATGACCTCCAGAGGTCCCTTCCAACCCTGATATTCTATGATTCTATATCCAAGTACTAATACTAGAGCAATGCTGTTATTCATTATATTTGATGTTAACATTTGCAAATCTAACAGTGTGAAATTGGCCCAATTATTTTACCATCAAGGGAAATCATGATGCTTTGTAACAATGCAGTCACTAACACATAAAACATGCATTATTCCCAACTTTATGTGCCCACCAAGTAGCAAAACAGGTCTCATCCATTTCTATAATGTAATATATGTGCTAAAGCGGTCCAAATAAAGGAGAGACATTGACTTATTAAATATAAGAAATTAGGATATTTTCAAGTCCGTATTCGAGCTGGATGAATTTTTTTTCAACGAATTGCTTTTTTTTACCAAAATAAATAAATAAATAAACACATGCATTTTTGGTGTCCAAAACTATTTACCAAATTTGAGTCAAAATTCAACAAATAGTATCAGTTTGAAAAAAAAATGTAGAGTAAAAACATCTGGTTTCAGCTTTTAAATTCAAAATGGCATTTCATTTTTAAATGTGGCCAGTTTGGAATTCACCCACACCCATACCAACACCTGCACAAAGGTTGAAAAACATCAAAACTGGCCAAATTGAAACAAAAAAACCTGCAAAATAATATTTTTACTGTAGACTGAAATGTTTGGATTGATTTTAAATGAATTGTTTTTTAGTTTTTTTCATTTGATGAAAAAATTTGTGAACATTTGTTTCAGTTTGAATAAAATCAGATTCCCCTCCCCACCCTTAGATTTTATGGTACGGCTTCTGAACAAAAAATCCATTATTTACCTAGCTCAACATCTTATAATATATGCTATCCTCCTCCCTCCATTTTGAATATGCGAAAAATTGAACCTTTCCCTCAAGTATACCTTACATTTTTGTCTGAACATCACAGAATGACCAGGTATTTTTACTTTGTGGCTACCATCAAAGTGCAACTGGTAACACAGCCTATCGATGATTTTTTTAACAACTCAACTGTATTATCATCTGCTCTTCTCTATACTTCCCATCACTCAGACAGATGGGGAGAGGTCGGGCTTCAGAGACCTGACCTCCCCTTTTTCTGAATATACATTTGAAGATGAGCTACAGCATACGAGTTCAAGTCCTATGAAAGCAAATAAAGTCATTTACCTCTGCAAGTTGGTTGCATTCCAGAGCTACTGTTATTAGCCTGTGAGATGTTAGCTGTGGAGAAAATTTATAGCAGCTCATTCATAAATCACTAGTTATTTGAAATCCTTTATATAAATAGGCTTTAAAATATCCGTGTTTTCAAAATGGAACATTTAGTGCCCAGCTCTGAAACAATAACAGGAATAAAGCTTCAGGTTGCAATAGCTAGTCCTCGGGAGCCAGGATGGTCTTGTGGCATGAGCGTAGGTCACAAAAGATCTGGATTCTATGAGTTTGGGCAAGCCACTTAATTTCTCTGGGCTCCATTCTGGTTCCCTTGTTCAGTGAGTAGCATCTTACTCCATGAGCTCGTTTAATCAGAGCTTCTTGCAGATTAAAGAGTTACTCAGCATGAGTAAATGTACTGTCAAGGTTCATTCCCCACTCTTAACTCTAGGGTACAGATGTGGGGACCTACATGAAAACCCCCTAAGCTTATTTTTACCAGCTTAGGTTAAAACTTCTCCAAGGTACAAACTATTTTACCTTTTGCCCTTGTACTTTATTGCTGCCACCACCAAGCGTCTAACAGATATATAACCGGGAAAGAGCCCGCTTGGAAACGTCTTTCCCCCGAAAATCCTCCCCAAACCCTACACCCCCTTTCCTGGGGAAGGTTTGATAAAAATCCTCACCAATTTGCATAGGTGAACACAGACCCAAACCCTTGGATCTTAAGAACAATGAAAAAGCAATCAGGTTCTTAAAGAAAGAATTTTAATAGAAGAAAAAATAAAAGAATCACCTCTGTAAAATCAGGATGGTAAATACCTTACAGGGTAATTAGATTCAAAACATAGAGAATCCCTCTAGGCAAAACCTTAAGTTACAAAACGACACAAAAACAGGAATATACATTCCATTCAGCACAGCTTATTTTCTCAGCCATTTAAACAAACAGAATCTAACGCATATTTAGCTAGATTACTTACTAAGTTCTAAGACTCCATTCCTGTTCTGTTCCCAGCAAAAGCATCACGCACACAGACAGAGAGAGACTTTGTTTCTCCCTCGCTCCAGCTTTTGAAAGTATCTTGTCTCCTCATTGGACATTTTGGTCATTTTGGACATTTTGGACATTTTGGTCAGGTACCAGCGAGGTTATCCTAGCTTCTTATCCCTTTACAGGTGAAAGGGTTTTTCCTCTGGCCAGGAGGGATTTTAAAGGTGTTTACCCTTCCCTACACTTCTTCGCCTTAACAGTTAGTCCTGCCTCCCTTATGCACTCAAAAATTTTTTGTAGATGTTCCAGGTGTTCTGCCCAGGAATCCGAAAATATGGCCACATCATCAAGGTAGGCGACTGCATATTCTCCTGATCCCGCTAGGAGACCATCTACAAGTCTTTGAAAGGTGGCGGGTGCATTCCACAGCCCGAAAGGGAGTACATTAAATTCATACAGCCCGACATGTGTGGTGAAGGCTGACCTTTCCTTGGTGGATTCATCTAGCGGTACCTGCCAGTACCACTTGGTTAAGTCCAAGGTAGAGATGAACTGGGCCCGTCCCAGTTTCTCTAATAGTTCATCTGTGCATGGCATTGGATAGTTGTCTGGACGAGTTACAACATTTATCTTACGGTAGTTCATGCAAAAACATATCTCCCCATCTGGTTTGGGAACTAGAACCACTGGAGATGCCCATGCACTGCCAAAAGGGCGGATTACACCCATCTGTAACATATCCTGGATCTCCCATTCTACAGCAGTTTTAGCTTGAGGAGACACCCGGTAAGGTGTCTCATGGCGATCGGGGGAAGTCCCGGAAGACTGGAAAAAGGCTAATGTAGTGCCAATCTTTAAAAAAGGGAAGAAGGAGGATCCTGGGAACTACAGGCCAGTCAGCCTCACCTCAGTCCCCGGAAAAATCATGGAGCAGGTCCTCAAGGATTCAATTCTGAAGCACTTAGAGGAGAGGAAAGTGATCGGGAACAGTCAGCATGGATTCACCAAGGGAAAGTCATGCCTGACTAATCTAATTGCCTTCTATGATGAGATAACTGGTTCTGTGGATGAGGGGAAAGCAGTGGACGTGTTATTCCTTGACTTTAGCAAAGCTTTTGACACGGTCTCCCACAGTATTCTTGTCAGCAAGTTAGGGAAGTATGGGCTGGATGGATGCACTACAAGGTGGGTAGAAAGTTGGCTAGATTGTCGGGCTCAACGGGTAGTGATCAATGGCTCCATGTCTAGTTGGCAGCCGGTATCTAGCGGAGTGCCCCAAGGGTCGGTCCTGGGGCCGGTTTTGTTCAATATCTTCATTAATGATCTGGAGGATGGTGTGGATTGCACCATCAGCAAGTTTGCAGATGACACTAAACTGGGAGAAGTGGTAGATATGCTGGAGGGTAGGAATAGGATACAGAGGGACCTAGACAAATTGGAGGATTGGGCCAAAAGAAATCTGATGAGGTTCAACAAGGACAAGTGCAGAGTCCTGCACTTAGGATGGAAGAATCCAATGCATCGCTACAGACTAGGGACTGAATGGCTAGGCAGCAGTTCTGCAGAGAAGAACCTAGGGGTGACAGTGGACGAGAAGCTGGATATGAGTCAACAGTGTGCCCTTGTTGCCAAGAAGGCCAATGGCATTTTGGGATGTATAAGTAGGGGCATTGCCAGCAGATTGAGGGACGTGATTGTTCCCCTCTATTCGACATTGGTGAGGCCTCATCTGGAGTACTGTGTCCAGTTTTGGGCCCCACACTACAAGAAGGATGTGGAAAAATTGGAGAGAGTCCAGCAAAGGGCAACAAAAATGATTAGGGGACTGGAACACATGACTTATGAGGAGAGGCTGAGGGATCTGGGATTGTTTAGTCTTTGGAAGAGAAGAATGAGGGGGGATTTGATAGCTGCTTTCAACTACCTGAAAGGTGGATCCAAGGAGGATGGATCTAGACTATTTTCAGTGATAGCAGATGACAGGACAAGGAGTAATGGTCTCAAGTTGCAGTGGGGAAGATTTAGGTTGGATATTATGAAAAACTTTTTCACTAGGAGGGTGGTGAAACACTGGAATGCGTTACCTAGGGAGGTGGTGGAATCCCCTTCCTTAGAATGTTCTATGATTCTATGATTCTAAGATTAGACTTTAATTGGGTGAGCACTACCTGTGTCAATGGAGTGGTATGCCCGTTCAGTCAGTCCTGGGGTGGCTGAGAACGTCGGCATGTAGCTAGTGCACAGCTCCTGGATCTGCTGTCACTGCATACGCCTAAGGGTCATGGAGAGCTTCACCTCTTCCACGCCACCAGCACTTTTCCCTTCGTAGTAGACACCTTCAGGCAACTCAGCGTCCTCTCCTCCCTGGGCTGTAAACTGACAAACTTTTAATTCTCTGGAATAAAAGGGCTTTAGAGAATTAATATGGTATACCTTAAGCTTTCAGTTGGAGGTGGGGAATGCTATGAGATAATTAACAGCTCCCAGGCACTCCTGGACCATGAATGGCCCTTCCCACGATGCTTCCATTTTATGGGCCTGGAGGGCCTTTAAGACTATGACCTGGTCCCCTACTTTGAAGGAATGCTCTCTGGCATGTTTATCATACCAGGCTTTTTGCTCTTTTTGAGCATCCTGTAGGTTTTCTTAGGAAGGTCTAGAGAGGTTTGGAGCATGTTTTGTAGGTTGGTTACAAAGTCCAGAACGTTAGTTCCTGGAGAAGGTGTAAATCCCTCCCATTGCTGCTTCACCAACTGTAATGGCCCCTTAGCCTCGCGGCCATATACAAGTTCAAATGGTGAAAACCCTAAACTGGGATGTGGTACAGCTCTGTAGGCAAAGAGCAACTGCTGCAACACTAGATCCCAGTCATTGGAGTGCTCATTTACGAATTTATGTGTCATGGCCCCCAAAGTTCCATTAAACTTCTCCACCATGCCATCTGTTTGATGGTGGTAAGGAGTGGCAACCAAGCGATTTACCCCATGAGCTTCCCAAAGGCTTTCCGTAGTTCCTGCCAGGAAATTAGTTCCTGCATCTACGAGGATGTCGGAGGGCCAACCTACCCTGGCAAAAATGTCTGCTAGTGCCGGGGACACACTTTTTCCCTGGTGTTGCTTAGAGCTACTACTTCCGGCCATCAGGTGGCAAAATCCATGAAAGTCAGTATGTACTGCTTCCCTCTGGGTGTCTTTTTTGGAAAAGGACCCAGAAGATCCACAGCTACTAGCTGAAATGGAACTTCAATGATGGGGAGTGTTTTGGAATAGCCTTCCGAGGGAAGTAGTGGGGGCAAAAGAACTATCTTGCTTTAAGATTAAACTCGATAAGTTTATGGAGGAGATGGTATGATGGGATAACATGGTTTTGGAGTGGTGGGTGAAATTCTGTGGCCTGCGTTGTGCAGGAGGTCAGACTAGATGATCATAATGGTCCCTTCTGACCTAAATATCTATGAATCTATGAATCTATGAGTGGCTGGAGAGGGGCTTTGACCTGGTCTTGGGGTTTTCCCACTTTTTGACATACCTCACAAGACCGGAAATAGGTAGAGTAATCCTTGCCCATTCCCTCTCAGTGGAATGACCCACCCAACCAGTCTTTGGTCCTGTTCACCCCAGCATGGCCACTAGGATGATCATGGGCTATGCTCCAGAGCTTGGCCCGGTATTTAGTTGGAACTACCAACTGTCTCTGAGGATGCCAGTCTTCTTGGTGTCCACCAGAAAGAGTTTCCTTGTATAAAAGTCCTCTTTCTACAACAAACCTGGATCGATTAGAAGAGCTGAGAGATGGTGGGTTGCTCCGTGCCGCCGTCCAAGCTCTCTGGAGGCTTTCATCTGCTTCCTGTTCGGTCTGGAACTGTTCCCTTGATGCTGGAGACATCAGCTCCTCATTGGATTGTGGACCTATGCTTGGTCCCTCTGGAAGCAATGCAGCGGATGAGGCTGTTTCTGTTGACTGTGAACCGCTCTCCACTGGTGCACTATGTTGGGGCTCAGGCTCCGGCTGAGCCTCTTGTGTAGGGTTACTGGCTGCTGCCGGTTCAGGTTTTGGGGGGGGCCCCTTTGGTGTTGGGGTTGCAAGTACTGGATTCAGTGCTGGCAATGGTTCTGGTGCTGGTTGTTCTGCAGGTTCCGGGGCTGGGACTGGCTCTGTCTGGGTCTCTGGGACTGGATCCACTACTGCTGTTGCAGACATTGGCCTGGGGTCCAGGTCCATCACCTCTGACTGGGTCCTGGTAGAAGTTTCTGGAACAGAGTTGGTGGGACGGCTTGTTTAGTCTGGCTGCGGGTGACCATTCCCACGCTTTTGGCTGGCTTCACACGATTGGCCAAGTCTTCCCGCAACAGCATGGGGATGGGATAATCATCATAGACTGCAAAAGTCCACGTTCCTGACCAGCCCTGGTACTGGACAGGTAACTTGGCTGTAGGCATATTGAAAGAGTTGGACTTGAAGGGTTGAATCGTCACTTGGATCTCTGGGTTGATTAAATTGGGGTCCACTAAGGAAGCATGGATAGCCGAAATTTGTGCTCCGGTGTCCCTCAACGTGGTGACCTTCTTCCCACCCACACTCACAGTTTCCCTCCACTCCAAGGGTATCTGGGAGGTATCTGGGCCTGAGGACCTCTGGTGTGATTCCGGTGCAATGAACTGTAATCTGTTGGGGTTCTTGGGGCAGTTGGCCTTTACATGCCCCGACTCGTTACATTTAAAACATCGTCCAGCTGACGGGTCACTGGGGCGAGGTGGGTTGCTGGAGGACGGTGTGGCGGGATGATAAGGTGTCTGGAGGGTTCCTTGGGGGGTAGTTGGGTGTGGTCTGAGGTTGCCCCTTCTGGTATCCGCTCCAACTGCAACCATTTTTTTCCTTTTCTGCCACCTCCAGCCATTTGACTCCAATCTCCCCTGCCTTGATTACAGTTTTGGGCTTCCCATCTAGGATGTATCTTTCTATTTCCTCAGGAACACCCTCTAAGAACTGCTCCATTTGCATTAGGAAGGGCAAATCTTCTGGAGATTCAACACTTGCTCCCGATATCCAGGCATCCCAATGTTTCACAATGTGGTAGGCATGTCGGGTAAATGACACGTCTGGTTTCCACCTTAGGGCTCTGAACCGCCGATGGGAATGCTCGGGTGTTAGCCCCATTCTGACTCTTGCCTTGGTTTTAAACAGTTCATACTGGTTCATGTGTTCCTTAGGCATTTCAGCCGCCACCTCAGCTAAGGGTCCACTGAGCTGTGGCCTCAGCTCTACCATGTATTATTCTGTAGAGATGCTGTACCCAAGGCAGGCCCTTTCGAAGTTTTCTGAGAAGGCCTCGGTATCATCGCCTGCCTTGTAGGTGGGGAACTTTCTGGGATGGGAAGTGGTACCTGGAGAAGGATTGCTAGGGTTTGTTGGTATATTCTGCTGAGCCTTTGCCTTCTCCATTTCCAGTGCATGCTTCCTCTCTTTTTCCTTTTCCTCCTCCACATGCTTCCTCTCTTTTTCCTTCTCCTCCAGTTCTTTGTCCCTTGCCTCCATTTCTTTTTCCTTTGCCTCCATTTCTCTCCTCTGGGCAGCCTCCATTTCTTTTTCTTTGGCCGCTTGTGCATCCATCTCCATCCGTCTGAGTTCTACCCATCTTTCATGTTCCTTTTGTCTTTTCTCAGCCTCAAATCTGGCTAATTCCAGCTTCTGTTGAACAGTGCAGTCTGTCATCCTAACCTCTCTGTTTTTAACTAACTTTACACTCGAGAGTTAGAAAAAAAACCAAAACAACTTGGCTTGTAAAATTTTGCTGTGCTGTCTGGATATCTTTGTTCTCTGATAGTGATTGTCAGCCTACAGAAAAATCTTTTAAAAAAACCCCTAACACCTTTTTCTCCAGGCAAATAGGCAGAAAATCCCTCTAGTTGCTCTTAGGTAAAAAACAACTTCAGGTCTGTGAAGACTTGTGAATTTCCCTGCAGGAGGTTAACTACCCTGCCTTGAGGTAGAGAAAACTCCAGCTCACAAAAGACAATCCCCTTTTGTCTCTGCTCTGGCTCCCAAGCAGAGAAAAAAACCTCTAACTGCTTTGAGCTTAAAACCTGCTTTCCGGCAGCCCAAAGGAAAAAAAAATATTTCTTTTTAAAATCTGTGCTTCTGGTTCAAAAAATCTTAAATTGATCTCAAAATGATTTCAAGTTAATTCTATTGCTCTGCCACCATGTCAAGGTTCCTTCCCCACTCTGAACTCTAGGGTACAGATGTGGGGACCTGCACGAAAATGCCCTAAGCTTATTTTTTCCAGGTTAGGTTAAAACTTCCCCAAGGTACAAACTATTTTACCTTTCGCCCTTGGACTTTATCGCTGCCACCACCGAACATCTAACAGATATATAACCGGGAAAGAGCCCGCTTGGAAACGTCTTTTTCCCAAAATCCTCCCCAAACCCTACACCCCCTTTCCTGGGGAAGGTTTGATAAAAATCCAATTTGCATAGGTGAACACAGACTCAAACCCTTGGATCTTATGAACAATGAAAAAGCAATCAGGTTCTTAAAAGAAGAATTTTAATAGAAGAAAAAGTAAAAGAATCACCTCTGTAAAATCAGGATGGTAAATACCTTACAGGGTAATTAGATTCAAAACATAGAGAATCCCTCTAGGCAAAACCTTAAGTTACAAAACGACACAAAAACAGGAATATACATTCCATTCAGCACAATTTATTTTATCAGCCATTTAAACAAACAGAATCTAATGCATATCTAGCTAGATTACTTACTAAGTTCTAAGACTCCATTCCTGTTCTGTTCCCGCAAAAGCATCACCCACACAGACAGAGAGAGACTTTGTTTCTCTCTCGCTCCAGCTTTTGAAAGTATCTTGTCTCCTCATTGGACATTTTGGTCAGGTACCAGCGAGGTTATCCTAGCTTCTTAATCCTTTACATGTGAAAGGGTTTTTCCTCTGGCCAGGAGGGATTTTAAAGGAGTTTACCCTTCCCTTTATATTTATGACAGGTACCAATACCTAAATGCCACATCTGTGCAATGGGGCTAATAAACTTTAATTTGTCTGTCTTGTTTTATTCAGACTGTATGTACAATCCACTGCCAAGTATTGCATGTTCCTTTCTGTGCCCAGTCCACAGAGGGTATAAATCTATTATGCTGCAACTTAAAGTGTCTTGGCTCTTTAGCTCAAGCTGCAGCAGTTCATGTGTCTAGCTCTGGAACCCCCAATGCATCACCCAGAATGGTGGCTTTTCAGGGAAAAACTTGTTTCTTGCTATGCATTTGTATAGCAGCCAGGACAATGGGGTCCCAATCTCAGTAGAAACCTGTAGCCACTACGGTAATGATAATTAAAGCTGAGTGCATAATTGATTTCCTTGTTTGGTTGGGGATTGAACCAAAACATTGGAAAATAAATTTGGTTCAGTTCAAACGAAAACTGATTTATTTTTTTTTTAGTTTTTTTTCTGCCCAAACAAAAAACAAAGAAAAAATTTCATATTGGGTCCACCGAAACGTTTTGTTGTAAAGTTTTCATATCATTTGTGGTTGTTTTTCGCCTTTTCCCCTTTTGTTAAAAAAATAGTGAAATTTCAAAACAAAAAGCCACCTTGAAATGAAGTCTAATTTTTGTTTCCATTTTTTTCAGCTGAAAATATTTGCCGAATTCAGCCTGAATTTGTGAATAGTTTTGGTGCTCCCCAAAATGCATTCTTCAGTGAATTTACTAATTAAAGAAAAAATTCACCCAGCTCTAATGACAATCCCCTCATTTAATGCTGTGACTGGGGTCTAACAGTTTTCTGAGAGATAGGGGCACAGGACAACTGCCCATCTATTACATTAGGAAAGGGATCACGTTTCACACACATTGTGAAGAGGAATAGAATGATCACCACTATCCCTAATTTCATTCCCATCATCCTGCATCGTCTTATCTTCCCCTGTATTTATCACTGCTCAGGCTGAACATAGGACAGTTTGGGTTCAGCCTAGAGCTGTAGTCATTCAAGATCAAGATTTCCCTTTTCTTAAATAAACAGCTCTAAATGTTGAAGAACTCCCAAGATAGTAAATAAAATCACTTACCTTTCCAGGAAGGCTCTGTTCCAGAATCACTGTCATTAGACTGGAAGATTTTTATGTGAATTTGATACATGACAGATCATTCATAAATTACTGAACATAAGAACATAAGTGTGGCTATACTCAGTCAGACCAAAGGTTCATCTGGCCCAGTCTTCTGACAGTGGCCAATGCCTGGTGCCCCAGAGAGAATGAACAGAACAGGTAATCATCAAGTGTTCCATCCCCTGTCTCCCATTCCCAGCTTCTGGCCAACAGAGGCTAGGGACACCATCCCTGCCCATCCTGGCTACTAGCCATTGATGGACCTATCCTCCATGAACTTATCTAGTTCTTTTTTTGAACCCTGTTATAGTCTTGGCCTGCACAGAATCATTGGAAATCCATATATACATAGACTTTAATATCTGGCTGTTACATAACACTTTTTTCCGTAGCTCAAAGCATTCCACACAGGAGATAACCCATGTAGGGAAACTAAGGCACAGAAAGGATAAGTTGCTTTCCAAAGATCACCCATCTCTGAAATCATTACAAGAATGAAAGCCTCCAGCTGGATATGCTTATTGAGAAATTTCAAATGGTTTGCATTGGGCTTGGAATTCTCTTTGGTGAATTTGCTTGTTTGATATTGGACACTGTTGTTTTCCATAGATCTGTAACTCTCTTGTGCTTTTTTAAGAGTAAGAAGTGTGTGGATAAGAAATTCCTTTGCTAAGCCTGTGTCTCCTTACTCTACTGACATGTTATTACTGAAGGGTGTGACTAGAAACCAGAGTTCCCACAGCCAGGTGGGCTCTAGGGGGAACATTCTAAGCAATTGGGAACTCAGGGGATCTGTGGCACTGCTTCTGGGGTGTAGTTGATCAGACTGCAAGGTCTCATTGTTCCATCCAGTGGTTGGATTCCATCGCAACAGACTGGTGTCCAGAGAGTAGTACTGGACCAGGCTGTGACTAGAGCTGAGCCAGTAATGGATTTTTCAGTTCAGGGGCTGAACTGGAAAAAAAAATCTCATTTGCTTCAAACCAAAGCACTTCTTTTTAAAATTTTTTTCATTGACTCAAAAAAACTAAAAAATACCCCAAAGTTCATATTGAATCAATCAAAACATTTTGGTCATTTTGAAATAATGTTTTTTTTCCCCCTGAGTTATTCATTACATTGGTCATTCTAGGTGTTTTCGCATTTTTTTTAAACTGGCTAAATTTGAAATCAAAAGGCCATTTTGAATTGAAAAGTCAAAACAGTTTAACTTTTACTCAAAAACATTTCAAAATAAAACATTCATAAAAGACAGTTTTGATTTTTTCTTATTTGACCGGAAGTTGGTAAATAGTTTTGGACTCTGAAAATGCATTTTTCTGCAAAAAAATAAACAATTCATCAAACAATTTTACCCAGCTCTAGTTGTGACAGCCACTTCCATTGTTAATTTCACCTTCAGTGTAAAAACTTCAAGGGTATGAAATCAACAGTCTCCTAATTAGCTCTTGCAGGTTTCCAAATTTCTCCATGCCCCTCTTCCCCACAGCCTCTTTTGTATTGGTGTCCGCGTGCCATGTAGATATGCTAGTAAGATGTTTGACACAGCAAAAAATCTATTTATCGTCTGGTGATGCCTAAAACTTTTCTTTTCTATGGAACTTAGTGCTGATCAAAACAGTTCTTTTAATAAGATCTCTTAAATTTTGTTAGTGTTTTTTAAAATGTTTGGAGACATTTGTATTGAAAAAAATAGGACTTGATCATGCAAAGATTTATGCCTATGTTTAGCTTCTCTTCTGTGAGTAGGCCCCATGATATCACAGTAGGAAAGTTAAACATGTGAGTAAGAACCAGGTGCCTTGAGGAGAAATTTATCATTTACTATCTATTGTTTCCCATTTTTGCAATAAGAAATTCTCAAGTCTGTTTTTTTGGTAAGAAAATTGTATTTTTTCTTTAAATTCACATAGGGTGACCAAAAAACCCCAAACCCATTTCTTATTGCAAAAATGGGAAAACATAAATGAAACATCAAAAATCTCAATGCATTAAAAAATTGTGAAAATTTCAAACTACCCTTCAACTAGTCCAAAACTATCAAAATGAAGCAAAATGGAGAACAATCTAGTTAGTTGATCAGAGAAGATTAAAGTTTGTCTTGATCAGAGAGTCTACTTGGGGAGAAGATTTCTGAGGGAGCTTCAATCAGGTAGGTGATGGTACAAATCCAATGGCTGGATGCTGAAGTTAGACAAATACAAACAGGAAATGAGGAGCAAAATTTTAACAGTGAAGGGAATGAACTATTTGTACAACTAAGGTTCCAATCCTGTCAATAGATCCCACTCATGAGAGTCTGTATTATAGGATCCTGTCTGTGCAGATTTACACTCGGTATGAATTAGTACAGTATCAAGCTGTAGCAGCCCCAGTGTTTAGATCTGGAAGTTCTTGGTTCAATCCCTGCTGTGCCACCTAATGGGACTACTCATGATAGTAAAGTCAACCATATACACTAGTGTTTGCAGAACTGGGATCTCACATGGGGATGCAGCAGATACTTCATCATTTGGAGTCTTTAAACAGAGATTGGACATCTTTGTAACAGGTACAGTCTAGCTCATTGTTACAGGAATAGCCAAGGAACGGCTGGCATTCTAGAGACTGCTACAGAAGCTAGCTGGTCGCATTGATCCCATATGGCCTTGGAATCTGTGATAATGATTGTTAGGATATAGATATTCAGGTCTGTCTGCAAAGGCCTGTACTTTAAGAATTTAGGTGTATTCTTATCACTTGGCTAGTTAGAGGTATAAAAGAAAGAATCAAAATCACTCTCTGGCAGTGTAAGGTCCTTCTCTTCCTGTGACAGTCTGAGGCCCTGTTCTTAGGTTAAGGCCTTTGGCTAAGCAACAGAGGCAGCCATAAGCTGGGAAGCGACCGGTCACATCCTCACATTCCAAACTAGTCACATTGAAAGAAGGTGCTATTGGGCTGTTAGGAATACAATCCTGTCCTGATAATGCCTGTCACCTCCAGAGAAAGGGAAGTGCCTAGAAAATGTAAAAGGAAACTTAGTTTGATAGCATCCTGTCTGGCAAGAACTCACTTATCAATAGCTGGGATGTGAAATCCTCACTTCTGTATTGTTTTGTCATTATAGTTCCCACTTTGCTATTGTTTGTCTGTGTAATCTCTGTCTGGTTCTGTGATTGTTTCTGTCAGCTGTATAATTAATTTTGCTGGGTGTAAACTACTTAAGGTGGTGGGATATAATTGGTTAGCTAATCATGTTACAATATGTTAGGACTGGTTAGTTAAATTTCAGGAAAATGATTGGTTAAGGTATAGCTAAGCGAACTCAAGTTTTACTATATAGTCTGCAGTCAATCAGGAAGTGAGTGGGTGGGTGTGGGGAGGGGAAATGGGAACAGGGAATGGGGGTAAGGAAATTGGAATCATGTTTGGCTAAGGGCAGGAATGGGAACAAGAACACAGGTGTAAGGCTCTGTGGCGTCAGAGCTGGGAAGGGGGACACTAAGGAAGGAAACTAGAATCATGCTTGCTGGAAGTTCACCCCAATAAACATTGAATTGTTTGCACCTTTGGACTTCGGGTATTGTTGCTCTCTGTTCATGCAAGAAGGACCAGGGAAGTAAGTGGGTGAAGGAGTAAGCCCCCTAACAATGATTTTCAATTTTTTTCACCAAATATGGTTTCATTTTCTGTGGCCAGCTCTGTGAATAACAAATATTTTTTCCCTTAAGCAAGGTGAGTTCAGTTTCTTACCTGTGACATTCAGGTACCAGTCTGCACTGAGAAATGAATTCTTCATCTGGACATCTGTCAAGGTTCCTTCCCCACTCTGAACTCGAGGGTACAGATGTGGGGACCTGCATGAAAACCTCCTAAGCTTATTTTTACCAGCTTAGGTTAAAACTTCCCCAAGGTACAAACTATTTTACCTTATTGCCCTTGGACTTTATTGCTGCCACCACCAAGCGTCTAACAGATATATAACCGGGAAAGAGCCCGCTTGGAAACATCTTTCCCCCCAAAATCCTCCCCAAACCCTACACCCCCTTTCCTGGGGAAGGTTTGATAAAAATCCTCACCAATTTGCATATTTCTCAACATGGTGTCCAGTCACCCAGGAGACTGTTTTGCTTAAATGTAAAGTACCTGCCTTGTCCCATTTTACCTATGTTATCTTCTGTAAAGATGGGCAGGATCTTACAGTCCAGCCGAAGAAGGAAAGCAGATATGGATTCACCAAGGGAAAGTCATGCCTGACTAATC
Source organism: Chelonia mydas (assembly GCF_015237465.2). Lineage (NCBI taxonomy): Eukaryota > Metazoa > Chordata > Testudines > Cheloniidae > Chelonia > Chelonia mydas. The sequence goes on along the minus strand of NC_051263.2, from coordinate 12,074,660 downwards.
TAATTGCCTTCTATGATGAGATAACTGGTTCTGTGGATGAAGGGAAAGCAGTGGACGTGTTATTCCTTGACTTTAGCAAAGCATTTGACACGGTCTCCCACAGTATTCTTGTCAGCAAGTTAGGGAAGTATGGGCTGGATGAATGGACTATAAGGTGGATAGAAAGCTGGCTAGATTGTCGGGCTCCACGGGTAGTGATCAATGGCTCCATGTCTAGTTGGCAGCTGGTATCAAATGGAGTGCCCCAGGGGTCGGTCCTGGTGCCGGTTTTGTTCAATATCTTCAAAAATGATCTGGAGGATGGTGTGGATTGCACCCTCAGCAAGTTTGCAGGTGACACTAAACTGGGAGGAGAGGTAGATATGCTGGAGGGTAGGGATAGGATACAGAGGGCCCTAGACAAATTAGAGGATTGGGCCAAAAGAAATCTGATGTGGTTCAACAAGGACAAGTGCAGAGTCCTGCACTTAGGATGGAAGAATCCCATGCACAGCTACAGACTAGGGACCGAATGGCTAGGCAGCAGTTCTGCAGAAAAGGACCTAGGGGTTACAGTGGACGAGAAGCTGGATATGAGTCAGCAGTGTGCCCTTGTTGCCAAGAAGGCCAATGGCATTTTGGGATGTATAAGTAGGGGCATTGCCAGCAGATCGACTTATGTGATCGTTCCCCTCTATTCGACACTGGTGAGGCATCGTCTGGAGTACTGTGTCCAGTTTTGGCCCCACACTACAAAAAGGATGTGGAAAAATTGGAGAGAGTCCAGCAAAGGGGAACAAAAATGATTAGGGGACTGGAACACATGACTTATGAGGAGAGGCTGAGAGAACTGGGGATGTTTAGTCTTTGGAAGAGAAGAATGAGGGGGGATTTGATAGCTGCTTTCAACTACCTGAAAGGGGGTTCCAAAGAGGATGGCTCTAGACTGTTCTCAGTGGTAGCAGATGACAGAACAAGGAGTAATGGTCTCAAGTTGCAGTGGAGGAGATTTAGGTTGGATATTATGAAAAACTTTTTCACTAGGAGGGTGGTGAAACACTGGAATGCGTTACCTAGGGAGGTGGTGGAATCTCCTTCCTTAGAAGTTTTTAAGGTCAGGCTTGACAAAGCCCTGGCTGGGATGATTTAATCGGTGTTCTGTCCTGCTTTGAGCAGGGGGTTGGACTAGATGACCTCCTGAGGTCCCTTCCAACCCTGATATTCTATGATTTTATGATTTATGACCTCCTGAGGTCCCTTCCAACCCTGATATTCTATGATTCTATGATTCTGTGATCTGTCACCACTTGCCATGTTCAAGCATTCACACTATTCTGCTCTACCCCACCCCTGAGCCTGAACTTGATGCATGAAAAGCTAAGGAGATATCCTTATCGGTGAACCTTGCTCTGTGCTGCAAGCGATGGAGGAGCATGGCCCAGCTTTAATTGTTTCCACTGAGCAGCCAAAAAAAGAACACTGGGCCCCCAGCCAAAAGATGCGTTTAGAGCAGAGAGCATGTGGTAATTTGATGTTTATCCCAAGACAAAAGAGAAGCCACCAGAAAAATATCAGGTCTCTTGTGTTAGACAGGAAAGTATCGGAGCTGCTTGAAAAGCACCAATTCTTTTTTCATGGGAAGTTTAGAAAAAGTGTCATTTTTTTCTAAATGTCCTCCAAAATTTTGTTGGTCTTTGAATGAAAAGCCAAAGACAAAGCTGCTTATTTATTTATTTATTTATTTATTCATTCATTGGCTTTTGAAAACCATTTTCAGTTTTTGGTTAAAACAATAGTTTGTTTTTAGAATATTGAAAATAATAATTAAAAAATCTTGAAACCTGAAAACTTACTGAAAATCAATCAAGTGATCAATCAATCAATAACCAAATATTATTTGGTTTCTGTTTTTTTGTCAAAATGAAAATTTTTCATTTATATTTTGGTTTCAAAGGTATTTTTCCTCAAAAAAATATGTTTCAATAAAAATATTTGAACTGACTAGAAAACAGGTTTGCAGGATGTCTCACCACAGCTGTAAGAGGATTTCACCTGGGAAGGAAACATGAGTGGCTGGGATATTGGATAACCAATCTACATAAGACGAGTCCAGGATTGTCAATCTGTCTGTGTGTCGCTCTGTTGAGTCAGTGTGACGCAATGGGAACAGCTACAAGAATGGTGGTGGGCTCCTTCTGTTCAGAATATCATCAGGTTCAATCATCACAGGGATTCGCATCTGTTCCTGTCCAGTTTTTTTAAGTTGTCAGCCATTTTTGATTTTACAAGTTACAGCCGTGTAACAGTACAGGCTTTCACCCAGTAGATGAATGAACAGGCTAACACCCAGAGCTTCTCTGAAAACCGAAGTGTTAGGAAATGCAATATTCCCTACAAACTATTGCATCCATATGACTCCCCCGCACACACATCCACCACTGTTTTATCTGAGCCTTCAAAAGCTTGAATGCTTTTATCCTCATCACACCCCTGTGAGGCAGGGTAAAGCTGTTATCCCCTGCACAGAAGCACAGAGAGGCTATGGGTATCTGTACACAGCCATAGCACCGAACATCCAAACCCAGGTTGACAGACTCAGGCTACCATGCTAAAGCTAGCTGTGTAGTCATTGCAGCTCAGGCTAGAGCTCAGGATCTGAAGCCCGCCCTGTCCCTAGGCTTCAGAGCCCAAGCTCCAGCCCGAGCCACAATGTTTAAAAAGCTAGTTTTAGCAAGATAGAGCCCCACAAACCGTAGTCTGTCAGCCCAGCTTGGAGGCTCACGGGCTGCCACTTCCTCTGTGGATGTACCCTAAGTGACGTGCTCGAGGCCATACAGGGAACCTATGGCAGGGCATGAACCCACGACTCCCAAGTGCTTGGCTACTCCCCTAAGCACCGGGTTGTCCTTCCGCCACATATTTCTAGCAACTGGGCAGATGCTCCAAGCTCCAGGATGAAAATGTCCAGGCTGCAATTGTTATTAGCAGCTGTGCGTGCTCAACCAGTCTGAGGATCAGGCCCCTAGGGGTCCTATTGCAGCTCACCTCCTCTTCAGATACTTAGTTAAGGATGTTTGCCTGTCTATATCTGGTGTCTCCCATCTGATTGTTAGGTTGTAAACTCTTTGGGGCAGGGACTGTCTTTTTGTTCTGTGTTTGTACAATGCCGGGCGCAGTGGGCTCCTGGGCCATGACTGGGGCTCCTAGGCATTACCGTAATACACCTAATAAATAATGTACAGCACCTAGCACAATGATGCACTCAGCCATGACTGTGGCTCCTAATGCAACCATAATACTAATAAATAGCATTCAGCACCTAGCACAATGGGGTCCTGGGCCATGACTGGGGATCCTGGGCCCTACTGTAATACACGTAATAAATAATGTACAGTGCCTGGGCCCTATAGTAGTAGAAATTATAATAATGAGTACAGAGCATTTCTGAAAATCTGTGCCTGATTAGGTGCTTAAATGGGTGCTGAGCATGTGAAAATCTAGACGTGCACATGATGAATATCTGTCCTCATGTTCCAGAAGCTGGGCTCCCAAAATCAGCGGACCCTTGTGAAAGTGCTGGGCTGATCGGTCTCTGTGCTTCCGTTCCCCCTCTGTACAGTGGGGGTAACAGTGCTTCCTCACAGGGGAGCTGGGAAGGTAAATACACGAGTGTGTGCCTCTGTTTTGCATGTCTCCGCAATGTGCCCAGACAGGATGGTTTTGATGGTCACATAAACAGTTTGTGCCTTGCCCCAAAGATGCCCAGGGAGTTTGTGGCAGAGCCAGAAACAGAATCCAGAATGCATGACTCCCAGCCACAAGCAAACTTGTCCTCCCTTATGAGCCTACAGAGTTCCACCAAACTCTTTCATTCAGTATCTTCAGCCATCAACAACAACAAAAAAATGTTTGTTTTGAAAATAGGATTTTTTTTAAAGAAACCCAAACATTTTTGCCTATAAATTTTCAGTCTCCGTCATTTTGCTGTAAAACCAGAAAATTTAGACAAGAATGAAAATTTTCTCCAAAAAGGATTGTTGTTTTGGTCAAAATGCATTTTTCAATTTAAAAAAAAGACTTGGCAAAATAATTTAATCATCCTACTAATTATGCTGCTTGTACCTCACTGAAAAACACAGGGCTGCACTGGAATTTTCCATGATTGGGTTCAAGCCAAAAGATGCTTTTTCTTTATCCTTTGTTTTGTTAGGACGTTCCTAGCAAAATCTCTTCAGCTGCTTTTATGTTCCACAATGGGGAAAAAAAGTAAGTTTCCTAATTGTGAACAATGACCTTATTGAGAACATTTGTCCTTATTGAGCAGTACTGTATGCTCATGGTCATTGTCTAAGGCTTCTCTACACATGAAAGTGATTCTGGAATAAGGTAAAGTGTGAATTTACAGTGGCTTTGCTATTTCGGAATAACTGCACATGTAGACCCTTTTCTTCCAAAAGAAGAATTCCTTTTTCTGTACTAGCTTAATCCAGACATTTCACTAATTTGGAAAAAGGCATTCATTCTGGAATAAAAGTGTCCACACATGGAGTTATTCTGCAACAGTTACAGTCCCTGTGTGGACAATGTGAACAATGACCTTATTGAGAACATTTGTCCTTATTGAGCAGTACTGTATGCTCATGGTCATTGTCTAAGGCTTCTCTACACATGAAAGTGATTCTGGAATAAGGTAAAGTGTGAATTTACAGTGGCTTTGCTATTTCGGAATAACTGCATGTGTAGACCCTTTTCTTCCAAAAGAAGAATTCCTTTTTCTGTACTAGCTTAATCCAGACATTTCACTAATTTGGAAAAAGGCATTCATTCTGGAATAAAAGTGTCCACACATGGAGTTATTCTGCAACAGTTACAGTCCCTGTGTGGACAAGCCCTTTCTTCAATACTGAAGAGAAGCCACTTTTTCTTCAAATCCCTCCTTAAACACACCTTTGCCAGAACCCTTTAAAACGTTGACTCCTATCAAGAGCAGGCTGAATTAAATAACCACTAGAGGATATATACAGAACCACTCCTCCCCCAGACAAGCAAACTTCACTGCCCCATCACTCTGGTATTTGTGCCAATCACCCATCCTTGATCCTTTGCCTCTCCATGGGGGTCCAGATCCTTAGCTAGTGTAAATGGCTGTAGCTCCACAGAAGTCCATAGAGCTAACCTGGATTTACACCAGCTAAATCTCCTCTCTGCTTAGTCTCCAATCTGGCAAATGTGCTTCATTTGATTTCAGTGGAAATATTTGCAGTGGTAAAGCTAAGCATGAACTGGTTAGGTGGTGTGTTTGCAGGATCAGGGCCTTACATCTTAACTGCAAACCTTTTTGTTTCATTTACTTTTGAATTGAAAGTTTGTTTTTGTTTCAGTTTTGGAAAGCAGAACTATTTTTGAAATTTCAGAGTTTAGAATTTTTTTCCTTCTCCCTTTTTAGCAACTGAATAAAAAACCAAATGATGTCTTGTTCCTCCCCCGCTCCCCACAGTTTTTCCTTTTTTTCACCATTCCAACTTTTCAATACTTCTCTAATTTTCGAAAAGTTAAGAAGTGGTAGAATCAGAGTTTCATTTTCTCTTTTGCTTCTGTAACTTTTCAAAAGTTGGAGATATTTTGAAAACCTAAGAGTGGAAGAAGGAAAAAAAATAGAAAAATAGGGGGAAAAACAACTGAGGAAAGGTTTCATTTTATTGCATTTTGTTGGGGTAAAATGGAGAGAGAGGAAAAAATAAAAATTTAAAAATTTGAAAACTTTCCAGGGTTTGGAGACCGAAATGAAATTTTTGATTCAAAACAAATTTAAAAAATATTCAAAATGGATTGAAACAAGTATTTCTGTTTGACTTGAAATGAAAATTTTATTTTGTTTAATTTTGAAAATTTCCCATGAAATATTTCAAATTAAAAATTTCAGATGATCATTTTTAGTTTGAATTTTTTTTGTGGTGGAAAAAAACAGCTTTTTCTACCATTTCTAACCCCTGGTCTGATATGATCTGGCAATTCCCATTAGTCTATGAAGCAAAGACATTTGTAACATTAACATGTAGATTACATGTTTTACATATTGGATTAATGTATTATTTCAAATGAACTGAGAGCGTCCTTCATGTATGCTATAGTCCTTTTATACCTACCATAGATTTTTTTTTGGAACTTACATTAGCTATGCATATGAACCAACATGTCCTTTCCACGTGGTCTGGAATCTCACTGCTATTGAAGAAATCAGACAGGTTAAATCTGTGTCACTCTTTATTTCTCCGTTCAATCAACAAATGGACAAGTTCTATTGTTCTGTATATTTTTAAGTTTCTTAAACATTTCTCCATCATCTCTGTGTCCTCTTTCCTATGGTTCAGGGGCCCACATACTTTCCTCAATCTCTAAAACACTTTTCCTCTAAACTCTTCATTTAAGCACATGTTGATCTGTGGGAAAATGAGAGGGAATCAGCCAACCCAATGCCAGTTGCCTTTAGCATCTCATAATGAAGCCTATACAGATATCTCAGGCAATTTATTGTTGAAAGTGAGGCATGAATTTGAGGGACACTGGCTAGACTTTCAGATCTCAGGCTGAGTTTGCTAGGTTGGAAGAGAAATTAAAACAAACGAATGACCTGCTCACAGATTTCAGATATTTGACATTTCAGCTGGGTTAGTTCATGTTGATTGGACACATAGTATATGAGTAATCCCATTGATATTAATGGAACTATCAATGTGCTTTAATCCAAGCACATGCTTAAGAGTTTTGCTAATCCAAGGCCTAAATAAGTGGTATTTTTTAAATCGAGTTTCTGGTTCAAATACTTGCATTGATTCCAAAATTTGTTTTCTTTGCCATTCCCTGATAGTAGCTGAAAATTCTCCAGTTTTGCAAACAGGAAGGTTGGGATTTTCAAAAGAGTTTAAAGAAGTTAAGTGCCCAAATCCCATTGAATTTCACTGCAGAACTCCCCTAAAGTCCTTTGAATGTCCCGCCCTAAATGCATTCTCTGCAATGTTAGCGAAAAGGCACTCAGGCACTGGCACTGTGATGAAGTGGGAATTTGGAACTGGCTGGAACCCATATCTGTGGAGAATCTGAAAAGGACAATGGGAACCCCACAATGACCAGAACATTCACACCTAGTGACCCAGAGGAAGGCGGTTTTCTCCCCATCTCTTGGCAGGGAAACAGAGAATGACCCAGGCTTGGGAACAAAGGGAAAAGTGTCCAGCCATGGGGTGAGTGCTGCTCATGGGAGAGAGACAGGGCTCTCACCTTGGACTGAAAAAGGAACAGAGACAGAGACTGAAATGGAGTCCATAGCAGCTTGACTGGCGGATGGCACTGGTTTGGCCAGATGGACTATATCTTAACCTGGGTTGCTGTGTGCTAACCTAAAGACTTCCAATGCGATGATCCAGCTGAGTAATAGACACTGCTTTGCAAACACGCCTGAGGTGCATTAGTCCCCAGGCGAGTACATCAGGGCCAGGAATCTATCTCAGTTGGACTCGCTGGGCAGAGCTAATGGTGTGAAACAGGAGTACTTCAGCCCAAGGGCTCAGGCTCACAGGCAGTGAGGCTGTGTGGCCTACCCTGAGGGAAAAGTGGACCGTTTGAGGGCCTGGAACACTGAAGGGATTCCTCCAAGGGACTGTTTAAAAGCAGGGGTGTAACATAGAGCCTGTGGATCTGTAACAGGCATAAATTAGAGTAGCCTTAGGGCTGCTCTAACTTACACTGGACTGTCACATAGTGCTGGCTGGGAAATGTTTCTTTTTCTTCTCTGCAGAAAAATGTTGGTTCTAACCGAAAACCTGAAAACTGAAAAATGACTCGGTTTTGAACAATACCCCCAAAATTTGTCATAAAAAAGAAGAAAATTTTCGCGAGTTTTTTCCCTCCATTTTTTGACACAAACATTTTGTAGCGAAAAAGTGTTGACTGGCTGCAGTGTCCTGCCCCCAGGAGATGTCCTGGCCCACATCCTCTTTTCACCGGGAATGTTTCTCTACAATTTATGCCCAATTTGCACTGGCTGTAAGTGATTAGACAAGGTGCCAGGCAGGGACTAGTATGGTTACAACCATGTACACTCAGGAATGTTAGACAGTAACCCGAATGCGTAGCTGCTTTCTGGAAGGAGACTCTCTGGAGCGTAGGAGAATTGGTCAGGGCATGGGACAGAGTTGAATGCAACTGAAATGATCCCCATTCCTCAAATGCCCACCTTGCTCCTGCCCCCCATCCCTGCCCTGACCCCTGACTCAATTACTCAAGCCTTGGCCAGGAGGGGGAAATTCAGCCCAGAGAAAGCTCCAGCATCAATAGGATTTGCTGAGAAAGCTTCTTTCCAGAGGGGAGTAACTCACTTACCATGCTCAGACGGGGATAAGATAGCAGCATCTCACTCTTTGTGATGAAGTGTAGAATAAAGCACATTCTGCACTGACTTGGGGTTTAACATTTCGTACCTCTCACCTGCTACTTCTTTGTCTGCTGGTTCCTTTAAACAGAACATGTACGTGTTAACAGAAAGCAACTGGGGCTGATCTCCTTCTGAGAACCGGTTTGAAAGCTGATGATTAGAGACACAGCCAAGCAGCCCTCTGGAAATTGATAACAAGTAATACAAGCAGTAGGTGGATGCCATACATTGGAATAACACTTACAGCCTATGTATAGTTAAGGATCCCAGAGCACTATGCACATTATAGTTCATGCAACTTCCACAGACTTGTCATTAGTAGAGACACTTTAACACTAGTGGTATGTCCCAGGCTATGCAGCAAGTTAATCCCCAAGATCTTAACTTCTGCTCTAACAACATCACTTTCCTGAGCTGAGACTAGAACCAGGAACCCTGACTCCCCATTCACCTTTTGCTAACCCCAAGATCACAGCCACCAATCAGAGCAAGAGAGAGAACTCAGGAATCCTGATTCCTAGACCACCTTGTTTTAGCTCCTGATCTGCACTCCCCTCCCCGAACCAGGAACAGACCCCTGGAGTCCTGACTCCCAGTCCCCTGTGACTCCAGATAGTAAGGGTAGGTAAGTCCCTATTCCAAAGAGCTCATTCTGCAAAATCACACATTGTGTCATGTAGTGCTAGGCGCTGTACAAACACAGAACAGAAAAGCAGTCTCTGTCTCCAAAGACATTCTAAACAAAATACAATCAGGGTCTATTTTTTTACAATAATGTTTTATGACTAAGCTATCATAGGTAGGGGTGAAGTGGGTGCTGGAGCTATGTTAGGTTTGAAACTTCTCAAAGTTCTACAATATGGGAAGAGCTATTGATGGAGGAACTATTAAGAAACTGGATTTTAATCTTTACATTAACACAAATATCCCCAGGAATATCCTCCCAAGATTAGAAATGCTCTAAATTAGGGATGAGACAGACAACACATGGAGGGAGGGACTTTCACAGGCACTGAAAGGGGTTAGGCCCAGATCATCAAAAGTATTTTCAAAGATTCATAGATTCCAAGGCCCGAGACCATTGTGCTCAGTCTGGCCTCCGATATAATGCAGGCCAGAAAACTGCCCCAAACTAATTCCCAGAGCAGATCTTCCCACTGATCTGAGTGGAAATTAGGAGCCTAAATATGTTTGAGGATTAGGATAAGGGCCTTAGCCAGTCCACTCCCCTTGAAATTGACTCCCAAAGGGAGCAGTGTGTCTAATTCATACAGCCAAGGGCCTGGCTGTGTTGTGTAGAAGCACAGCCTTCTTTTGCAGTAATTAAGGGCCAGTTTCTCTGATACCCTCACCCACGCTGAGTTGTTCTTTACACCATGAATCATCTCTTTGAAATCAAGGGGCTAGCTGCGGATCACAGCACTGCTCAGTGTGAGCAAGGGGACGGGAGGAATCTGTGCCTAAGACTCTGGCAGCTGCCCTCATGGTTGTGATGCTCGCTTTTTTGTGGTGTTGTCAACCCTTTCTCCATCCTTTCCTTGCAGACTTGCATTTCCCGGAGCAGCTTGAGAGAGTGATGTGTTACTAACATCATTTACCGGAACTGGCAAAGGGGCAGAGAAGGGCAACGGAAATGATGAAGGGTCTGGAGCAGCTTCCATACAAGGAGAGATTTAAAAAAACTGGTACTGTTCAGCTTCAAAAAGAGACGACATAGCGGGAATAGGATGGGGGTCTATAAAATCATGACTGGCGCGGAGACAGTGAATGGGGATGTGTTATTTACCTTTCACATAACACAAGAACTAGGGATCACCTGGTGAAATTAATGGGCAGCAGGTTTAAAACAAACAAAAGGAAGTATTTCCTCACAAAGCACACAGTCAACCTGTGGAACTCTTTGCCAGAGGATGTTGTGAAGGCCAAAAGTGTAAACGGGTTCAGAAAAGAATTAGATAAGTTCCTGGAGGATAGGTCCATAAATGACTATTAGCCGAGATGGTTATGGATGTAACCCCATATTCCAGATGTTTCTAAACCTCCAACTGCCCTGTTCTGTTCATTTCTTCTGAAGCATCTGGCATTGGCCACTGTGAGAAGACATAATTTTGGGCTAGATGGACAATTAGTCTGACCTAATATGGCCATTCTTAGATACTTACCATCTCATGGAAACATCCAGTAGATGAAGCATCTGGAAAAAGAATACTGTATTTGTAAACAATTTTAGTAGCTATGATACCTGTAAGTTAAAACTTGTCACAGCTTTACAAGTTTATTTAGTCCCAATTGTTGGCAATGGGCCACATCCACCATGACTGAATTGGCCTTGTTAGCACTACAAAAAGTAATTTTCCCTCTGTTGATATTCACCCCTTCTTGTCAGCTGTTGGGAATGGGCCACATCCACCCTAATTGAATTGGCCTTGTTAGCATTGACTGCCCACTTGGTAAGGCAACTCCCATCTTTTCATGTGCTGTAATATATATACTACTTACTATATTTTTTACTCCATGCATCTGATGAAGTGGGTTATAGCCCACAAAAGCTTCTGCTCAAATAAATTTGTTAGTCTGTAAGGTGCCACAAGGACTCCTCATTGTTTTTGCTGATACAGACTAACACGGCTACCCCTCTGAAAGGGCCCGATCCCCAGCTGGAAATAAAACGTGTGCATATTAACATGAAGCAAAGGGGCTGGTGTCTTTCTGAGAAAGCTGAGATTTAATGGCAGAACCCAGCTGTTCTGTGGAGAGGCCAATAATAATTCATCATTAATAAATACAACAGGTGACTTTCTAAACTGCTTTAATAAATAACGAGCACACTGTACAGTAGAGCAGGGCAAATCGTATCTGCCCAATACATTTTTGGCTTTTCTTTCTGTGCTTAGCAGAGTGATCACAAACTACTCCTGTCATTTACAAATTGACTCAATTTTCCAAAACATTAAGGAGATTTCGCAGGGGAGTCAAGGGCAGTCTTTGGATGCTGGCAAGAGCTGTCCAGGGTTGGGGTTTGGCCTTCAACTTCACAACTGGTCACACACATCACTGCTAGGTTGAATGCACAGACTTCCTCTGTGACCCGGGTCTGCCCTTGGTTTCCCTAAGCATCTGACTGCCAGATGCTGGGACTGGACAACAAGAGATGGATCACTTGGAAATTGCCCTGTTCTGTTGATTCCCTCGAAAGCATCTGGCATTGGCCAGTGTCAGGAGACAGAATACTGGACTAGATGGACCTTTCGTCTGACTCAGTGTGGCCATTCTTATGTTCTAATGATCTTGGGCAAGTTGCTTAGTGTCTCCGCGCTTCAGATGCCCATCTATACAATGGAGATATCAGCATTGCCCTACCTCACAGGGGGCTTTATCAGGACAAACACATCAAAGACTGTGAAGCACATTAAGAGCTACTGGGGAAAAGCGCAATATAAGAGCTACAAATTGTTATTATTGTTATAATCCACATTCAGCATCCAACATGAGTATTCAACATCGAACCTGCGTATTTGTGACTTTATCCACAGTCTGAGAGACTCATGCAGGCCAGCGTCAGAGCTGTGGGATTCAGGGATATAAAATGACATGAACATAGTGAAAATGAACCAAACCCCTGACACATTCATCTCTTTTTTTAAGTATTTGTCCAGCTCTAGTTTATATTGCAATTTCTTTCTGATAATTTCACAGCTTTATCCAAACCAGAATTAATTGAGTCCAAATATCCCTGTGGTTATTATCAGATGCTGGAGTATATTATTATACACACTATAAAAATGAACTGAGACATAGAAAGGTGACATGTCCCATATCACACAGCAATTTAATCGCAGAGCCATAAATAGGACATATCCCCAATCCCTGTAGTAGCTGTTAGACCAAATTTCCATGCAGAATCCTGCCCCCTTTGGTCTAATCGCTAGATCCCATGAGTCCTGAATCCCTGCTCCTCCCCACTAGACCCCACTCCCTTCTAGAGGTGGGGATAGAACTGCACCCTTTATGCTCTAACCATTGACACCACTCCCCTCCCAGAGCTAGAAACAGATGCCAGGAGGAGAGTTGGGTGAATAATGGATTTTTCACTTCATTGGTAATTTTGAAAAACAAAAAAGACAAGTAGTTTTGAGTGGAACCAAAACCACCATTTTTGGGGGGACTGTTTTTTTGGCAACTTTAAAGTTGAAAAAATTTCCATGCCAAAACATTTTGTTCATGTCTACCTTGCTCTGACCATTACAGCCCACTCCCGTCTCAGAGCTGGGCAGAGAACCCAGGAGTTCTGTCTCTCTGGCTCTACCCCTGCTGTAGCCACTAGACCCCACTCTAGTGAACCTATGGGACAAGGACTTCTTATGTAAAGCCCTGGTCAATAGCCCATTGAGGTCAATGGAAGTCTTTCTCCATTGGACTTTGGATCAGACCCTAAGTCACAAATGATACAATAAGGGGCCAATTTAAATATTTTTCTTTTACTAGCACTAAGGTAGTATAAGCAGAGGGTCGGGTGTTGGACATTTGCTAGGTCTTCCCAAGTTTGTAGTATGTGGGAACAGATATTGGGCGAGGACTTTTAATAAACAAAAATTTACTCAGTAACTCCCCCCCCCCATTTTTTTCATAATCACTGATACTAAACCCCCTCTAAATTAGCTGGACAAAACATTTAGGTCCTGATCCTGCAACTCTGACGCATGTTGGAGTTTTACCATGAATTTCAATGGGAGCAGGGTTACTTTAGCCAGGTAAATGTTTGCAGGGTTGTTGTAGCTGTATTAGCTCACCCACCTAGTCTCTCTTAGGCAGGTAAAATCATTGACCTGTGAATGCACAGTTTGTATCGTGATCATGAGCCTGTGGGAGGAGAAAACGCTTGTGAAATCCCCCACATTATTCTTTTTATTTTATTTTATTTTATTTTTAGTTAGTTAGTTAGTTAGTTTGTTTTTTTTGTGGGGTGTTACCCACCGACAAAATGAGCTCCAGACCCAACCCAAAATCCTGAAGATTCCTACCTGGGACCAGAGGCTATTATGGGAGAAGAACATAAGTACTGCGGTCCAGGGTCAGACCAAGGGTCCATCTAGCCCAGTATCCTGTCTTGGATGGTGGCCAGTACCAGAGCTTCAAGGGGAGTGTACAGAACAGGGCAATTTTTCATAGAATCATAGAATCAGAGAATATCAGGGTTGGAAGGGACCCCAGAAGGTCATCTAGTCCAACCCCCTGCTCAAAGCAGGACCAAGTCCCAGTTAAATCATCCCAGCCAGGGCTTTGTCAAGCCTGACCTTAAAAACCTCTAAGGAAGGAGATTCTACCACCTCCCTAGGTAACGCATTCCAGTGTTTCACCACCCTCTTAGTGAAAAAGTTTTTCCTAATATCCAATCTAAACCTCCCCCACTGCAACTTGAGACCATTACTCCTCGTTCTGTCATCTGCTACCATTGAGAACAGTCTAGAGCCATCCTCTTTGGAACCCCCTTTCAGGTAGTTGAAAGCAGCTATCAAATCCCCCCTCATTCTTCTCTTCTGCAGACTAAACAATCCCAGTTCCCTCAGCCTCTCCTCATAAGTCATGTGCTCTAGACCCCTAATCATTTTTGTTGCCCTTCGCTGGACTCTTTCCAATTTATCCACATCCTTCTTGTAGTGTGGGGCCCAAAACTGGACACAGTACTCCAGATGAGGCCTCACCAGTGTCGAATAGAGGGGAACGATCACGTCCCTCGATCTGCTCGCTATGCCCCTACTTATACATCCCAAAATGCCATTGGCCTTCTTGGCAACAAGGGCACACTGCTGACTCATATCCAGCTTCTCGTCTACTGTCACCCCTAGGTCCTTTTCCGCAGAACTGCTGCCTAGCCATTCGGTCCCTAGTCTGTAGCGGTGCATTGGATTCTTCCATCCTAAGTGCAGGACCCTGCACTTATCCTTATTGAACCTCATCAGATTTCTTTTGGCCCAATCCTCCAATTGGTCTAGGTCCTTCTGTATCCTATCCCTCCCCTCCAGCGTATCTACCACTCCTCCCAGTTTAGTATCATCCGCAAATTTGCTGAGAGTGCAATCCACACCATCCTCCAGATCATTTATGAAGATATTGAACAAAAAGGGCCCCAGGACCGACCCCTGGGGCACGCCACTTGACACCGGCTGCCAACTAGACATGGAGCCATTGATCACTACCCGTTGAGCCCGACAATCTAGCCAGCTTTCTACCCACCTTATAGTGCATTCATCCAGCCCATACTTCCTTAACTTGCTGACAAGAATGCTGTGGGAGACCGTGTCAAAAGCTTTGCTAAAGTCAAGAAACAATACATCCACTGCTTTCCCTTCATCCACAGAACCAGTAATCTCATCATAAAAGGCGATTAGATTAGTCAGGCATGACCTTCCCTTGGTGAATCCATGCTGACTGTTCCTGATCACTTTCCTCTCCTCTAAGTGCTTCAGGATTGATTCTTTGAGGACCTGCTCCATGATTTTTCCAGGGACTGAGGTGAGGCTGACTGGCCTGTAGTTCCCAGGATCCTCCTTCTTCCCTTTTTTAAAGATGGGCACTACATTAGCCTTTTTCCAGTCATCCGGGACTTCCCCCGTTCGCCACGAGTTTTCAAAGATAATGGCCAAGGGCTCTGCAATCACAGCCGCCAATTCCTTCAGCACTCTCGGATGCAATTCGTCCGGCCCCATGGACTTGTGCACGTCCAGCTTTTCTAAATAGTCCCTAACCACCTCTATCTCTACAGAGGGCTGGCCATCTCTTCCCCATTTTGTGATGCCCAGCACAGCAGTCTGGGAGCTGACCTTGTTAGTGAAAACAGAGGCAAAAAAAGCATTGAGTACATTAGCTTTTTCCACATCCTCTGTCACTAGGTTGCCTCCCTCATTCAGTAAGGGGCCCACACTTTCCTTGGCTTTCTTCTTGTTGCCAACATACCTGAAGAAACCCTTCTTGTTACTCTTGACATCTCTTTTTGATTTTTTGATTTTTGATAGCTCCTTCCCTGTCATCCCCTCCTGGTTTTTGGCAGTCAGAGGGTTAGTGTCGACCCAAGCATGTGTTTGCATCCTTGATCATCTTGACGAATAGCCATTGATGGGCCTATCCTCCATGGACTTATCAAGTTCATTTTTGAACCTGGTTATATTTTTGGCAATCACAACATCCCATGGTAATGAGTTCCATGGGTAAATTGTGCGTTGTGTGGAAAAATACTTCCTGCTTGTATTAAACCTGCTGCCTATTAATTTCATCAGGTGATCTCTGGTTTTTGTATTGTGGGGAAGGGTGAATAACAGTTCCCTATTCTCTTTTCCCACCTCATTCATTATTTTATAGATCTCTATCCTATTCCCCCTCTTAATCTTGTCTTTTTACTTACTGTGTAATTGGAACATCCAGCAGATGAGGCATCTGAAAAATAAATACTGCATTTATAGCCATTTTATTAGTAATTTTTCAGGTCAAATAGCATCTGAATTTTAAACATCTTGTCAATCCCTGTTATACGTGTGAGTAGTGCTGAAGGATTCAGACACCGTGGGGATGATATTTATAAAAAACTGCTTTTCAGTTCTTAAGCTCTGAGAGGAATAAATAGCAATTCAAACAATAAATCTACCATTTGAAGCATACATATGGGAGAGGTGATTTGGGGTCACTTTGGTATCTTTACTAGGAGGGCATCCAGTTCATGAAAAATGGAACCTAGGATCATGGATTTGGATTTGGCTCATGGAGGATTCTCCATCACCGACAATTTTAAAATCAAGTTTGGTAGTTTTTTCCTAAATGATCCACTCTAGGAATTACTTCAGCGCAGTTTTCTGGCTTGTGTTATACAGGAGGTCAGACTAGATGGTCACAATGGTCCCTTCTGGCTTTGGAATCTATGAATCTGTGACACATTGCAATGGAACAGAATAGGCCTAGGTAATGAGCTATTGTGCCATCTGCTTTTCAGCAGAAATCCCAGCCTCCAGCCACTGCTCCTAGACATGCATTATACCATGACTCGCAGAACATATTCATCCTCCAATCAAGGGTTAGAAATTTATTGATGATGAGAAAAAAAGTTTATACTGCAGGCTGATATTACAGTGTCCTGGACCTGTGAATTAATTAACAGACTGTACTCATTTTCTCAATGCTTTGCCTTGAAAATCCGAATATACCAGATAAATGGGTAGATCAAAGGAGTAAATTAATATGTTTGAACTTCATACTAATAAGCTTCCCTGCTGCAGTTTTGTCTGTGCTCTTATATGGATTTTGCTCCCTGTAGAAAATGAGAGAAAGGCTATATGAGTGAATGTAGAAAGTTACTTGTATTTACTGAGTTAAAACAAGAGAGGCCTGAGGTAAAGTCCCAGCTACCAATGTGATGCTTTGGCTTAGCAAATGTGATTGTGTCTCCCTCTACTGGCTGCTCCCAGTTTTTCCTTTAGCTCAACTGGACAGAATTATTCCACTGGCATTGCAGGGTGCAAACCTCAATGGTGTGTCTACAGTAGGTTACACAAATGCCTCTGATCTTCGGTGGAAGATGGACCTGGAATCCAAACCCAGGGCTGGACCTCAGTTTCACAAATGGCTCATATATTTTTAATAGATCTAAGCAAAGCCCTGGATTCAAACACATCCAGAACTTGGGGTGATCCAGATCTGAATTTTGAGGGCTGGACCTGTTTTGCTTTAAAATCTTTAAAATTGGATTTAAGAACATGCCAAAAAAATTAACTGACTGGGCCAAGTTTGTGGCCACATATGGTAATTCTAACCCAGTTGTCCCTTTTAGCAGCTGGATCATGACACAAGTTCTGAGGCCTTATTCTCCCCCAATTACCAGTGGGACTGAAAAGGAACTGCCTTGCACAGTCAGTTTTGTGGCTTATTTACCTCCTGGAAACCCTGGAAATTTTAGAGCTAGCTTCCCAAACAGGTAATAACACCTAGTGCTTATAAAGTGCTTTTCTTCAGGAGATCTCAAAGTGCTTTACAAAGAAAGACAGCATCTTTAGCCCCATTGTATAGATAGGGAAACTGAGGC
Organism: Chelonia mydas; assembly: GCF_015237465.2. Classification (NCBI taxonomy): domain Eukaryota; kingdom Metazoa; phylum Chordata; order Testudines; family Cheloniidae; genus Chelonia; species Chelonia mydas. The sequence continues at coordinate 12,057,183 of NC_051263.2, read as the reverse complement.
ACAGAGAGAGGAATGACTCACCCATGGTCACCCAGCAGCAGAACCAGGAACAGACCCTACAGCGTCTAAGTCCCAGGCTAGTGTGCTATCCACTAGGCAACACTGCCTCTCACTAGCTCAGAGCTACATGAGCAAAGACCACTATATCTGAGGGCGCTTTAGCTGGGAAAGGATCTTCACAGAGGGATTCATTTGTCATGGCCACCAGATTTCTAGTGGGGTTAATCCCTGACTTGAGTCATAATCTATCTTCTTTATTTTTCAGTTGTAATCAGTGTTTGCATGAAACAGCACCTTCAACTTTAGGGCAGGGTAATTCTAAATCAAATACTGTATTCCTGTAGCTACTGTGGGATGTGTTAAGAGATAGTATCCTCTTACCTTTGGTTTTTACATTGACATGAAGCTGAAAAGACAGAAAATGTTGGTGAAATGGCCTAAATGACTCGCTACAACATTAGTAAAGAAAAAGGGCAGAGGTGAAAGTAAGCCGGTACGCCCCGGTACGGTGTACCGGTAAGATCTGGTGCACCGTACTGGGGCAGCCCGGCTTTCCCAGGGGGCAATTTAAAGAGCCTGGGACTCCCAGCAGTGGCTGGAGCCCCAGGCCCTTTAAATTGCCTCCAGAGCCCCACTGCTGGAGCCCTGGGGTAGTGGCTGCAGGGCTCCGACAGCTATTTAAAGGGCCTGGGACTCCCCTGCTTCTACCGCCTGGGCCCTTTAAATAGCCGCCAGAGCCCCGCCGCCGCTACTCCAGGACTCCGGCGGCTATTTAAAGGGCCAGGGCGGTAGAAGAGGGGAGCCCCGGGCCCTTTAAATAGCCCCCGGAGCCCTGGGCTGCTTCTGCTACCCCGGTGGGGGGGGGCACTTCCTTACAGGGTGGGCTGGGGCTGGCTCTGACCCCCTCAACACCGCCCCTTCCGGGGGCCACAGCTGGCCCCAGAGTACCGTTAAGTCACTGGACTTACTTTCACCCCTGAAAAAGGGGAACATAAAGCAAACTAGGTATGGAGTAAAGAGGCAGGGTCTAGAGTTCTGACCTCATCTAGATTTAATCTAGGACCGTGTGTGCAAGTTTCAGGCCATGCCAGATTTTGATGAGAGTTTCACCAGCTGTTCTGATAAGAATTTGGTCCAAAATGTCACAAAATTCACAAGAGCAATTGGGCTTGTGAAATTTCTGATCTCTCAGGCTAAATCAGAGGCAGATCCCCCTTCTGGGTTAGGTTCTTTCCACAAATCAAAGCTGTAGGGACAGATTCCAAACTGGCAATTTGTGATCAAGTTACTTCACCTCAAAGCTACAGTTTATGCTGATTGCAGTTGGCCAGAATGCAACCCCTTCCTGGCATTCATCTTTATTCATAAATTATAAGCAAAATCCAGCGCAAGCCTCCTCCCTGAGCTTTTTTGCTCCCAGGCCTCCTCCACAAGGACCACTCAGTTCACACCCTAGGTCATCTCTTTCTAGAGCCAGTCCCACTTCTGTTCCATCTAGATGGGGTAAAAAGCCCAGTGCAACAGTGAATCAGAAAGATGCATTAATGTTTTCTAGCAGAATTTTTACCTGCTAACAGGTGGAATTTTCAGGCCAATGCAGCCAGAATGTTACAGGATTCAAATCCTAAACCCCTGAATTTGGGCTTTATTCAGATGTGAAGTTCTGACGTTGGCCCATCTCAAAAAGAAACGTACTGCAAACATTTAACAGTGATTCTATCCTGGCTCCCTGAGCCTGTTTGAGAACATTATGGAACCTGGGGATTTCTTATGAAGTTTGTCTTATCTACCTTCTAACAGGTGTAGGTGTTTACATACCTTTCGTTATTACTAGATACAGAACCAAGCACAGACCCAGGGTGGTAGGAATTGCAATTCCAAGTATCATTTGCAGTCCTAGAAAACCAAAGCAACATGAATATTTACAGAAAACAATAACATTAGGCTAGAAATAAAGGGAAAGGGAAAGTAGAATACGTTGAAGATGCTGGCCCCTCAACAGCCAGACCAAAAATAAGTATCTAATATTATAAAGATGTCTGTCACAGGCCATTCACTGAATGATAGAATGAATTTTTAGAGCGGCTCAGACACCAGAATTAATGTTCTGTGGGAAAGTCTAACATTTCAAAATTTGTTTTAATTCCAAATTGGAATAAAAAGCCCCAAATTTTAAATTTTCTGCAAAAAGAAAATTGCTAAAAAAATTGACCCTAAACTACAGAAATATTTTGTTTTGATAATGTTAAATAATTTTGTTTTTGTTAAGGTACAAGATAGGTTGAACCATTGTAATATATTCAACCTAATATTAAATACAAATCATATAAATAAAATATGTTAAAATCAATATTTATTTATATTTATACGATAATGTTTATAACATTATATAATGTGAAAGTCAAAATGATTCATCTGGGCATTTTCCCTTCAAAATGTCATCAGAACTGATACTTTCCCATGAAACATTCTGATTTTGACAAATCTGAATTTTTCATTGAAAAACTGTTCTGTATTTTTGTTTTGTTTTGTTTCAACCAGCTCTGTTTATTTTCATGTTCCCATTTGCAAATATCCTGAAATATGAGACCTTCACTATGCGATGCTGGGTACAGAAAACAAAAACCAAAACCCAAATTAAACTTTGACCTTTCCATCAGTAGTACCAGGAGTCTAGTGATTTATTGTTGGTTTCAACCCAGTCTGCAAAGAGCAAGGAGATAACCCGAGCTACAGTGCTACTATATCTGTCCCTGGTTCTGACGGGCACTTAGTACAGGTGGACGTTTACATTGTAACCCGGCAAAGTCAGGTGGGAGGCCTAAGGAGAATTCAGAAGCTGATGACTGGAGCGTGCGTGCCTTTCCTGACCCATTGAGTGGACAGAACCAATTCAGCAAAAACAACGAGGAGTACTTGTGGCACCTTAGAGACTAACAGATTTATTTGGGCATAAGCTTTCATGGGCTAGAACCCACTTCATCAGATGCATGGAGTGGAAAATACAGTAGGAAGATATATATACATAGTACACAAAAAGAGGGGGGTTGCCTTACCAATTCTAACGAGACAATTCAATTAAAGTGGGCTATTATCAACAGGAGAAAGAATTACTTTTGTAGTGGTAATCAGGGTGGCGCATTTCATCTGTTTCATCTGTTCAAATAGCTTGAAATGGGCCATGCTGATTACCACTACAAAAGTGCTAGACCTGAACGAATAATTTATTTTTGGTTTTGAGGGGAAAACTGAAAAATCTGGGGGGCAAATGGTTCAGTTTGAGCTGAAGCTGAATTTTTTTTTTGCTTTTTTGCTCTTAAACAAACAAACAAACAAACAAATTTCTTTTTGGTCAAATCAAGCATTTTTTTTCCATTTTTTGTTTCATTTTGGGTTATTTTTTGGTATTTTTCAACTCCTTTTTTTTTCTTAAACTAGCTAACTTTTGAAACAAAATGCCATTTCAAAATAAAAAGATGACATGAACCATTTCAACTTTTTTTTTTCAATTTTTTGGGGCTAAAACTGTTCACTGAGTTCGACTCAAATTTGCAGACAGATTCCGTGTCCCAGTGAATTTGCTGTTCACTGAAGAAAATTCTCCCAATTCTATTCAGCACCTTGGACAATGAGCCTCTGCAGATCACATGGACTTCATTTAGAGTTGTGAATATTCAACACTTTTGAAAAAGAATTTCATTAGTGTGATGATCAAAAAAGGGGCTTACACACTGTGGTGATGAGAATAGTATAATAACCTATAAAGACTAGAATAGCTGGTCAAGATTGCACAATTATTGTGGTGACATTTACAAAATCTGAGATTCTTTTCTGTGATTTTCAGGGATGTCCCAGTTACATTGTTTAAGTATGCTGTAGCTTAGCTGAAGTAAGTTCTCCATTTCCGGGTCTCTTATATAGCTATTCACACAAGTACAATGCAGGTATGAAGCTCTATCAGATCAGAAAGGCAGCATTTTACAATCACTTTTCTCAGGGTTAAACTATGACACAAAATCATGGAGCAGGTCCTCAAAGAATCAATCCTGAAGCACTTACACGAGAGGAAAGTGATCAGGAACAGTCAGCATGGATTCACCAAGGGAAGGTCATGCCTGACTAATCTAATCGCCTTTTATGATGAGATTACTGGTTCTGTGGATGAAGGGAAAGCAGTGGATGTATTGTTTCTTGACTTTAGCAAAGCTTTTGACACGGTCTCCCACAGTATTCTTGTCAGCAAGTTAAGGAAGTATGGGCTGGATGAATGCACTATAAGGTGGGTAGAAAGCTGGCTAGATTGTCGGGCTCAACGGGTAGTGATCAATGGCTCCATGTCTAGTTGGCAGCCGGTGTCAAGTGGAGTGCCCCAGGGGTCGGTCCTGGGGCCCTTTTTGTTCAATATCTTCATAAATGATCTGGAGGATGGTGTGGATTGCACTCGCAGCAAATTTGCGGATGATACTAAACTGGGAGGAGTGGTAGATACGCTGGAGGGGAGGGATAGGATACAGAAGGACCTAGACAAATTGGAGGATTGGGCCAAAAGAAATCTGATGAGGTTCAATAAGGATAAGTGCAGGGTCCTGCACTTAGGATGGAAGAATCCAATGCACCGCTACAGACTAGGGACCGAATGGCTAGGCAGCAGTTCTGCGGAAAAGGACCTAGGGGTGACAGTGGACGAGAAGCTGGATATGAGTCAGCAGTGTGCCCTTGTTGCCAAGAAGGCCAATGGCATTTTGGGATGTATAAGTAGGGGCATAGCGAGCAGATCGAGGGACGTGATCGTTCCCCTCTATTCGACACTGGTGAGGCCTCATCTGGAGTACTGTGTCCAGTTTTGGGCCCCACACTACAAGAAGGATGTGGATAAATTGGAGAGAGTCCAGCGAAGGGCAACAAAAATGATTAGGGGTCTAGAGCACATGACTTATGAGGAGAGGCTGAGGGAGCTGGGATTGTTTAGTCTGCAGAAGAGAAGAATGAGGGGGGATTTGATAGCTGCTTTCAACTACCTGAAAGGGGGTTCCAAAGAGGATGGCTCTAGACTGTTCTCAATGGTAGCAGATGACAGAACGAGGAGTAATGGTCTCAAGTTGCAATGGGGGAGGTTTAGATTGGATATTAGGAAAAACTTTTTCACTAAGAGGGTGGTGAAACACTGGAATGCGTTACCTAGGGAGGTGGTAGAATCTCCTTCCTTAGAGGTTTTTAAGGTCAGGCTTGACAAAGCCCTGGCTGGGATGATTTAACTGGGACTTGGTCCTGCTTCGAGCAGGGGGTTGGACTAGATGACCTTCTGGGGTCCCTTCCAACCCTGATATTCTATGATTCTATGAAGATGCCAGGTAGTGGAGAAGCAGGGCCAGTGGGTGTCATTGGGCCACTCTACAATTTCACAGATGTAGCTGTGGTCAGAAAAGGATGGCATGAAAACAAGAGGAAGCCCTGTTTTCATAGTCAACTCAAGTCAGTGCTCACCTGATGAGGAAATGCAGTTGGAGGCCGGCTGCTGCTGGAATGTAAAACTCAAAGCTTTGGGAGAAAAAATAAAGTTACGTTAGGGAAAAACAACATCATTTTTCCTTTCATCTGAAAATGATTCATAGCTGCAGAAGTTCCATAAGGTGCCAATTCAGTTAGGGTTGTGGATGAGGCTGGAGAATCCTTGCTTGGGCATTCCAGGAACTATCTCCCTGGGGACAACACTTAGATGCTATGGGGAAGCTTGTATGTCCTGTTTCATGGCACACAAACAGACAAATTAGATAAAGGCATAATACTCTTTGTTAGAGAGCTTATTCCTTCACTCTCCCACTTCCCTGGTCCTTCTCGCATGAACAGAGAGCAACAATACCCGAAGTCCGAAGGCGCAAACAATTCGATGTTTATCGGGGTGAACTTCCAGCAAGCTTAAATACAAGTTCCTTTTTCCTTATTTTCGAATCCCAATTTACTTCCTGTTTGCCCCTAATTTATACAGTAATATTCTTAGCTATACCTTAACCAATCATTCTACTGAAATTTAACTAACCAATCCTAACATATTGTAACATGATTAGCTAACCAATTATATCTCACCACCTTAATTAGTTTACACCCAGCAAAATTAATTATACAGCAGACAGAAACAATCACAGAACCAGACAGAGACCATGCCAATAAACAATAGCAAAGTGGGAACTATAATGACAAAACAATATAGAAGTGAGGATTTCACAACTACATCTATAAAGACATAAGAGTTTCCCAGCTGTGTCTATTGATGAGTTCTTACCAGACAGAAAACTATCAACCTCAATTTCCTTGTACATCTTCTAGGCACTTCCCTTTCTCTGGAGGTGATAGGCACTATCAGGACAGGATTGTATTCCTAACAGCCCAATAGCACCTTCTTTCAATGTGACTAGTTTGGAATGTGAGGATGTGACCGGTCGCTTCCCAGCTTATGGCTGCCTCTGTCGCTTAGCCAAAGGCCTTGGCCTAAGAACAGGGCCTCAGATTGTCACAGTAAGAGAAGGACCTTACACTGGCAGACAGTGATTTTGATTCTTTCTTTTATACCTCTAACTAGCCAAGTGATAAGAATACACCTAAATTCTTAAAGTACAGGCCTTTACAGACAGGCCTGAATATCTGTATCCTAACACTCTTGTTGGAAGTTTGCAACATTATACCATTTGTTTATTAGAATCCAGAACCTTAATACACAAGAACCAAAAATGGAGAGAGAAAAAGCAGGCTGCTCCCTGAGACAGAAAGGCGTAACTCACCCCACCTTGGTCTAGGCTGCCTCTTTGCAGACTGATTGCTGCTGGACCCAGATTGCACACTTCCCTACAGATCCCCCTACCTGCAATCAGGACCAGGAAACCCCCCTGACATTTTAAATGACAGCCACAATTTTAGCAGAATTTTCAATATGTCACACTAGGAACCACTAGTGCATTGGTCCCTCCACCTTGGTGGTTGAGCAAGAAGCCAAACTATCTTCATAAAAGAGTTAAGCTATAGAAACACAAGGGAGCCATTCCAGCACACAGAACAACAGAGAAGGAGAGCAGGGCCTTGCTCGTGCCTTAAGGGCACAGAACAGTTTCTGAGGCAAGCTCTCAGCTCTGCAGTAGCATATAACAGCTCTGTTTATGACAGGACAATTTTACTCATACTTTTCTTAAGGGGGAAACAAAGCCCAGTACTCACAAACAAGCCACAGACACAGTGTGAGAATCATTGGTGGAATCAGCATTCATTCAACTGCCTTCAAATTCTGCAGTGGCTTCTGCTCCCCAAGCACAAAGGGATCTGCTCTGAATCTTCTCCAAGTCCTTGGGTCTCAGACAAAGGAAAAGCTCTGTTCTGCAGTCTCCACTCTGTCTGATGCTCCTCACAGCCTAGGAGCTGCAGTCTCGGTGCTCTGGGTCACCTTCTTCTCTGCAGGAGTCAGGCCAATGGGAAGCCACAGCTGGTTGCTGCTGTGTTCTCCTTTGCTCCTTGAGGTTTAGATGCTCTCTCCAGTGACCTTTCTCTTCTGCTTCTCGGGTTTAGATAGGGGACGAGCTGCAGTGGCTCTCCGGGTCTGAATCATTGATGCCCTGCACCTGGCACTGTGTTTGCATCAGGGCAAAGAGCTACTAAAAGAGGATGGAAATGTTTCACATTCACTTTGTACTGGTGCAAATGATGGCACAAGGATCAGGATATCAGAAAATCAGGCTCCCGGTTCCCAGCCCATCTCTGCTCATTCTGGTCTAGGTAAAGGGGAAGCTGCAGTCCCCAACTGCTCTCCCTGTTCTCTTGCTATGGTCAAGCCAGCAAATAAGTGGTGGCTGCTCTCAGCTGAGTGGTTGTTTCTGTTCCTTTGCGCTAAAAAAGACAGAAAGCCACAGCCGCTCTGTGCTCTAGCGTCTCCGCTTCTCTGCTGTCTGTGTGAGCCAGAAAGGGATGCCGCTATCTCAGGATCGGATAGAAACAGCTTTTCACCATCAAGACTAACCAATTTATTTGAGCATAAGCTTTCGTGAGCTACAGCTCACTTCATCGGATGCCACAAGTACTCCTTTTCTTTTTGCGAATACAGACTAACATGGCTGTTACTCTGAAACTTTTCACCATCGAGACTGAGACAGGGGCTCCATTCGTTAGGGATCAAATTCCCCCAACGTCAGGCCCAGGCACCACTTAGATGCCGTGCCCATGACCTGCCAGCCTGGGCACATCTGTCAAGGTGGGAGCATCTCATTGGTTCATAGAGTGACACTCTAATATTCTCACCATTCTCTTCTAGTGACTTATTTACACAGAGTAACATTTGCTTCTATTTTGTGAGCGCAAGTTGAACAGGGGCTTCATTGAGCTGTGCCCAGTGACGCCCAGGGCTCTGGTTACAGCTAATTTAGCTCCCTGGAAGGGTATAAGTGGGTCCAGCTATTCCCTCCAGTGTGCACTGCCTTCTTTCCCCTCAAGCATTGCCAGGCATGACCTCAACATGGAATTTATTTTTTATTATTATTATTGCCACCCATTCCCTCAGCTCTGACAGGCCCTTCTGAAGTTCCACACAATCTTCTCTGGGCTTGGCTATTCTGACAAGAGTCACAGAGGTTCAGGCCAAAAGGAGTCACCAGATTATCCAGTTTGACCTCCTGTATATCACAGGCCACCAGCACCACCCAGCACCAGCACACTAAACCCAACAAACAAAATCAGATGAAAGTATTACAGTCTGCAAGAGACTTAGAAAATTGTGTGCCACAGGCAGAGAATAGGAAGGATAGCGGTGCATCAGTGCCCAAGGCTGCTGCAATGGCTGGGAACTGATTCAGTGAGAAATACCCAGATAATCCCAGCAAGTAACCCTCACCCCACACTACAGAGGAATGCAAAAACCAACCTCCCCCTCCCCCCCCCCCCCCCCCCCCGGAAATCCCTGGCTATCTGACCCAGGGAAAATTCCTTCCTGACCCGTACATGGCAACCTGCTAGACCCTGAGCATATTGTGCCATCTGCAGATTTTGCTACTTCACTGTTCACTCCCCTTTCCAGATAATTAATAAATATATTAAACAACAGAGGGCCTAGTACAGACCCTTTAGGCACCCCCTATTCTCCTTAGTTGATCATTTATTCCTATTCTTTCTATCTTTGAGCCAGTTTCTGCTCCATGACAGAACTTTGCCTCTCACCCAATGATTACTTAGTTTTAGGGAAAAAGAAAAGGAGTACTTGTGGCACCTTAGAGAAAATAAACTGGTTAGTCTCTAAGGTGCCACAAGTACTCCTTTTCTTTTTACGAATACAGACTAACACGGCTGTTACTTTGAAACCTTAGTTTTAGGGCTGTCAAGCGATTAAAAAGAATAATCAAGATTAATGACAGGATTAAAAAAATGTAATCACGATTAAGTGCGCGATTAATCAAGCTGTTAAACAACAATAGAATACCATTTATTTAAATATTTTTGGATGTTTTCTACATTTTCAAATATATTGATTTCAGTTACAACACAGAATAAAAAAGAGTACAGTGCTCACTTTATATTTATTTTTGATTATAAGTATTTGCACTGTAAAAAAACCAGAATAAATAGTATTTTTCAATTCACCTAATACAAGTACTGTAGTGCAATCTCTTTATCATGAAAGTTGAACTTACAAATGTAGAATCATATGCAAAAAAATGCATTCAAAAATAAAACAATGTAAAATTTTAGAGCCTGCAAATCCACTCAGTCCTACTTCTTATTCAGCCAATCGCTAAGACAAACAAGTTTGTTTACATTTGCAGGAGGTGATGCTGCCCGCTTCTTGTTTACAATATCACCTCAAAGTGGGAACAGGTGTTTGCATGGCACTGTTGTAGCCGGCATTGCAAGATATTTATGTGCTAGATGTGCTAAAGATTCATATGTCCCTTCATGCTTCAATCACCATTCCAGATGACATGCGTTCATGCTGATGACGGGTTCTGCTCAATAACAACCAAAGCAGTGCAGACCACTGCATTTTCATTTTCGTCATCTGAATCAGATCCCATCAGCAGAAGGCTGATTTTCTTTTTTGGTGGTTCAGGTTCTGTAGTTTCCACATCGGAGTGTTGCTCTTTTAAGACTTCTGAAAGCATGCTCCACACCTCATCCCTCTCAGATTTTGGAAGTCACTTCAGATTCTTACACCTTGGGTTGGTTAGAAATCTCACATTGGTACCTTCTTTGTGTTTTGTGAAATCTACAATGAAAGTGTTCTTAAAATGAACATGTGCTGGGTCATCATCCGAGACTGCTATAACATGAAATATATGGCAGAATGCGGGTAAAACAGAGCAGGGGACATACAATTCTCCCCCAAGGAGTTCAGTCACAAATTTAATTAACACATTTTTTTAACGAGCATCATCAGCATGGAAGCATGTCCTCCAGAATGGTGGGCCGAAGCTCCATATGATTGTTTATCATATCTGACAAGTAAATACCTTGTAATGCCAGCTACAAAAGTGCCATGCAAATGCCTGTTCTCACTTTCTGGTGAAATTGTAAATAAGAAGAGGGCCACACTATCGTCTGTAATTGTAAAGAAACTTGTTTGTCTAAGAGATTGTCTGAACAAGAAGTAGGACTGAGTGGACTTGTAGGCTCTGAAGTTTTACGTTGTTTTGTTTTTGAGTGCAGTTATGTAACAAAAAAAATCTACATTTGTAAGTTCCACTTTCACAACAGAGAGATTGCACTACAGTATTTGTATGAGGTGAATTGAAAAATACTATTTCTTTTGTTTATCATTTTTACCGTGAAAATATTTGTAATAAAAAATAATATACACCTTGATTTCAATTACAACACAGCATACAATGTATATGAAAATGTAGAAAATCATCCAAAATATTTAATACATTTCAATTGGTATTCTACAGTCCAATTAAAACTGCGATTAATCGCGATTAATTTTTTAAATTGTGATTAAATTTTTTGAGTTAATCACGTGAGTTAACTGTGATTAATCAATAGCCCTACTTAGTTTCTTTACTAACCACCTAAAAGGGACTTTGTCAAAGGCTATTGAAAGGCCAAATAAATTATATTAATTGGTTCTCCTTTATCCACTATCTAGTGGATTAGAAAGACATGCTTTTCCATTGCAGAAGCCGTGCTGGCTAGTCCCTACCATGTCATGATCATGAAGATGGCCTATAATTCTATTTCTAATGATCATTTCCATTCCAAGTAAGGCTCACTGGTCTATTGCACCTGGATCATCTAAATGTAAATGTATACATCTAGGAACAAAGAATGTTGGCCATACTTATAGGATGTGGGGGCTCTTTCCTGGGAAGCAGTGACTGAAAAAGATTTCAGGATCATGATGGATAATCATAGAATCATAGAAGATTAGGGTTGGAAGGGACCTCAGGAGGTCATCTAGTCCAACCCCTGCTCAAGGCAGGACCAACACCAACTAAATCATCCCAGCCAGGGCTTTGTCAAGGCAGGCCTTAAAAACCTCTAAGGATGGAGATTCCACCACCTCCCTAGGTAACCAATTCCAGTGCTTCACTACCCTCCTAGTGAAATAGTGTTTCCTAATATCCAACCTAGACCTCTCCCACTGAAACTTGAGATCATTGCTCCTTGTTCTGTCATCTGCCATCACTGAGAACAGCCGCTGCTGCCTTCTCCCAGCGGCTGCCTTCTCTCTTTAGGAGACATCCAAGACTGGAATAGTAAGGGTGCTATTGGATTGGCAGAGCTGTGTGGAAGAAAGTTGCAAAAGTCCTGTTTCCCAATAACACCATATTTTGTCTAGTTCTACTGCCAGATTTTTTTTGAGAGCACTAAATTAACTTGCCCTCCCTTTCACCAAATATATGCTTTTCTAATGGTTCCTCAAATGTTTTCTTGCCTTCAAAAATGTGCTTTTCTCTGCTGGACATCAATTTCTCCCCGTTCATAGAATCATAGACTATTAGGGTTGGAAGAGACCTCAGGAGGTCACCTAGTCCAATCCCCTGCTCAAAGCAGGACCAACACCAACACCAGCAGGACCAATAATCAGCTGAACATGAGCTCCCAGTGCAATGCTATGGCCAATAGGGCTAATGTGAACCTTGGATGCATAAAAAGGGGAATCTTGAATAGAAATAGAGAGGTTATTATACCTCTAAATTTGGCGGCAGTGCGACTGCTGCTGGAATACTGTGCCCAGTTCTGGTGTCCACAATTTAAGAAGAAAGTTGATAAATTGGAGAGGGGTCAGAGAAGTGTAGCCCAGTGGGCCAGCTTACCTGTATTATATTCACTGCTTTGTTATTCTGCTTTATTATATTTAGTAGTAATGCAAGGAACCTACAGGCTTTGATCCTGTAAGACTTGGCTTTAGTAGATAGTGTGAGTCTTGAGGCCTATAACCTTTGGCATAGATAAACTTAAGTAACTCATAAGTTATAGGGAACTGAAAGTGGCATGCCAGAGGGGGAATTTTGTCCAGAATACTGACATCAGCCACCCACAGAACATAACTGACACCAGCACAGAACATCACTGACATCAGCATCCGGAAGGTTCCGGACAGAATCTCTGACCGCAAAGGTGCTATGACAGCAAATTGACATGTATGCTAATAGGGTAACATCATACAAATACTAATCTATAGAAAACGGACATCTTAAGGAGAGGAAATACAAATAAGGACCTCTATTGAATATGCATTGGACGTGGCAGCGTCAGCATAACCTACTATAAAAGTAACATCTCAGGGGCAGCAGATAGGTTGGAGAGATGGAGACCTTGGGAGGGGCCACCGGGGAAGATAAGGGTGTAAGTATGGCCGTCCAAATGTACTTTCTGTATTATCTCTATTTGCCTTGTTGAGTTTAAGTGTGCGTATAACTTTGCTAAATTATTAATAAATTATATATTTGTATCTATATAAAGAGTTCCTATAGTGTGAGTGTTGCACCTGTGCACATCGGGGTTCCCAAATTACATGATAATTTTACAATAATCTTACTGGGCCTGATCTTGGGACAAGAACCTGTTAATCCTCAAGTTACAATTATATATACCCAACTTTGGGTCAGGCTACAGAAGAGTCCTGAGAATTAGAACACATGCCTGATAGCGAGAGACTCAAGGAGCTCAATCTCTTTAGTTTAACAAAGGGAAGGTTAAGGGGTGACTTGATTACAGTCAATAAGTAACTGCATGGGGAACAAATATTTACTAATGGGCTCTTCAATCAAGAAGAGAATGGTCTAACACGATCCAATGGCTGGGAGTTAAAGCTCGACTAATTCAGACTGGAAATAAGGTATAAATGTTTAACGGTGAGAGTAATTAACCATTGAAACAATTTACCGACGTTTGTGGTTGATTCTCCATCACTAATAATTTTTAAATCCAGTTTGGATGTTTTTCTGAAAGATCTGCTCTCAGAATTATTCTGGGGAAGTTCTCTGTCCTGTGTTCTACAGGAGGCCACACTAGATGAACACAGTGGCCCCTTCAGGCCTTGGAATCTATGAATCTATGATCACAATGGTCCTTTCAGGTCTCTGTTGTGTCCTGCCCAGGGGCGATAATTTGCTGCTCTTTGAGGACCTGACCCTGAACCCATTGAAGGCAGTTGAGTCTTTCCATTGATTTTAGTAAGCTTTAGATAAGGCCCTGATTTATCAGCTTACTCCAGAAACGCCTCTTTTGACCCCTCCAGGTCTGACGTTGCCTCTGTGGTACCTGAAAAGAGTGGGTGTCTTCCCAATGTTGAGCAGTATAACCCCCCAGCAGCAGGGTGCATGTTTTGTCACAGCAGAAGGGAGTGCAATCCAAGAATTAACCAAGTGTTTTATCTTCTATGGGCCAAATGCTCAAATGGAAGAAACTGCTGAAGGGGAAAATACTCAAAAGGACAAAAGTGGTGAAGCGCCAATGAAATCAATAGAGATATATGTTTTTTACATAGCAGAGGAACTATGAATATGCTCATGTGTTCGGAACTGGGTGAAAGTTTTTTGGGGGAATAGTACATAAGCTGAAAAAATGCATTGGGGGCACTGAAACTATTCATGAATTTGGATTGAATGTGGCAAATACTTTTGGCTGAAAAAATGGATTTTTTTTAAGAGTCAAAGCAGTTTGTTTCAACCATTTCAAAATGAAACATTGTGTCTTTTCACTTCAAAATGACATTTTAATTTGAACTTTAGGTATATTTATTTTTTAAGGGGTGGAAAATCACTTGAAAACTAAATTAAATAAAAAACCAAAAAAAAAGTTTAATCTCCAGTAAAAAAACACCTCAGAATTAAAACAAAAAACAAAAAAACAAAAATAACCCTCACCCCAATTAGTTTAGTTTCAGATTTTTCATTCCGTATAGTTCTGGATGTTTTCTATCCAAAATGGAAAACAAACAAACAAACAAACCCAACAACAACTTTTTTTTTTTGCTTTGGTGAAAAAAACAAAACAAAATCAGCTCTGGTTCAAAATAACATTTTAGTCTGGTTCCTGAGATGAAAAAAATCAATTATTTGCTCAGTTCTGTACACATTACTGCACAATACTTGTTTTTCTTTTTTAAATTTTATTTTATTTTGCATATATTGAAAGAAAGGAAATTGAAATTAATAGTTGTATAGAGACAAAGATAACAAAAAGAAAATTCTGACTCATATGATCCAATAATAAAGCGAGCCCTCTCATACATTACAGTTCAGCATACATGTAAGAGAAATACAATTAAGATTTATAATACAGCACCATCTATTTACATCAAACTCACATTCTCCTTTTGCACAGGAGAAACTAGTCTGAAATTGACACACATCCTCATCCCCAGTTAAGAAATCAGGTAGGTTAAACTCATGTTGCTCTTTATTTCTCTCTTTGAAAACCAAAAATTCTGCATATTTCCAAATTTCTGAAACATTCCTTCACTGCCTGAGTGTCCTCTTCTTTCCTCTTCTGCTGGCTCTGACAAATTGAAATCAATCTTTGAAAAAACTAAACTGAGACACTTATCTTCCAATATCCTGCACCTCTCATGGCCTGTACAAGTCTACAGGAAAATGAGAAGGAAACATGGAAAACGTATTAGCCACCTGCAGATCTCACACCATTGATCCCCAGGGAATTTCACCCTAACCCAAACAAAACACACCGTTGATTTAAGTGAAGGTTGCTGAGAGAAATATGATCTGTACAGCCTGTATTCCAGAGACAGAATGTAAATGTTACAGGCTAAATTGTGACTTGGACTGGACACTGGAATAGGGGACGAAATGGACTCTCAGACCCCTGCAATGGCTGTCTGGACACTGGTTCCAGGCATGCAAAAATGAGACAGAGAGAGATGGTGCCACCCACCTGCCTCAATGGGTAGAAAACTGGATGGGGCCGGGGTGATTGGGACAGCCCCAGTAGAAAGGGGGAGGAGAGCACTCGCTTCAGAGGTTCTATCCACCTCTTGGCCATCCGGGGACAGAGGGAAGTTGATTGGTCCCTTGCTGTCGCCTTTGGTTAATTTAAGCCCTAGCCTGGGCCATGTGAAGACTCTTTTTACTCAATTTCAGCAGCCCCAGCCCCACCCCTGTAATGGTAGTTTCAGAGTTGTGTCGTGCCAGTGCTGTGGGTCTGACCGATGGCCTGTTTGGGGATCAGGAAGGAATTTTTCTTCCCATCAGGCCAAATTAGCAGAGGCTGGTGGGATTGTTGCCTTCCTCTCAGGAGCCTGTAACCATTACACTGTAACCACTTAAAATGCCTGGTGGGTGAGAGTATGGACGACATGGCAGATAGTTACATATCTGATAATTGTAATCAGATAATTGTAATCAGATAATTGTAATCAGATAATTACATTACATTACAATTAATGTAATCAGATAATTACATATCTGGTGAAATGTATACGAGTGTTTAAGACCCTTGCTGAGTCCGGGCTGAGGCCGTGAGTGGAGTGGATCACTTACCATTAACATATAGCGGAAAGGCAGATTCATACTTCTGTTTGGAGTGACGTGTAGAACGAGGCACATCCTCTAGATCAAAATTTTGATAGATTGGCTCCGGGGCTTCTTTGCCCTTTAAATCAATGGGAGCATGTTAAACCGGGTGCAAAGGTGCTATTTTCTGACTGAAATGCTGTCAGAAAGCTGAGATTTAAAGGCACAGCCAAAGTAGCTTCTCAGAGAGTGATCAAACATACCCATTATTAAATGGGAATTGGGAATTTTGTTAATTGATCATAACTAAATAATGAACATACTGGGTGAAATACTGGTTCCACTGAAGTCAATGGCAAAACTGCATTGTGACTTTCACTTGAGGATCTCAGAATACTGTACAAACTATAGATAATCAACCCCAACAAATCCATGTGTACTTTATAACTAGTCAAATCTGACGCTGGCAGCAGATGCTTCAGGGGGAAATGGATATTACACAGACCAACCAACAGTCCTCAGAGATGAATGTACTGTTTCACTTTACACATTGCAAGCATCTCCATTGACTTCAATAGGACTGCACACACAGCATCAAGTTAAGCATGTGCATAAGAATTTGCAGGATGGAGGCCTTAGGTTCTAAGCTCCTCAACTTAGTGGCCATCTGTTTGTTGTGTGTGTGTACAGAGCGTAGTTTAATAGGATGCTGATCAATGCCCGGAGCTTCAAGGCATGACTGCATCATTGAACTGTCCAGAAAACTGAATTTTTGGTTCTTGGGAAATTGAGACATTCTGAAATTTCTTTTTGTTCAAAACTGGAATGAAAAGTCAAAATGGGAAAATTGACCAAGACACTAAATATCTGAAATTTTTCATTCCAGAAATATTGAAATGGCCTTATCAAAATGCTTCATTTCTGAAAGGCTGGAATGATTCATTGTGACTTTATCATTTTGACTCTTATATATAATATAATATAATATAATATAATATAATATAATATAATATAATATAATGTCTAAATGCCTAGACTATTATTCTATTCTATTCTAACATAAAAGTTGAAACCATAAAGTTGAAACACATTTTTGACTATATTGAAATGAAATGTTTTGATAACATTCTCTCAAAAATTTCAACATTTCCATGAAATATTTTGATTTTGTTGAATCAGCATTTTCTGATGGAAAACTGTCCTGTCACAAAATTTTCAACCAGCTATAATAATAATAATAAAAATGAAATCCTGCAAGAGGCAGCTAGGAAATAATCTGCCCATAGGGAAAGTCTCTTCTAACCCCAATTGTTCCAGGATGGTTGATGCTCTGAAGCAGGCAGCTATATTTCTTCAAAAAGTCTTGGTGATTTGTAAACCCTGAGTACTGTAATTCTAGGTGTCCTCGTTAACCAGATAAATAGCCAATCCTTTGGTGAATCCAGCTGAATTCAGCACAGAAGGAGATTCTTCTCTATACAGATTGTATATTTCTTGCTTGAAAAATGAAATAAGAATATATAGTCCTGCTGTGGTAAGTGAAAAAATCTCTGTGGATAAGTACTATTTATTGGAGAGGAGGGAATTCAATCTCACCTAACCTGTTGTCTTCATACATGTTTGAAAATGCCATCACTAAGATCACCCAAGATCACCCTGTAGATGTATTCATTAGTAAATTAACATTTCCATCTATGAAGCATTGGCCACAAAATGGATATCAATGTTAATAATTTTTGTATTAGTCACGGAAACCCTGGTAATATACTAATACATGTTTTGGTAGCTTGAGGAATTATAGCAGGGTGCTATTTTCTTGTTATTACAGTAGGATCATTTTTACATATCTAAATAGCAAGAGATATAACTCTAAACTGCTTAATTTCCCTGAATACATGATATCCCAATGGAAAACAGGTTTTCTGTCCTATGGAAAATTTTGAGACTTCATCCAGAATCAAGGTGAAAAACAAAAATTTTGCAGATTTTTTGTGACACACAATTCTAGGGAAACATTGTTTTGGGGCAAACAAAACGTTCTCTTTCAATAAATCTGAAACACTTTGTTTCAATTTTGACCATTCTTTATATTTTTAATTTTGTGTATAATTTCTCAAACGAAAAAACAGTTTCACAAACTTACTGTCTCTAATTATATATCTGCACAATGCCTAAGGGCTCTGATCACAGCTGGGAAATATATGGAAACAGGAAATCATTGCTGTGTAATATGTCAGACTTTCAGTGTATCATTATGGCATAACAGCACAGCATAATCACTTACCATGCCATGGGAATATGCAACCCCATTGTTATCTGTAAAAAAAGGTCACCATCTATAACAATTTTCGTTATAACACGGTTTCTGGTAAGGTTTTGCTGTAAGGAGCTTTAAAAAGTGAATTTGTCCCCTTACAATACATTTAACTGGTGTCTCAGCAAATGTAATAGGCACAACACAGTTCCCAAAAATATTTTTTTAAATATTTAAACTCAGAGCTGATTACTGAAATCAACCTGTTGAGCTATACATCTGGAAGCGGTAATTTGGGATGGATTTGTACTCCAGACCTGATTTGTGCCAGATGCACATTCATAGAGAGCTGCTTCTGAAATCAGTTATAATCAACATAGCTTTAAAATGGCAATGTGGCCCAGAGAACTGGTCGCTACAGTTAAAATCAAGAGACCTGGGATTATTCCTAGTTCTTCCGCTCAGCTGCTAATAGAGAGCAAAATAGGATGTTATGTTTTCTAATCAGTGAGGAAAGCATTAGGTACCATGCTGATAAATTAAGTACCGAGGTAGACAGAACCATTGGTAGTTAAAAATTGCTGCTGGTGGAAATAATTTCCATACTTATTCCAATATGTGCTCTTAACTGACTTGTCAGAGATCCTGGCCCCTGAAGTACTACATAAACTTCACCAAACTCCCCATTCCTTAAAAAACCAAACAGCAAATGCATCTGTAGCTCAGAGCAATAAGTGATTAATGTGTCTGATTTTCATACCCGTGTACTGATCTTCAGTGGGATTATCGTTCCTCTCACGGAGGCTTTGCAACCTAATAAAAACAAGAGAAACGTTGCACAGGTGAACAGGAGACATGAGTCATATTTAAAGTCTAAAATAAGAGATGGACCTGGCTCAAAATCCTGAAATTCATGCAGACTGAACATAGAGGCTGTGGTGAGTTAGAATCCAAATCTGCATCCACATCTGAACTGCACAAGTAGTCCCTGTCTCATCAGGATGCTGAATGAAACCCTGCATCCAAGCAGTACAAGTACCACAGTCCCAAACTATGGAGTGAATTTTGAAATTAAGAGCCATCTCTCTTTAAGAAGTATATGCAAGAAAAGTGACACAGAGGCTGCTATAGAGCCACACACAGCCTTAGCAATTAGTTGGTTGGAAAATTCAGTTATGTTGAACTGGAAAGGGTTTCATGGGAACAGAGTGATCAGGTATTATTCCTGCTGGTAATAGCTCACGTTAACTGATCACTCCCGTTATAGTGTGCATGGTAACACCCATTGTTTCATGTTCTCTGTGTATATAAAGAAAAGGAGTACTTGTGGCACCTTAGAGACTAACCAGTTTATTTGAGCATGAGCTTTCGTGAGCTACAGCTCACTTCATCGGATGCATAGCATATCGTGGAAACTGCAGAAGACATTATATACACACAGAGACCATGAAACAAAACTTCCTCCCACCCCACTCCCCCGCTGGCAACAGCTTATCTAAAGTGATCATCAAGTAGAGCCATTTCCAGCACAAATCCAGGTTTTCTCACCCTTTCCCCCCCCCCCCACACACATACAAACTCACTCTCCTGCTGGCAACAGCCCATCCCCCTTTGAAACCCCTCTTTATAATGCGCATGATAATCAAGGTGGGTCACCTCCAGCACTAATCCAGGTTTTCTCACCCCCCCCCCCCACACACCCCCCCCTTCTCCAAAAACCACACACACAAACTCATTCTCCTGCTGGCAACAGCTCATCTTACAATGTGCACAGCAATAATCCAAGAACTTGGATTATTTTTTGGAGAAGGGGGGTGTGTGTGTGGGGGGGGGGGTGAGAAAACCTGGATTAGTGCTGGAGGTTACCCACCTTGATTATCATGCGCATTATAAAGAGGGGTTTCAAAGGGGGATGGGCTGTTGCCAGCAGGAGAGTGAGTTTGTATGTGTGTGTGTGGGGGGGGGGGGAAAGGGTGAGAAAACCTGGATTTGTGCTGGAAATGGCTCTACTTGATGATCACTTTAGATAAGCTGTTGCCAGCGGGGGAGTGGGGTGGGAGGAAGTTTTGTTTCATGGTCTCTGTGTGTATATAATGTCTTCTGCAGTTTCCACGATATGCTATGCATCCGATGAAGTGAGCTGTAGCTCACGAAAGCTCATGCTCAAATAAACTGGTTAGTCTCTAAGGTGCCACAAGTACTCCTTTTCTTTTTACGAATACAGACTAACACGGCTGTTACTCTGAAACCTGTGTATATAAAATCGTCCTACTGTATTTTCCACTGCATGCATCCGATGAAGTGGGCTGTAGCCCACAAAAGCTTATGCTCAAATAAATTTGTTAGTCTCTAAGGTGCCACAAGTACTCCTGTTCTTTTTGCAGATCACTAATGGAGCTAATCTCTGTCTTTGTTCACACCCCTTTTAAACTGCAACTCTTAGAGTTGGGGACTGTCATACTCTGTGTTTGTACAGCACCAAGCACAATGGGGCCCAGCCTGTTTGAGGCCTCTAGACACTGTTGCAATAGACTCCTTTTCTTTTTCGAATACAGACTAACACGGCTGCTACTCTGAAAAAAGAACAACCATATAATTAATGATTAATAATAATATGTAGACTTTAAACTGTCTGGAGCAGGGACAGTCTTCTCTGTTATCTGTGTGTTCAGTGACCAACACAAAGGGATCCTGATTTCATGAATGAAGTCACTAGCTATCAAGCATTATCATTACCTCAGATACTATAGTGATGGTGGGGAGCCATAACATAATCCAGGTAGGCAGCTGAAGTACCATATATATCCCACAACAGCATCACCATTTAGAGGGCTGCTGTAAGTACCAAACCCTCTGACTTGGACACAAGTTGATATATTACGTGGGAGTAATCTCTTTCTGTCTGTAACGTGAGAGGTATGATGGAATTACCCCATTCTTACCTTTCCTTTTTTCTTGTAGTTACAACTAAAAAAAAAAAAAAACAAATTAGAAAGGTTTAGAGAAAAATTCTTTGCCTCTCCCCAGAATATCAATGAGAGGGAGAAGAAGTTAAACAAACTACTTAAGGGATAAGGAGACAGGGGTTTGTTTCTGGAGTTCTGTTAAGATTTAGGTTAGGGTTAGGTGAAGAGATCATCAGAGCTTATCAGAAAAAAGTGGAGAAGAATTCACAAAGTCTTTTAGATTTTTTCCTGATTTTTTGAAATATAAATTTTTGAAATTCATATACTTTCATATGACCTTAGAGTTGATAGAAAAAATCAAGAGAAAAGTTTTGTGAATGTTTTTCTAGTTTATGTGGATTTTCATCCAATTTTTGAAATTTGAAAAATATTGACCAGCTCCCAAGTTCAGACTCAAAGTCAGTTCAGGGCTAGTGTCTAGGCTCAGGGTCAGTGGTGAAATCTGACAAGCTGCGGGTCAATTTTGGTCTCAATTGTGCAAGTCTCTCAAAATCAGTTGTTCTTACAAGATTTCTTCCATGTCAAGCTAAATCCAAATCACATCCAGAAAATATATCTCAAGCCAAAACTGTAGGTGCAAATTATGAAGAGGAGGTGATAAATTGTTCTCCATGTCTGTTAAGTAAAACATGAAGTAATGGTCTTAATCTGCAGAAAGGGTGGTCTAAGGTTAGGTTTTAGGAAAACTTTCTAACTCTAAGGATAGTCAAGCACTAGAATAGGTTACCTAGGTAAGTAGTGGAAGCCCCTCCATCGGAGGATTGTAAGAAGAGGTTAGATAAACATCTGCCAGGGATCATCTAGGTTTACGTGGTCCTGCATGGATGGACTAGATGATCTTTTGAGGTCCTTTCCAGACGTATGATTCTAAGTTCAGAGCTGGGGTTTAACCCCCGTTTTGCTCTCTTTACCCTTGTCAGGGTTCCTTCCCCACTCTGAACTCTAGGGTACAGATGTGGGGACCTGCATGAAAACCTCCTAAGCTTACTTTTACCAGCTTAGGTTAAAACTTCCCCAAGGTACAAACTATTTTACCTTTTGCCCTTGGACTTCCACTGCCACCACCAAACATCTAACCGGGTTTATTTTTGAGAAAGCGTTGTTTGGAAACGTCTTCCCCCCCCAAAATCCTCACCAAAACCTTGCACCCCCCTTCCTGGGGAAGGTTTGAAAAAAATCCTCACCAATTTGCATAGGTGACCACAGACCCAAACCCTTGGATCTTAAGAAAAATGAAAAAAGCATTCAGTTTCTTACAAGAGGAATTTTAATAGAAGAAACAGTAAAAAGAATCACCTCTGTAAAATCAGGATGGTAAATACCTTACAGGGTAATTAGATTTAAAACATAGAGAATCCCTCTAGGCAAAACCTTAAGTTACAAAAAGCCACAAAGACAGGAATATCCATTCTATTCAGCACAGCTTATTTTCTCAGCCATTTAAAGAAATCATAATCTAACGCATATCTAGTTAGATTACTTACTAAATTCTAAGACTGCATTCCTGTTCTGTCCCCGGCAAAAGCATCACACAGACAGACCCTTTGTTTCTCCCTCCCTCCAGCTTTTGAAAATATCTTGTCTCCTCATTGGTCATTTTGGCCAGGTGCCAGCGAGGTTATTCTAGCTTCTTAACCCTTTACAGGTGAAAGGGTTTTTCCTCTGGCCAGGAGGGATTTTAAAGGTGTTTACCCTTCCCTTTATATTTATGACAACCCTCAACGTCTGAAAGGGTTCACATTTCAGGTTCATATTTTCTATATGGCAATTATTTAAATGTTATTCTCTTCAGGTTTCCCATGTCTGAGAACACCATGTGAGGTGGGAATCTCTTTTTTATGTCTTTTGTTTGCCTCATATACCTGTTCATTTGTGAATAATGTGAGGTTTCCATGTTTACATACCTTTCTTCTTCTTAAGGTAATACACCAGGGGCAGAACAAGAGCCAAAATCACACCCACCAAAACAGGAATTGTAATTGCCAATATTGTATCATTTTCCAGTCCTAGAAAATAAAAAGAACATGGATACTCACATTGCATTAGACAACAAGGGAGAGGAAGGGCAGGAAAAACTTGATCAAGAGGTGCACATTTTTAAAAGTCAGAGTAATTAACCACTGGAACAATTTGCCAAGGATTGTGGTGGATTGTCCATCAGTGGCAGTTTTTAGGTCAGGATTGAACACTTCCCTAAAAGATTTGCTCTAGTTGAAACAGGAATGACTTCAGGGAGGTCCTATGGCCTGTGTTACACAGGAGGTCAGATGAGATGATCAAAATGGTCCTTTCTGGCCTTCTGTAATTTATAAGAGGTGGGGAAGGTTGGTTTTGTGGTAACCAGTGGTTGGGGAAAAGGTTTCTCTGTGACCTTGAGCAAGTCATGTAATGTACGCTGGGCCTCAGATCCCTCAGATCCTGTAAAATGGGGACAATATTTCCCTACTTCACAGGGATGATGTTCTGGTACAGCTCTTTTAGAGTCCCTAGGAATCAACCATGAGGGAGAGCAGCAGTAGAAACAACATCTGCTCTGGCTTAGGGTGACTACCCACCGTGCACCAAACTGTCTAAATGGTGCTTAGTAAGTGGCATGCAGGGAAAACCAGCCTTTTAATATTCAAGAAAACGAGAGGCGAGTAAAGAGAAAGGAACATGATACTCAGGGCTTCTCTGCATTACAGAGCCGTGGCCAGTGTAGCTATGCCAGCAGCATGCCCAGTGGAGACACAGAATGAGCTGATAGAAGGACAAGCTGGGTGAGGTAATATGTTTTATTGGACCAGCTTCTGTTGGTGAGAGACATGCTTTCGAGACACAAAGAGCTCTTCTTCAGGTCTCTCTACTCAACAGAAGTTGGTCCAATAAAAGATATTACCTCGCACACCTTGTCTTTATAATATCCTGGGACCAACATGGCTACAACTGCACTGAATGCTGACAGAAGTCATTCTTCGGCTGCTACAGCTACACCACTTCCCCGAATGACAGGCTGACAGAAGCACACTTTTGTTGGCGTAGTTGCGTCTACACCAGGGTTTTGCCTGCATCACTAGGTTGACTGAGGTTTGTGAATTTTTCACTTTCCTAGCTGAGATGGTTGTGCCGGCAGACCTTTGTAGTGTAGATTAAGTCCCAGAATGGGCTCCAGCCTCTTAGCCCACAATAGAAATTACCGACTGTGTCAGAGTAAATACAAATCAGTTACCTTGATAAAGCAGATTCTCAGTCGTGCTGCTCCTGGAACTGGCACCTGCGCAGATAGTGCAAAAGCAGAAAATAGTTGGCATGAGAACAAATGGGGATAAAGTGGCCAGGAACAAATTCAGACTGGAAATGTGAAGAAGGTTTCTAACCATCAGAGGAGGGAGCCCCCCAATGAGAAGAGTGGGGGGCAAACACGGTCACTAGTTCAAAGACAGAGCTTGGTAAATTTATGAAGACGATGATAAGATGGGGTTACCTGCAATAGCAGGAGCTAGATTTGCTGTGGAAGTAGGCCCCTTCTAGTCCTGTGCCCCATGTTCCTATGAGTGACCCTCCTTGGAAATGCTAAGCCAGCCCCTTAACCCTTTCCTTATCTTAATAGGGGTGTTTCCAGATGAGGCAGAGGAACTGAAGAAATGTTTTGTAGCCTCAGGCCATATTGACTTTATGCTGGATTTCCTATAGTGCTCAGGGCAACAGGGGAACTGCCCCCTCAGCTTAGGAGAGTCCGGGTTGCCGGAATGGGCTAGATTTTCAAAACAGCACAGCTCCCTTTTAGGCACAATAATAAGTGGCCTGTTTACCAAAAGAATGAAGCTTATTGGGAGCACACTGGGTGCTCACCTGTCCCCACGTGACCAAAGTATGTCCCTAAACATCCATATTTACAACATGTTAGAGCTGCTCTAATGTTTTCCCCTGAAAATGTTTTTTCTTCACAAAAAATGCCTTTGTGACCAAAGTGAACATTTTGAAAGTGAATTATTTCCTTGTTTTCCAATGAAAATTTCATCATGTTTGAGTTTTGGTAGAAACTGTCATTATTTGGTAAAAAAAAAAGATAACTGAAACCAAAAAAACATTACCAACAAAATCTTTGATTTCTGTTTTTTCATCAAAAAACTGGAAAAGTTTCACAGGGAATTTTGAAAGAACTGAAAAGTATTCAAAACTATCTGTAAAAAAATAGTTCACAGTAAATTTTAATTTCTGATAACAAACAAGTGCAATGTTTTATCCTTTAAGTAATTAGCACTGTCTTACCTGTGACCTTCAGATACCGAGCGACGCTTAGCAGAGATTTTAACACCTGGATATTGTCATTTCTGGACATGTATCCACAGGAAATATTGCCTGAGCTGCCAGCCACGCTGTAAGCTAAATCATAAGAGAATTTTCCTCTCCTGGCTTGCAGCCTTGAAATTTCCATCCCATCCTTACAAAAGAAAACAATGGAGACAGGGGCTTCTGCAGGGATTAAACATCTGCCACTGACAGTGTCCCCCTCATTAGCAGAGATTGTCCCCAAGAACATTTCAGCGGCAGGAAGCGTGCCTGGAAAAATAAAAACTCAGTGACTCATCGTCCTTAAATAGTTCATTTTCACATAATCAAGGGTCCATTGACATGTGTGAGTGCAGGATCACACTCTGCTAGAATTACTGGACCAATTGTCAAAGAGAAAATCTTTAGACTGAGATTTTAAAAGTAGCCTAAAGGACTTAGGTACTTCAAACGGATTGGAAATTGGGGGCCAACCCCCCCCCCCCCCCCCGGTCTCTTTAATGGGGTTTCCTTTGATAGCAGGGGATTGGAGGCCATGACTCCGGAGGATCTTTCCAATCATATGTCCAGTGTTACTAAATACCTTTGCCGATCGGGCCCTTAGGTTCTTTGGGAAATGCAATATTCTACTTTAGTTTTATGTCCCAATCTTGCAATGAGCTGTGCAGGGGCAGCCTTCTGCACCTGTGTGGAGTCCATTGACATTAATGGGACCCCATGAACTTCACAGAGTTCACAACGGGATCTGGAGCTTATCTGGCACTTGGTCAAATTTTACTCACACTGGAGAAACCTCACTGAGGTTAACTGAGTTTCATTAGTTGGTTTTACTTCTGCAGCTGCTTTGAGCAAGCACTCACCAGAAGAAGTGCAGCTGGAATCCTGCCATTGCTGTGAGGCAAAGCTCAGAGCTTGGGAAAGAAAAGCAAATGTATTTTAGGGAAAGGAAACGAAACAAAAGAAGAAACATTTTCTTTTATTTTCAAGGTAGAACTTCCCTGAAGTGCAAATGAAATGAAATTTATGAGTAAAACTAAGTTGCATTAAGATATTTCACACCCACTGTCTGTTCTTTAGAAAGTGTAGCTATTACACTACATCTAGAATTAGTCACATTTTATACATGTTGATCTTTTAAATTAAATGTTTAGTCTTGTTTTTTACAAAGAGAAATACGTTTCTCCTCATCCTTTTCAACAGAAAATTTCTCATTATAATGTCCAGTAAGTTAATCATATCATCAGTTAAACTAAAAAGACTTTAACTAGACAAAGAGAAAGATAAGATGGATACAACATCTATGTTGGTACTTAGGGCTGGTTGAAAAATTTCCACCAAAACTGTTCAATGGAAAATTGGGATTTTAGCTCAATGCAAATTTCTGCAGAAAATGTGTTCTTTCGACAGAAAATTTTGACTTTCATGAAAAACCCAAAAATCTGAAAATCCAAACTTTTTCGGATAAATCTTTTTGGTGTTGGTGTTTTGTTTTTCAATGAAATAGGTGACATTTTACATGGAAACTTTTGACAAACATTCTCTCTCTATATTGTTTCATTTTATGTGGAATTTTTCCACCACATCCACCCTGCAAAAAGCCAAACAACCCCCAGCTCTTGTCACCATGGCACTAATCACCATGGTACTTGATTGCTTCACGTACATCAAAAACACCCTTTTCAGGAAGGGAAGAACTGTTTTGTAGCCTATGCTCTTTTCCCTTACCTTGCTCTAGGGAGCCCTGCTGGGAGTATAAGATATTTTCTCCTTCATTTTGGTTATGGTGGGAACGTTTACCAAAGAGGAGGGGCCCAAAGGTGAACAGACTGCATAGTTCTCTGATCTCATCCCACAGAGTCCCATCGCCAGAAAATGCCACGTCTCCAGCTCGACCACACTCTGCCCTGGGCTAGTTGTCCCAGGAAGCATGGCTCCCCTGGAGGGTGGTGGATGGAGAAGCAGCTGAGGATATAGCTGGGACCTGCTCCACTAGTGGTTTTGAAGACAAGCCTGTGGCAGGCACTGAATGCAGGCTGGGAGCCGGGTTGGGGCACTGGAGTGGAGGTGATGTGCTCAGGACAGCCCATCCCACAGAGGAGGCAGATGCTCTATTCTGCCCAAGCTGGAGCCTTTGCATTTGGCTTGAGGGTCAATGGAACAAATAGACTGAGCCAGGCCCATGTGAGCAGCTGCATCCAGCCTGTTCAAGCCTCACCTCACCCTGTTTCTAACTGGTGACTTTTTAAACTCTGCATCGCAGAGCGTCCCAGTCCATTGTGCAGGGTCAGCCTCTCGTTTACACTGCGGCCCTCTAGCAGGCCCCAGGGGCCCCAGAGAGATGCACCTACTCCTGCTTCACAGGCTCCTTGCACTCCAGAGCAGTGTAAAGGGGCATTAGTGTAAAGCAGAATCCAGGCTATGGCAACCTGTAAAAGGGCCTGAGTCTGCCCTCACTCACAGCAGTTCTGTTCTAGTTTAATTCCACTGGGCCCAATCCTTCATCACCCTGCATCTGGCAGAGTTCCCATCCCGATTCAGTGTACATAATCCCATAAAGGGGCGAGGCAGCTGCAGCTCCTGGCTATCAGCGGGGCGAAGGAGAGGGGAACCAGGCTGAAACTCACCATGCATCGTTTCTCAGAGCTCCACACGCACACAACACAGCCAAGTGTCACGATACTCACAGAGAAGCCACAGCCACTGTGAGAGAAGCCCTGTGAGATTCGCCATCGGCTGCCCAGCCCGAGAACTCTGGAGTGGTCTCTGCTCCCCACGGCAGGGCCTGCGTCCTGCTCCGGCTCCTCCAGAGCATCACAATGTGGAGAAAGTGCAGCTGCTCTGAGCCCTGCTCTGACCCGCCTCTGCTTTTCCGGTCGTGGGTGGATAAGGTGCACCTCAGCTCTCTGCTCTACACTTCCCTCTTCTCCTGGAGGCTTGTGCAGCTCAGCAGCAGCCTCTCCACCCTGCTCCCTTGAGTGGGTGTAAGAAAACCCACAGTTTCTTCCCACGCTGACCTCTCTCCTTCTCGTTGGGGTGAGGCTGCGGGGATGCTGCTGCAGGCCTGAGCTCTGAGTCTGCTCTTGCTTATAACAGTTTGGAAGGAGAATGTGCAGTCTCTCTCTCAATCCCTTTCAGCATGGTTGCGGTGGAGAGCTCTCCACATACAGGCTATTTCTACTCCTTTAGGTTGTCATGAGAAAAGAGCTTGAGTCGCTCTCTGCTCAGGTGAGTCCACTTCTGCTGCCGGCTTATATTGTCTGTGGCCTACGTCCCCCACTCAGACTAAGAATAGAAAGACGCTTACTGCCTTTCACTCCATGAGACTCACATGGGCTTTCTCACACCTGAATCCTTTGAGCATACTGAGCTTGGGTCTCCTTTTGTTCTCCCTTATATAAATCAGAAGTAGCTTGAAATCGAGATTGGACATTTTGCTAAAAGAGATGCTCTAGATCAAATAGGAATTAATTCAGGGAAGTTCTATGGCTTGTGTTATACAGGAGGCCAGACTAAATGACTGGACTCTATCCTGAGAAGCAGTGACTCTGAAAAGAACTGGGGAAGGGGAGAAAGAGGGTGGATAATCATCTGAACATGAGCTCCCATGTGATACTATATTCAAAAGAGCCAATGTGTTCCTGGGATGCATAAACAGGGGAATTCTGAATAGCAGTAGAGAGGTTATTTTACCTCTTTATTTGGCACTGGTGACACTGCTGCTGTGTCCAGTTCTGATGCCCAAAATTCAAGAAGGATGTTGATAAATTGGAGAGGATTCAGAGGAGAACCAGGAGAATGATTAATGATTATAAAACCTTCCTTACATTGATGCACTCAAGGAGCTCAATCGATTTAGCATAACATGAAGAAGGTTAAGGGGTAATGGGGTAATCCCAGTCGTTAAGTAGCTACATGCGGAACAAATCAGGTCTTCAATCTAGCAGAGAAAGAGATAACTTGATCTAATGGCTGGCAGCTGAAGCTAGACAAATTCAGACTGGAGATAAAGTGTAAATGTTTAAAGGTGAGGGTAATTAACCACTGGAACAATTTACCATGGGCAGTGGTGGATTCTCCATGACTGACCATTTTTAAATTGAGATTGGATGTTTTTCTAAAATATCTGCTCTGGGAATTCAGGGAAATTCTCTGGCCTGCGTTATACAGGAGGTCAGATGATTACACTAGATCCTTCTGGCCTTAGAATCTACGAATCTAGGGTCACAATGTTCTCTTTGGATCTTACAATCTATGCACTTCATGTCACCATTTACTCCAGTGGAAAGTGAGCTGAGAATGCTTGCAAACCACTCTGCATGCCCTGTGCACAGGGATAAATAGTGAGTAGGACTGGTCGAAATGTTTCTAATGAAACATGTTTCCCAAGAGAAAATGCGATTTTTGGCAAAATCAAAAAATTCTGCAGGAAAAGATCAATATTTGGTGGAGTTTTCTGTCATTAGGAGTGAAGTTGACAATAATCTCTGTGTCCACCTGAGCCACTGCAATGCCTCCTGGTTAGTGGACTAGCAGCACACTGCTGTATAAGTCTTCTTGTTCCTGCCCTACCCCTTTTCCGAGCAACTACCTGCAAGGCCTTCAACTAACTGCTACCTAGCCCCCTTGAGACCCAGTCCCTGCATCCTTGCTTGGGTCTTACTCATTGTTCCTGGCACTACAGCTTGTCGCTGTTCCTGAAACCATGATCCATGCTCTGCTCCTTGCTTCTGCCTCCTTGCCCTGACCCCCACTGCTGAATCCATCGTTTTCTCTTGGTGTGACGTCTGACTCTGGTTTAATCCTTGGCGTGGCTTTGGATTCTTACTCTGGCTTTGATCTTTGGCATGGTGTGATGGAATAGACCTCATGTATTCACACCTTACACACCATTGTAATAATTATTGTACCAAGTATGCCTTGTAAGTTATCACCTGAAAACTCAGAAATTGCCAGTCACTATTGTCCTGGTAAAATATGTGTGGCAACATTGTATATGAAGTGATAAAATTCCCCTGTATGGTGTAATCCTAAAACATGTTCCAGACCCCATAGCCCTGCCCAAACAGAAGTCGGCAAACAGATCTATCCTAAACAAAGGAATGTGTACTTGCCTTAATTTGCATGTAAGCAGTAAACAGAGTCATAAAGCAGGAAGGGAAAACAAAGGAAGCTCAAACAGGTGAAAAAACCAGCAGGGAACATCCTTCTACATAAACTCTTTGTCTCCTGCTTGTCAGATGGAAATGTTTTTTCAAGCGAGAGGGACAAACACCCTAAAGCACCCATTTCTCTCTCTCTACCTATCTCATTCTCCACACCTGAGAGACAAAAGAAAACATCCATTGGACTTTGGGGGAAGGGGTCCTGACCTGAGAGTTTGGTCAGTAATCTGGTAAAGCATGTTGTGAAAAACTTTGCTTGAATCTAATAAAGTTTGTTAAGTTAGAACTAGTAAACATTTTATCTTTATTTTTCTAGTAACCATTTCTAACTTTTATGCCTCATTACTTGTACTCACTTGAAATCTGTCTCTTGTTTTACTGTTTTATCTAATCCGGTGTGTTTAAATTGAAGTGTCTGGGTAATGGAGTAGTAAAGTGTCAGGTATTCCGTAAAGGAATAATGGATTTTATATATTTGTACTGTCCAGGAGAAGGCTGGGAAGTACAGGACATACATTTCTGGGGGAAGATCTGCCTGGGGGAAGATCTGGTCAGAGGGTGTGTTGGAGTCACTCTGCAGCATAACCAAGTCTCCTGAGAGCCAGGGTGTAGCTGTCAGGCTGCAGTTACACACTGGGTGTGGCTTGCACACTGGAAGGCTGTTTGTGAGCAGCCCAGATAGGAGCTACTGCAGCAAGGCATTGTAAGCCACCCAAGGGTGCAGGGCAGGGGGTGACATAGCCCTCCACTAGTCTGGATTGTACCCCAGTATGTCACACATGGTTCTGGCTCTGACCACTAGATCAGATGGCCTTGACAGTGGCTGCACTACATCTCCCATGATGCACCTGAGTCTCTCCCTGTGGAATCCTATGGGGCTGAGGGTTGTTGCCTTCCTTGGAATGAGTACTTGGCTTGATTTCCTAAACTTGCAGACCTCAGGCCATCCTCCAGAGACCAGAGCTGCCCTTGCAAAATCCCTGAGTTTCTGTCTATCTCTGAGGCCATTGGTCTGTCCGATCAGCTCCACTGTAATTACTGCCTGGGATTCCCTAGCTGGAGTTTTCCCTGCTACCCCCGATGCACAGCATGGGGGCATGCAAAGCACCAAGTCAGTCTGCACTTTCAAGCTAACTCTCTGCAGGGTAGATAGGTCAATGTGAGTTCCCGCTGCCAACCCTGGCACTCATACATCCTTGGCTCTGGATGACAAAACAGCACAGAAGAACCAATCAGTTGCACATCCCCAAAGCTTTTATCCCCTCCTCCTCCTTGTGCAGAGGGGACAATCTGGCTAAAACAGGCCGAGTTTTAAATGTGGCCCTAAGTGTGTACTGTGGGAACTGAAACCTTTGCATTTCCTGGTGGCTTAGTGCTTATAGCTGTTGCAGTAACATGGCTGCTAGTTCTTTATTTGGCTGATCAGGCTTTTCAGATTCAGTCTAACCCCTTTTCTCGTAATCTTGCTGGGCTCCACCACAGCTGTCTCACTGTGGCTTCCACTGTAAGAGGCTACCCTGGGAGAGGCCCCCTGAATGCCTCTCTCCTAAGAAGCAGAGCTGGGTTTCCTGAAAGCAGCAGTTGCTCAGAGCTCTGCAATAAGCTCAGCTCAGGATAGACAACAAGTGTGAAAAATTGGGGCGAGGGCTGGGGGATAATAGGGTCCTATGTAAGACAAAGCCACTAATATCAGGACAGTACCTATAAAATCGGGAGACCTGGTGACCCTAGTTTAGGAAGAATTTATCAGAGAGAAGGAACAGTTTTATTGTCTGCCTAATATAAACCCAGGGAAGGTGTTTTTAGCGATCTTGAGGACAGCTGAACAAAACATTTACATTAAAATATTTTATAATGGCTTCTTGACCAAATTTGGGTAGAGATTTTCCCTTTTTTGGATAGAAAAATGTAAAAGTGAAAACTTTTTGGTAAAAAAAAAAGTGTTGTTTTCAAGCACAGCATTTCCCCAAGAAACTAAACATTTCTTTCCTGAATATGTGTGTGTGTGTGTGTGTGTATTTGAAAACTGGAATCTTTGGGAGTTTCAGTGTTTCCACTGAAGCTCTGAAAAATATTTGTGGGGAAAAAAATCATAATTTCTCATAAAAATAATTTGAGTGTTTTTTTCCAGATCGGATTTATAAAACATCTCTCACCTTGTCACTCAGGGCTGGGTCCTCGAAGGTGTTTAGGTATTTAATGCCAATTAGAATCTGGGGCTAGATGCTGTCTCAATGGATGCCACCATGCTGCACCCATGACCACATTACTCCTCCCTAATAGTAGGAATAAGGACCAAAGGGAACCTCACAGCTAATTCCCTTGGGTGAGATTTCCAGTGCAGTGCAGGGGTTTGCTCTGTGGTTTCAAGGGAGCTTAAAGAAGTTTGATGTATATGGGAAATTTTGATAAATCCTTTTTTAATTGAAATCAAAATGTGCATTTGAAAATTGTGTTGGAACTATAGGCAGTGGTAGAGGGTTTCCTGGTCCTCCTTGCAGGCAGAGGACTCTGTAAGAAATAATTTGATCAGGATAAGTTTGGACAAAACCAGCCTACAGCAAAATGGGTTGGGCTGTGCTTCAATGCCTTAGGGAGCAGCCTGCTTTGTCGCTCTCTGTTTTTGGTTCTTGCATGTTATTGTTCTGAATTCTACTGAATAAAGTCATGTTACTTTGAAACCTTCCAGAAATAAGATTTGTATTTGTAATCTAACTTCTCTGTGTGTGTGCTGTTAACATAACACAAAACTATTTGTGAAACAGGTTCTGACAACAGGAGTTGACAAATCTCCCAATTAAAAAAAAACTGTTTTGGGGGTGCACTTTTGAAATTGTTAAAATATTTCATTTTGATATTTTCAAAATGAAAAAATTCTGGTTTTCTGATCCAAAGTGGCTTTGTGTTTTGCCATTTAAACTAATTAGACTAAACATATGGTTAGAAAAAATTTCAAAACTGAAACATTTTGAAATTATTGAAACAAAATGTTAGATTGACTGGAACAAAAAAAATGTTTTCAAATATTTTCAAGATTTCAACCTTTTTTCTCAATTCAAGACGGAAAAGAATTGTGAACTCTTGAAAATATTTGAGGAACAGCTCTAGTTCAGTGAGCAAATCCTTTTCCAATTTCAGTGCCTAACTCCTACATGCTCCTTTGAAACTCCCAATCTTCCCCCAGAACAGCAATGTCAGAGTTGTGGTTAAATCCCCAGCATTTCACTGAAGACCTCAACCAAAGATGCCAGCACTTAAGAGCCTGTCTCCACAGACACACACATTATCCCTCCACCTCTCTTTTATAGATTCTAAGGCCAGCCGGGACGCCGTCATAATCTAATCTGACCTCCTGTATAACACAGGCCAACTAGTGACCTGGATGCATAGTCACTGGTTGCCAATAATCCTGAAGTTTCTGTAAAATTGTAATAGGCCTGCCTTCCATATTGGAAGAGAAGGTTGAAGGTCTGGAGCAACAGGTATCGACCCTGCATTGCATAAAAGAATGTGAAGATTTCCTGGACAGACGTCAGGATATGTTTCTACGGGCACAAGGTTCTGAAGATTCAGAGCAGGCTGCACAGCGGGGACAGGAGGCCAGTGAAGAAATTTGGCAACATGTGACCTCCAGAAGAAGAAGGGGGAACGTCCATGTGCCAGCAACGCAGATACAGCTAAGTAACCGTTTTCATGTTCTCTCCACAGGTACCATTACGGGGAATGGCCCAGGTGATATGTCTGGGGGAAGGGAGCAGAAGGAGACTCCGCCAGTTGAAAGGCATGAGATGCACTGTCCTAAGGTTGGGGGTTCCACGACCACCACTCCCAAGAGAAGAAGGCGGGTGGTGGTGGTCGGGATTCTCTCCTCAGGGGGACCAAGTCATCTATCTGCCACCCTGACTGGGAAAGCAGAGAAGTCTGCTGCTTGCCAGGGGCTAAGATTCTCAATGTGACGGAGAGTCTGCCGAGACTCATCAAGCCCTCGGACCGCTACCCCTTCCTGCTTTTCCATGTGGGCACCAGCGATACTGCCAAGAATGACCTTGAGCGGATCACTGCAGACTACGTGGCTCTGGCAAGGAGGATAAAGGAGTATGAGGCGCAAGTGGTGTTCTCGTCCATCCTCCCTGTGGAAGGAAAAGGCCGGGGTAGGGATCGTTGAATTGTGGAAGTCAATGAATGGCTACGCAGGTGGTGTCGGAGAGAAGGCGTTGGATTCTTTGACCATGGGATGGTGTTCCAAGAAGGAGGAGTGCTAGGCAGAGATGGGCTCCACCTAACAAAGAGAGGGAAGAGCATCTTCGCAAGCAGGCTGGCTAACCTAGTGAGGAGGGCTTTAAACTAGGTTCACCGGGGGAAGGAGACCAAAGCCCTGAGGTAAGTGGGCAAGTGGGATACCGGGAGGAAGCACGAGCAGGAGCGTGTGAGAGGGGAGGGCTCCTGCCTCACACTGAGAATGAGGGATGATCAGTGGCTTATCTCAAGTGCCTATATACAAATGCACAAAGCCTGGGAAACAAGCAGGGAGAACTGGAGGTCCTGGCACAGTCAAGGAATTATGATGTGATTGGAATAACAGAGACTTGGTGGGATAACTCGCATGACTGGAGTACTGTCATGGATGCGTATAAACTGTTCAGGAAGGACAGGGAGGCCAGAAAAGGTGGGGGAGTTGCACTGTATGTAAGGGAGCAGTATGACTGCTCAGAGCTCAAGTATGAAACTGCAGAAAAGCCTGAGAGTCTCTGGATTAAGTTTAGAAGTGTGAGCAACAAGGGTGATGTCGTGGTGAGAGTCTGCTATAGACCACCGGACCAGGGGGATGAGGTGGATGAGGCTTTCTTCTGGCAACTCGCAGAAGCTACTAGATCGCATGCCCTGGTTCTCATGGGCGACTTCAATCATCCTGATATCTGCTGGGAGAGCAATACAGCGGTGCACAGGCAATCCAGGAAGTTTTTAGAAAGGGTAGGGGACAATTTCCTGGTGCAAGTGCTGGAGGAACCAACTAGGGGCGGAGCTCTTCTTGACCTGCTGCTCACAAACCGGGAAGAATTAGTAGGGGAAGCAAAAGTGGATGGGAACCTGGGAGGCAGTGATCATGAAATGGTCGAGTTCAGGATCCTAACACAAGGAAGAAAGGAGAGCAGCAGAATACTGCTCCCTTACATACAGTGCAACTCCCCCACCTTTTCTGCCCTGCCTGTCCTTCCTGAACAGTTTATATCCATCCATGACAGTACTCCAGTCATGTGAGTTATCCCACCAAGTCTCTGTTATTCCAATCACATCATAATTCCTTGATTTAAGTTTAGATATATTTTGAAAAAATGAGGAAAAAATCTATACTTTTTTTTTTACTTTTTTTACCACCTATATCTGATACCCACAGTAAACATGAAAATTTAACCTGAAGATTTTATTTTCTGCTTCTCAATAACCTAATAATAACTAAAACACTTTGACCAAACTCCAGCAGAGTCATTACTAAATTTCACTTACCAACTAAATTTGACTTAGCGCAGATATTACAAAGGGAATGTCTGAAAAGCAGCACAGCATAAAGGGATAAAGCTCCACATGTCTGCCAGGATTTTCTGCCTACACCTGTATGATATTATGGGGCAGAAAGGAAATGGAATAAAAGTGTTCTCAGGAATGTACTAGGACTAGAGACATAGCTGGAAAAGGCAAGAGTGGAGCTAATAGAGAAATGAATTGATCAACTGTCACAAGACAAGGAAAGGGGATGAGACAAAGAAAGGGCTTGACTTCAAATGGGGTGGCCATATCACTACTGGGGAGGAAGATAATTCAGGCTTGAAGATGATGTAGGTGAAAATGTTACTTTAGAAGGTGAATCTCAGACAGCAAATGACCAGCTATAGGAAGAGTTAAATGCCCTGTTGATAGGCACCATCATGGCAGACAAAAATGCAGAGAACCTCTCCCCCAGGACTTAACTGTAAATAAACGAGATAAATGTGATGAATTTACTGTATCTATGTAGCAGCTAGAGTTTTGAAATTTCTAGGAGTCTTATATACAGGGATAGGGGGCATTTTGGGGAAAATTCAGCATGTTACAAAGAAGAAACACACTATCTTCACACATGGAGACTTTACCTTTTTTCTTTCTTGATTTATTGTTTTCATTAATCTAAAGTACAGGTAATTCACCTAAAGTACAGGTGATGTTGTTTCTCTACAATACCGGAAAGTCCATATTTTCCTGCTCTTATGAATACACTGTTTTAATTCCTGGCCTTCGTAAAACTAAGGCATTGTCTATGCTGGTGGTGGTGTGTTGGGCACATGTAGCTACGCACCACAGTGAAAAGCAGGCTGTGTCCGCACTGCAGTGTGTAACTACACATGGCAGTGAAAGGTTCTGGCAGCGGGGAGCCAGTGAGACACTTGGTAACCTATGCACATCCTGGGTGTGGTGTTCTGTCCTATCTAGTGGCACCGAGATGAGAGAGAGAGAGAGAGAGAGAGAGAGAGAGAGAGAGAGAGAGAGAGATTGATGAGTCTGCTCTATAGCTTTAGCTAACAGCTGTATGGTTTTTACATCATGCATTAGAAGTTCATGCATTTATCTGCAGAGGTCCCAGGTTCAATCCTGCCTGCTGACGACTGGGGTCTGACGGTGTTACGAGTAGGGGCTTATCTGGGATATCGACTGGGAAGCCTCTGAAGCTCGGGATGTGCTTCCTCAGCTAGGCAAAGTATGTAACCCACACACCTCCTGGGTGTGGTGTTCTGTCCCATCGAGTGACACTGAGACCACTTACAGAGAGAGATTAGTGAGGCTGGTCTACAGCCTTAGCTAACAGCTATGTGGTTTTTCACTCATGCAGTAGAGGCTCATCCATTTAGCTGCAGAGGTCCCAGGTTCAATCCTGCCCGCTGGTGACTGGGGTCTGTCAGTGTTACAACTTCACTGCTAAAAGTAGCAGTGCAGATGTGGGATGAACTTCTTGGGCATGAGGAGAGCCCTGTAGGGAATATATCCTAAGATTCTGGTGTGTCTTTACTTGCCTAAACAGAGCCTCACTGACCACATATCTATTTATACCTGTGCTAGCTTGGCGTGAAATGTATGTACTCACTACCATGAGTACAGAAATAGCCTAAGTGTTTGTGAAAGCCAAATATCTGTCAAATTTTGGTCACTACATGCAGATCAATGCATTCTGCACTCCCAGAAACTACCTCCATAATGTATTTTGATTATATTAAAAATCTCTGTTTAGTTTCTCTCATCTGCGGACTCCTCTTGTCTTTTGGTTAACAGTTTAATTGTGTTTCTTTGTAGCAATTCAGGCAATACAGGAGAAATTTGGTAAGTGTTTCATTGGAATAGTTTCAACCAGCTCTAGTCTTTAGTTTAGCATCCTCCTGGTAACAGAGACATCCCAGCCTACTGGCCCCTTGGTGGTGGCCAGCCCCCAACTTTGTCATTTTTTTTCAGGTTTGTTTTCCCCCTCTGTATTCATAGATAGATTCCAAGGCCAAAAGGTATCATTGTGGTCATCAAGTCTGACCTCCTGTATCACATAGGCCAGAGAACTTCCCCAAAACCATTTCTATAGCATCACTTTTAGAAAAAAATCCACATAGCTCTTTTTATCTCTTTTTCCATAAAGAAGGAAATGCAGTGCTGTCAAGGTTCCTTCCCCACTCTGAACTCTAGGGTACAGATGTGGGGACCTGCATGAAAGCCTCCTAAGATTACTTTTACCAGCTTAGGTTAAAACTTCCCCAAGGTACAAACTATTTTACCTTTTGCCCTTGGACTTTCGCTGCCACCACCAAACGTCTAACCGGGTTTATTATTGGGAAAGAGTTGTTTGGAAACATCTTTCCCCCCAAAATCCTCACCAAAACCTTGCACCCCCTTCCTGGGGAAGGTTTGATAAAAATCCTCACCAATTTGCATAGGTGACCACAGACCCAAACCCTTGGATCTTAAGAACAATGAAAAAAGCATTCAGTTTCTTACAAGAAGAATTTTAATAGAAGAAACAGTAAAAAGAATCACCTCTGTAAAATCAGGATGGTAAATACCTTACAGGGTAATTAGATTCAAAACATAGAGAATCCCTCTAGGCAAAACTTAAGTTACAAAAAGCCACAAAGACAGGAATATCCATTCCATTCAGCACAGTTTATTTTATCAGCCATTTAAAGGAATCATAATCTAACACATATCTAGCTAGATTACTTACTAAGTTCTAAGATTCCATTCCTGTTCTGTCCCCGGCAAAAGCATCACACAGACAGACCCAGACCCTTTGTTTCTCCCCCCTCCAGCTTTGTAAGTATCTTGTCTCCTTATTGGTCATTTTGGTCAGGTGCCAGCGAGGTTATCCTAGCTTCTTAATCGTTCCCTTTATATTTATGACAAGTGCAAAACAACCAAAGCAAAACACTATATTCATACATCAAAAAAGCTGAGAACTTTAAAGCATGCAAGTCAGCCAGTCAAATCCTAAAGAATCCAGGGCTAGATTTTAAAAAAGTATTTACTCTGTAAAGACACAGATAGGCACCTTGACATTTCTGAAAATCATGCTAAGTGCCTCACTCTCATTGAAACCAATGGGAATTAAACACCTAACCTCTTTTCAAAATCCGACTAGGTATCTAGTTGCATCTTTAGGTGCTTAATATCATTACGAATCTGACTCTTATTCTCTTATTACATTATTTTCACTCAGGCAAATTCCCATTGTTTAAATGCAACATGGACTTCAAGATTTAGCCACCGTTTTTGCATAGTTTAATTAGTATGAGGATGTCATTGAATATACCATAGTAGATATTCTATTGCAGCTAATATGGCAAAAAGATAAATGTTTAGACCCAATCCTGCAAAGATTTAGACACATGCTTAAATTTGTACACACACTGAGTTGTTCCATTTAACACAATGGACTCACGGTGTCTAAAATTAAGCATGGATGTAGATTTTTGCAGGTTTGGGGCCTTAGAACCTGACCCTTACTCACCTAAGTCTATTTTACTTGAGTAATTCCATGTAGGGAGTAAAGATTTCCTACAAAACAGAATTAACAAGGGAATAATGAAGAACCTTGATGTAACGATCTTTTTCCATTTCAGAAAAAGCCATGGCTGAGCTGGGTGAGTTGAAAGACCATGTTTAATATTACACAGCTTGTATTATTTCAATGTAAAATAAGCCATATGCTATAGCTGAAATTCTGAATTCTCTTTTTTTGTTGTAGACTTCAGGAGGGCTCGTAACAATGCAGGTAAGATGCCTTGTATCTGGAATTATACACAGGTTATTTTCTCCCAGAAGTTTAATATTTTGATTAAATATTTTTGGTGTCCTGAGTTCTGAAAGGAGGAATAAAGAATGTCTGCTCAACAGCCCTGAAGAGCAATGTGACTGGGATTTGACTAGGCACCTAGCTGCAGAAGAAAGGGACAATATTTGTTGATAAAAGAATTGGTGACTGTAGTTGAGCGAGTAAGGACAAATAGTTTAACAGTTGAAAAAAGGAGTTTCCAGTCTACTGAAACTATTCACGAATTTGTGTTGAGTTAGCTGAAGAATTTCAACTTCATTGAAAAAGCCAAAATGTTTCATTTCAACCTGAAAAATTTTGTTTAGATGTTCAGGCATTCTGACAAAAACAAAGGAAAGGAGGACTAGATTCACAAAATGGCTGAAGGGGGAGGCCCTTGTGCCTCTCTTGTAGGCTATAGCCTAGTGGTTAGGGCACTCAGCCTGGAGGTAGGAGACCTAGGTTCAGTTGCATCCTTTGCTTGTTGAGGATTGTGGATGCAAGCTTGGGTCCCCCATGTCAGAGGTAGCTGTTCCACTGTGGTAGCTGTTCCACTTATAAATAATTAAATAGTAATTGGATGTGGGACTTTAACTTGGGACTCCTAGATCCTAACTACTGAGCTATAGTCACTCCCACTCTCTTTCCCTGGTCCATTAACACTCCATTGCCATCATGAATGACTATGAATTGCCATTGTGAAGAAAGTTCTTAGGGCCCAGTGCTCCTGGCATTACACATGTGAGTAACTCTATTGGTATCCATGGATCAGGTGAGTAATGGAAGCAGAATAGGGACCTTCATTATTTGGCTCCCGTTCACTTCAAGGGAAGTTGCATGGCTAAATACATTTTCCTGAAGAATCTTTTGAAATGTGATCCATTCCTTTAATACACATCTGTTTTTTCTGTTACACAATTCACATGAGCATTGCTTATTTATTTTATTCATATTTTCGAAAGCCCCTGTCTCTAGGTACCCTATGTCACAGTTCAAGGCCACTGCACTTTTATGTCCTCTCCATTGTCCCTTGAGGACACCCTCTCAAGGCTCCTGGCTTCTCAGCCATCAAGATGCTTGTCCAAAGACCCATGTCTCTCTCCCTCCTGACCAGAGATTCTGTAGACTGCACAGTTCCCTGCCTACACTGTGTTATTCCCAGCAAGCCAGACTGCCTGAATAGGCCAGCATCTGCACTTTGCTTTCTCCTTAGAGTCTATGAACAGCTGTAATTGCTCACAGCCAAAAGTTACCACACAGCTCTTTCTAAGCAAGCACATTTATTCTTAAGGTTGTCATTACAGAGACAACATTTAAAACAATAAAAAGACTCTGCAAATAGGCTAATAAACTTACTAGAGGTCATCCCAACTTTTGCCTCTGGCTTTGGTTGGTGATCAGTCATTCAAAATGCACAGGAGTTTTCCAGTGGTTACAAATTCAAAACAACCTTAATTAAGAACTAGCACATCCATAAATCTCCTTTATACAGCAGGGGGCTTTGATCCTGAGTCTCTGGGAACAGATAATCAGCAGGCAAATGGTCCCTGACTCTGGGTGTAGCTTCAAAAACCTAGATTTTTGCATAGCCAGAGGTGGGGAATTTCCATTCACCTTCCCCTAGAGATTCCCCAGGCAAACCACTTGAACTTGTTTGTCCCAAAAGTCCATTCTTGCTTGGCACATTGTTCAATACCGATCTCTGAAATTCATAACACTTCCCAGGGTTCACCTCACTCTCCCCCCTGTAGAGGTTACATGCAATCCCAGCCCACAATAATACATAATCTTTGCATATAATGCAATGGATTCCAAAGATACTTAAACTTAATGCGATAAAATTTTTCAAGGACATTGCGGAAAACTTCCATCTCTCTCACATCGTACAACTAGAACTGTGCAGGAAGCCAAATTTTCATTTTAATGGCAAATACTGACATTTAGAGATTTGGTTTTGTCTTGTAATGGTTTTGTCCTGTAAAGAAAGAATCATATTTAAAAATCTTCTGTGAAATGAATTTTTTAAAAATTGTTTTGGGTTAGTTGAAACCTATCCTTTTGATAAAATATTTCATTTTCATTTTGATTTTTAAAAGTTTTTATTTTATGTTAAAATTTACATTATAAAATGAAAAGATTTTGAAAGGGAAAATTATTTTAAGACAAATATCAAAATATTCCATTATAAAAATGCTGAAGTGGAAAGTGCTTTATGAGCTTTTTTTATTTTCAAAAACAAAATTTCCTCAGAATTGCAGAATTCCACATTCCTGCAGAAAATTCAGAGTTTGATAAACTGGCATTTTCCAATGGACAAACATCTTGGACTTTCAGAAAGGTCCCTCACCAAAGGCTATTAAGCAAAGTAGACATTCATGGGATAAGAGAGAAGGTCCTCTCATAGATCAGTAACTGGTTAAAAGACAGAAAACAAAGGGTAGGAATAAATGGTAATTTTTCAGAATGGAGAAAGGTAAATAGTGGTGTCCCCTGTTTATGTACTGGGGTATGTACTGGGACCAGTACTGCTCAACATATTCATAAATGATCTGGGAAAAGGGGTAACTAGTGAGATGGCAAAATTTGCAGACAGTACAAAATTACTCAAGACAGTTAAGTCCAAAGCAGCCTGCAAAGAGTTACAAAGGAATCTCACAAAACTGGGTGACTGGGCAATAAAATGGCAGATGAAATTCAGTGTTGATAAATGTAAAGTAATGCACATTGGAAAACATAGTCCCAACTATATATACAAAATGATGGGGTCTAAATTAGCTGTTATCATTCAAGAAAGAAATCTTGGAGGCATTATGGATTGGTTTCTGAATTCATCCCCTCAATGTGCAGTGGCAGTTAAAAAAGCGAACAGAATGTTAGGAACCATTAGGAAAGGGATAGATAAGACAGAAAATATCATAATGCCACTATATAAATGCCTGGTATGCCCACACCTTGAATGCTATGTGCAGTTCTGGTCACCCCGTCTCAAAAAAGATACATTAGAATTAGAAAAGGTACAGAGAAGGGCAACAAAAATGATCAGGAGTATGGAACAACTTCCATGTGAGGAGAGATTTAAAAGACTGGGATTTTTCAGCATGGAAAAGAAAGACTAAGAGGAGATATAATAAAGGTCTATAAAACCATGACTGCTGTGGAGAAAGTGAATAAGGAAGTGTCATTTACTCCTTCACATAAGACAAATACCAGGGCTCACTCTATGAAATCAATAGGCAGCAGGTTTAAAAGAAACAAAAGGAAGTAGTTCTTCACACATAATGTACAGTCAATCCATGGAACTTGTTGCCAGGGGATGTTGTGAATGCCAAAACTATAAAAGGGCTCAAAAAAGAGCTCGGTAAGTTCATGGAAGATAGGTCAATCAATGACTATTAGTCAAGATGGTCAGGGATGGAACCCTATGCTCTGGGTGTCCCTAAACCTCCAACTGCCAGATGCTGGGACTTGATGACAGGGGATGGATCACTCAAAATTGCCCTATTCTGTTCATTCCCTCTGAAGCACCTGGCATTGGCGACTGTCAGAAGACATGATACTGGGCTAGATGGACCATTGGTCTGACCCATTATGACTGTTCTTATGAGATCAGAGATTTCTTTACTCCATGCCCATGGCTTTTACTATGGGAGGAGATGATTTGGGCCAGGAGTGTTTGTTAATTCATGCTATAACTATCCAGGGCTGTATGTGCCCTTGCTATTACATATATTAATACATATATTACGTATGCTCTTGTTCTGGGCAGTTGTAGTGCATTTTGCTGAGATATTTAATATTTTGTTTGTTTCTCTACCGTGTCTTTAATTTTCTTCACCAGCTTTTATATTTGTTTATTTCAGTGAGAGTTACTAAGTCTCTAGTTACTGATGAAATGAACATTTTCATTCCTCCCTCCAGTTAACATCACTCTGGATTCTGACTGTAAACATCCCAAACTCTCAAGGATAAAAATAGGGTCGTTTCCATGGCAGAGAAGAAAGCCTGCAGGGATTTGATAGTGGTGGCAAATGAAGGATTTTCAGAGAAGAAACAATACTGGGAGGTGGAGGTGGGGGACAAGCCAGAGTGGGAGCTGGGAGTGCTGACTCAGAATGAAAGAGGGAAACTGAAAAATGAGAAGATGGAGAAACCTCCTGAGAAGGAATACTGGCGTTTGCGGCTGTCTGAGGGTCAATATCATTGTAGTTGGAAAAGTGACACAATCACCTCTGAGGATAAAAAATGCCCAGTGGTTGGCATTTTTCTGGACTGGGAAGAGGGAATTATCTCATTCTATAAT
The DNA here is from genome assembly GCF_015237465.2 of Chelonia mydas. Lineage (NCBI taxonomy): Eukaryota > Metazoa > Chordata > Testudines > Cheloniidae > Chelonia > Chelonia mydas. The sequence continues at coordinate 12,012,969 of NC_051263.2, read as the reverse complement.
GTAGAGCTAATGTGCCCTGTTCTGTCCATCACTCAAGAGTTTCAGGGAAAACTGTACCCATTCTTCAATCCTGGCAGTGATAAGCAATATCTAGGAATCTGCCCTGTCAGTGTCCCCAGCCCCTTAACCTCTCTCTGAAATCAAACATTGGATCTAATAGTTATGGGAATTTTAAATTCACTCCATCTGAGGAGAGAAGACACAAGGGGAACCAGAAAACCTGAACCAATATAGAAGAAAGGGAAGGGTTTAATTAGTTAATATGAATCTGAGAGAAGGAGAGAGAGAGAAAGGGGGAATGGTACAATTTTGACATTTTTGAAGATGGCCCAAAGGCCGAAACAGATACTTCATAACCCCAACCCAGGCAAATTGCCAGTGAAATGACCTGAGTAAAAACTACGACTGGTCAAATGGACCAATAATTTTTCAGTAAATATTGACTTGAATAAAAAAACGAATAAAGAAGGGCTGTGCTTTTGTCCATTTTGTGTTCACTTTCATCAGGTATCTAGTGAACAAATTTACTATCAGCAATGTTAGTGGAAATGATAAAGTATAAGCAAAGATGACAGAATATTGTTGGAAAGTAAATTTTGAATGAGTAAATGCAAATATGCACACCAGAAACCTGATGTCAAATGATATGATCATCTAGGGCACAATGCAGCAAAGGCCATCCCTCTTCAGCAAAATTTAAGACTATACTTAAGTTCCTTAGACTTTAGTGAACCCTAGTGCTTTGCAGAATAGGGATGGTTTGCTGAACCCGGGACCCAATCAAGACAGAATGCTTATCCTTCCAAACAATTCTAACCAGGGCAGCTCAAATATCAAATGTCAGTTACTCACATTGAATAGCTCACAGCCAAGAATTGTTTTATTGCAATTATTTGGAAAATAACTCTGAATAGTGAATAGGTTTGTGAAAAGTGAGAAATGCTAACAGATAATTCACCAATAGAAAAAGATATAAATATGTTACCTTCTGTGCATAATTTGCTCAGCACTACTACAGACATTCAAAACTGAGCACTATCTTTACAGCGGTGGTTCTACCCCTGCCATGGTTCTGGCCCTTTTTAACCCAGCGGGCCAGTCATTCAGAGGGGAATAGTCTGCATCCCGTGTAGGAGTGTAGTTTGGAGTGCTAGATCCCTGAGCACCAGGGAGTCCTAGCAAGCAATCTGCCCCCTTCAGCAGAAAATGACTGTGAAGATGAAAAAAAACCCATATAATTTCTGGTAATTTTTTAGCAGAAAACATTTGATTTTTTGACCAAAATACGGTTGAATATTTTCTGGCCACAAACTGGGAAATCTTTCAGTTTTCGATGAAAATGTTCAGTTTTCATATTTTCAGCATTCTGGTGAAAAATCAGAACTTTTCTAGGAAAGCAGACCTTTTCTATGGAATGTTTTGTGTTTTCAAAAAGTTCATTTTTTATTTAAAAAATGTTTTTATGGACAAATTTTGGTCAGCCCTTCTCCCAGCATTCCCTCCGGAATTTTGCAGCCCTGCATTTCCCCTGTCTATACATGTTGTGTGCATTACACAATCAAGACTTAGTGGGAAAGAAGAGACCCTAACCTCCCCTCCTTGCTTAGCAGCAAAATAGAGCTCAGCATCTAGACCTGTATTTGCATTTGGGGAAGAATGCATTAGATTGGGATTTCCAAAGGGATTTAAGGGATTTAGGCAAGCAAATCACATTTCCTTTCTGTGCCTTAAAATAAAGATTTCCATCTGTTACCAATCCTTTCCCAACAAAGTGTATTAAAAGAAAATACTAGAAAGAACCAAATTTAACTATAGCTGAAACAGTTTAGTCCATTTAATTGGAGTGATTTTGAACAAGGTTGGTTGCTGTATTGGAAACTCTACCAGGGAGCAAGTGCATCCTGGAAGGGTTATATACGGATAAATTCTGCTTAACAGAGACACAAGTACCAAAAATTCTGATGAAGAGGATGCATTCACCCACTGCTGAGAAGAAATGAGTTATTTTACATGTTGTGAAATTTGACATATTTTCTCTTGAAGAAATAAACTGATAAAATAAAAAAAACATAAAATGAATCAGTGTTTCATTTCTTAATAGCTTATTTCTGACAGCTGTTTTGCAAAGTTACAGAGTGCAGAAAAAAAATCATAGGAAAAAAATAAACAAGCAAACAAACCCTATACCTCACTAAATCAGTCTATTGCATTTAGTGGCAAAAAAGGGGAAAAGAGAAAGAAAGTGGAAGAAATAGAAATCCAAATGTTTGATTTTTTAAAGATGTTCTGGTTATTAAGAAATGGAACAGTTCAATTTGAAATGAAACAAAACCAAATATATGTTTATTATCCCTCATGATTACATCATGGGGATTTTTTAAACAAATAGCCTTCACAACATACAAGACTTTTAAGTATAAAAAGGGAAAATCTACTGTCTAAAATTTATCCCCATGAGTCACCAATAAATCCTGACTGGAAACCAGTTTTAGGCACCTGTCTCTGACAGAGGGCAAGGCTTAGCGCACATCGCTCACCTAGGCCTCCCCCACTGGCTAGTTTAAACGAGGAGCCACCTAGTGCATGGGCTTTTGGGAATCTCAGTTTAAGGCATGTCCCTCCCTCCATTTGTTGAATGTGGATCCTGGATGCCAGACTCCGACTTTTGGATTACAGTGATGTTCTAGAAGCCTAACACACACACACACACACACACTTATTCCCCCACCACGAGACAGTCACAGTCCCCTGCCCTGTCCCCAGAAATCACTTATTGCCCCTTCCCCAAAATCAGTTGTTGCCCATTACCACCACACTCCAAAATCACTCATTGCCCCTCCCACCCCCAAAATTGCTCACTTCCCCCCAACCACCCCAAAATCACTTACTGCCCACCACTCACAAAAATCAGCTCCTGCCCCTGCCACCGTAACACTGCGGCAGCTGCCCTGCCCTGTGTCTATCTCCCCCTGGCTAGTGCTGTCCCTGGCATTAGGACCAGGGTGCATCTGGCTCTGGGCTGGGATCTCTGCGGTGGGCAGTGGGTCTGAATGCCTTTCCACATGGTGGGGGATGCGGGGGTGTTGCATGGTGTCGGGGGTCTGCATGGGATGAGTGTGTGTGGGGGCTGTATCTGGGCAGGGCCTGCTGGGTACAAACTGGCCCCTGCAGCCTGTGGGACCCGGACCAGAGCAACGGGTGGAACCAGCCCAAAGACACATGGGGATGGGTGGTTCCATGTCAGGTGGCAAATGGCAGTTGGTTGGGGGAGGGGCTGATGTCTCAGCCTGGCCCTGGGGGTGATGGGGGGAGGAGCTGTTGTCTAAAGCCAGCTCTGGGGATGACGGGGGGAGAAACTAGTGTCTCAGCCCAGCCCTTTTACTTTTCACTAATGTCAATATTGTGATCATTGCATAAACCAGCTTTTCTTATTTAGGGTAACTGGAAATAGGAAGATTGACTGTATCCACTCCGACAACACAATTTGCTACTATAGCACAGTATGAAGGGGTAACATCCTACTGGTCGTGATGTGACATATACTGTGGTATGTTCTTGTAATGGTCAGTGTATTAACCCTGCTGTCTTAGACAAATTACAATTTTGTTAACCAGGGCTTGTCTACACAAATTCCCGTTGTAGTCTCAGGTGAATGAAGTGTTAAATTCCTGTTCTAGCAGCGTTGTACTTTGTTCTTTGAACAAGGAAGTAACTGATATTTGCGTTGGGTATGTTTGTGAAGTCTTTGGCGTGAAAAGTACTGCAGTAGCCACACATAAATTGTACTACATGGTCTGATTCTTCAAGGCTCACTCATAGGGACTTTCAGTCCTTACTTCTACAATACTCCCTCTTTAAATAGGGTCTTATACCAGGTGCATGACTGTCATCTGAGTAGATATTGAGTCAGCATTTCTGGGGGAAAAATACAGCAAATTTGAAGTTTGAGTTTGAAGTTGAATTTTTTTTCTTTTAAATGGTTTTTGTGTTTGTGAAAAGTTCTCATTTGAGCTTAGGCACTGACTCCATGGGTGCTCCAGGGCTGAAGCACTCATGGTAAAAAAATAGGGGGTACTCAGCACCCGAGGACCATGGACCCGCCTGCACTCTGCCCTGAGGCCCTGTCCCCACTGGGCCTGTTCCTCCATGGCCCCACCCGTGCTGCGCCTCTTTCTGCCCCTGCTCTACCTCTTCTCCCAATGCTCCCACCACTTGCTCCTCTCCGCCCCTCCTCCATCACTCGCCCTTAAGGCAGTAGGGGGCAGAAAGGAGGCACTTGGGGGAGAGGGCAGAGCAGGGGCAGGAAAAGGCAGAGTAGGGGCAGGGCCACTGGGGAAGAAGCTGAGTGGGAGCGGGTTCTCGGGATAGAGCACCCACTGGCAAAACCAAAAATCAGTGCCAGTGCATTTGAGATTAATGGAGACTAAATTTCTTTATAATATCTGAACAGAAATAATAAAGGAAGAAGCACAAATTCCCCAACCGAGATCTAGAGAGACCACTTTGGGGAATGTTACGTCATGTCTATATAAGCCCCGTCCCACAAAGGACCAGATTACTACTCATTTGCTTTTTAACTTTTTCATGGGAACATTTTTCTATCAGAAACTTGTCTGGGACAATCAGCATAGCTCAGAAGAGTCATTGAATGGTGCTGAATTTATGTCACCCACAGCTTGGCCTGCTTTTGATCCATGCAGCGACTGACAGGTGAAAGTGTCCCGGGTTAACTAAATATCAGATGAATTATCTTTTCTTCCCTCAATCTGCTTCCACAAAAGATAATTTTAGCTTAGAGTTCCACTGTTCAGGAAAGTAGAAGTGGCCATGTAAAATGAATGCAGTTTTGTGCAGAGCTGGCCAAAACTCAAAATTTCCATTCCATTGTAAATTCTGAAATTTTGAAAAAAAATAATTTTGATTTGGAAACATAACTGGAAAATTTGAAATTTCTCACATAAAGGAAATTCAGAAAAACATTTTTTTTAAATCAAATGGTTTTGATTCAATTTTCCCAATATGAAATAGAGCAGCTGAGTGCTCTCAACTCCTGGAGTCTCCCTGGGCTGCATGGGGAGCCACCCCAGAACCATGGATCCTGGAAGCCCAGACTCTCCTGAAACTGGTGAGGTGTGCTGTTTCCGTGAAATATTTTGGTTTTGACGTTTCAACATTTTCTGATGCAGCCCCACTGTAGAAAAATTCCTGACCAGCTCTAGTTGTGTGTAAACCTCATGCTACAGTTTGTAATGTTTTTTATTTCCCTTAGCAGAGAGTTGGATGGATAATACTGCAATCACTTCACAATGACTGCATGGATCAAATCAATCGCCATCCCATTTGTTTATATAATTGGGAAATGGCTTTGGGGTAAGAGCACCGTTTTTCCTAACTACTGATCAGGAAATAAATGTATACATTGCTGCCCATGTAAATCGTGTGTATGGAAACCATGATGCAATCTGAAGAGGGGAAACCCAAAGAGAATTTGGGAACTCTTATGGCATTGAGCTGGGATTAACATCATTGTGTTCTGGAGCCTGTCTACCTCCCTGGTTGTTTTTACATGATCTCAGGTGTGTGTAAAGTCTCAGTGACCCTGCTTCATTAAGCAGGGGGATTAACCATACTCCATGTCTGTTACACAATGCTTAAGTTCTCATTAGTCACCCTCCTCAACCTATGAAAAAGTACAGAGAGCTGTATATCAGGATGAAAGCACAGTGACACTGATGCTTAGATGGGACATTTACCCCATCCAGGAGTATTGTTTGAAGAAGCCTAAAATAACAGAATAATTGTTAACATTCCAAAGTGGCAAAAAGATTGTTACACTCACACTTCACACAATGGTGGCCAGGTACAATTGCTTTTCCTGTACTCAGGGACTTCTCCCTCCTACTTCTTACAGAGGCACAAGCCACCCGAAAGGGTTGGGAAGAAAGCAGGACAATAACTAGGCTTAGATTTTTATCTGTAAATGTTGATAAATGTCGATTGCTCTGTACGCACACAAGCCAACGAAAAATACTTCCATCGCTGCTAAATATTCAGAGATACAAAGTAAGAAATTGGAGTTTGATTTCAGGTTACACTTTTGATATATTCTGTTGTCAATTGTGTTTTAATGTTTATAAACTTTAACTTTTTGAATCCCAGAATATACTGTCATTAAATAATAGTCTGGCCTGCCCCCATTCTGTGCCCCTCCATAATTTCCTGCATCTGTGAACATTTAAATTGATACAAATAAAAAAATTCTTAAAACCCACAAGTCTGCAAAACTCTTAAAATTTCAATAGAAAAAAATGATAAAAAATAAACATTGATATTATCCATCAAAATTATTTTAAAAAATTGAATTCTGCCAAGTCTAACCCTAGCTCTGCTGTCCACCTCCCCATGCTGGCCAGCCACTGAGAGGAGAACACACTGTAACATCTTTAATGACGGCACAGGCTCCTGCTCTGCCTGGAGCTTCAGGGGGGACTATGCATCCTGCACCGACCCCTGAGAAGTTCAGTCTGCGCCACCTCATGCTCAAATCTGTGCATAGCTGAGCTACTAGTGAGAACCTCAAATGCTCTCTCCATTCTGAAGGGGGATAATTAGGTTAGATGAGGTACATTTCTACCATGAAACATAATACTGCTGTTGTGTCTCAGTAATTGTGTCTAGTTTTTCTTTTGTTCTCTCAACACCAATGTCAAGCCTTTGAAGAAAATCGATGATCATGATTTATTTTCTTTCTTGCAGATGGTTTTACTGTCACTGTACACGTTGATCCTGCAATTGCCTTGGTTGGACAAGGTGTGATGTTGTCCTGCCAGCCCGGAGGCCACAACCCCACTAACGTTCAAGTGCATTGGTATAAATGGGAAAGGAGCAAAAATATGACGTTATATTTTTACAACAGCACAGAAAATGGTACTGAGCTGGGCCACGCTGGGGACAAGCACAGGAGTGATGCTCCTAAAGGACAATATGAGAATGGAGTCGTTAGGGTGAAGCTTTTTCCAGTGCAAGTAGAAGATAGTGGGCAGTATGTGTGTGCGGTGACAAGCGATGGTGTCTATCAAGAAGCTATCGCCCAGGTGATTGTTGCAGGTAAGCATGGAGATGTTCATACAGAAGTGTTGCTGGCAGTAAACAATGCTGCACTTAACACAGTGGCACTGATTCTCCGTTGAAGTGCACTGTGTGTGGCCAGCTGTATTTCCATTTAATCCTTTCCTCCCAACATGGAGGGCTCAGCAGCTGGCAAGGGAAGGAGAAACAGCATCTGTTGTAGATGAACACACATGTGTGTGCAATGTTATGGGAGGTGGGCAGAGGAAGTGCTGGACTGGGAAGGAAGCGGAGAGAAGTGCAGGACTGGGAGTCAGGGAAGCTTCAGCAGTTTGGTGTCCATCTCGCATAGTATATGCAAATTATACCCAGTGTATGCACACAACATGAACACATCATGTACATCTTTCTCTGGCTTTTTGCTAGTGGCATGTGCAATCCTCATCCACCTGCCTTGTGTGTGCTGCTGTTGCACAACAGCAATAAAATGAATAAAGCGCAGGGGCAAAGCTGGGCCATTACCTCCCATCACACGCACATGCACCCAGGCAATAAATTACAGAGTCCTGTGGGACTGTGAGGTCATTGTCAACCTGTGGTTTGTACGCACTGCCCCTGATTCTCAGTTACACGAAGGCCCTTTTACAGAGAAATGAACCGCTGACATTACCCCTTGTACAGAGAAGGTTCTCCTTGGCCAGTGTAGCTCTGATGTAAGGGCTCTGCAGTGGCCTTGCTTCCGGACGTGGTGTAAGGGGCATGTCAGGGCTGTGGGAGAGCGGCTAAATGCTAATAGGGGTATGGCTGGAGCACACTGTGCTTTGGCTATGCTCTGCTTCCCAGGGATCATAGGGGACCATGGGAAGCAAAGTGTAAGTTAGAATAGCCCTAAGGTTGCTATGACTTACATTGGGACCTAGCAGAGCCCCTGAATGAGTCCAAAATATGGGGAGCACAAAGGTGGATCTCCCCTTTTCTGAAAATACTGTTTCCTTATTGACCTTCTACCATCCCAAAAGTGAAGCTGTCACATACATACGATGGAGTCATGTCTAGATACAGTTTGGGATCAGCTTGTGAAGTGTTTGGTGATCTCTTGAGGTGGAAATCTCTCTGCATGAATTTAAGATATTTGGAAATGCAAAATTATAGTGTAGATTCAATAGGTCATGGTGACTGTAATGATAGTGGTGATTATTCAACATTAGCACTCTTTGTTTGGTTTGTAAGCTAGTTCTTCAGCCTGTTTAAAATTTTCTGAAATTGGTTTTCACTCTAGGTTTTGGATCTGCACCTCGCCTAACTATAGACCATCAGCGGAATAATTCAGTCACTCTGAGGTGTACGTCCCAAGGGTGGTACCCACAACCTGAAGTATGCTGGACTGACAGCACAGGACAAAACATAACTGCTATGGCTGAAACAAGAATCCAAAAAGATGTGACAGATCTGTATCAAATCCACAGTACGCTCAGGGTAGCAGATATTGCTTCTGACACTATCTTATGCACTATAAGAAACCCCTTGCTGAAGAGGCACCGCAAAAAAGTTATTGCAATTTCAGGTAAGAGATGCAGTACTGTCAAAGTAAATATTCCTGCTGTTACTTACGAAATCGGGCTAAACGCATCTGCCTTGTGGCCAACCATGTCACTCAAGGCTTGCCTACATGGAGCACCAACACACATTATTGGGGTGTGATTTCTAAAGTGCATTAATGGGTTGCACGTTAATTAGTCCATGTAGACATCCAGCTGGTACTCACTAAAGTTTCCCTGGTGTGCTTTACTGTATTATTGTTTGAAACAGTAATATGGTAAATCACACTAGGGAACTTTTAGTGTGCATCATCAAGGTCTACACAGACCAATTAATGCACAACACATCAGTGCACTTTATTAATTACACTTCTGTAGTGCCCATTACCCCACTGTGTAGACAAGCATTTGGTACAGCATAGTGAAGACCTGTACAACTTAGCATTTCTTTTCAAATACTATCCTTGAGATCACCAAAGATGTAAAAGATAGTAGAGCTCTGATTCTCTTTTCACTTATCTGTGTGTATAGTAGGAGTGACCCCCTGAAGCTAATGAATTTACACTATTGTAAAAACAGTATAAATAAGAGGAGAATTAGGGCTGCCTCTTTTTCACTCTCTCTCTTGCACATTAATATGAGGCATTATGTGCTGCTGGTACAAATATAACCCCCTGAACATTTTTCAGGTTTCTTTGATGTGGAGGCAGAATATGACATAATTACCACTGTAATTGGAGAAAATGCCATTCTTCCCTGCCGGCTGATTACGAAACATCTGCCTCCTAGCATGGAGTTGCAATGGAGGAAAGTTGGACCTGGAAAGGATAAGCTAATCTATTTCTATCTCTATGATGAAAGCAGCCCCCTGGTTAATTCTTATCCACAGAGTGACAAATGCCCAATGAGCTATTTGTCTCCAAATGGAGACAATAGCAGAGAATGGCTCAGGAAGGAATATGAAAAAAAGGCAGAAGTTTTTAAAGGAAAAGAGTTTGGGAAAGGAAATATTTCTCTGAAACTGAATAATATTCAGGTGGAAGATGAAGGGAAATATGTATGCTCTGCCTCAGCCAACTTTTTTCACAGAGAGATCATCATTGAAGTCTTGGTTATAGGTAAGAAAAGCCTGGAACTGGAGAAAGCAAATGTAGCAGAACTCTGTTATTCTATCTCCCCAAGAGCCAGCATGGGTTTGTCCCTTATCTACAGCACATTTTCTATTGCTTTGTCTATTATTGCTTTAAAACTCCTAAATAATGGAGTTTCCACTTCTTCCATTGGGAAGCTACTACATGGTCTAATGCATCTCACTGTGAGATCAGTTTCCTGTTTTCAGAAGTGATTTCAGACTGTCTGCTGTTAGAAGAGGTATCAATAATAATCACTCTCCCCTTTATTTTCCTTTAAAATGCCAATTCTTGGAGCTGTATTAGTAAATCTATTTCCCAAAAATTAAAGGGATGTTAGAGTGAAATTTAAACTACTTTTTAACAAGCCTTTTTGAAGTATAATAATAATAAGAAGAAGTAGAAGCCATAACAACATACAATCAAAGAAATGTAGGGCTGGAAAGAACCTCAAGAAGTTATTATGAGAGTTATTATGGCAACAATTTGTTTACAACAGAGAACAGATGTTTTTCTTTCCACACTCAGGTTGAAAAAATACATTTTATTCCATGAGGATAAAATTTCCAAAAGTGGCAAAAAGATTTAGGATCTTGAGTCCCATTTTCAAAAGTTACTTAGTTGTTGTCTACACAGAGGCACTCTGGAAAATTAATCCCAATTAACTAAAATTTGAATGTAAAGTGGATTAGTTAAATTTCATTAACCCCCTGTGTGGACATCTCTATTCAGAATTAAAGTTGCCTGAATTCGATTTGTGAACTAAGCTAAATCAAATTAAGGCCACTTTAATTCTGAATAAGAACATCCACACGGGTTTACTGCAGTTTAACTAATCCATTTTAAAAGTTGATTCAGATCAACCTTCCTGAGTGTTCCCAAGCAGACAAGCCCTTAGATACTTTGGAGACTAAATCCCATTAATTTTTCAGGAGACTTAGGCTGGGTCTACACTATAGATCTATGTCAGTATAACTATGTCACTCAGGGGTATGAAAAATCCACACCCCATGTGACGTAGTTATACTGACCTAACCCCCAGTGTACACAGTGCTGTGTCGATGGAAGAGCTTCTCCCACCAATATAGTCATTGCCTCTTGGGGAGATGTATTAACTATGCCAATTAGATGTAGGAGTGTCTTAATTTAAATGCTACAGCAGCGTAGCTGCATCGGTGTAGCTGCACCAATCCTGCATTTTAAGTGCAGACCTGCCCTTAGGCTCAGAAGTACATAAATCACCTTTGAAAGTGGTTATTATTATTATTGTTATTATTATTATTATTATTATTATTATTATGATTATTTGTGCGAGACAGACAGGCTAAGAAAGAGTCCCTGACCCAAAAAGTTTATAATCAAATAGGCAAGTCAGACAATGGGTGGAAGAAAGGAAGTGTTATAATTCCCATTTTATAGAAGGGGAACTAAAGAACTGAGAGTAAGTGACTTGCCCCAAGTCGCACTGGAAGTCTGTGGTAGAAACAAGAACAGAGCCCAGATCATCTGCATCCTAGTCCAATGAATGCCTTAACCATAAGCCCATCCTTCCTTTCTATAGAATTCTGATCAGTTTTAAGATATTTTTAAAAAATACTTTTTACCTATGGAGCAAGCACTAGAGCAATGGTTGACCCATGCCATCCTTGTATGAGGAAATTTCTAATACCAGTAACCAGCTATTTTTTTGTTACTGTCTATAAAAGGTTATTATGAAGTAACTGTATCTAGGAAGGGAAGTGCTGGTAAATTGTATAGTCTATTGCTAAACCACACTTTGATTCGGTATGAAATATATTCAAAATACAAAATAACCAATGTCAGTCAGGTTGATTGCTAAAAGTCAATAATAGTGTGGCACAGGAAGAAAGGTTCAATGTGGTACCTGTTTTGGGGACGCTGTCTCATGCATTGTTGTTAAATTTGCCTTACACATTGTGTTTCCAAAGTTACACATTTCAGCCTGGAGTATTCATAAGATGATTTTACAAGTTAAAAAACTCTTTACACATCACTAAAATCCAACCCAACAATTCATCCCAGGTCCTTAACTAGCTGTTTTGTATCTCCCTTATCTTTGTTTTGGATACAACCATTCCAGGTACCAGTCTCCTGCTTGTATATGGGCAAAACATTACTGTGTTTTGCCTTTGACAAGTTTCTTATTTTCTAATGCCAAAACTGAAGTCAGCTTTTAAGTATTATAGGATAGTTAGCATTAATGAACAGGATTATAAAAAATACATACGTCAATTCTGGGCATGTAACTACGAGAAATGTGTATACAGTATAATGTTATACTGAAATTGTGTGCTTAATGAATATTAAGATGTGGTATCAATAATAATTATTGACAATGTGATATATAGAGAGATAAATTATTTGTACACTGATGGGAGCTAAGATTTTCTCTTGGTGGAGTACATTCTTCTTAGTGAAAGCTTGTATGGGCAAATTCTGCCCTTACTTAAACCCCTGTAGCACTACAGACTTCAGAAAGGTCATACAATAGTAAATGAGAGCAACTTCTGTGTTCTCAATATTTTACCCAATGTGTTTATGTTAAATCACTATTAAAATAATCCACCAGCATACACAAACACCTTTTTTGGTATAAAAAGGAAACTGATTTGGGGTAAAGCAGTGAATAAATATCCAGATGTCATGTTGCTGAGATCTCTTAGCAATGTGTCCTTCCTGAACATTTTCTTTTCCATTTCTCTGCACTAGAAGATGTTTTTTCATTGTGATAAGGAAGCCTTTCTTACAGGGTTAGGGGATAAACCATCTCTGCAAATGGATCAGAAGGAGAATGTATGTAGGTATAGATGTAAATCAGGAGGATGGTATCAAAAACCTAAAGTCCTTTGGAGGAATCCCAAAGGGGGAAACATAACCTCAAAGGCTAAGACAATCCTAAGGGAGGATGACCAGAAACTTTTCACAGCAGAGAGCTCCATTACTGTGCCATGTGTGACCTCTGAGGTTACCTGCACCATCATCAACACAGAATTAAAGGATCTCAGAGTAGCAGCCATGTTAGTCTGTATTCGCAAAAAGAAAAGGAGTACTTGTGGCACCTTAGAGACTAACAAATTTATTTGAGCATAAGCTTTCATGAGCTAAATGAGCTGTAGCTCACGAAAGCTTATGCTCAAATAAATTTTTTAGTCTCTAAGGTGGCACAAGTACTCCTTTTCTTTTTACAGAATTAAAGATCAGTCAAGAATCAAGCACCCACCAGTTTGCTATGTAACTTTTTTATACCAAGCTATTTTTTTCACTTTGTTAATTCTTGTTGCTAGTGTTTACAGGCTATTCCAGGCATACAATGGGGTTCTTGTTCTATTTGGCCCTTATGTATTACATTATCATGCCTACCAATAACCATGGAGGCTTATATTCTGAGCTGTCTACTTAGGTCATCTCTATCTCCATCCCCAACCCCTGGTCAGTTCGGACTTTGTCCTTCAGGATGCTGAATGCTTTATGCAAGTCCAGCATCTTCTTGCGGAATCACTGTCTAGTGAGAATTGTTTGCTCCTTAGCAGTTGAGGCTTCAGTTGTCAGCATGATATTTTCTGGAGCTGCCTTCCATGAGGTGATATGAAATGGTCACCTAAGAATATGATAAGAAATCATTATATTACCACATTCAATTTGAACCCACAGTTGCTCTGGCTTGAAGCAGTCCAGGTCTCAGGGCAAAAGCAGAAGGGCAGCTTTGCTGTAAACAGGGCATACTGCACAGAGGTGTTTCAGTTGTTCAGGGCATAACAGTCTAGAGGCCAGACACCTATGCTTTCGCACACCACAGCCTAAAGGGTAGTTTTAATTGCTGGTCCCTCCTGCTGGAAGGTCAACTGGTTGCAAGGTCCGCATTCCTGGCTTCTCTGGATGTGGCCAAGTCAGCTGCCAGAGTCATGGTAATGGCAGTTACCATCTGTTTCTCATCATGGTTTCAGTCATTGGGGATTTCTGTAGAAATACAACAGACCATTGAAGAGCTCCCCTTTATGGATTGTAGTTTATTTTCTTTGAAGATGGATACAGCATTGCCAACACTAAAAGATTCAAGGGCACTGCTGAAATCCCTGGGTTTGTGTACACTAGCCCTGAGAAGAACAACATTTTTTTCCTCAGTTTCAACCAAGGAGGCAGATGACATGTCTAGATAGGCAGATCAATGCAGGTGGAAGCACATGCAGCAAAGGAGGAGCCCCTGTGCCATCCACCTCTGCTGCCACTTCCTCCTGGCCCACTCTCTGTCCGTCCCTTCCCTACTTTAATCTAGCTGTTTCACAAACATTTTTTATCCATTCATGTAATTTTGTTTTCTGAATTGCTCATCTGGAAACTTGAACTCACTTATCTATGCGTTGATGGATCTAGATGTTATTGAACAGATACAAAAGCAAATACACAAAACCAAAGGCTGAGAGTAGCAAATGAGTTAAGATGGAATTGTAGTTTTCTCTTAGTGTGTGGAGTTAAAATTCAGAATAAAGAAATATACAAGATACACTGGTTCTTGAGGGGCCAGGAAGAAGTGGGCTTCAGAAGAGGGTTGGAACAGGTAGAGGATTCTGTAACTCTAATGTAATATATTGGCGTACAGCAGGTTACTGTCATTTAACTGCAAATAGAGTCCTGTGGCAATTCCACATATTTTCTTTCTTTTCCTGCCATCTTATTAACATAACCTATTTTTTTATGAGCAGAAGGTGGCAATTGAACCCCCTTCTTCCTACACAAAATGAGTCCTTCATGTGCCTTTTTGCTGAACTATGCCAGGGTTAGTATGGCAGCCATCTGTTAATGACAGAGAACAGCGATATGTGTCCATCTTTTCACACTAAAGCTTATTTTTGGTTTATTTTTTTCTTTTAAAGTTTGTAAAGTGTGATGGGTTATTCAGGGTGAGAGATACTATGTAAAGGTGCAGTGACTGGGGATTTGGCTGGAGCTCAGTCTTTCCCTTTGTGGAGCACATTCTGCTCAGTGTAAATATTCGGGGCAAATTCTGCCATCCATGCAGAACTATTAGCTTCACTGAGGTTGTAAAGGTATAAATGAGAGCAATACTTGAACCTTCATCTTTGTTCAGGCAGAGCAATTTCCCATTGTTTCCACTGGGATTTATCTTAAATCATATTAACCAAAACATTCACTCTTCGCTTTGAGATGAAACAGTGAACAAATATGTAGATGCCCCTGAGATCTTTTCACACTGTACCCTCTCTGAGCATCTCTCGGCATTGTCAGACATGCATCCATTGTGATAATGCTGCCTTTTTTACAGGGGTAGGGAATGAAACTTCTTTACAAGTGCATCTGCAGAAAGTTTGCAAATATGAATGTAAATGGAAAGGGTGGTATCCAAAGCCCATGGTCTTCTGGAGAAATCACAAAGGACAAAGCATAAACTCATTGGCTGAGATAACAGAAGTGCAGGACGAGCAGAATCTTTTCATGGTAGCAAGCACCATTGCTGTGTCATGTGATACTCCCAAGGTTACCTGTGCCATTGTCAACACAGAATCGGAGATGATTCAACAATCAACTGCTCAAGACTTTGGTATGTAACTCTGTATGTTATTATTATTATTCCAGAAAACTTGCCCTCTTCTGAGCAAGTGTTACTGCCTTTTTTATTTGGTCTATGGGGCATCATCCTGCCTACTAACAAACACAAATCTTTACATTCTGAAGCTTAACTCATATCTATCCCCAAATAATTCATCTGTAACAAGTGAGGACTCTATTCTTCAAGATGCTGACCACATGTCTGTGACCTGCTCAGCACCCTCAACTCCCATCATATCATCTTGCAGTGTTAGTTTTGATTGTGGCTGAGAATGGATTAAAGGGGCAAATGGACGCTCTTGAAATCTATGGGAGTCTAACAGATGAAGGGCTTGCAGGATGATCACACCACAGCATGCAGTGATTCTGATGTAGAACTGCATCTGCACTCCTCTCAGATGTGACTGCGTTTCTATGATGGGTGAGGCATTTCTACTTCGAGAGGGATTTGTTCAATCTCATTGAAAGTGTTGCAGCTTTTGCCAGTCAGGATAGAATTTGGCCTTTCCTCTGTTATGGGGTCACTCAGGATGAGAGATTGCTTAGTGGGTGCACACCAAGGATGGGTAGCTACCTGCCAACAGTTTCATCAATGGTCTAGGAAAGGAGCTACTGGAATAGTACATACATGTATACAGTCGGATCAGAGAGCGGCTACAACCACTCTTCCCATCACCTGTGTATTTCTTTCTCTCAAAAACACATACACTCTCACACACACTGCCCTCAAAACCTAGAGCTTATCACCAACACCAATTGCTTAAACTTTTTGGGATGAATTTCAGCCATATTTATGTACCCAGATAAGTGACCTCATTTTCGGAGTTGTTGAGCCCATGCATATTCCATTGAAGTCTATGGGAGCAGCATGTGCACAGCACTCAAGAATATCTGCTTTTATTTTGGAAAAAGAAAAGGAGTACTTGTGGCACCTAAGAGACTAACAAATTTATTTGACCATAAGGGTTTGTGAGCTACAGCTCACGATGAAGTGAGCTGTAGCTCACGAAAGCTTATGTTCAAATAAATTTGTTAGTCTCTAAGGTGCACAAGTACTCCTTTTCTTTTTGCAAATACAGACTAACACGGCTGCTACTCTGAAACCTTTTATTTTGGAGTACTAGGGCTGGTCAAAATTTTTTCCATCAAAACTATTTTTGGTAGAAAATTGGGGTTTTGACTAAATTAATTTTTGTGTTGAAAGTGTCTGCTTCCCTCTAACTTTTTCGATGTTTTATTAGACACCCCAAACTTAATTTTTTTCAGGCAAAACTGCTGATTTTTTTAACAAAATTGGGAATTCAGAATGTTCACAAATGCATTTGTGAATATTTTATATCTGAGCTTCAACTTCCACGGTATATTGGTTAAATAACTCAGGTGGTATTGTTTATGTTATGTGACTAGATTATTCATGAGACAAGGTGGGTGAGGTAATATCTTCTATAATATCCTCTATCTACCCAATTACCTCCTTTAGTGCCAGTCTCCTTACAAGTTTTGATGGACATGCCTGGGTTCATCTGGATCCCGCCTCCAGCTCAGCAGTGTGTAACTTCTTTGTTTTCTTCCTGTATGAATTTATTTGGTCCCCCTCACACATTCCTGCATTCCTGGCAAGGTCACCAGGGCAGCTAAGAAGGAACATTCTTACCACAGAGTAACTCCCACTTACATGCCAGATAGTTGGAGTCTCCCAAGAAATAACACAAACGCACACAACATATTCAACAAAGTAATTATATTAAACAGGAAGTAAATATAACATAACTGGGTAAAACCCTACTCTCCAGGTCACAGGTGCCCATACTGATAATATCCATGAATTTCCCCAATCAGACCTCATTTTTGTATCCCCATACTGATAATACCCATAAAAATTAGAATCCTGTTAGTACGTGTACTTTGTAGGGGCCTTTGATGACCTGTGACCACGATATCTTCTGTGCAGCAGCAGTTCGCGATTGGGCTAACTGGGCTCAGTGCAGCCCAAACGACTCACATGTGGGATAAGGCGGTAAGTTCCTCCACATGTTTAATAGGCAGCAGGTAGTGAAATCTCCAAACCCTTACCCCCTGGCTTGAGGACACAGTTCAGGGACTAGGGGGTCTCCCAAACAATCTCCCTGACTATCTAACTAAAGGATGGTGCACTCACAACTCCATGAATGATCCTCAGGTTCAGAGATGGATCTGGCCTCCTCAGTCACAGCAGAGGGGCTGATGATCGCTGCTGGCAGGAGTTGGGCTGCTTCTGGTCCAAGGATTTCCCCTCACCACAAAGGGGTGCAAGGCTCAAGGTGCAGATTATAACAGCTCTCCTAAAATCCTCACTTAAGTCTCCCACCCTAGCGCTCAGACACACTCACAGCAGGAGGCAGCCCTGAACCAACAGCCAGAGCAGAGGTGCCATGTGGTGACTGCTTTTCCCTAGGGAGCTGAAAGGCTAACTCAGCCTGGCTGGGTGGTAAGTTTTCCCAACAGAACTCTACAGACCTGGAGTCACCTTGAAGAGGGAAAGGACCAAGCTGTGGGATTTTGCTGCCAGGTGCCCAGATGCCAGTTCTCAGGGGACTCTGCATGCAGGCCTGGGACTCACCAGCCCCCACAGCCAGTCCCACCCTTTCTGTGGCCGACCCCAGACTCCTCAAAAATGGCTCCTCCCCTCTCCAGGGCTCCCAGGGGAGGGCATCTCACTTCCTACGTGTAAGGTTAGCTTTTTTTCCTGGGCTTTCACTTGTCAGTCATTTGACTCTTCCCCCTCCTTTCTCTCAGACACTGCCACTCCTCTGAGCAGGCAGACCTGCTACTCTCCCCACACTGACAAGGCTCCTGATGCTCTAAATAGTGTCTCTCTCTTAGCTGCCAACAGACTCTGAATCTGCCATTGGCCCCCCTTCCTCTCAGGGACAGTGCCTCTCCCTGAATTACTAGCACACAGAGCCCCAGGAACCTAGGTAAGCACCTTGGCGGTTACACTTTTATTGTACCATCTTCTCTTGGTGAGAGTTTTCGAGCTCCATAGAGCTCTTCCTCAGACCTGTCTCTCTCACCAAGAAGTCATTCCAGTAAAAGATATTACTCACCCACCTTGTCTCTCTAATATCCTGGGACCGACACAGCTACAACACTGCATAGATGATTTTTGTAAAGTGATCAGCACAGGGCATATTTTCAATATAAGTGGTTCTGTAATTCCAAACACACTTTATAATAAATATAAGAGCATTCAGCTTTAAAATTTGTTTTTCCTGAGTATTCATACTAACTTGAAAGTTCTCAGAAAGGAAACATGAGAGGGTTGAGACCATGGCCAAATCCAAATTAGTCTTTAAATTTGAACAAATACATGTGAAATATTCTTCACAATTCACTCATCTTTAGTGATAGCCCATCATAATACCAAAGATAAATAGGCTTGGTAGAATTTGATTTTTTATTGTTTTACAATTTTGATGTATAATATCAATGTTTATTTTTAAGCAATTTTTATTTTTATCATTTAAATTTTCATAGTTATGCAAAATTATGGATTTTAAGGGGTTTTTAGATGTTTACCTATTTAAATTTTCACATTTAGGGAAAATTATGGAGGGTTCAGAGAGGGGGTGTCAGACAATAATTATTTAATGACAGTAGATGTTGAAATTCAAAAAAGATAGAGCTTTATAACCATTAAAGTACAAATTGTGAACATTGTATGTCAAAATATACCAAGTAAAATATCCTTATTCAGACTCTAATAAATTCTCAAGCAACATTTTTCTTACTTTGTCTATTTACACATTTTTATTATTATTGGTAGAAATGTTTTCCCTCAGTTTGTTTGTGGACGATGAAACTGAAGTTTATTGACATTTGTCAGTAAAAATAGAATCCTTCGAAACCTAAAGACTAGCTACATGGCTACAGACATTTGGAAGAGACACCCTCCATCATGAGAGTCAGGTCTCACACAGAACTAGAAGAACGATAAATATTCTAGATGAGGGCCAGTTCACTATGAAGTGAATTGGAGGTTATTAGAATACATAAGATTGGGAATGCAGTTCTGTGTGAAGAAAAAAAAAAACATTCTGGGACTGGCTGTTTAACTCATTTATAAGCTTAATGTAAATGTTCACAGTGTAGTCTGATAGAGCAATTAGCAACAGAAAAGTAAGTACATGTATTTTGGATTTTGTTGTAATTTCCTGGGACACTGAAGGAAGGCCTCTATTATTCCATATGAAATATATTCTCTCTCATTCTCTATCAAGGTATAAAGACAACTGTACTTTAGAGAATGAGAAAAAAGTCCATCATTGTTTAGGTCCAAAACTGTAACTCCTAGAAATACCTCCCATGTTTGAGGCTACATTGTGGTGATAGTAACATGGTCTATCTTTCAGTAGGTTTCTTAATCTGTTTCTTGCTGTTTATTGCTGTGACTGTCGAACGTTTTTTTGGAAAATGCAAAAGTAAGTTAACTTATTTTTTTGTTTGTTTAATTTGCATGAAGTGTACATTTTTAACAGTGATGGTGATTAACCATTGGAACAATTTAGCAAGGGTTGCGGTGGAGTCTCCATCCCTGACAATTTCTAAATCAAGATTGGATGTCTTTCTAAAAACTCTGCTCTGGGAATTATTTTGGGGCAGTTCTCTGGCTTGTGTTCTACAGGTGATCAGACTACATTATTAGAATGGTCTCTTTTGGCACTGGGATCAATGGAAAAACTGTCATATTGCAAGTGAATGAGGTTAATTTTCCTTGAAAGAAACAAGGAGAAGCTGACTGAAAGCAGCAGAGAGAACACAATGCTGGTCAAATTTACTGATAGCAAAACTACTGGATCTAAATATTTGTCCACATGAACCTCACTGAAGGTGACTAATTCATGATGTTCATGATGTTTAAAATACAATTAGTGAATTTTAACATGAACGAAGTACATTGATCAATTTTAATCTTTTACAGGCCAGTTCCAGAATGTGATTGGTGAGTTTGGTCTCATTTCTAAGCAGTTGCACTCAGATTTTGTTTGCATTTTCTATTTGGTTCATTGAAAAAATGTATTTACTATCATTTAAATTCTCCACACTAGTCGCTCAATAATCCACTTTGCAGGAGGAACTCAAAAACAAACAAACAATCAAAACCCCAAAACCCTTTCACTGTAGGGCTCAGATTTTGCAAATGCTCAATTGGGTGAAAGCTCATTTTACCCACCTGAATAGTCCATTGGATTAAGTTTACCAAATGCTGGTTTTATTTAGTCTTTATTGGCACAATAAACATGAAGAACATAAGAACGGCCACACTGCGTCAGACCAATGATCCATCTAACCCACTATCCTGTCTTCTGATAGTGGCTGGTGCCAAAGCGAATGAACAGAACAGGGCAATTTATCAGCATTACCTGTTGTCCAGTCCCAGCTTCTGGTAGTCAGAGGCTTAGGGACACCCAGAGCACGGGCTTGTGTCCCTGACCATGTTGTCCAATAGCCATTGATGGACCTATCCTCCATGAACGTATCTAATTTTTTAAAAACTTATTTATACTTTTGGCCATCACAACATCCCCTAGCAATGAGTTCCATGGGTTGACTGTGTGTTGTGTGAAAAGTACTTCCTTTTGTTTGTTTTAAATCACCTGCTGCCTATTAATTTTTTCAGGTAATCCCTAGTTCTTGTGCTATGCAAAGGGGTAAATAATATTTGCCTTTTCTCTTTCTCCACACCATTCATGATTTCTTAGATCTCTGTCATATTCCCCCTTTGTCATCTCTTTTCCAAGCTGAACAGTCCTAGTCTTCTAAATCTCTTCTTGTATGGCAGCTGTTTCATACCCTTAATCATTTTTGTTGTCCTTCTCTGTACTTTTACCAATTTTAACATATATATTTTTTAGATGGGGTGACCAGAACTGCACACAGTATTCAAGGTGTGGGCATACCATGGATCTATATAGTGTCATTATGTTATTTTCAGTCTTATTATCTATCTCTTTCTTAACAGTTCCTAACATTCTGTTAGCTTTTTTGACTGCTGATGCATATTGAGCAGATGTTTTCCGAGAACTATCTATGCTTTTGAGAATTTTATCTGAGTTACATCTGAATAAGACTTATGGGTTTGGCCAAATGTAAATTGAGGGTGCTCAGTACCTCACAGAAGCAGGCAGTGACACACAGAGCTATCAACATAAGCTGCCTACCTAATCTAACTCTCTTTTTTGCAAAAATATTTTTCACACATCTTTTTCTCCTCCTCCCTTCTTTCTCTGTGTTGTGGCTGGGAAAACTACATTTGCTCTGGAACCAGTGAGATCTGAGGCCTTCTCGCCTGCTTCAGAGGCAGCTACTTGGTCTTTTTACAGCTGCTGCTCTCACAAGTTCAACATGGTGGTTGACCATTTCATTGTTCATGTGGGAGCCCTCAAGAGAGATCTTGCTGTAAGGTTGACAAGTGTATTCTGTCTCACCTTGTGCACATATCAAAAACTTCATCAAAGATGAGTCTTGATCTGGAATTTGACTCAGGATTTTATGGGATGCCAATGTGAAGTACCAGGGTCATGAGCTCTCAGTGACCAGCTTTGTTTCAGTCTTCTTCAGGATCACACCTGCAGAACACTTGTGTACAGAAGAAGGCAAAAATATGTATTTATTCAACTCTGTCTTTCCATTGCAGACCAAGTGCAGAGGGAAAGAGGTACGTTAGTATTGATTTATGTAGCCTTCTAAGCAGGCCAATGTTAAATGGTACATCTGGTGGACTGTGTGTACTTTACATTTATTGACAAGAGCGCAACTCTCTCTCAGTGTAGTCCACTGTACTGCACTGGTGAATTCATCCCTACTGTAATTCCAGTGAAGTCAGTACAGTTAGAAAAAGGAAGGATTAGGTTGCAGCATTTTTTCAAAGTATTTGGGATATTCCTATTGGAACAAATGTAATGTCATTAATTCCCAGAAAGAGGATAACTATGAAGGTTGGATTTCACCTAACCTTTGCATAGTGCTGGGCATCACAAAATGGGGAAGAGATGGCCAGCCCTCTGTGGAGATAGAGGTGGTTAGGGACTATTTAGAAAAGCTGGACGTGCACAAGTCCATGGGGCCGGACGAGTTGCATCCGAGAGTGCTGAAGGAATTGGCGGCTGTGATTGCAGAGCCCTTGGCCATTATCTTTGAAAACTCGTGGCGAACGGGGGAAGTCCCGGATGACTGGAAAAAGGCTAATGTAGTGCCAATCTTTAAAAAAGGGAAGAAGGAGGATCCTGGGAATTACAGGCCAGTCAGCCTCACCTCAGTCCCTGGAAAAATCATGGAGCAGGTCCTCAAAGAATCAATCCTGAAGCACTTACATGAGAGGAAAGTGATCAGGAACAGTCAGCATGGATTCACCAAGGGAAGGTCATGCCTGACTAATCTAATCGCCTTTTATGATGAGATTACTGGTTCTGTGGATGAAGGGAAAGCAGTGGATGTATTGTTTCTTGACTTTAGCAAAGCTTTTGACACGGTCTCCCACAGTATTCTTGTCAGCAAGTTAAGGAAGTATGGGCTGGATGAATGCACTATAAGGTGGGTAGAAAGCTGGCTAGATTGTCGGGCTCAACGGGTAGTGATCAATGGCTCCATGTCTAGTTGGCAGCCGGTGTCAAGTGGAGTGCCCCAGGGGTCGGTCCTGGGGCCGGTTTTGTTCAATATCTTCATAAATGATCTGGAGGATGGTGTGGATTGCACTCTCAGCAAATTTGCGGATGATACTAAACTGGGAGGAGTGGTAGATACGCTGGAGGGGAGGGATAGGATACAGAAGGACCTAGACAAATTAGAGGATTGGGCCAAAAGAAATCTGATGAGGTTCAATAAGGATAAGTGCAGGGTCCTGCACTTAGGATGGAAGAATCCAATGCACCGCTACAGACTAGGGACCGAATGGCTAGGCAGCAGTTCTGCGGAAAAGGACCTAGGGGTGACAGTGGACGAGAAGCTGGATATGAGTCAGCAGTGTGCCCTTGTTGCCAAGAAGGCCAATGGCATTTTGGGATGTATAAGTAGGGGCATAGCGAGCAGATCGAGGGACGTGATCGTTCCCCTCTATTCGACACTGGTGAGGCCTCATCTGGAGTACTGTGTCCAGTTTTGGGCCCCACACTACAAGAAGGATGTGGATAAATTGGAGAGAGTCCAGCGAAGGGCAACAAAAATGATTAGGGGTCTAGAGCACATGACTTATGAGGAGAGGCTGAGGGAGCTGGGATTGTTTAGTCTGCAGAAGAGAAGAATGAGGGGGGATTTGATAGCTGCTTTCAACTACCTGAAAGGGGGTTCCAAAGAGGATGGCTCTAGACTGTTCTCAATGGTAGCAGATGACAGAACGAGGAGTAATGGTCTCAAGTTGCAATGGGGGAGGTTTAGATTGGATATTAGGAAAAACTTTTTCACTAAGAGGGTGGTGAAACACTGGAATGCGTTACCTAGGGAGGTGGTAGAATCTCCTTCCTTAGAGGTTTTTAAGGTCAGGCTTTACAAAGCCCTGGCTGGGATGATTTAACTGGGACTTGGTCCTGCTTCGAGCAGGGGGTTGGACTAGATGACCTTCTGGGGTCCCTTCCAACCCTGATATTCTATGATTCTATAATTCTATGATATGCCAGCAGATCGAGGGACGTGATCGTTCCCCTCTATTGGACATTGGTGAGGCCTCATCTGGAGTACTGTGTCCAGTTTTGGGCCCCACACTACAAGAAGCATGTGGAAAAATTGGAAAACGTCCAGCAGAGGGCAGCAAAAATGATTAGGAGGTTGGAACACTTGACTTATGAGGAGAGGCTGAGGGAACTGGGATTGTTTAGTCTGCGGAAGAGAAGAATGAGGGGGGATTTGATAACTGCTTTCACCTACTTGAAAGGGGGTTCCAAAGAGGATGGATCTAGACTGTTCTCAGTGGTAGCAGATGACAGAACAAGGAGTAATGGTCTCAAGTTGCAGTGGGGGAGGTTTAGGTTGGATATGAAGAAAAACTTTTGCACTATGAGGGTGGTGAAACACTGGAATGTGTTACCTAGGGAGGTGGTGGTATCTCCTTCCTTAGAAGTTTTTAAGGTCAGGCTTGACAAAGCCCTGGCTGGGATGATTTAGTTGGGGATTGGTTCTGCTTTGAGCAGGGGGTTGGACTAGATGACCTCCTGAGGTCCCTTCCAACCCTGATATTCTATGATTCTATGATATGATAGGAGCCAGATTTCAAATACAGCATGAATTTGGATGAAGATACTATGAAAACAGTGATCCTACACTGTGAAGAATAGATAATTTTGCTTGATGGTACAAGAGATAGTGAGAGAGTGAAATAGTGGCTATATATGTATAACATAAAACAAGTATTAAAGATTAAATACTCCATCATATGTGGCTCATTAAATAAGGCTGATTCATGCCATTCATTAAGTTAAGAATTCAATCAGCGAATTGTAATGTTAAACCAAATTTCCAATGACAAAATGCACATTTTGAACTGATTTAATCTGTTGCAGAGCAATCCCGCAATGACTATGGTAAGTTTGCAATGATTCTAAGCAGATGATCTCAGATATTTTTCTCTTTCAGAAATGTATATCCTCTTTTACAGAGCTGTCTAATTGATCTAGTTGCCTAGATCCCCTGGGATGTCACCTGATATACAGGGATGCCACTGAGTCAGACTATTCTGCCAGCCTGGGCCCCCTTTTACCTGGTCTTGCTGGGCTAGCTTTTCCAGCCAAGCACACAGGCAGGGCCACACACAGCTTTACAGAGAGACAGAGATCCACTCTGGGAAGGCTCAGTTTAAGGGGCTTGCCACAGCCAGATGTCCACCCCCCTTAGAATACAAACCCAAAATTATACGAAATTCGCCTCTTCCCTCAATGTGGAGGAGGGTATGCACAACTTCTTGCCCCCCAACCCCTAGTTAAAAATCACACAAACTGGGTTATATTGTAAACCAGAAATAAATTTATTAACTATAACAGGTGTATTTTAAGTCGTTAAGGAGGTAGCAGAAAGAACAAGGCAGATTACTAAGAAAATAAAACAGAGCATGCAAACTAAGCTTAATACACTAAAGAAACTGATTGAATGTAAGCTCTCACCCTAAATGTGATTCTAATAATCTTATTCACAGGCCAGATGCCCTTCTAGCCTGGGTCCAGTTCTTTCCCCCAGTTCAGTGTTAGTTGTTTCCAGCAGTCATCTTGGATGGGGTAGGAGGGGAGAACTGATGACCTGGATTACTTCACTTCCCACCCTTAAATAGTATTTGCATAAGGTGGGAGTCCTTTGTTTCCTAGTTTGACACACACACACCAGCTTCTCCTGGAAAAGTACAGAATTCAAGATGGGTTCCAGTACCAGGTGACATGGTCACATGCCTCTGTTGGGCCCCTGTGGCTATTCTTCACAGGCTGACCCACAAGTTCACAGGAAGACTAAGCTCTTTTACAATCCATTGTCTCTTGCTGGTTGGCCATCAGCACTGTCCAGCTTTTTCATTATTGTACCTGAAGTGTTAGCAGGGGGTGTCATCCAAAGTAGCATAGTTGAAATATAGACACAGAGTCAGTATTCCTAATTTCAGATACAGAAATGATACAGGCATACAAATAGGATAATCATATCAAGTGCATTATAACCTTTCCAATGATACGTTATGTCATAAATATAAAGGGAAGGGTAACCCCCTTTAAAATCCCTCCTGGCCAGGGGAAAAATCCTCTTACCTGTAAAGGGTTAAGAAGCTAAAGGTAACCTCGCTGGCACCTGACCAAAATGACCAATGAGGAGACAAGATACTTTCAAAAGCTGGGAAGAGGGAGATCATCAAAGGGGTCTGTGTCTGTCTGGGTGAGGCTTTTGCCGGGGACAGAACAGGAATGGAGTCTTAGAACTTAGTAAGTAATCTAGCTAGGTATGTGTTAGATTATGATTTCTTTAAATGGCTGAGAAAAGAACTGTGCTGAATAGAATGACTATTCCTGTCTGTGTGTCTTTTTTGTAACTTAAGGTTTTGCTTAGAGGGATTCTCTATGTTTTGAATCTAATTCCCCTGTAAGGTATCTACCATCCTGATTTTACAGAGGTGATTCCTTTACTTCTATTAAAAGTCTTCTTGTAAGAAAACTGAATGCTTTTTCATTGTTCTAAGATCCAAGGCTTTGGGTCTGTGGTCACCTATGCAAATTGGTGAGGATTTTTACCAAACCTTCCCCAGGAAGTGGGGTGCAAGGGTTGGGAGGATTTTGGGGGGAAAGACGTGTCCAAACTACGTTTCCCAGTAAACCCAGTTAGAGTTTGGTGGTGGCAGTGGAAATCCAAGGGCAAAGGGTAAAATTAATCTGTACCTTGGGGAAGTTTTAACCTAAGCTGGTAAAAGTAAGCTTAGGAGGTTTTCATGCAGGTCCCCACATCTGTACCCTAGAGTTCAGAGTGGGGAAGGAACCTTGGCACCTTACAAGAGTTATCTTGCATAAAGCATATCTTAATTATGTCATATTCCTACCACAAGCATATTTTCATAAAGAATATGGAGTATAACTATGCTTCCAGAGTAATTCAAATTTATAAGAATCCTTCTCATTGTGCCTGTATCATCCTGAATTCATACTCCAGCTTCAGAAGACTTAAAAATTATCTCCAGTCATCAGTGGGACAGACACAACTGAATAATGTAACTGTCCTAATGTTCATCAAGACAATGCCAGGGAACAAGATGTAAATAAGATGGACAGTTTCATCCAGAAAGCTACAGTGAGACATAATGTCTTTAAATTGGGACATTAATTAAGACAGCTTGTAGGTGATTGCAATAGTTTTAATATAATGTAATTCATGATAATGTAATTATGTAGTTCATAACAATTTAATCATTATTAAAATAGTAAAGATAGCAATGACAGACACATTCAATAATTAGAATAGGTAAGAAGTATATAAATATGCTGAAAATAGCCTCCCCCCAAAACTGGCAGAGTGCACCACCACCCTGCTCAGCACACACACCTCTTCAATAGCACCCACCTGCCAAAAAAAAAAAAAAAAAGGCAGTGCCTATAGAACAGGAGAAAAACTCTTCCATTATTCACATCTGTGTCATTCCTTTTCAGACCGACTACGGATGGAAATGGGTAAGTTTGACTTGATTTATGTAGGTTTCCACTCAAGTAGAAAGGGATGGAGCATATAATGGAATTATAGGTGCTTCATATTTGCTGATCAAAGCAGTGCTCCCTTTCAGAGCAATCCACTGCACAGCGGTGGCCAAGTCCATCTCTGCTGTAACTTCAGTAATGTCAGTGTAGTTACACCAGGGAAAAATAAGCCCCAAGGTTTTTTCTGCAATCTTGTTATAATCACAGCTAACAAACCCCTATCCCAACTCACTCCCTCCTCCCATTTAAATCATTTTTTTACTAAAGAAAATTGTGTACTCTCTTTTTAGATCAACTGCAGAGGGAATGGGGTAAGTTTACATTGATTTCTGTAAGCTTCTACTCAAGCTACCAAGACAAGGAAAAGTTATTGAAGCTGTATTGGTCCCAGAATATTAGAGCAACAAGGTGGGTAAAGTAAAGTCTCTCATTGAACCAGCTTCTGTTGGTGAAAGAGACAAGCTTTCAAGCTTACAGAGAGCTCTTTTTTTTTCAGATCTGGGAACAGCTCTGCAGAACATTTCTGTGTGAGCTTGAAAGTTTGTCTTTCAACAACAGAATTTGGTCCAATAAAAGATATTACCTCACCCACCTTTTCTCTCAAAAAAGCAAGAATATATTTGTAAAAATGTGTTTATTTTATCTCAGCTAAACAATGTGCCCATGTGCAAGCTGTGAGTACCCTGCCAATTATTTCAAAATACAAAATCAGATAAAAATTTCACTCCTTCTGTCTGATAACATCTCAACATATTGGTGAGTTCTGAAGCATGCTCTGAAAGTTTGGCAATCCATGCTATTTCAGACCTAGGTCAGGAGGGTATTCCAAAGCCCCAGGAACTTTATATTAAGGAGATCTAGCCTCAGCTTCTTTGCTGATTGCAGCTGTGGCATGACATGAAGGAATTGTACGTGATATATATTTATTATCTAGAGTGTTGCTCCATATCAGTGGAGTCTACTACACAGCAGTTGCAAAATTCATCCCTGTTGTGAAGTCAGTGTGATTATAACAAGGATGAATTAGATGACAGTTTTTGCAAAACTCCCATTGGAACAAATGTTGGTTTATTTAATTCTTAGCAAGAGGGCTAATCCATAGAGTGGATTTCTGCTAATCTTTGCATAATGTGCTAAACTTTGATCATATGAGAAGCAAATATTAAATACAGGTGGGAGAGGTAATTAATGCAGTGACCATGGTATATTGTGAAAAAAAATTACATTTTCTTGGAAGACATGAGAAAGAACCAGTGATGGGAACAGCAGGATGGTGATAAAATATATACATAGCACAAAATATTTGGCCCTATGTGGGTCATTGAATAAGGTTGATTGGTGCTATTCACAAAGTTAAAAATTCAGTCAGCTAAATGTATTGTTAACCAAACGTTCAAGAACCAAAAATAATAATAATCTAATTTAATCTGTTGCAGTCCAATTCTGTAATGATTGTGGCAAGTTTGCATTGATTTGTAAGTAGCGATATTCAGATTTTTTTTTCTGCTTTGCAATGTATAGCCTATATTTCTAAACTTTCTACTTATTGACTTACTTATTCTGTCTCATTTACCTCAAAATGTCCAGCAGTTTCATGTCTAGAGTGTCTGATCACCTTACAAATCACCACTCTGATAAAGTGTCTCATATTGTCTATATGCCTCCCAGAAGCTAGCAGGCAATAATTATTAAACATTTTTTTGCAAATTTCCTACTTCTCTCTTTGTTTTCCTTTTTGCAGCTGTGGGAAAGCCAGGCTAAATGAATGGGTTGTCCACTTGCTCTGCATTTTGAAAATTGTGACATGATTATCACAGTTCAGGGCAACTCTCCCTGTATTACCCCTCTGTGGTCTCTTGAGGGCTCATCAGCCATCACCTCTCTAGGGCAGAGATCTGTGTCTCTCTCCCTCCTGACTGGGGTTTGTCCAGGCTGCACAGTTCCCTGCCTACAATGTGATATCCCCAGCAAGCCAGACTGCCTAAACTGGCCTGCATCTGTACTTTGCTTTCTCTTCAAAAGCTATGTGCAGCTGGAATTGCCAGCAGGCACCAGTTACTGCATAGCTTTTTATTTGTAAACACATTTCTTTGGAAGGTGAAAGCATTACAGATAAAACAGTGCAGTAAGATATCCCAAAGATATTTTAGGAAATTGCCATATCTGTCACAATAATATTCATGGATGACTGGTATGAGTAGAGGATGCAGGGGGACCTAATTCCTTATCCATCAGCATCCTGAACCATTACGCTTTTCCTGCGCCTTTTTATAGCTCCCACCTAACAGCCACCTTTGCCAAGTCATACTATGTAGAAAACATTTGTTTACAGGATAGAACAAAAACTCTGCTGTTACTCAAAGGTGTGTCATTCCTTTACAGCCCAACTGCGGGGGGAAATGGGTAAGTTTGGTGTGTTCAGGGTGTGATATCGCCTGTTTTCTTTTATCTGTGGGATGCAACCTTAAACAGCTTAAGTTAGTTAACATAATAAAATTGTTTGTTTGTTTACATTTCTTCTTGTTTTCAGTAACCCAAATTTAATACACAGATTAAATTAGTTTGTTTACAATGTAGTAGGGACCAAGTCTTTTATAACACAAGCTATACCTTTGCAATCTATTCTGTGAGCAGGGCCTGCCTCTTGCTCACAACTTAACTTTGCTTTATAGCAGCAAGATTTTAACTACTTTAGCCCAGGCCTCAGGCCTCATACCAGGCCTTTGATACCTGGGCTTATGGTTGATACATGGGCTTATGTTTCAGGCCCTCTTCCTACTACACCTTCCACTGATGTAGAGATGGAGCTCATGATGGACTTACATTTGCTTTATATTTGCTGACTGGAGCACCCCTCCCTCACAGAACAGTCTGCTGCACAGCCGTAGCCAGATGTATCCCTGCTGAAAATGCAGAGCTTCTAGTGCAGTCTCACAGTAATTTAAGCCTAGGGTGACCAGGTGTCCGGTTTTCGACTGGAACGCCTGTTTGAAAAGGGACTCTGGCGGCTCCGGTCAGCACCGCCGACCGGGCCATTAAAAGTCCAGGCAGTCTAAGGCAGGCTAATCCCTATCTGTCCTGGCACTGCAGTGCACCCCAGAAGTCCGGCTTTTAGGCTGGGGTGGCCACAGGGCTTCATGCGCTGCCCCCTCCCCGAGCACTGGCTCCACACTCCCATTAGCTAGGAACCGCAGCCAATGGGAGAAGGGGAGGGTGGTGCCTGTGGGCGAGAGCAGCGCGTGGAGCCTCTGCCCCCACACCCCAGCACCCGAACATGCTGGAAACTTCCGGGGCACATCGTGGTACCAAGACAGGTAGGGACTAGCCTGCCTTAGACCGGGTGTGCTGATGACTGGGAGCCACACGAGGTAATCCTGTGCCCCAATGCCGAGACCCAACCCCCTGCCCAGCCCAGAGCCCCCCACCAAACCCGGAGACCCCTCCTGCACCCCAAACCCCTCATCCCAGGCCCCACCCCAGAACCCACATCCCCAGCCATAGCCCTCACCCCCTCCTGCACCCCAACTCCCTGCCCCAGCCCAGAGCCCCCTCCCACACCCTGAACCCCTCATTTCTGGCCTCACCCCAGAGTCCACACCCCCAGTTAGAGCCCTCACACCCTCCCTCACCCCAACCCCCTTCCCCAGCACAGTGAAAGTGAGTGAGGGTGGGGGAGAGCGAGCCACACAGGGAGGGGGAATGTAGAGAGCGCGGAGAGGGCCACGGGAAGGAGCGGGGCTCAGGTGTTTGGTTTTGTGCAATTGGAAAATTGGCAACCCTATTTAAGCCCTAATCATGAATTAGGCCTTTCTAAAAAATAAAGAAAAAAATTTGCTGTCTTTGTATAACTCTCACCTAACAGACATCTACCCCCTCTCAACCTCTATAAAAGAATTTTTTTGAAGAAGAGGGAAATTATTTTCTTACTCAAATAGTTGTCATTCTTTTGCAGACGAACAATGGAGAGAAATGAGTAAGTTTTCATTGATTTATATAGCCTGCTACTCAAGCAAAAGAAAAAAAAGAGAGGCTATATGGTGGAATTGTGGATGCTGTGTATTTGTTGTTTAGAAATGTGTTCTATCTGAAAACATTCCACTGCATAGATATGGCTAAATTCATCCCATCTGTAACTACAGTGATGTCAATGTAGTTATACTTGGGTAAATTAGCCCCTAGGATTTTTGTAAAACTCCAACCTATTTTTTCCTGCATTTGTATTCAGACATTTACAGTGTGTGTGGGGGTAATTATTTCATTAGTCATATGCGTAATATTGCCAACAGCCTCCTATCCACCCACAGATTTGAGAAGGAATCTTTAGGAGCAGCAGTATTTGAATGTCCAGCAACAGTAAATTCTCCAGAAGGACCTAGAGGTTGATAGTCAAATTCAGTACAGTGCTTCTGTCCATGAATCCTCCTTCATTCTTAATTATCAGGAGGGGGTAAATAAAGCAATTTAAAAGATGCTTGAAGAAAAGGACAAAAATCACATACTTACTCAAGTTTCAGAGTAGCAGCCGTGTTAGTCTGTATCCGCATAAAATAAAAGGAGTACTTGTGGCACCTTACAGACTAACAAATTTGTTATTCTGTAAGGTGCCACAAGTACTTCTTTTCTTTTTATAATTACTCAAATGTGTGTCATTCTTTTACAGATGAGCTTCAGAGACAAAGGGGTAAGTTAGCACCGAATTGTACAGCTTTCTATTCTTGAGGGGAGAGAGGATATTGGCTAGAAATAACTATATTATTGTTGAAGGAACCAAGGGCAGCAGTGATGAACTGGAGGGAGATTTGAGAAGTTTATTGCAGCTGGTACTTGGGTTACATTGATCATTATTCATCGGGGGATTGTTGGGAGTGGCTGTTATTTGTGCTGGGTTGGGAGTGTTAGATTGTCACAGGAAGCTACAGTTTGTTACCATTTTTGACACATCTGCTGGGAAATCTATGAGCTTCTCCTGGGGAATGTCCTCTCAAGGGGGATGGGTTTCCCAGCTCACAGAGGAGATAAATTGTGCTGCCTGAAAACCTAAAAATTGAAGCCAAAGCAGGCTCTATCCATGGATCCTGGACCATCCACAGAGAGATTCTTCTCCTTCAAGTGTCCTCTGCATACTCTCACTCATGGGAACACTCCAGACCGGTGCAGCCCTGAACAGTTGAGTTCTAGCTAATCATAACCATTGAAGTGCTCGTGCACCTCCCTCACCCCTCCCCTCAGTGAACTTGGAGCATTCCAGGGCCAGGGTACAAAAGGGGCAGTGAGCTCCTTCTCACTGTGACCAGATGAATAGTTTTATGTGGAGCTCAGGAATACTTTTGCATCCATGATTAGTGTGTAATGTTAAAACATAGGTTATCAAATATTTAGGAATTAGTTAGCATTTAGTGATAGGAGATTAGATAGTTACTTGAACGGAAATGAAGAAGAAACCCAGTTTCAAAAGGTGTGCATCTTGTCTAGCGGTGTTCCCAGCATCAGATACATGTTTAGGTGAAGGACACTCACCCTCCAAGTGTTCAGTTTGCTTTACATTTACCAAGAGAGAAAAGAAAGAAAGACAGAATAGGCTTCAGGCACTTATGTTCCAAAACCATCTGGAACTGGGACAGGACAAGGTTCCAGGAAAGCTCACAGACTAGCATTGACTTCCGATGAATCTACAGGTAGGAAAAGTAAACCATCTTCCTGAGCCCATAATACTAAAGGATCCGGAGGTCAAGATCAGAAAAAGAAATTGTCTGAGGTGTCAGTCTCTAGGACTAGAGCCAATCCTGTTAATAACGACTGGAAGGGCAAGGCAGGCATGAGGATTCAGCGTGAAGTGGCATTGGCCTCTCTGACAAAAGCCAATCCACAGGGGAAAGACTCTTCTGAATCAGATATGTTTAAGGAGCTGAGCAGTGATGTATTTCCTCCTGGGAAGGTGAGGAGACATTCCTGCTCAGATCCAATACTCTCTGATATGGATGAGTTGGTCAAAAAAGGAGGAATAAGGAATCAGCAAAGCCAGGGAATACTATGTTGCTCGAGACTGATAGTGGTGTTGTACTGTAGCAGACAGTAGTTGAGACACAGGTGCATAGTTAGGATCCGTCCCCAACTCCACTAAAAATTGTATCAGTTATACAAATGAAAAGGAGGATGTGCTGAAAAAGGCTCAAACGTGTGTTTCTACAGGAAGGGGAGGTCATGTAGAGGAATTTAAATTTTCTTCTCTCCTTCGATCACCTAAACCACCTTCTGGTTTCCCAGAGAAATCCCCCCAGCCCCAATTTCTCTTTTTCAGCCAAAGGTATTGTTATCTCTGGTTCCATCTGAACCAAGAATATTCTCACATCAGAGAAGGAAAATGAATCGTGGACTGGATCCATAGAGGGATGGAAAGAGAGAAAGAGAGATAGTATTATGGGCACATACACCTATATATCTCAGATCCATCCGGGCATATATATATTTTGCTGGATCCAGATGTGGGCTTCGGGCCTAACTGGCAATTACTACCTTGGATCCGAATGTCACAATGGCCTTCTCCAGTAACTTACCAAGAATTCCCTATGTATGGGAATAGGTTTTCTCCAGTTAGACACAGAAATGAGCACGTCCCAGATCTAAATGATATGGATCTGATAGAATACATAAGCCCTGCTAAATCTCCTACAACAGGGAGGGATTTTTTATCAGAAGAAGAGGAATCAATGGAAGTGCAGAAGTCAGATCCAGACTCTGGAGAAATGACATCCCCAGATGAGCATGTAGGGGACAAGTCAGTCTTGTCACCTTCAGAAGATGTGGTGGCATCCCATGAGTTAGTGGATCATATGGAAAAGACATTGGATAGTCCTTAGTTTCAACTGAGGTATCTTCTCATCCTGTATTTGATATACTGGGAGCAGCTGCTAGACAAAGAATTACACTTCCCTTATTGGAAGGATTGTGCACCTTTTGATCTTTGTAAATCTCCCTTTACAACCAATGAACTGGGAGATGGGATCCCTCATCTTCTCAACTTTTATTGAAGAAGGCTGAAAAACTGTACTAGTTTCCTCAGAAAGTTTGGTTATGTTCCACACCCACCTATATCCCAATCCATTTTTTGCAAAGGTGGCTTTTCAGAGGTCAAGAGGTGCTCAATCACACTCTGCTCCCTCTGATAAGGAAGGGAAAAGTGTAAATGTCATTGGTAGGAAGACCCTTTCTTCTACCATTTTAGCAATTCAAATTTCAAATTATGAAGCTGACAAAGCAGGTTATCAGAACCAGCTATGGGGGGAAAAGCTATCTTTTATCAAAGTTTTACCGGAGGAAGATCAGAGACCAGCAATTGCTCTACTTACAGGAGGACAGAATGTCACTAAACATCAATTCAGAGCAGCATTTCACTGTTCAGATGCTTCTGTTAGGGCAATAGCTTCATCCATCTCTTTCAGAAGGCATGCATATCTTATGTCAGTAAGCCTGTCTCTCAACACTAAGATGAAGACTGAAGACCTTCCCTTTGAAGGGGAAAGTCTGTTAAGTGTACAGAAAAATGAAAAATGTGAGAGCTACAGGTGGGTCTCTGGGTTTCTTTACTATGCTAAGAGATTGTGTACAGATCCAGTGTTTAGATATTAAAGATAGTATTTTCAGCTTCATTGATTCCTTACCAGTGTCAGAGGAGGAATTATTATCCTCTGCCTCAATTTCATGCCTCTCCACATCAAGAGCAGAGGAATAAGTCTCATAAGCTTGATAATAAAGACGGGAAGCTTATGATAGAATCATAGAATATCAGCATTGGAAGGGACCTCAGGAAGTCATCTAGTCCAACCCCCTGCTCAAAGCAGGACCTAATCCCCAACTAAATCATCCCAGCCAGGGCTTTGTCAAGCCTGATCTTAAAAACCTCTAAGGAAGGAGATTCTATCACCTCCCTAGGTAACCCATTCCAGTGCTTCACCACTCTCGTTGTGAAAAAGTTTTTCCTAATATCCAACCTAAACCTCCCCACTGCAACTTGAGACCATTACTCCTTGTTCTATCATCTGGTACCACTGAGAACAGTCTAGATCCATCCTCTTTGGAACCCACTTTGAGGTAGTTGAAAACAGCTATCAAGTCCCCCCTCATTCTTCTCTTCTGCAGACTAAATAATCCCAGTTCCCTCAGCCTCTCCTCATAAGTCATATGTTCCAGTCCCCTAATCATTTTTGTTGCCCTCCGCTGGACTCTTTGCAATTCTTCCACATCCTTCTTGTAGTGTGGGGCCCAAAACTGGACACAGTACTCCAGATGAGGCCTCACCAATGCCGCACAGAGGGGAATGATCACGTCCCACGATCTGCTGGCAATGCTCCTACTTATACAGCCTAAAATGCCATTGGCCTTCTTGGCAACAAGGGCACACTGTTGACTCATATCCAGCTTCTCATCAACTGTAACCCCTAGGTCTTTTTCTACAGAACTGCTGCCTAGCCACTCGGTCCCTAGTCTGTAGCAGTTGTGACAGAGTTGGGCCAGATGGCTATAGGAGAGTAATAGAGGGCAGATATATTAGCCCCAGGCTAAGTAGGTCCCTTTTCCCTGAGTAAGGTTACAGGGAAGGTTCCAGAACAATCAGGAACCTTCTGGAGACAATTAAGACAGATTGATTAGAACACCTGCAGCCAATCAAGAAGCTGCTAGAATCAACAGCGAACAGCAGAGCAGCTAACAAAAGGAGTTTGCCTCGGATCTGCCTGAGAGGAGGTACGCTAAGGGCTGCATTAAGGAGGCTGTGTTGGTGAGTATCTGAGTGTTTGTTGTGAGGACAGTGTGACTGTGTGCTGTATGCTTGATTGGTTGTTTGAAAAGGGCGGGAACTGGGTGTGCTCTGTTCCAGGTGAGCCTTAAGTGGGCCTGGCTGCATAAAAAGCCAGTCAGTTGCGAACTAGCTGAGCAGCGAACAGCAGAGCAGCTAACAAAAGGAGTTTGCCTGGGGAGAGCCCACTGAGGCTTACATCTTGCCGGATTCTCTGAGTAATTACTACAACTCCTGAGGAAGCTCATAGAAGGTAATATGGATGGGGGTATTCAGCTGTTGTGACCTGCACTGGATGTGCTATGTTTGTCTTTCTTCCACAGGATAGATGCGACTTTGTCTGTACAAAGTTCAGGCTGGTCTCCATACTGGAAGAGAAGGTTCAAGGTCTGGAGCAACAGGTATCAACCCTGCGTTGCATAAGAGAAACTGAAGATTTCCTGGACAGATGTCAGGATAGGCTTCTACGGGCACAAGGTTCTGAAGATTCAGAGCAGGCTGCACATCGGGGACAGAAGGATGGTAAAGAAATTTGGCATCATGTAACCTCCAGAAGAAAAAGGGGGAAAGTCCATGTACCAGCAGGGCAGATACAAGTGAGTAACCGTTTTCATGTTCTTTCCACAGGTACTAATGCGGAGAGTGGGCCAGATGATACGTCTGAGGGAAGGGAGCAGAAGGAGACTCTGCTGATTGGAAGGCATGGGATGCACTGTCCTAGGGTTGGGGGTTCCACGACCACCACTCCCAAGAGAAGGAGGCGGGTGGTGGTGGTCGGGGACTCTCTCCTCAGGGGGACTGAGTCATCTATCTGCCACCCCGACCGGGAAAACCGAGAAGTCTGCTGCTTGCCAGGAGCTAAGATTCGCGATGTGATGGAGAGACTTCCGAGACTCATCAAGACCTCAGATCGCTACCCCTTCCTGCTTCTTCACATGGGCACCAATGATACTGCCAAGAATGACCTTGAGCGGATCACTGCGGACTATGTGGCTCTGGGAAGAAGGATAAAGGAGTTTGAGGTGCAAGTGGTGTTTTCGTCCATCCTCCCCGTGGAAGGAAAAGGCCTGGGTAGAGACCGTCGAATCGCGGAAGTCAACTAATGGCTACGCAGGTGGTGTCGGAGAGAAGGCTTTGGATTCTTTGACCATGGGATGGTGTTCCAAGAAGGAGTGCAAGGCAGAGACGGGCTCCACCTAACGAAGAGAGGGAAGAGCATCTTCGCAAGCAGGCTGGCTAACCTAGTGAGGAGGGCTTTAAACTAGGTTCACCGGGGGAAGGAGATCAAAGCCCTGAGGTAAGTGGGGAAGTGGGATACCGGGAGGAGGCACGAGCAGGAGCGCGTGAGAGGAGAGGGCTCCTGCCTCATACTGAGAAAGAGGGGCGATCAGCAGGTTACCTCAAGTGCCTATACACAAATGCACGAAGCCTGGGAAACAAGCAGGGAGAACTGGAAGTCCTGGCACAGTCAAGGAATTATGATGTGATTGGAATAACAGAGACTTGGTGGGATAACTCACATGACTGGAGTACTGTCATTGTTGGATATAAGCTGTTCAGGAAGGACAGGCAGGGCAGAAAAGGTGGGGGAGTTGCACTGTATGTAAGGGAGCAGTATGACTGCTCGCAGCTCAGGTATGAAACTGCAGAAAAACCTGAGAGTCTCTGGATTAAGTTTAGAAGTGTGAGCAACAAGGGTGATGTTGTGGCGGGAGTCTACTATAGACCACCAGACCAGGGGGATGAGGTGGACGAGGCTTTCTTCCGGCAATTCACAGAAGTTACTAGATCGCAGGCCCTGGTTCTCATGGGAGACTTCAATCACCCTGATATCTGCTGGGAGAGCAATACAGCGGTGCACAGGCAATCCAGCAATCTTGACCTGCTGCTCACAAACCGGGAAGAATTAGTAGGGGAAGCAAAAGTGGATGGGAACCTGGGAGGCAGTGACCATGAAATGGTCGAGTTCAGGATCCTAACACAAGGAAGAAAGGAGAGCAGCAGAATACGGACCCTGGACTTCAGAAAAGCAGACTTTGACTCCCTCCGGGAACTGATGGGCAAGATCCCCTGGGAGAATAACATGAGGGGGAAAGGAGTCCAGGAGAGCTGGCTGTATTTTAAAGAATCCTTATTGAGGTTACAGGGACAAACCATCCCGATGTGTAGAAAGAATAGTAAATATGGCAGGCGACCAGCTTGGCTTCACAGTGAAATCCTTGCTGCTCTTAAATACAAAAAAGAAGCTTACAAGAAGTGGAAGATTGGACAAATGACCAGGGAAGAGTATAAAAATATTGCTCGGGCTTGCAGGAGTAAAATCAGGAAGGCCAAATCACACCTGGAGTTGCAGCTAGCAAGAGATGTTAAGGGTAACAAGAAGGGTTTCTGCAGGTATGTTAACAACAAGAAGAAAGTCAAGGAAAGTGTGGGCCCCTTACTGAATGAGGGAGGCAACCTAGTGACAGAGGATGTGGAAAAAGCTAATGTACTCAATGCTTTTTTTGCCTCTGTCTTCACAAACAGGGTCAGCTCCCAGACTACTGCACTGGGCGGCACAGCATTGGGAGAAGGTGACCAGCCCTCTGTGGAGAAAGAAGTGGTTTGGGACTATTTAGAAAAGCTGGACGAGCACAAGTCCATGGGGCCGGATGCGTTGCATCCGAGAGTGCTAAAGGAGTTGGCAGCTGTGATTGCAGAGCCATTGGCCATTATCTTTGAAAACTCATGGCGATCGGGGGAGGTCCCAGATGACTGGAAAAAGGCTAATGTAGTGCCCATCTTTAAAAAAGGGAAGAAGGAGGATCCGGGGAACTACAGGCCAGTCAGCCTCACCTCAGTCCCTGGAAAAATCATGCAGCAGGTCCTCAAGGAATCAATTCTGAAGCACTTAGAGGAGAGGAAAGAGATCAAGAACAGTCAGCATGGATTCACCAAGGGCAAGTCATGCCTGACTAACCTAATTGCCTTCTATGACGAGATAACTGGCTCTGTGGATGAAGGGAAAGCAGTGGACGCGTTGTTCCTTGACTTTAGCAAAGCTTTTGACACGGTCAGCCACAGTATTCTTGCCAGCAAGTTAAAGAACTATGGGCTGGATGAATGGACTATAAGGTGGATAGAAAGCTGGCTAGATTGTCGGGCTCAACGAGTAGTGATCAATGGCTCCATGTCTAGTTGGCAGCCAGTACCAAGTGGAGTGCCCCAGGGGTCGGTCGTGGGGCCGGTTTTGTACAATATCTTCATTAATGATCTTGAGGATGGTGTGGATTGCACCCTCAGCAAGTTTGCAGATGACACTAAACTGGGAGGAGTAGTAGATACGGTGGAGGGTAGGGATAGGATACAGAGGGCCCTAGACAAATTAGAGGATTGGGCCAAAAGAAATCCGATGAGGTTCAACAAGGACAAGTGCAGAGTCCTGCACTTAGGATGGAAGAATCCAATGCCCCGCTACAGACTAGGGACCGAGTGGCTCGGCAGCAGTTCTGCAGAAAAGGACCTAGGGGTTACAGTGGACGAGAAGTTGGATATGAGTCAGCAGTGTGCCCTTGTTGCCAAGAAGAACAATGGCATTTTGGGATGTATAAGTAGGGGCATTGCCAGCAGATCGAGGGACGTGATCATTCCCCTCTATTCGACATTGGTGAGGCCTCATCTGGAGTACTGTGTCCAGTTTTGGGCCCCACACTACAAGAAGGATGTGGAAAAATTGCAAAGAGTCCAGCGGAGGGCAACAAAAATAATTAGGGGACTGGAACACATGACTTATGAGGAGAGGCTGAGGGAACTGGGGATGTTTAGTCTTCAGAAGAGAAG
The DNA here is from genome assembly GCF_015237465.2 of Chelonia mydas. Lineage (NCBI taxonomy): Eukaryota > Metazoa > Chordata > Testudines > Cheloniidae > Chelonia > Chelonia mydas. The sequence continues at coordinate 11,972,855 of NC_051263.2, read as the reverse complement.
AATGAGGGGGGATTTGATAGCTGCTTTCAACTACCTGAAAGGGGGTTCCAAAGAGGATGGCTCTAGACTGTTCTCAATGGTAGCAGATGACAGAACGAGGAGTAATGGTCTCAAGTTGCAGTGGGGGAGATTTAGGTTGGATATTAGGAAAAACTTTTTCACTATGAGGGTGGTGAAACACTGGAATGCGTTACCTAGGGAGGTGGTGGAATCTCCTTCCTTAGAAGTTTTTAAGGTCAGGCTTGACAAAACCCTGGCTGGGATGATTTAGTCGGGGATCGGTCCTGCTTTGAGCAGGGGGTTGGACTAGATGACCTCCTGAGGTCCCTTCCAACCCTGATATTCTTTGATTCTATGATTCTGTGAATTAAGGCAGGCTAATCAGGTCACCTGGGTTTTAAAAAGGAGCTCACTTCAGTTTGTGGTGTGCGTGTGAGGAGCTGGGAGCAAGAGGCACTAGGACCTGAGAGTGAGAACGCGGAGGACTGAGGAGTACAAGAATTATCAGACACCAGGAGGAAGGTCCTAAGGGGAGGATAAAGAAGGTGTTGGGAGGAGGCCATGGGGAAATAGCCCAGGGAGTTGTAGCTGTCACACAGCTATTCCAGGAGGCACTCTAGACAGCTGCATTCCACAGGGCCCTGGGCTGGAACCCGGAGTAGAGGGCGGGTCCTGTTTCCCCCCAAATCCTCCCAACTCCTGGTCAGACACAGGAGGAAAAATGGCCAAGTGAGGGCTGCCGTGAAGCTCCAAGGCAAGCAAATCCACCAATAAGAGCAAGACCCACCAAGGTAGAGCAGGAACTTTGTCACACAGTGCATGGGATTCTTCCATCCTAAGTGCAAAACTCTGCACTTGTCCTTGTTGAACCTCATCAGATTTCTTTTGGCCCAATCCTCCAATTTGTCTAGGTCCCTCTGTATCCTATCCTTACCCTCCAGCATATCTACCACTCCTCCCAGTTTAGTGTCATCTGCAAACTTGCTGAGGGTGCAATCCACACCATCCTCGAGATCATTAATGAAGATATTGTACAAAACCGGCCCCAGGACCAACCCTTGGGGCACTCCACTTGGTACTGGCTGCCAACTAGACATGGAGCCATTGATTACTACTCGTTGAGCCCGACAACCTAGCCAGCTTTCTATCCACCTTATAGTCCATTCATCCAGCCCATACTTCTTTAACTTGCTGGCAAGAATACTGTGGGAGACCGTGTCAAAAGCTTTGCTAAAGTCAAGATATATCATGTGCACTGTTTTCCCCTCATCCACAGAGCCATTTATGTCATCATAGAAGGCAATTAGGTTAGTCAGGCATGACTTGCCCTTGGTGAATCCATGCTGACTGTTCCTGATCACTTTCCTCTACTCTCAGTGCTTCAAAATTGATTCCTTGAGGACCTGCTGCATGATTTTTCCAGGGACTGAGGTGAGGCTGACTGCCCTGTAGTTCCCCGGATCCTCCTTCTTCCCTTTTTTAAAGATGGGCACTACATTAGTCTTTTTGCAGTCATCCGGGACCTCCCAGGATCACCATGAGTTTTCAAAGATAATGGCCAATGGCTCTGCAGTCACATCCGCCAACTCCTTTAGTATCCTCAGATGCAACAAATCCGGCCCCATGCACTTGTGTTTGTCCAGCTTTTCTAGATAGTCCTGAACCACTTCTTTCTCCACAGAGGGCTGGAGCTTTGTCATATGTGATTCCTAAAAGGTCTCAGATTTAACATGAGGGGGGATTTGATAGCTGCTTTCAACTACCTGAAAGGGGGTTCCAAAGAGGATGGCTCTAGACTGTTCTCAATGGTAGCAGATGACAGAACGAGGAGTAATGGTCTCAAGTTGCAATGGGGGAGGTTTAGATTGGATATTAGGAAAAACTTTTTCACTAAGAGGGTGGTGAAACACTGGAATGCGTTGCCTAGGGAGGTGGTGGAATCTCCTTCCTTAGAGGTTTTTAAGGTCAGGCTTGACAAAGCCCTGGCTGAGATGATTTAACTGGGAAATGGTCCTGCTTCGAGCAGGGGGTTGGACTAGATGACCTTCTGGGGTCCCTTCCAATCCTGATATTCTATGATTCTATGAGGACTTGGAGTTGCAAACCAGTCCAGGCAGACATAGTTTATCCTCAGTTTGGGATTGCTGCTCTGGATTTAAAAGATAGATATTTCCATGTATCAATAAAACCTTGTAATTGGAAATAGCTACATTTTATGGTGGGAAAGGAGCATTTGTAGCATAAGGTTCTCCCTTTTGAACCCAGAATATTTATAAAATCCCTCTCTGTCATAGAAGTATACCTAGGAAGCCAGGTATGTTCGTGTATCCATACCTGGATGATTCACTAGTAAGAGCGTCATCCAGGGAAGACCTTTACTGCATGTAAAACAAATGTGTTTCCTTTTTTGCCAGGTTGGGGTTACAAATAAATTGGGAGAAATAAAATATAATCCCATCTAAAAAGATCATCTTTATCGGGGGCAATACTAGATTCAACTATGGCAAAAGCTTTCCTTCCAGAGGAGAAATTTATAAAGATAAAAAGTCTATAAATCTCCGATTTCAATTCCTCAACAACTAATAATTGTTTTCTGTGCTTGTTGGGTCTATTGGTGGCAACTATATGCTCATCTTCATGTGAGAGATATGCAGCACTGGTTAGCAATACATTACAGACCAGTTTTAGACAATATGTGTCACAAATTAGTAATTCCACAGCAGGTGTTGGCATCATTAAAGTGTGGACAAATGTTCAAAATTTGTGAAAAGTATGCTTTTCAATTCCCCTCTTCTGTCATTAATACTTACCTCCAAAGCATCCACACATTTGAACAACAAATTGTTAGCCAGAGCTAATTGGTCTCCCCTACAGAAAAGATTCTTCATATCAACATGTTAGAGTTGAGCTCAATCAGACTGGCTTTAAAGTAATTTCTACTTCAAGTCTAATGCAAGGTAGTTCAAGTGGTAATGGTGTTATATTATCTGAATAAGCAAGAGGAGACGCATTCCTGACATTATGCAGGGCGGCAATGACCTTTTGGAAAGTCCCGAGGTTTGTCCAATAGCAATTCATGTAGCAGGGAAGCAGATCACTCCTGCAGATTGCCTGAGTACGTCAACATGTCAGAAGCACAAATGGTCTCTGAAAGACGAAATAGCAAAACATCTCTTCATTTTATGAGGCAATCTGACAATAGACCTCTTTGCATCCAGCAGCAACAGAAAGTATCAGAGATTTTGCTCAAGAGCACACAGAGACAGGGAATCAATACTGGATGCCTTTCTAATACACTCTGGTCAGGGCTTAATACTTCCCCCCATTTCCCCTCATTCAGAGAGTGATAAACAAGATAAGACAGGGCAAGGCCAGGGTAATTATAATAGTGCCTGCATGGCCCAGACAACAATGGTATCCAGATTTAATTCACCTGTCAAGAGGACTAATGGAGCTTCTGCCACTGATGTGGTGTCACAACAACATGAAATGGTTTATCACCTGGATCTTCAAAGTCTGTCCATCTAACAGTTTGGGGAGTAGGACTCTGGGAGTGCTAGAGAAAAGCTATTCTTTAGAGATGAAAAATGTACTGTTGTATTCCAGAACAGTCCACACGAAAATGTTACAGTTATAAACGTAAAAGATTTTTACTGTGGATTGCCATGTATGGTATATATCCATATACAGCGCCCATTAGTTATGTTTTACAGTATTTATTGTACCCCAGAAAGCAAAGCTCTCTCTGTCCTCAGTGAAGTTTAATATTTTCACCATAATCAGCATATCACATAACTGTGGAGGGGAAAACATTTTTTTACTAATAATATTGTTAAAAGGTTCTTAAAAGGCCTTAATAATTTATATCCTCCAATAAAACACCCTATGCCATCTTGAAATTTAAACATAGTGCTCTCACAATTGATGAAACATCCATTTGAGCATTTAGGACTCTGTAATTTATTTTATTTGTATGCTAAGGCAGTGTTTTTAATAGCCAGTAATGCTGCAAGGCATGTAAGTGAATTGCATGCATTAATGGCTGATCCCCCATTGACTGCTTTTTCAGGAGAAGAAGGTGGTTCTTCATATACCCCCAAAGATTTTACCAAAAGTGGTCTCAGAATTTCATATAAACCAATCTATAATTTCACTGGTTTTCTTTCCCAAACATCATACTCAGCATGGAGAGGTTAAATTACATAATCTGGATGTTAGAAATACTTTAACATTTTATTAGGTAGGACCAAAATACCTATCTCAGTGAATATGAGCCTGTATGAATACGACTGAATCATACCGCTGCTCATGAATGAAGTTAATAAATCAAGTAGCCAATTGCAATGTTAACCACAAATTCCAAAAACAAAGACATAAATGTTAATCGAATACATTTTTTGCCAATTTCAAAATGAAATTGGTAAATCTGCATTTTTAAGCAATCTCTCAGATTTTTTATCTTTCTATATGCATTTTTAATAAAAGTGTATATCCTATATTTCAAAATTTTGCTTGCAGGAGAGAAGACAGAAAGAGGTTTTGAAAATAGCAAAAGAGGGAGGGACAGGATACCAGTTTTAGTAATTTAATAAAATCTTAAATTGATAAAACAGTGTTTGCCTGATGTGAAAGTGAATCTACAGAGTTGATGTTGCAGCATTTATTTCTTTTTCAATAACGCTCAAGGTGAAATTTAGTCTTTCTGCGTGGTTTCTGCTCCATTTCAGTCAGAGAACACACAAAGCTCAACTGTAGACATACCATGAATGATTTATTTAGGGAGACATAGGGAGAGGGCAGTTTCTGCAATTGCTTAGGAACAGGGAGCTTTTCACTGTGATTGGGACAGACTGGCACATGTGAGTAACTCAGTATTGTGCAAACATAGGATTCTGAGTGTTTCTCAGTTGGCTTGAGGGCATTTCTCCCTGGTTAATCTGGGTAATTTCTGCTGCTGGGTATCCATGGGGGTTGGGCATTTATCAGTGGGAAAGGGTCGAAGGGGTTTGGTAACTGTGTTGGTAACTGAAATGCTGTCAGGTTGGCCATATGTCAATATAAAAAGTGAGAATAGTTGTCAACTTGGAGCTTGTTCCTGCTGTCAGTGAAATCAGTGGCAGGAGTCCCATTGATGCGAATGGGGCAGGAATGGGTCCCGAATATGAAAAGACAGTGCATTTATTGGCAATATTTTTTTTTTGCAGGCCAGCTCCAGGTGGAAAACAGTAAGTTTGTTCTGATTTCAAGGATTTGGAGGCGGAAGGTCAAATATTTCCCTATTGGTGAATTTCTTTAAGAGGGTGATAATGAGAGATCTTCTCAGTTGTGCATGAAAGGGACTCAAGGAGGTTCCCTCACCTGAGACAGAACAAATTGAGCTTCATTTCCTTGGCGACCATTGAGATAACTAGTAGATAACTAGATCAAGGCAAAATGTGTAGTTACTAGAATGCATGTCATTCCTTTGCAACCAAGCTACAGAAGGCACTAGGAAAGTGTAGATTGATTTTTTGCAGTCTTCTCATCAACCAGAGGTGAGAGGCAGTTTACAATGAGACTGCATTGAATCTGAGATTAAGCAGACAAAACTTCACATGTGACTCCCATTGTACAATATCAAATACAATCTCATTTAATCCTCAGATTGTTTTTCTGGCAGGAAACAAAGTATAAAGTTTTTTGCTGCTATGATATATCAGATAATTTAGAAGATCCTTTACTTAGAAAATTAGTGACATTCTCTGCATCATTTCTTTTTCAGCAACTTTCCAGCCGATAATCCGTAAGTCAAAGTTGCCTTTTCAGTACTTCCACTCAAATCAACAAGTGTCTGTGAGAAAGTTTTTCAGTCTTTCCTTAATGATGTCCTTCATCCTGCTGGCCACAAAAGTGTGTCATTGTCTTGTCTGTACAAAATCTTAATTCAGCACATGGTAGGCTCTGAGTAAGGCTGCTTCTATTCTGTGATTTTTTTTAAAAAAAACCTCTATTCATTTGTTCTTCCAGTTTCAATATCAAAAATGGTCTTTCCAAAATACAAGGGACTGTTCTGAGAAACTTTGGGGCTGATTTAAAGCCCATCAAATCCAATGAAAAGTCTCACAGGACCTAATTTATTCACTGTATGTAGGTAATTCTTGCTATTCCATAAATTAAGTATTGACGTAGTCAATGGTATTGAGAACCTAATTTTCAATAACAAAAAAAAATACAAATTGTGATAATTTTTATTCTTTTGCAGAACAACTCCAGTGTGACAATGGTAAGTTTGCTCTGATTTCTAAGCAGCTGCACTGAATTTTTTTCTTTATAAGTCCACTGTACATCCTCTATTTCTGAATCTAAATAAAATCCTGTAAATATTCCATTGTGTAGCAGAGTTTAAGAACAGATACTGCACTGTTACTGCACTCTGAGTTATGTGAGCTATCCTTCCCCATTTAAATAGCCCCTTTGTCAAATACAGATTTTTCTCCATTTTCTTTAATAATGCCGTATTGTATCAATTTGTTTGTTGAGAAATATATAAAATACTGATGCTTAAAGTATCCAAGCACCTTAAAATCATCACTTTTATTGTATAAAGCCCATCATGTTGTCTAGATTTCTCCTTTCACTCCTCCAGGGATCAGATACATCCCTTCATTTTCCTCTTTACAAATTTGATTGATAAAGGTAATAATGTTGTTGTAATAGATGTCTATAAGGCATTTGACTTGATGCCACATGACATTTGGATTAAATAGCTAGATGAATATAAAATTAAAATGATATACAATCAAGATGACTAACTGATAGGTTTCAAAACGTAACACAAAATCCTTAGAGAGTGGGTGTTTTTCAGTGAGGTCCCACAGACATCAGTTCTTGGCATTACTCTATTTAACATTTTCATCAATGGCCTGGAAGATGGGAAGATTATTACCCTTCCTATCCACAAAGAAGCTTCACCTTCACTAACGGTACATCTACATTGGAGCTGGAGGTGTAATTTCCAGCTTGGATAGACATAACTGCACTAGTTCTGATTGAGCTAGCATGCCAAAATTAGCAGTGTAGTCATGTCTGCATGGGCAGCAGGATGGGCTAGCTGCCCCAAGTACATAGATAATTTTTCAGATGAGATTATACTGTTGGCAGCTAGCCCCTCACACTGCTGTCACTGCCACTCTTACACCTTTATTTCTAGTACACTAACACAATCAGAGCTAGCAGAGTCATGTCCACCTGAGCTGTGATTTACACCTCCAAATCTAGTGTATACATACTATGACAGAGTTACGTAGAATGTACAGGATCTAGAACACTAGATCATATGACTGGTTAGTGAAGTCCAGTGCTGGAAGTCCATCAGTTAAATCATTCTTATTAATAAGAAGGAAAATAATGCTCATAGCAACTTATGGAATAATGATGATGGTTGACTTGTGGGACTGGGTGTGTGGTAGACATAGTTCCTTATGCTCTAGTGTCCTGCATGCATGCATCCTTTGTTGCAGTTTTGCTATAACAGGTTAAACAGCTCCTTATCCTAAGTTACCCTGCATAGAAAAAAGAAAAGGAGTACTTGTGGCACCTTAGAGACTAACCAATTTATTTGAGCATAAGCTTTCGTGAGCTACAGCTCACTTCATCGGATGCATCCGATGAAGTGAGCTGTAGCTCACGAAAGCTTATGCTCAAATAAATTGGTTAGTCTCTAAGGTGCCACAAGTACTCCTTTTCTTTTTGCGAATACAGACTAACACGGCTGTTACTCTGAAACCTGCATAGAAAGCATAGTTTACATTATCTAGAGAGCACATGTATTTTATTCAAATGTATGTCTTTCATTTGCAGAGGAACTGCGAGAGAAATGTGGTAAAGTTTGTACTGATCTGTATAACTTTATTGTGAAGCAGGGAAGGGATAGAGCATCTCATGGAATTGCATCTGCTATATAGTTGTCTTGACCATACATCCTCTCAAAATAATATACTACCTATCAGAGGCCAGATACATCCTGTCTGTAACTCCAGTGAAGTCAGCTGAGTTACACGAGGGAAAAACTGGACTTTGATGAAAACTCCAATTAAAAGAATATTGATTTGTTTAATTCCCATGGAGTGGATTACTGTCCAGATTAGGTTTATCCTAATCATATGTAGAACTTGATATAATTGAGAATAGATTTCAAATACACCCTGAATCTCATGTGAGAACCTGTGTATTCAGTAGCCAACTTACATTGCAAAAGAATGAGGATAATTCTTCTAGCAGTAAAACAGTAATGACAGGCCAAATATAGAATGGGAGAGTGGTTGAATATACAGATAGCACAATTCATGGACCAAAATATTTATCTCACTGTATATGAGTTTGTATGAATATGGCTCATTCATACTACTGCTCATGAATAAAGTTAATAAATCAAGTAGCCAACTGCAATGTTAACCACGGGTTCCAAAAACAAAGACATAAATGTCGATCAAATATATTTTTTTGCCAAAGAATTTGAGAGTGAAATTGGTAAATTTGCATTTTTAAGACTCCCTCCAATTTTTAATCTTTCTATATGCATTTTTAATAGAAATGTATATCCTATGTTTCTAAATTTTGCTTGAAGGAGAGGAGAAAGAAAGAGGTATTGAAAGCAGCAAAAGAGGGAGGGATAGGATATCAGTTTTAATAATGTAATACAATCAAAGCCCATCAAATCAATGAAAAGTCTCACGGGGCCTAATTTGTTCATTGAATGTAGGTAATTCTTGCTATTCCAGAAGTTAGGTATTGACATACTCAATGGTATCAAGAACCTAATTTTCAATTAAAAAAAATGCAAATCTTGATTAATGTTTTTCTTTTGCAGAGCAACTCCAGCGTGAAAACGGTGAGTTTTTCCAATTTCTAAGCAGGTGCACTGAGATTTTTCTTGTTAACTCATCTGTATATCCTATATTTCTAAGTCTAAATAAAAGCCCCTAAATGACCCATTGTGAAAGCAGAATTTAAGAAAAGATGCTGTTCTGTTGATGTGTGAATCTGCAAACGTTGAGTAGCATGAGGTATCCTTCCCTGCATAAATAGTCCCTTTGAAGATAGTTGGGCAAATACAGAATTTTCTCAGTTTTTTGTAACATAAAACATGTTCGTATCCACACTTCTACCTTAGTAAGAACTGAATAAATATTTTAAGGATGCAACCCAAAGCGGTCTTGTACTTAATATACTTGATATATAGATTCATACATGTTGATTTGTACTTAACTTTTTCTTTAATAATTTGCCTTAATGGTAGGTATACCATTAATGATTTATTTTGGTGGCACAGGGGAGATTTTCTTAAATTGCTTTGGGACAAGGAACTTTTTGCAGTGTTTGGGAGAGACTTTCACATGTGAGTCACTTAGTACTGGGCAAAAGTGGGATTCTGAATGGGTTTGAGTGCATTTCTCCCCTGTTAATCTGGATTCTTCTGCTTATCGGTATCAGTGTGGATTGGGCATTTATCACTGGGGGAAGGCCAAAGAAGTTTGGTAGCTGTGTTGGATGCTGGAATGGTGTCAGGTCGGCCATATGACAATATAAAAAGTGAGAATACTTGTTTACTTTGAGCCTGTTCCTGCTCTCAGGGAAATCAATGGTAGGAGTCCCATTGATGTCAGGGGAACAGGACTGGATCCCCAATATGAAAAAAAGTGCATTTATTGAAAATATTGTATTTTTTTCATCCCGGCTCCAGGTGGAAAACAGTAAGTTTGCTCTGATTTCTAGGGTTTGGAGGAGGATGGTCAAGTAATGCTTTCTTGGAGAATTTCTTTAAGAGGGTGATAATGAGAGACCTGATCATTTGTGCATAAAGGGAAGTCCAGGAGATTCCCTCACCTGGAACAGGAGAGATTGATCATTATTTACTGGGGGTCTATTGACATGACTGGTTTACACAATAGGGAAAATCTGTAGTGACTTCAAATGTGTTTCATTCCTTTGCAACCAAGCTATTGAAGGCACTGGGAAAGTGAAAAATGATTTATTGTAATCTTCTTACCAGGCAGAGGAGAGAGACAGCTTACGATGAGACTGCATAGAACTGAGATTGAGCAGACAAATCTTCAGATCTGAATCCCATTGTACAATATTAAATGCAATTGGGTTTAACCCTCAGTTTGTTTTTCTGGCAAGAAATAAAGCAGAAATTTTTCTATTGCTGTGATGTGTCTGATAATTTGGGAGAGCCTTAAATTAAAAAAAAAAAGTTCTCTGCCTCATTTAGAGAAAAACTCTGTGTTATTTCAACTTTTCTTTTTCAACCACTCTCCAGCAGATAATCTGTAAGTCAAAGTTGCCTTTTCAGCACTTCCACTCAAATTGACAACTGTCTGTGAGAAAGTTCTTCCATCCATTTCCTGAATAATTCCCTTCCTCCTGCCAGTCACAAAAGTGTGCCATTGGCTTGACCATGAAACAACTTTTTGCAGCATGTGATAAGCTCTGAGTAAGGCTGCTTCTATCCTTTGACATTTTAAAAAATTGTACTGATTCGTTCTACCAGTCTCAATAGCAAAAAAGGTCTTTCCAAAATACATTGGACAGTTTTGAGAAACTTTGGGGCTGATTCAAAGCCCATGTAATCCAATGGAAGTTCTTACAAATCCCAATTCTTGCTATTCCAGAAGTTAAGAACTGACATGGTCAATAGTAATGAGAACCTAATTTTCAATAACAAAAACAAAATGCAAATCTTGATCAAGTTTATTCTTTTACAGACCAAGTCCAGCGTGAAAATGGTAAGTTAGCCCTGATTTCTAAGCAGGTGCACTGAGATTTTTCTTTTTAACTCAACTGTATATCCTATATTTTTCAGTCTAAACAGAAGTCCCTAAATTGTCCATTATGTAGCTTTTAAAAAAAAAGATACCACTCAGTATGTGTCCAATTCTGCCAACTTTGAGTTACGTGAGGTATCTTTCTCACATAAATAGTTGCTTTGAAGATAATTGGTCAAATACAGAATTTTGTAAGTCGTTAGTCATATAGAACATCCATTCACATCCACACTTCTACCTGGGTAAGACTTGAACAAATATTTTAAGGATGCAACACAAATCTGTTTCCCTACTTAATGTACTTGAATTATAGATTCATACATTTTAATTTTTTACTTTTTCTGTAATAATTTGCCATATTATATCAATTTGTCTATCTACAGATATAACATACTGATGCTTACAGTATCCAAGCACCTTAAAAATAATCACTAGTATCATATAAAGTCCCTCATGGTGTCTAGGTTTCTCCTTCCACCCCTGGAAAGGGATGGCACATCCCTGCATCCTCTTCTCTAGATGTTTGTTTGATAAAAGTAATAGTGTGGATATAGTAGACTTCTGTATGGTGTTTGACTTGGTAGCACATGCCATTTGGATTAAAATACTAGATCAATATAAAATTAATGACAGGTTTCAGAGTAACAGCCGTGTTAGTCTGTATTCGCAAAAAGAAAAGGAGTACTTGTGGCACCTTAGAGACTAACCAATTTATTTGAGCATAAGCTTTCGTGAGCTACAGCTCACTTCATTGGATGCATACTGTGGAAAGTACAGAAGATCTTTTTATACACACAAAGCAAGAAAACCTTTTGTAGTGGTAAACACCCATTTTTTCATGCTTTGTGTGTATAAAAAGATCTTCTATACTTTCCACAGTATGCATCCGATGAAGTGAGCTGTAGCTCACGAAAGCTTATGCTCAAATAAATTGGTTAGTCTCTAAGGTGCCACAAGTACTCCTTTTCTTTTTATAAAATTAATGTGACACACATTAAATGGATTTAAAGCTGACTAATTCGTAGGTCTCCAAATGTAACTGCAAACATGGAATCCTCACAGAGTGGGTGTGTTTCTAGTGTGGTCCCACAGGGATTGTTTTTTGGCCCTACTCTATTTAACATTTTCACCAATGATCATACCAAAATTAGCAGTGTAGTGACATCTTCAAGGGCAGAAGGATGGGCTAGTTGTCTCCAGCACGTACCTAGTGTTTCAGATGGGATTGTATTTTGGGTGGATAGCCCCTCACACTGCTGTCACTGCCATGGTTACACTTTTATTTCTAGTACACTAGCTGAATCACTCAGACAAATGAGGCTGGTTACAATTTGCAGGAGATAACGCTGCCTCCTGGCTCTAGTGCAGACATACCCTGAGAGAGTTACATAGACTGTACAGAATCTCGAATGCTGGGTCCCATGACTTGTTAGTGAAGTCCAGTGCTGGGGTTTAATCCATCAGTCAAAATACATTTTTATTAATAAGAAAGAAAAACAATGCTCATAGTAATCTGTGGAATGATGCTGATGGTTGACTTGTGGAACTGGATGTGGGGTAGACACATGTCCTGCACATATGAATCCTTTGCTGCAGTCTTGCTAGGCAAGGCTGAGAGCTTCTTAATGAGGCTTTGATCCCTAAGCCCTTTAGCAGCCATCAACCCTTTAACCAGGGGGCCAGGGCTTTAAAAAGCCCACTCCTAAGTGACCAGAGGAGTGAGTGAACAGGACCGGCTAACAGGATTTTTGCGAGGGAGTTGAGAGGGGAAGTGTGAGGGAGTCTAGTTACACTTAACATTCTTTAAACTGCTTTAAACTTAAAACCAAAAACACCCCCTGATAAAAACAAAAAATCAACAAAGGAATGAGCTTCAGGAGTAAAAAGAGAATGCAGGCAGAAGCCCAGCAACAGAGTGGGGGCTATCCAGTTTATTGCACCCAATGCAGCATATATGATTACCTGCCTGATGGGCAGGTGGCATATGTGTGCATTCGATGTAAGGAGCTCCTGGCCATCAGAGACAGTGTACAGGCTTTGGAGACTAGCGTGGCTGAATTGGAGGAGCTAAGGGAGACAGAAAGGTACATGTATGAGGCTTTCCGGGACACAGTAGAATGGTCCCACTCCTGGTCTGACAGCGTCTGTGCTGTTGAGGAGGATGGATGTCTCAGGGAAGGAGAACATCCAACTAGAACAGAGGAAAATGATCCGATAGTTGGGACCCTCCTTACAGATGATGTTGCAGTATCCTTTCACACTGAGGATACCTCTCCAGGAGAGGGAACTCCAGTTATAAGAAGAGACAGGTAATATTTATGGGGAATTCAATCATTAGAAACATAGATAGCTGGGTTTGTGATGACCAGGAGAAACGCATGGTGACTTGCCTGCCTGGTGCGAAGGTTGCAGATCTCTCGAGATATCTAGATAGACTTATGTGTAGTGCTGGGGAGAAGCCAGTGGTCGTGGTACATGTAGGTACCAATGACAAAGGGAAGGATAGGAGAGAGGCCCTGGAGGCCAAATTTAGGCTGCTAGATAAGAGATTGAAGTCCAGGACCTCCATGGGAGCATTCTCTGAAATGCTTCCAGTTCCATGCACAGGACTAGTTAGACAGGTAGAACTGCAGGGTCTCAATGTGTGGATGAGACGATGGTGTAGGGAGGAGGGGTTTAGATTTATTAGGAACTGGGGAAACGTTTTGGAAAGGGGGAGCCAATACAGGAAGGATGGGCTACACCTAAACCAAAATGGAACCAGATTGCTGGAACTTAAAATTAAAAAGGTCATAGAGCAGTTTTGAAACTAAGGACTGGGTGAAAGCCGACTGGTGCGGAGGAGCATGTGGTTCGGACAGAGACTTTCCTTGGGGAGCATCTATTATTGGAGATCCTCTATATCCTAGTAAGGAGGAGAGGATGGAAGATGATAAAATACAGGTTGGATCTGATGAGAAACAGTCAAATGAAAAAGAGTCCCATTCAAGCACATCATGTAATGTCAGACAGCTAAAAAGTGAAAAAATTTTAAAGTGCTTATATGCAAACGCTAGAAGTCTAAATAATAAGATGATTGAACTAGTGTTTCTCGTATTAAATGAGGATATTGATCTAATAGGCATCACAGAAACTTGTGCAATGAGGATAATCAATGGGACACAGTAATACCAGGGTACAAAATATATCAGAATTACATAACAGGCCGTGCTGGTGGGGGAGTGCCACTATATGTGAAAAAAAGCATAAATCAAATGAAGTAAAAATCATAAATGAACCAAATTGTACCATAGAATCTCTATGGATATTAATTCCATGCTCTAATAATAAGAATATAGCTGTATGGCTATATTACCGACCACCTGACCAGGATGGTGATAGTGACTGTGAAATGGTGAAGGAGATTAGAGAGGCTATAAAAATAAAAAACTCAATAATAATGGGGGATTTCACTATCCCCACACTGACTGGGTACATCTCACCTCAGGACGGGATGCAGAGATAAAGTTTCTTGACATCTTAAGTGACTGCTTCCTGGAGAAGCTAGTCCTGGAACCCACAAGAGAAGAGACAATTCTTGATTTGGTCCTAAGTGGAGCACAGGATCTGGTTCAAGAGCTGAATAGAGCTGGACCGCTTGGTAATAGTGACCATAATATAATTAAATTGAACATCCCTGTGGCGGGGAAAACACTGCAGCAGCCCAACACTATAGAATTTAATTTCAGAAAGGGGGACTACACAAAAACGAGGAAGTTAATTAAACAGAAATGAAAAGGAACAGTGCCAAAAGAGAAATCCCTGCAAACTGCATGAAAACTTTTTAAAGACACCATAATAGAGGCTCAACTTAAATGTATACCCCAAATTAAAAAACATAGTCAGAGAACCAAAAAAGTGCCACCCTGGCTAAACAACAAAGTGAAAGACGCAGTGAGACGTAAAAAAGCATCCTTTAAAAAGTGGAAGTTAAATCCTAGTGAGGAAAATAGAAAGGAGTATAAACTCTGGCAAATGAAGTGTAAAAATATAATTAGGAAGGCCAAAAAAGAATTCGAAGAACAGCTTTCCAAAGACTCAAAAAGTAATAGCAAAAATTGTTTTAAGTACATCAGAAGCAGGAAGCCTGCTAAAAACCAGTGGAGCCACTGGCTGATCAAGATGCTAAAGGAGCACTCAAGGACGATAAGGCTATTGCGGAGAAACTAAATGAATTCTTTGCATCAGTCTTCATGGCTGAGGATGTGAGGGAGATTCCCAAACCTGAGCGATTCTTTTTATGTGACAAACCTGAGGAACTGTGCCAGATTGAGGTGTCATTAGAGGAGGTTTTGGAACAAATTGATAAACTAAACAGTAATAAGTCACCATGACCAGATGGTATTCACCCAAGAGTTCTGAAAGAAACTCAAATGTGAAATTGAAGAACTAACAACTGTTGTTTGTAACCTATCATTTAAATCAGCTTCTGTACCAGATGACTGGAGGATAGGTAATGTGATGCCAATTTTAAAAAAAGGCTCCAGAGGTGATCTCGGCAATTACAGGTAGATAAACCGAACTTCAGTTCCTGGCAAACTGATTGAAACTATAGTAAAGAACAAAATTGTCAGATACATAGATGAACATAATTTGTTGAGGAAGAGTCAATATGGTTTTTGTAAAGGGAAATCATAGAATCATAGAACCATAGAATATCAGGGTTGGAAGGGACCTCAGGAGGTCATCTAGTCCAACACCCTGCTCAAAGCAGGACCAATCCCCAATTAAATCATCCAAGCCAGGGCTTTGTCAAGCCTGACCCTAAAAACTTCTAAGGAAGGAGATTCTACCACCTCCCTAGGTAACACATTCCAGTGTTTCACCACCCCCTTGGTGAAAAAGTTTTTCCTAAGATCCAACCTAAACCTCCCCCACTGCAACTTGAGACCATTACTCCTTGTCCTGTCCTCTTCTACCACTGAGAATAGTCTAGAACCATCCTCTCTGGAACCACCTCTCAGGTAGTTGAAAGCAGCTATCAAATCCCCCCTCATTCTTCTCTTCTGCAGACTAAACAATCCCAGTTCCCTCAGCCTCTCCTCATAAGTCATGTGTTCCAGACCCCTAATCATTTTTGTTGCCCTTCAATGGACTCTTTCCAATTTTTCCACATCCTTCTTGTAGTGTGGGGCCCAAAACTGGACACAGTACTCCAGATGAGGCCTCACCAATGTCGAATAGAGGGGAACGATCACGTGCCTTGATCTGCTCGCTATGCCCCTACTTATACATCCCAAAATGCCATTGGCCTTCTTGGCAACAAGGGCACGCTGCTGACTCATATCCAACTTCTCATCCACTGTAACCCCTAGGTCCTTTTCCGCAGAACTGCTGCCTAGCCATTCGGTCCCTAGTCTGTAGCGGTGCATTGGATTCTTCCATCCTAAGTGCAGGACCCTGCACTTATCCTTATTGAACCTCATCAGATTTCTTTTGGCCCAATCCTCCAATTTGTCTAGGTCCCTCTGTATCCTATCCCTGCCCTCCAGCGTATCTACCACTCCTCCTACTTTAGTATCATCCGCAAATTTGCTGAGGGTGCAATCCACACCATCCTCCAGATCATTTATGAAGATATTGAACAAAACCGGCCCCAGGACCGACCCCTGGAGCACTCCACTTGACACCGGCTGCCAACTAGACATGGAGCCATTGATCACTACCCGTTGAGCCCGACAATCTAGCCAACTTTCTACCCACCTTATAGTGCATTCATCCAGCCCATACTTCTTTAAGTTGCTGACAAGAATACTGTGGGAGACCGTGTCAAAAGCTTTGCTAAAGTCAAGAAACAATACATCCACTGCTTTCCCTTCATCCACAGAACCAGTAATCTCATCATAGAAGGTGATTAGATTAGTCAGACATGACCTTCCCTTGGTGAATCCATGCTGGCTGTTCCTGATCACTTTCCTCTCATGTAAGTGCTTCAGGATTGATTCTTTGAGGACGTTCTCCATGATTTTTCGGGGACTGAGGTGAGGCTGACTGGCCTGTAGTTCCCAGGATCCTCCTTCTTCCCTTTTTTAAAGATGGGCACTACATTAGCCTTTTTCCAGTCATCTGGGACTTCCTCCGTTCGCCACGAGTTTTCAAAGATAATGGCCAATGGCTCTGCAATCACATCCGCCAATTCCTTTAGCACTCTCGGATGCAACTCGTCCGGCCCCATGGACTTCTGCACGTCCAGCTTTTCTAAATAGTCCCTAACCACCTCTTTCTCCACTGAGGGCTGGCCATCTACTCCCCGTGCTGTGATGCCCAGCGCAGCAGTCTGGGAGCTGACCTTGTTCGTGAAGACAGAGGCAAAAAAAGCATTGAGTACATTAGCTTTTTCCACATCCTCTGTCACTAGGTTGCCTCCCTCATTCAGTAAGGGGCCCACACTTTCCTTGGCTTTCTTCTTGTTGCCAATATACCTGAAGAAACCCTTCTTGTTACTCTTGACATCTCTTGCTAGCTGCAGCTCCAGGTGCGATTTGGCCCTCCTGATTTCATTCCTACATGCCCGAGCAATATTTTTATACTCTTCCCTGGTCATATGTCCAACCTTCCACTTCTTGTAAGCTTCTTTTTTATGTTTAAGATCCGCTAGGATTTCACCCTTAAGCCAAGCTGGTCGCCTGCCATATTTACTATTCTTTTGACTCATCGGGATGGTTTGTCCCTGTAACCTCAACAGGGATTCCTTGAAATACAGCCAGCTCTCCTGGATTCCTTTCCCCTTCATGTTAGTCCCCCAGGGGATCCTACCCATCCGTTCCCTGAGGGAGTCGAAGTCTGCTTTCCTGAAGTCTAGGGTCCGTATCCTGCTGCTTACCTTTCTTCCCTGCGTCAGGATCCTGAACTCAACCAACTTATGGTCACTGCCCCCCAGATTCCCATCCACTTTTGCTTCTCCCACTAATTCTTCCCGGTTTGTGAACAGCAGGTCAAGAAAAGCTCCCCCCTAGTTGGCTCGTCTAGCACTTGCACCAGGAAATTGTCCCCTCCGCTTTCCAAAAACTTCCTGTATTGTCTATGCACCGCTGTATTGCTCTCCCAGCAGATATCAGGAAAATTAAAGTCACCCGTGAGAACCAGGGCGTGCGATCTAGTAGCTTCTTCGAGCTGCCGGAAGAAAGCCTCATCCACCTCATCCCCCTGGTCCGGTGGTCTATAGCAGACTCCCATCACTACATCACTCTTGTTGCTCACACTTCTAAACTTTGCAAGCCTCACCAATCTACTAAAATTTGTTGAGGGTGTCAGCAAGCATGTGGACTAGGGGTATCCAGTGGATATAGTGTACTTAGATTTTCAGAAAGCCTTTGACAAAGTCCCTCATCAAAGGCTCTTAAGCAAAGTAAGCTGTCATGGGATAAGAGGGACAGTCCTCTCTTGGATTGGTAACTGGTTAAAAGATAGGGAAAAAAGGAATACACGGTCAGTTTTCAGAATGAAGAGAGGTAAATAGTGGTGTCTCCCAGGGGTCTGTACTGGGCCCAGTCCTATTCAACTTATTCATAAATGATCTGGAAAAGGGGGTAAACAGTGAAGTGGCAAAATTTGCAGATGGTACAAAACTACTCAAGATAGTTAAATCTGAAGCAGACTACAAAGAGCTTCAAAAGGATCTCACAAAACTGGGTGATTGGGCAACAAAATGACAGATGAAATTCAGTGTTGATAAATGCAAAGTAATGCACATTGGAAAGCATAATCCCAACTATACATATCAAAAGATGGGGTCTAAATTGGCTGTTACCACTCAAGAAAGAGATCTTGGTGTCATTGTGGATAGTTCTCTGAAAACAACCACTGAATGTGCAGGAACAGTCAAAAAAGAGAACAGATTGTTGAGCATCATTAAGAAAAGGACAGAAAATAAAACAGAAAATATCATATTGCCTCTGTATAAATCCATGGTATGCCCACATCTTGAATAATGTGTGCAGATGTGGTCGCCTCACCTTGAAAAAGATATATTAGAATTGGAAAAGGTTCAGAAAAGGGCAACAAAAATGATTAGGGGTGTGGAACGGCTGCCATATGAGGAGAGATTAATAAGACTGGGACTTTTCAGCTTGGAAAAGAGACGACTAAGGGGGGATATGATAGAGGTCTATAACATCATGCCTGGTGTGGAGAAAGTAGATAAGGAAGTGTTGTTTACTAATACTCATAACACAAGTACTAGGGGTCACCAAATAAAATTAAGGTTTAAAACAAACAAAAGGAAGTACTTCTTCACACAACACACAGTCAACCTGTGGAACTCTTTGCCAGACGATGTTGTGAAGGCCAAGACTATAACAGGGTTCCAAAAAAAACCCCTAGATAAATTGATGGAGGATAGGTCCATCCATGGCTATTAGCCAAGATGGGCAGGAATGGTTTCCCTAGCCTCTGTTTGCCAGAAGCTGGGAATGGGTGACATGGGATGAGTCACTTGTTGATTACCTGTTCTGTTCATTCCCTCTGGAGCACCTGGCATAGGCCACTGTCGGAAGATAGGATACTGGGGCTAGATGGACCTTTGGTCTGATCCAGTATGGCCATTTTTATGTTCTTATGTTCTTTTAACACAGACCAAAGAGCCCCTTATGCTATGTCACTCTGCATAGAAAACATTATTTCACTGTATCAAGAGAATACATGTACTATATTCAAATGTATGTCATTGCTTTGCAGACCAATTGCAAAAGGAAAGGGGTAAGTTTGTATTGATCTCTATAGCTTTATTCTTAAGCAGCAGAGGGTTAGAGGATCTGATGGAATTGCATGTACTGTGTACTTGGCCACACTTCCTCTTCAAAGAGTATATTACACACCAGAGGCCAAATACCTCCTGTCTGTAACTCCAGTGAAATCAGTGGACTTGCACCCGGGAAAAACGTGGCTTTGATGAAAACTGATAATAAAACAATATTGAGGTTCTTATTTTCCAGGAAGTGGTTTACTGTGCAGGGCAGCTGTGTTCTAATCTTTATCTGGAACTTGATATTATTGAGATTAGATTTCAAATTCACCCTAACTCTGATGTGAGAACCTGTGACTTACATTGAAAAGAATGAGGATAATTTTGTTAGCTGAAAACAGAGAAGCCATGATGACGGGCTGAGAGCAGGGAAGAGAATGCAATGGTGGTTGAACATAGAGATAGCACAAGTTATGGATCATAATATTTATCTCATTTAATATGAGCCTGTCTGAATATGGCTGATTCATATTACTACTCATGAATCAAGTTCATATGTCAAATAGCCAATTAAAATGTGAAACAAATTTTCAAAAAACAGACATAAATGTTGATCAAATATAATTTTTTGCCAAACAATTTGAGAATGAAATTGGTAAATTTTAGGGCTGTCAGGCAATTAAAAAAATTAATCTCAATTAATCACGCGATTAATCGCTCTGTTAAACAACAATAGAATACCATTTATTTTAAATATTTTTGGATGTTTACTACATTTTCAAATATATTAATTTCAGTTACAATACAGAATACAAAGTCTACGGTGCTCACTTTATATTTATTTTTATTACAAATATTTGTACTGTAAAAAACAACAAAAAAATTTTTTTCAATTCACCTAAGACAAGTACTGTAGTGCAATCTCTTTATCATGAAAGTTGAACTTACAAAAGTAGAATTATGTTAAAAAACTGCATTCAAAAATAAAACAATGTAAAATTTTAGAGCCTACAAGTCCACTCAGTCCTACTTCTTGGTCAGCCAATCACTCAGACAACTGAGGTTGGCTACAATTTGCAGGAGATAATGCTGCCTGTTTCTTGTTTACAACGTCACCTGAAAGTGAGAATAGGTGTTCGCATGGCATTGTTGTAGCTGGTGTTGCAAGATATTTATGTGCCAGATGCGCTAAAGATTCATATGTCCCTTCATGCTTCAACAGCCATTCCAGAGGACATGCTTCCATGCTGATGATGGGTTCTGCTTGATAGCAATCCAAAGCAGTGTAGACTGACGCATGAGTCAGATGCCACCAGCAGAAGGTTGATTTTCTTTTTTGGTGGTTCAGGTTCTGTAGTTTCCACATCAAAGTGTTGCTCTTTTAAGACTTCTTAAAGCAGGGTCCACACCTAATCCCTCTCAGATTTTGGATGACACTTCAGATTCTTAACCTAAATTCTTAAACAAGTGCTATAGCTATTTTTAGAAATCTCACATCGATACCTTCTTTGCATTTAGTGAAACCTACAGTTAAAGTGTTCTTAAAATGAACATGTGCTGGCTCATCATCCGAGATTGCTATAACATGAAATATATGCAGAATGCTGGTAAAACAGAGCAGGAGACATACAGTTCTTCCCCTAGGGAGTACAGTCACAAGTTTAATTGACACATTATTTTTTTAACAAGCATCATCAGCATGGAAGCATGTGCTCTGGAATGATGGCCGAAGCATGAAGAGGCATACAAATGTTCAGCCTATCTGGCATGTAAATACCTTGCAACACCGGCTACAAAGTGCCATGCGAATGCCTGTTCTCACTTTCAGGTGACATTGTAAATAAGAAGCAGGCAGCAGTATCTCCTGTCAGTGTAAACAAACATGTTCATCTTAGCGACTGGCAGAATAAGAAGTAGGACTGAGTGGAGTTGTAGGCTCTAAAGTTTTACATTGTTTTGTTTTTGAGTGCAGTTATGTAACCAAAAAAAATCTGCATTTGTAAATTACAATTTCATGATAAAGAGATTGCTCTTCAGTACTTGTATGAGGTGAATTGAAAAATACTATTTCTTTTGTTTATCATTTTTACAGTGGATATATTTGTAATAAAAAAATAAAGTTCCAGGCTTTAAAAGATGTCTCATTTGTCGGGAGGCTATCCTGGTCAAGAGGGACATTCCTGTTGTATCCATTGCCTGGGGGACACTCACATTTCCCAGACATGTAATTTCTGTGCCTCCCCCAAGAGCAGAAGTAGAAAAAATTGAAAGATCACACTCAAACTTCACATGCCTCAAGGTGTGGGTCCTCAATGGTTCGCAGGAATAGAGTCTGCTTGCTCTGAAGAGGTATAGCAGGTGTTGTTGAACGGTAGGAAAGAATCCACCTTAAATATTTACCTTCAGAAGTGGAGAAGATTCACTCATTGATATGAACAGCAATCATAGAATCATAGAATATCAGGGTTGGAAGGGACCTCAGGAGGTCATCTAGTCCAACCCCCTGCTCAAAGCAGGACCGATCCCCGACTAAATCATCCCAGCCAGGGCTTTGTCAAGCCTGACCTTAAAAACTTCTAAGGAAGGAGATTCCACCACCTCCCTAGGTAACACATTTCAGTGTTTCACCACCCCCACAGTGAAAAAGTTTTTCCTAATATCCAACCTAAATCTCCCCCACTGCAACTTGAGACCATTACTCCTTGTTCTGTCATCTGCTACCACTGAGAACAGTCTAGAGCCATCCTCTTTGGAACCCCCTTTCAGGTAGTTGAAAGCAGCTATCAAATCACAAATCACATCCCTCGATCTGCTGGCAATGCCCCTACTTATACATCCCAAAATGCCATTGGCCTTCTTGGCAACAAGGGCACACTGTTCACTCATATCCAACTTCTCGTCCACTGTAACCCCTAGGTCCTTTTCTGCAGAACTGCTGCCGAGCCATTTGGTCCCTAGTTTGTAGCGGTGCATGGGATTCTTCCATCCTAAGCGCAGGACTCTGCACTTGTCCTTGTTGAACCTCATCAGATTTCTTTTGGCCCAATCCTCCAATGTGTCTAGGTCACTCTGTATCCTATCCCTACCCTCCAGCATATCTAGCTCTCCTCCCAGTTTAGTGTCATCTGCAAACTTGCTGAGGGTGCAATCCACGCCATCCTCCAGATCATTTATGAAGATATTGAACAAAACGGGCCCCAGGACCGACCCCTGGAGCACTCCACTTGACACCAGCTGCCAACTAGACATGGAGCCATTGATCACTACCCGTTGAGCCCGACAATCTAGCCAACTTTCTACCCACCTTATAGTGCATTCATCCAGCCCATACTTCTTTAACTTCCTGACAAGAATACTGTGGGAGACCGTGTCAAAAGCTTTGCTAAAGTCAAGAAACAATACATCCACTGCTTTCCCTTCATCCACAGAATCAGTAATCTCATCATAGAAGGCTATTAGATTAGTCAGGCATGACCTACCCTTGGTGAATCCATGCTGACTGTTCCTGATCACTTTCCTCTCGTGTAAGAGCTTCAGGATTGATTCCTTGAGGACCTGCTCCATGATTTTTCTGGGGACTGAGGTGAGGCTGACTGGCCTGTAGTTCCCAGGATCCTCCTTCTTCCCTTTTTTAAAGATTGGCACTACATTAGCCTTTTTCCAGTCATCTGGGACTTCCCCCGTTCGCCACGAGTTTTCAAAGATAATGGCCAATGGCTCTGCAATCACATCCGCCAATTCCTTTAGCACTCTCGGATGCAACTCGTACGGCCCCATGGACTTGTGCACGTCCAGCTTTTCTAAATAGTCCCTAACCACCTCTTTCTCCACAGAGGGCTGGCCATCTACTCCCCATGTTGCGATGCCCAGCGCAGCAGTCTGGGAGCTGTCCTTGTTAGTGAAGACAGAGGCAAAAAAAGCATTGAGTACATTAGCTTTTTCCACATCCTCTGTCACTAGGTTGCCTCCCTCATTCAGTAAGGGGCCCACACTTTCCTTGGCTTTCTTCTTGTTGCCAACATACCTGAAGAAACCCTTCTTGTTACTCTTGACATCTCTTGCTAGCTGCAGCTCCAGGTGCGATTTGGCCCTCCTGATTTCATTCCTACATGCCCGAGCAATATTTTTATACTCTTCCCTGGTCATATGTCCAACCTTCCACTTCTTGTAAGCTTCTTTTTTATGTTTAAGATCCGCTAGGATTTCACCGTTAAGCCAAGCTGGTCGCCTGCCATATTTACTATTCTTTTGACTCATCGGGATGGTTTGTCCCTGTAACCTCAACAGGGATTCCTTGAAATACAGCCAGCTCTCCTGGACTCCTTTCCCCTTCATGTTAGTCCCCCAGGGGATCCTACCCATCCGCTCCCTGAGGGAGTCGAAGTCTGCTTTCCTGAAGTCCAGGGTCCGTATCCTGCTGCTTACCTTTCTTCCCTGCGTCAGGATCCTGAACTCAACCAACTCATGGTCACTGCCTCCCAGATTCCCGTCCACTTTTGCTTCCCCCACTAATTCTTCCCTGTTTGTGAGCAGCAGGTCAAGAAAAGCTCCCTTGTTCTCCCTGCTTGTTTCCCAGGCTTCGTGCACTTGTGTATAGGCACTTGAGGTAACCTGCTGATCGCCCCTCTTTCTCAGTATGAGGCAGGAGCCCCCCCCTCTCATGCGCTCCTGCTCGTGCCTCCTCCCGGTATCCCACTTCCCCACTTACCTCAGGGCTTTGGTCTCCTTCCCCCCGGTGAACCTAGTTTAAAGCCCTCCTCACTAGGTTAGCCAGCCTGCTTGCGAAGATGCTCTTCCCTCTCTTCGTTAGGTGGAGCTCGTCTCTGCCTAGCACTCCTTCTTGGAACACCATCCCATGGTAAAAGAATCCAAAGCCTTCTCTCCGACACCACCTGCGTAGCCATTCATTGACTTCCACGATTCGACGGTCTCTACCCCGGCCTTTTCCTTCCACGGGGAGGATGGACGAGAATACCACTTGCGCCTCAAACTCCTTTATCCTTCTTCCCAGAGCCACGTAGTCTGCAGTGATCCGCTCAAGGTCATTCTTGGCGGTATCATTGGTGCCCACATGAAGAAGCAGGAAGGGGTAGCGATCCGAGGGCTTGATGAGTCTCGGCAGTCTCTCCGTCACATCGCGAATCTTAGCTCCTGGCAAGCAGCAGACTTCTTGGTTTTCCCGGTCGGGGCGGCAGATAGATGACTCAGTCCCCCTTAGGAGAGAGTCCCCAACCACCACCACCCGCCTCCTTCTCTTGGGAGCAGTGGTCGTGGAACCCCCAACCCTAGGACAGTGCATCTCATGCCTTCCAATTGGCAGAGTCTCTTTCTGCTCCCTTCTGCCTGCTCATTCTTCCCGCTCCGCTTTTATAAAATACCTCCTGAAATGAAAAAGACAGGATTGTCTGACTTCTGTTAGAATCCACTTGGTGGCCATAAGGCCTTTCACTCCCCTGTTGAAGGGTTCTCAGTGTTTTCTTACCTCACAACAGTGAGATTTATCAAAAGATTGGGGAACCTTTTCTCTTGGATGAAAGAACCCTCTCCTGTTTGGGATCTGAAGTTGGTACTCAAATGTCTCAAGAGACTTCCTTTAAACTGATAGCAACCTGTTCCTTCTTTAGCCTATCTATGAAGATGTCCTTTCTAGGGGCCATCACTTCTATTCAAAGAGTTGGGGAAATAGGTGCATTAATGGTGGATCCACCTTTTATGGTTTTCTTGAAGGACAAAGTTTCATTATTCCTTCACCTGAAATTCATACCTAAGGTGTCATAAGAGTTTCACATTAACCAACTCATCCATTTTTGTCCCCTAAACCACACTCCACCACCAAGTATGCTATAGTACACACACTGGATGCCAGGAGGGCATTAGTGTTTTACATGGACTGGACCAAGCCATTTAGGAAGTCTCCCATGCTGTTTGGGTCAATTTTGACTCATCTAAAAGATTCACAGTTTCTAGTAAGAGGCTCTCTGGATGGCTTTCTGGATGCATCATTTCCTGTTATGAATCTCTCAATATGCAAACTCCTTCTAGGGTACTGGCCCTTTCAATGAGAGCTCTTTCTAGTTTCATGGTGCTGCTTAAGAACATTTCCATTGCTGACATCTTCAAGGCTGCAACTTGGACTTCAGTGCATGCCTTTTCCAAACATTATGTTGTATGATCTTCCAGATCATAGGCTACCTTTGGGAATGCAGTCTTGTCCACAGTCCTGACTCAGAGCTGAAGCTCCCCACTCCAGTTGGGGTAATGCTCTGTAGTCACCTGAAGTGGAGCATCCACAGGTACGCTTCTTGAACAAAAAGAAGAAGAGATTACGCAACCTGTTGAGTCACTGGAGTACTTTGAGGTGTGTGTCCCTATAGGTGTTCCCCACCTGCCGTTCTTCTCTGCTTCTTCCTCTCTATGGGACTTTGAAGTGGGGGAAGAACTGAGAGTGGTTTGCCTGAGCAGCCCTATATAGCCTTGGTGCAGGGCATGATGTTGTGTAGAGCACATGCGCAGGCCTAGCAGGCACTGCTACTGAAAATCTCCAATTAAAGGCACATTGTCACGTGCACACTTGAAGTGGAGAACCCACAGGGGGACACATCTTGAAGAACTCCAGTTACTGCACAGGATGATAACCTCTCATTCTTGTGCCTATGCTATTTAACGTTTTTATCAATGACCTGAAAATTGTAAGATTATCCCCCTTCTGCTCCACAAAGAAACTTCACCTTAACTAATGGGGCATTTACACTGGAACTGGAGAAGTAATTTCCAGTTTGGATAGACATACCTGCACTGCCTTTGATTGAGCTAGAATGCCAAAAGTAGCAATGTAGTTTGACCTCATTTGTATGCAATGTCTTGGAACAAGTTTTGAAAGAAAGTAGTTAAGGACATAAAAGTTAAGGGTAATTGGGATAAAATACAAATACATGGTTTTACAAAAATGTAGATCATGACAGACCAACCTGATCTTCTTTGAGAAGATAACTGATACTTTAGACAAGGGAATTGCAGTATATATATTAGTTAAATTGGCTAAAATGGGGATTAATATGAGAATTGAAAGGTGGATAAGAAAGTGGTTAAAGGAGAGACTACAACAGGTCACACTGAAAGGTGAACTGAGGTTAGTAGTGGAGTTCCTCAGGGATCAGTCTTGGGACTAATCTTATTTAATATTCTTACTTTCTGACCTTGGCACAAAAAGTGGGAGTGTGCTAATAAAATCTGAGGATGGCACAAAATTGGGAGGTATTGCCAATATGGAGGAGGGCTGGAATATCATACAAGAAGATCTGGATGACCTTGTTAACTGGAGTAATAGAAATGGGATGAAATTTAAAAGTGCAAAGAGCAAGATCATTCATTTAGGGACTAACAACAAGAATATTTGATATAAATTGGGGACGTATCCGTTGGAAGTGACAGAGGAGAAAGATCTGGATGTTTGTGTTGATCACAGGATGACTGTGAGTTGCCAATATGATGTGACTGTGAAAAAGGCTAATGCAGTCCTAGAATGCTGCAGGTGAGGTATTTCCAGTAGAGCCAGGGACGTGGTCCAACCATTATTTATACAAGGCACTGGTGAGACATCATCTGGAAAGTTGTGTGCCATTCTGGTCTACCATGTTTCCCAGGTGTCTGTCTGGTGGGTCTTGCCCACATGCTCAGGGTCTAATTGATCGTCATATTTGGCAGAGACCCTGGGGGGATTTTGCCTTCCTCTGCATTATGGGGAACACTAGCATGTTTCATTTAATGTAAATGATGGATTCTTTGCAACTTGAACTCTTTAAGCCATGACTTGAGGACTTCAGTAACTCAGCCAGAGGTTAGGGGTATATTACAGTAGTGGATGGGTGAAGGTCTGTGGTCTGCAATGTGCAGGAGGTCAGACTAGATGATCACAATGGTCCCTTCTGACCTTAAAGTCTATGTGTCTGTGTAATCAGTGGTCATGAAAATCTAATTTTCAACCACAAGGAAATTACAAATCTTGATCAAGTTTATTCTTTTTCAGAACAACTCCAGATTGAAAATGGTAAGTTTGCTCAGATTTCTAAGCAGCATGATTGGGATTGACAAGTCCCAATTGACATACCTATAGTTTCAGATGGGATACTACTTTGGGAGGCTAGCCCCTCTCACTGCTCACACTGCTGCACTTACAGTTCTATTTCTAGTGCGCTAGCTCAATCAGAGCTAGTGTGAGCATGTCTACCCAAGCTTGGAATTACACCTCCTAGCTCTAGTATAAACATGCCCTAAGAGAATGACATCTGATATAAAGGATCTGGAACACTGTGTCACATGACTGGTTAGTTAAGTCCAGTGCAGGCTTTTAGTCCATCAGTCTAAATACATTCTGATTAATAACAAGGAAAAAACAATACACATAGAAACTTATGGAATGATAACCATGGTTGACTTGTGTGAATAGGTGTGGGGTAGGCCTAATTACTTACAGTAATGTCTTACACATATAAAACTTGCTGTAACACAGGCCAAAGAGCTCCTTACCCTAAGTTATCCTGAATAGAAAATGTTAGTTCACATTATCTAGAGGACACATGTACTTTATTCAAATGTATGTCATTCATTTGCAGACCATAGTCAAAAAGTAGCTATTAATGGTTTGCTGTCAAACTGGGATGATGTATCTAGTGGCATCCCAAAGAGGTCAGTCCTGGGTTCAGTACTATTCAATATTTCCATTAATGACTTGGATACTTGAGTGCAGAGTATGCTTATAAAATCTTCAGATGATACCAAATTGGGAGGGGTGGCAAGTATTTTGGAGGACAGAATTAGAATTCAATACAACCTTGACAAATTGGAGAATTGGTCTGAAATCAACAAGATGAAATTCAATAAAAACAAGTGCAAAGGTTTTCATTTAGGAGGGAAAAATCAAATACACAGCTACAAAATGGGGAAAGACTGGCTAGGTGGTAGTACTACTGAAAAGGATCTGAGGATTATAGTGGCTCACAAATTGAATATGAATCAACAATGTGATGCAGTTACAAAAAGGATTAATATAATTCTGGGGTTGATTAATAGAAGTATTGTATGAAAGACACAGGAGGTAATTGACCCACTGTACCTGGCAGTGGTGAGGCCCCGAATGGAATACTGTGTCCAATTCTGGGCCCCACACTTTAGGAAAGAGGTGGACAGGTTGGAGGGAGTTCAGAAGAGAGCAACAAAAATAATAAGAGGCTTAGAAAACCTGATCTGTGAGGAAGGGTTAAACAATTGGACGTGTTTAGACTTGAGAAAAGAAGGCCAAGAGGGAACCTGATAACTGTTTTCAAATATGTAAGGATTGTTATAAAGAAGACTATGATCAATTTTCTCCATGTCCACTGAAAATAGGACAAAAAATAATGGGCTTAATCTGCAGCAAGGGATATTTAAGTAATATGTTAGGAAAAACTTTCTAACCATGACAGTAGTTAAGCGCTGGAATAGACTTCTAAGAGTGACTGTGGAATCCCATCATTGGAGATTATTAAAAACAGGTTGGACAAACACAGCTCACAGATGGTCGACATTTACTTTGTCCTGACTCAGCATAAGGGGCTGGACTTGATGACTTCTTAAGACCCCTTCCAGGCATACATTTCTGTGATTCTATGAATCGGAGCTAGCATGGGTATGTCTACCTGAGCTGGAAATTACACCCACAGCTCAAGTATAGACATGGTCTGAATGATTCATTTGGGCAGGCATGTGGGGAGGGAGTCTTTCTGAAGTGGCTTCAGGGACAGGGAGCTTGTCAGCATGATTGGGATTGACAAATCCAGATGAGTAATTTATCAATGGTCAAAAGTGGGATTCTGAGTGTTTGAGTTGGTTTGAGAGCATTTCTCCCTTAGGAAATCTGGGTATTCTCTGATGGGAGTTGCAGGGATTGGGCGTTTATCAATGGAAGAGGGCTGAAGGGGTTTAGTAGCTGTGTTGGGGGCTGGAATGGTGTCAGGTTGGGCATATGGCAATATAAAATGTGACAATTGTTAACTTGGAGGCTGTTCCTGCTCTCAGTGAAATCAATGGCTGTAGTCCTACTGATGTCAATGGGGCAGGACTGAGTCCTCAGTATGAAAAGAAAATGCATTTATTGACAATATTGGCTTTTTTTTGCAGGCCAGTTCCAGGTGGAAAAGAGTAAGTTTGGTCTGATTTCTGAGGTTTGGAGGGGGAAGGTCAAATATTGGCCTCTTGGTAAGTACGGTCGGTAGGGCTTCTTTAAAAAGGTGATAACAAGAAATGTTTTCACTTGTTCATGAAGAAACAGTCAAGGAGAGTTCCTCATCTGGGACAGAACAGACTGAGCACTATTTACTAGGGAACAATTGAGATGACTGGTTTACACAACAGGGGAAAATATGTAGTTACACAATGGGTGTCCTTCCTTTGCAATCAATTTACTGAAGGCACTGAGAAAGTGTACATTGATTGATTGTAGTCTTCTTTTGAAGCAGAGGAGAGCTCAAGAAGAGACTGATCTGAACAGATATTAAGCAGGCCAAAATTCCATTTATCCCATTGTACAGAATCAAATATAATCTGGTTTTACCGTTAGTTCCTTTGTATGGCAGGAATCAAAGTAGAAAGTCTCTGTTGATGTGATATATGGGATAACGTAATAGATTCTTTAGTTAAAAAAAAAAACAAGTTACATTCTCTGACTCAGTTTGGAGAAAACCTCTGAATGTGTTATTTCAACATTTCTTTTTCAGACATATTCCATCAGAAAATCCGTAAGTCAAAGCTGACTTTTAAGCCCTTTCACTCAAATATGTAGCCTCTGAGGAAGTTTTTTCATCTGTTTTGTAAATATTGGCCTTCCTCCCACCGGTCATCAAAGTATCATTGGCTTGGCTGTACAACATCTTAATTCAGCATATGAATGGTTCTGAGTAAGGCTGCTTCTGTACTGTAACTTCTCAAAAAATTCTACTCATTTTTTCTTCCAATCTCAATAGCAAAAATGATCTTTCCACAATATGTAAATGTACATACATTTTATGAGGAAATTCAGGGTTGACTCAAAGCCCATCAAAGCCAATGAAAAGAATCACATTGATTTTACTTCGCGTTAGATCAAGCCCTGAACGTGGCTAACTCTTGCTATTCCAGAAGTTAACTATTTGTGTTAAGAAGAAAACAAAGAAAGAAGAAGAGGGACTGCTACATACTGAGTATGGGGTGGAGATTAAAGAAAATCTAGGCATGGCACAACACCTAAACAAATACTTTGCCTCAGCTTTTAATGAGGCTAATGAAGAGTTTAGGGGTCGTGGCAGCGTGGCTAATGGGAACAAAGATATGGAGGTAGAGATTACCACATCTGAAGTTGAAGTCAAACTCAAACAGTTTAATGGGACTAAATCAGGGAGCCCGGATAATCTCCACCCAAGAATATTAAAGGAACTGGCACATGAAATTGCAGGACCAGTAGCAAGGATATTTAATGAATCTGTAAACTTGGGGGTCAGAACCTATGACTGGAGAGCTGCTAATATAGTTTCTATTTTTAATAAAGGGGGGAAGTGCTGTGGGAAAATACAGGCCTTAGTTTGACCTCATTTGTAGGCAATGTCTTGGAACAAATTTTGAAAGAAAGTAGTTAAGGACATAAAAGTTAAGGGTAATTGGGATAAAATATAAATACATGGTTTTACAAAAATGTAGATCATGACAGACCAACCTGATCTTCTTTGAGAAGATAACTGATAATTTAGACAAGGGAATTGCAGTAGATATAATCTATTTGGATTTCAGTACGGCATTTGATACATTTCCACATGGGAAATTATTAGTTAAATTGGCTAAAATGGGGATTAATATGAGAATTGAAAGGTGGTAAGAAAGTGGTTAAAGGAGAGACTACAACAAGGTGAACTGAAGTTAGTAGTGGAGTTCCTCACGGATCAGTCTTGGGACCAATCTTATTTAATATTCTTACTTTCTGACCTTGGCACAAAAAGTGGGAGTGTGCTAATAAAATCTGAGGATGGCACAAAATTGGGAGGCATTGCCAATATGGAGGAGGGCTGGAATATCATACAAGAAGATCTGGATGACCTTGTTAACTGGAGTAATAGAAATGGGATGATATTTAAGAGTGCAAAGTGCAAGGTCATTCATTTAGGGACTAACAACAAGAATATTTGGTATAATTTGGGGACGTATCCGTTGGAAGTGACAGAGGAGAAAGATCTGGATGTTTGTGTTGATCACAGGATGACTGTGAGTTGCCAATATGATGTGACTGTGAAAAAGGCTAATGCAGTCCTAGAATGCTGCAGGTGAGGTATTTCCAGTAGAGCCAGGGACGTGGTCCAACCATTATTTATACAAGGCACTGGTGAGACATCATCTGGAAAGTTGTGTGCCATTCTGGTCTACCATGTTTCCCAGGTGTCTGTCTGATGGGTCTTGCCCACATGCTCAGGGTCTAATTGATCGTCATATTTGGCAGAGACCCTGGGGGGATTTTGCCTTCCTCTGCATTATGGGGAACACTAGCATGTTTCATTTAATGTAAATGATGGATTCTTTGCAACTTGAACTCTTTAAGCCATGACTTGAGGACTTCAGTAACTCAGCCAGAGGTTAGGGGTATATTACAGTAGTGGATGGGTGAAGGTCTGTGGTCTGCAATGTGCAGGAGGTCAGACTAGATGATCACAATGGTCCCTTCTGACCTTAAAGTCTATGTGTCTGTGTAATCAGTGGTCATGAAAATCTAATTTTCAACCACAAGGAAATTACAAATCTTGATCAAGTTTATTCTTTTTCAGAACAACTCCAGATTGAAAATGGTAAGTTTGCTCAGATTTCTAAGCAGCTTCACTGATTTTTTTTTAACTCAAATGTACATCCTGTATTTCCATGTCTAAATATAAGCTTGTGACAGGGACTCGTCCACTCACTCCTTGTGGCTTATCTGGGGAATTAGCTCTGCCACCTGGTCTGGCACTCCTTCCTGCAGTTACTCAGTCAGTTGTTCCCCTCAGTTACTCCATTGCCCCTCATGTTCCAGGAGTGGAAGCACTGTCCTCCCCATAGCTCACCCCTCATGCTAAATCACATTAAATATTTCCCCCCTTCTGGGGTATTGAAAGTCCTATGGGGCAAACTGTCCATGGCAGTCCACTCCCCACTGCCTGATCTGTGCCACTCCACCAGTGGCTGGTAGGGGAACCTGGGCCCACTCTCTACACCGGGTTCCAGTCCAGGAACCCTCAACCCAGCAGTTCTGGCTTTACTCTTCCAGTCCTCACTGCTCTTTCCCTGTATAGCTTCCTACTCTCCCCTTACAGCTTCCTGCTCTTCCCCTTTGTATCAGGGAGTGCAACTGCAGTTTTCCTCCCCTAGCATGCCAACTTACTCTCTTTATAGATCCTGCCTGGCTCCTCCCTCCCCTCCCCCCAACTGGACTTCATGTGCAATTTGGCCCTAGCACGCCCTAGGTTTCTTTCAGGTGCAGCCTAATGTTAATTGACCTAATTTATCCATTCGATCCTTGTGTAATGTGGACACCCCATCACAAAGCCCCTAAATAATCCATTATACAGCAGACTTTAAGAAAAGATGCTTCACTGTAGGTGTCCGATTCCACAATCTCTGAGTTGCATGAGAGATCCTTCCGCACATAAATAGTCCCATTGAGGAGAATTGTCAAAATGCAAAAATCTCTTGGTATTTATTCATGCAAAACATCCATTCACATCTCAACTTCTACCTGAGTCAGACCTGAAAAAGACTTAAAGGATGAAATACAAATCTGTGTCCTATTTAATCTACTTTTATTTATAGATTCATACATTTTAATCTTTACTTAATTTACAAATAATAAGTACCATACATGGAGAACAGGAATAACTGCCTCTTCAGTCTCGCAGAGAAAGGTATAACATGAGCCAATGGCTGGAAGTTGAAACAGTGAGGGTGATTAAATACTGGGAAAATTTACCAAGGTTTGTGGTGAAATTTAGCAAGGGCCATGGTGTATTCTCCGACAGTGGCAAGATTTAAATGAAGATTGGATGTTTTTCTGAAAGATCTGCTCTAGGAATTATTTTTGAGGGTGGCCTGTGTTACACAGGAGGTCAGACTAGATTATCAAATAGGTCCCTTCTGGCCTTGTAATCTATTATTCTCTCTTCATTCTCTGTGTTGGGGCTATGGCAAAACCAAGTTAAGCAAGTGGCTATCAGACTTGCTCTGGAAGTGGTGAGATTTGATGCTATTCTCACCTCCTTCAGAAAGCAGCTCTAAAGCCAGTTGCCAGTGGTTCTAGCTGATGCTTTCATAGTTCCCTTGGAAAGTGGTTCCTGAGGGAAATTGTACTGTCAGACATACAGAGCCATTAGATACCATAGCAAGCAAGGCCTTATATATGAGGGCCAAAATCTGACCTAGGATCCTGTGGAGAGTGAGCGTCATGAGTGAAACACCACATTCATGACCTTTGGGGGACTAGTGTTGCTGAGGAGACAGGCTGATGTGTTCTGGACCACATGATGTTTTTTTAAGGTTGATGTGGTCGTTGATCCTTGGATCAAAGTCATCTTCTGATAGAATATGGTTCAGCCTCCTAGACAGTCACAGAGGTTAGGAGGAGTTTTTAGCAGCTGTGCATACTGGAGTGTTCATTGAGAATGAGTTCAGAAAGAGCCAGAGGCTGCAAACTGAGTGCTGGGCTTTAGTCCATCCATCCTACTTCATTCTGAGTAATAAGAGGGCTAAGTAGCACACTTTGAAAACAGTGAAATGCTGATCAGAGCTGACTTGTGCGAATGGGGCATGTGGATGGAATTTGTCCTTACCTCCTCAGGAGTCTGCATCCATAATCAATTCACTGCATCATCCCTGTAGCTCATACCCTGCAGTCACCTACTCCATATTGTATGCCATAAACACATTTGTTTAGAGAAAAGGGCTAAAGCGATGTTGTTACTCAGTTGTGTGTTATTCCTTTGCAGAGCAAGTACGGTGGGACAGGAGTAAGTTTGCATTCAGTTACGTAGCCTTCTACTCAAGCAGGGGAGAGTCAGCAGGAAGGGATGGAATCGTCACCTAGTGAGCTGCCTGTAATGGAGTGCTCACAACAATGAGGAGTCCAGAAGGAATCGGAGGCTGTGAACTGACTTGATACTCAATCCATCGATCCTACTTCATTCTTAATAATAGGAGGGTAGAGTGCTGATCATGGTTGACTTGCATGGCTGTGAGATGGAGGAGGAACTAAAGCCCAGATCCACAAAGGGACTTGAGCATTGCAATGCTGGAGATTGCAGCACCTAACTTATAGGTTCCTGGCCACCAAATAGAATCCACAAAGCCTAGGCTGCCTATATAATGCATGGGGAGAGAAATGCTCTTCAGTATGGGATCCACACAGGACAGCATAATAGGCGGGGATGTGCCTAAGCTTGTTGATAGCAGAGGCCGAGGTGAGGGATGTATCCTAAGCCCCAGCCTTCTCCGGGAGGTAGGCACCAATCTCTGCTTGGGATCCACGGCCTGGATTCCTCTCCTGGAGTCAGGCACCTAATCCATTTCTTGTAAGAATGGCATGGGGCACATCTAACTCCATGTGAAATTGGCGGGGGGCGGGGGGAGAAGGAGGAGAAAACAGCAGTTTCCACCCTTGCCCCAATGGCTGTAGCACTCACCCAGAATGTGGGAGACTCCAGTTCAATCCCCCCACCCTTCATCTGGATGTGGAGAGGAGATTTGAACTTGGGTCTTCCACCTCTCAGGTGAATGCGCTAACAATAGGACTATGGGATATTATATGAGCCTCACAATCTCTCCTGTTGAAGCTGTTCCATTATATATACATTAAGCAGTGGGCAAAGAGAGTATAAGAAGTGCTGTATAGACTAGTGGTTAGGGCACTCACCTCAGGGGTAAGAAACTCAAGTTCAGATCCCATTTCTTCCTCAGGAAGATGGGAGACTTGAACCAGGGTCTCCCACATCCCAGATCATAGAATATAAGGGTTGGAAGGGACCTCAGGAGGTCATCTAGTCCAACCCCCTTCTCAAAGCAGGACCAATCACCAACTAAATCAAGATGAAGTCTCTATCCATTGAGCTCAGTCCTGCTTTCACTGGCATTGTGTGGAGTTAGTTGAGCTTTGAGGACATCTACCAGATCAGCCCCTCCAGACCAGGTGATTGGCACAATGTCTGGTTTCACCTGGTTTGAGGATCCCTCTGAGTCTTAGACATGGGAGCTGTGCCCAGATGCTCAGAATGAGGTGGCTGTGCAGAAGCTTAATGGCACTTTTACAGGGAAAATAGATGCAGTGGGGTTTTAGGCATCTCCAGAGTAAGTCAACTTAAATTTTGGACTTATCTGACTAGGTGGGAATTAAGGACCTACACTGTTTTGTGTATCTGGGCCACCAAACTGATTTAGGATTCTTGGGAGAGCCAATGTAATGTGTGAAGCACCCCACTGATGCATGAGTGTCACTGGGGAGACCGGCTGATCTGTTCTGGACCATATGATTTTTTTCTGAAGGTCAATGAAATTATTCCTACTTCCTATACTGAGTATTCCAGCCTAGAGTGCATGTGGGCTTGGCTCCTTGTAGCAAAGTCATCTTCTGAGAGAATGTAGTGCAGCCTCCCAGGCAGCCACAGACTTAAAGAGGAGTTTGTAGGAGCTGTGCATACTGTAGTGTTCATCCAGAATGAGTCCAAAAACAGTCAGAGGCTGCAAACTGACTTGATAATTGATTCCAATGCTGGGCTTCAATTCATCCATCTTACTTCATTTTGAATAATAAGAGGGCAATATTACAAACTTTGGAAACTGTGAAATGCTGATTAGGGTTGACTTATGTGAATGGGGCATGTGGGAGGAACTTGTTCCTTACCTCCTCATCAATCTGCATCCATAATCTTTTCCGTAATCCATAATCATCCCTATAGCTCACACCTTGCAGCGACATACCCCATTTCCTACCCCATAAAAACTGATTTAGAAAACAGGGCAAAAATGATGTTGTTTGTGAAATGTGTGTCATTCCTTTGCAGAACAATTACAGTTGGAAAGAGGTAAGTTTGCATTAATGTCTGTAGCCTTGCACTCAGTCAGAGGAGGGAGGGATAAGATAGGGTGGAGTTGCCACCTGGTGAGTTGCCTGTACTGGTGTGTTCAGCAACAGTGAGAAGTCCAGGAATCAGATAAGCAACTCTAATGGTGGATTTCAATCCTACTTCATTCTTAATAATAGGAGGGGGGAAATAATGGACTTTAAAAACTGAAATGCTGCTCATGTTTGACTTTCGTGGCTGTGAGGTGGACGAGGAGCTAATTCCTTAAACATCCACATCCTCCATGGCTCACACTTAACTGGCACTAATCCAAAATCAACGACCAAATGTTTACAGAAAAGGCAAAAATATGTAGTTACTCAAATGTATGTCATTCTGTTGCAGATGAACTACGGATGGGAAGGGGTAAGTTTTCATTTATGCAGCCTTCTCAAACTGAGGAGGGATGGAGCATGTGGTGGAATTGTGTGTACTTGTATATTTGCTGAAGAAACAAAGAGAAGCACTGATCAGCAAGAGGCAGAATTGGAAGTTTGCTGTAGCTTCTCCATCAATGATTGGTGATGAGGGCCATATAAAACCTAAAATAGCTAGACATAACTGGGGTTATTTTTCACTAGTGTATTGTTGGGAATATTCTTTATCTAGGCTTCGTTTGGAGCATCAGGCTTGAGGCTGTTCACAGGAAGCAAAAATTTGTTAACCCACCTTGCATATTGGCTGAGAATGCCATGATTGCAGCTGGTAAAAAAAATCCATTTTTTTCTATTACACAATAAAAAAAATAATTCATTTTTTAAAATTTTTCAGAGGAAAGTTTTGAAATAAAAAAAACAATTGTTTTGCTAAATTTTGGTTTTCCATTTTTTAAATGATTTTTCCCTCTCTTTCTCCCTTTATTTCCCTCTTTCCCCACTGAATGAAATAGAATGCAAACTGTTTAGGTTTTTTGTTTTGTCTTTTTTTATTTTTTTTCATTTTTCCAGTCTGCAAGTTTTCAAAATTCCTCCAACTTTGAAAAATGTATGGCCTGTCTAGGGATAAATGAAATTGCAACCCAGCCACTCTATAACCTTTCAAAGTGTCTTCAATTTTTGAGAAGGGAGAGAGTAAAATTTTCAAAAGTGATGTAGGCATTTACTTCCAGATCCACAAAGGCGGGGGCAAGGGAACGCCTAGTTGGCGGATACTGATAGGGCTCAGGTGTCTAATCCTCAGTCTTAGCGTCCGATGCTATTCAAAACATTCCCAATCAGTTGCCACCTAACTGTAGTCACCTAAACTCACTGAACACATAAGCTTTAACTGTAAAAGTTCCCTTGGTACTGATTTTTCTACTTGTGGGCACGTATATTGCTGCCTCACTCTAAGCCCCGTTGTGGTCCATGAACCAGAAGCAGATAGGCATTCCTCTTCCTATTTCATGGGAGGGGCTATTCCATTAGGTATAATCACAGACGGCCTACTGGATTGGGTCCCATTAAGAATCTGTGGGTGGTAATTGCCACCTCAGAACTATTAGCCCTGTGGTTACAGCATTCACCTGGGATGTAACAGACCATAGGTTCAATTCCCCCCACTCTCTGAGGAGAAGAAAGGATTTGAACATGGGTTTCCCACTCCTCCTAGTGTGCTAACCACTGGGCTATGGGATATTCCAGTATGGACACTCCGGCAATCTTGTCTGTTAATGCTGAAACCCAGTGTCCAGTCCTCCTGCTGTAATGACTCTTCAATAATTTATACTAAGTAGAAGAGGCTCAACAGGAGAGACTCAAAGTACCTCACATTGGGATGTCCCATAAGTGAACGGTGAGCACAGCCTCCTGAAAAGTGTGTGCTGTAGGTTCAAATCCCTACTCCCCCTCAGGAAGAGGTGGGCCGTGAACTTGGGTCTCCAACTTATAAGGTGATGCGCATATGCACACTTAATATGTATTTAATTAAAGAGGAACAGCTTCAGTGAGAGAGATTGAGAAAGACTCATAGTCCAGTAATTAGGCCAGTCAGTTGAAAGGTAGGAAATATGTCTCCAAATCCCTTCCCTTCAGCAGACAGAGAGGGGAATTTAAGGATATCCCATTTGAGTACCCTAACCACTGGGTGGATTTGGGTCTAAATATTCCTAGACCCTACCACCCATCCACCCTACAACTAGTCTGTAATTCTGCAGGATTTAAACAATGTTTCTATCCCTCTTCCCAAGTGGACCTTATGGGAACTAAGGGCCAGATCATCCTCTAGCGTAGTGGGGGTGTGGAACTACTGGGAACTCCAGGACCCTCTCACTGGAGTGTTTCCTCTTCAAAATAGGGAGGGGTTCCTAATCTTGAAGAGGAGATGCAGGGGTGGCGGAGCAGCTTGACATTAAAGAGAATCCTAGAGTGTGACAGGAATAAATGGAGACCATAGACTTATTCCTGCTCCCATTGCAGTCGACAGGAATTGCTCATGAATTTCAGTGGGAGTAGTGTGTGTGCATGGTAATGATAAAAAGGAAACATTTAGTCAAATGAAAATTGTCCTTTGTTTGCTTCTCCTCCTCTAGGAAAGAAACAAGAGCATTCTGAAGAAGGTAAGATTTCCTGTATACCTGATAATCCATCAGCAAGGGGCACATTTCACCCAGTCACAATGACAGTGCACACATGAAAATATGATTGGTTATTTCATGTGCCAAGATCCACTGTAGGGGAGTATGAAGTTTTAAATTTCTTTTGCTCTTCCAGGAGTAGTTAATTGGATAAAGGGTATGATTGCTTCCATTGACTTCAGTGTGAATTAGATTGGTCTGAATTAGACTATCTTGACCTTCTGCCTGCCTTTCTTTCAGTGCTACGAACACTGAGCGCTAGATTAGGTAAGAGGAGTGTATTTCCATATATTTCTAGTGAATACAGTCATTCACTCATCATAAACCTGTACATCACAGCTCATATGGCAGTCACCCTTCTAGAGAAAGAGGATATGGACTTTCCATTATAAAACTCTACTATTATCAGTTGCTCACAATTTAGTGAAATAACCACAGTTGGAGTTGCAAGTGCTCAGTCACTGCCTTTCCTCAAATGCAGTGATGTTGTTTTCTTTCTTCTGGAAAGTTTAAACAAAAATGTTTCATCCATTTTTGATAAAAGTATGAATAATGAGTGTTTCTTCATTGTGCTAGGACTTCCAGCTCCCTTAGAAAGGAAGGGTACCTCTGCCTGATTGAAGCCTGGGTTCAGAATCAAACTTGTCTTTCACTGGCTGCAAGGGAATTCCCCATCCCCTGCAGTCCCTGACTCCCTGATAGCTTTGTTCTGCCTCACAGGAGTCAGAGGCTCCTTCAGCCCTCCCTGCTGCAGAAACAGGTCTCTGAGGAAAATGTCAACACTGTATTTCATGTAGTCCCCCTTTCCCTTGTGTGACTTAAGCCTCTTCCCTGCTGCTTGATAATCAGAGTGGCTTATCTCTCCTCCTGGCGTGCATTGAGTCCTGGGTTCTCTATTTCAGCACCTGGTGCCTCCACCCAAGGTGACTCCTGTCTGTGCTTGGGACACAGGGGTGCTGTCCCTTGGGAAAATGACTAATGCTATTTATCTATTTACAATGAATATAACCTAGTACATGAACAACACAATACACTAATACAAGTCCCAGCAAACGAAAGGCCACACTCAAAAATAACGGTATGACACAGGGAACTTTACTGGGGACAGGAAACAAAGGCTCTAGGGAAGCAACATAAGAACAGCTATACTGTGTTAGACCAATAATCCATTCAGCCCAGTATCCCGTCTTCTGACAGTGACTGGTGCCTGACACACCAGAATGAATGAACAGAACAGGGCAATTTATCTAATGATTCATTCTCTCTCATCCAGTCCCAGCTTCTGATAGTCAGAGGTTTAGGGACACCCAGAGCACTGGCTTGTATCCCTGACCATCTTGGCTAATAGCCATTGAAGGAACTATCCTCCATGAACTTATCTCATTATTTTTTTGAACCCCATTATATTTTTGGCCTTCACAACATCCTTTGGCAATGAGTTCCACAGATTGACTGTGTGTTCTGGGAAGCAGTACTTCCTTTTGTTTGTTTTAAACCTACTGTCTATTAATTTCATTGGGTGACCCCTGTTTCTTGTGTTATGTGAAGGAGTTAATAATACTTATTTTCTCCAGACCAGTCATGATTTTATAGACATCTATGATATCCCACTTTAGCTGTATCTTTTCTAAGCCGAACAGTCCCAGTCTTTTTAATCGCTTCTCATACAGAAGCTGTTACGTACCCCAAATCATTTTTGTTGCCCTTCTCTGTGCTTTTTCCAAATCTAATATATCTTTTTGAGATGGGGTGACCAGAACTGCATTCAGTATTCAAGATGTGGTAGGACTATTGATTTATATAGTGGCATTATGATATTTTCTTATTATTATCTATCACTTATCTAATGATTCCTTACATTCTGTGAGCTGTTTTGACTGCACATTGAGTGGATGTTTTCAGAGAACTATCCACGATGACTCCAAAATCTTTCTTGAGTGGTAACTGCTAATTTAGACCCCATCATTTTGTATGTATATTTGGGATTATGTTTGCTAATGTTCATTACTTTGCATTGATCAACCTTGAATTTCATCTGCCATTTTGTTGCCTAATCACCCAGTTTTGTGAGATCTCTTTGTAACTCTTCACAGTCTGCTTTGGACTTAACTATTCTGACTAATTTAGTATCATATGCAAACTTTACCACCTCACTTTTTACCAAGTTTACACCTTTTCCCAGATAATTTATGAATGTGTTGAACAGCACTGGTCCCAGTACAGATCCTTAGGGGACTCCACTCTCAACTGGAAAGAGGTTAAAATCAACTAAGGAAAGGCTTAAGATTAACTAAAGTATTAAAACATCAACAATCTAACAAATGCCCCATCGCCCTATATTCACCACTGTACTAACCCCCCCAGCTCCCTCCCTAGCACCTTTCCAGGCAGATGGTGTGCTGGGGATAAGTCCTGAGACAAGTTCTGTGAATGTTGGATGGCTTAAACAAAAAGAAAGGGGTTCCCTTAAGGTGTCTTCACCCCCAGGTGAGATTAGGCCCTCTCCTGGCTCCCTGGTCTAGAGTCCTGGGAGGTTCCAGCTGGCTCTAGATAGCTGGCACTGGGTTCGTTCTCTTCCCCTCTGATCTCTGGTCTCTGCAGGGCTGGCATTCCTAAGTCACACACTAAATCCCCCAATAGTTCAAAGCCTCCCTTTGGTTGGAGAAAGGGAGTTGAGTACAGATTCTTCGGGCAGTGCTGCTCGTCTCCCAGCTCCAAACTCAAACAATCAAAAATGAAACCCAAACTGGTCCCTTTGTCCTTCAGTCAGCCTGTTCCCTCCCACTGAGGCACTGAGGAATTCTCGCTCCTCCCTGGCCCAGCAAAACTGCCTATATCAATCATTCCAGCCAAAGCTCCCCACTGGCTTTTTTAAAGCATTTCCAGGTTACCCTGCCCTAGGCTTGAAGCTGCCTGGGAAATGGCATCCAGCGGGTCTGCAGTCAGTGTTCTGTAGGCCAGAGAGTAGGACCCCTAGAGCCTCAGTTCAGTGTCCAGGAACTAGCAAAGTCCAAAGGGGTGGGGACTATCTTCAAATGTGTATCTCAGCTCAATAATTTGGTATCTAATTCCCAGCTGAGTCCCATGGCTATATTTGGGGACTGTTCTCTCTCAGCTCCACTTGCTCTTCTGGGGTGTTTGCTGTAGTAGGCTTCAGGCAGTGAGCGAGGCTGGGAAGAGCCAGAGGCAAACAGAAAGGTCTCTGTGTCCTGCTTCACTCTCTTGTCAAGTGTCTTGTTTGGGAGCTTGGCTGGTTCTATGGGCAGACTGAAGTTACTCCATCATACCCAGATCAGGTGGGACCTCCACATCCCTGTGATTGGTAGGAGCCAGGCAGGATTGGGAAGGCCGGCTTTAGCACCAAACTAGTGCATTTCCATTATAACAAATTCTCATGACTCTTCTTTGAACAGCCACAAGGCCAAAATAGCACAGGCTTGAAAATTGCAACAGGGTACAGAAATAGCCCTCCCAGGCTATGGGAGTGGGAGTACTCATGGAGTAAGTTGCTACCAGTGGAGATAAGGGTACCAGAACTGAGCCCATACTTGGCAATAGCAATAGATTATTCTTTTCCTCTTGCCAAAGGAACACTTAGTGAGTGGTGCACTGCACATGGGTGTGTAGCTGACTGAGTGAACTACCAGATCACCAGAATGACTTCCAGCCCTGGGAAACTCAGGATCTGGTGACAGGGGCTATCTTCCCTCCCCTGCTGCTTTTCCCACCAAAAGAATTCCTTAGCCCAATCTACCCAGGGGCAGGAGGCGGGAGGATTTTGTTGAATTCCTGCTGCAATAAGGAGGAAGGAATGATCAGGACCTGATCAGGTCACCAGTAAATTTCATTGCATACTGTACTTTTCTTCTGACAGCTGCCTCATTGTCATAAAAAACCTAAGTAAAAATAAAATAACAGTTCTCTTAGAAAACAGGGAAATAGCTAGGTGTCCTGCAGCCTCAGCTTACACTGGCAAAGGGTAAATATGTAAAAGACATAACAACCCTCCTGCTTGAGCCATCAATCAAATATGGCCTGAGCTTGTCAGAATAGTCCGTC
The DNA here is from genome assembly GCF_015237465.2 of Chelonia mydas. NCBI lineage: Eukaryota > Metazoa > Chordata > Testudines > Cheloniidae > Chelonia > Chelonia mydas. The sequence goes on along the minus strand of NC_051263.2, from coordinate 11,929,583 downwards.
ATGGACATGTTACTGTCATTTAGACTGTTAGTGCATTATGGGTTTCTTTCCTCTTCCTCTGAAGCAGCTGGGAATGGGCATTGTCAGAGCCCGGATGCTCCATTAGATGCATTATTATTGTTCAATACAGTCCAATAAATTAGTCCAATAAAGGATATTACCTCACCCACCTTGTCTCTCTATTATTCTATTCAGTCTTGCACTGCCAGGAATAGCATGCTCTTCCTTGCCCCCAACACTCTCTTTAAAGAAATATTATTTGTATGAAAGTCACAAGTAGAGAGTAAAATAAAAATCCCATGGGCACAGCAATTATCATGGAAAGCAGCCAAGTTAAGCACATATTTGTTGTTATTTGTTTTAGGTGGGTTCCATTGTTTGAATTTGCTATAGTTAGAGGTCAAGGTCAGAGGATTTACAACTTAATTTTACATTTTGATCTGAAGGTGGTATGATTTGTCATTACTCTTGGAAAAGAGTTTGTGGACTTCTTTCTGCTCCCATGGCACTCCTTTGGAGATTTCAGTGAACTTCAGCAGGAATAGGTTTGGACTGTGTGTGTACATGTAGAGGTGTGTGTGTATTTCAAAGTAAGAGGTATAAATAAGAAACATCATCTGTTTTCTTCCCTTCATTCAGAAAATAAAGAAAAATTGTTTGAAGCAGGTAAGATTTCCAATGTCCTTACTTTACTCTTCATTCAGGGTCAAGTCTCACTTGGTTGCACTGACACCAAACACATGAAATTGTTTGTCTATTTCATGAACCAGTTGCATAGAGCTGCTACTGCAAGAGAATAGGAAGTTCTAAATGTGTGTTGCACTTCTCACAAAGTTAATGCTAATGGCATCAGGAATGCTGCCTGTGTTGTCAGTTTTCAAATGATTTTGCAGTTTTATGTTGGTAATTGCACACAGAAGGGTTAGATGTCTTTGTTAGCATAACCAAAACATTGCAGGGCATTAACATGGTCTCCTGTGGAACAGAGTATTCTGATGGCCATGGGGAAATTCCAGTCTGTGTTGAGAGTTGGCGGGATTGGGCAGGTTTTGTATAACATTCTGTTCACCCTTCTTTCCTGCGGTTTCTTCATCCATAGATCATCATGGCTAAAGCCCCAATTTTGGCAAAGCACCCTTAAGCACATGCATAAGTGCCATTACCTTTAATGCGACCCAAGCACACGATAAAGTTAAGCATGTGCTTAAATGCCTTGCTGGATTGGGACATAAAACTTCACACTAATGCAGGCCCCTCTCCTATGAGAGGAGTCCTACAGAAGTTAGTGTCACTACTCAAAGTGCATAGAATTAGGCACATATGAAAATCTGTGCAGAATTGGGGCCATAGAGTTAAATTCTGCTCTCACATACATCCCTGTAATCTTGTTTATTCCAGTGAGGGTCTAAATGGAGTAATCAGACAAAATTTGACCTGTTGCGGGCTATATAACACAGCCTAAGTTTGTCATTGGTAACCCTTCTATGGCCCAGGTGAGAATCTCCAGTGTGGCTCTGTTTTATCCCCTATAAAATGGTTCCCTTTCTGTTTTAAGATCCAGCAATATTTCAGGCTCAATGTGCTGTGAAGAAAAGATTGAGGTTATTAGATTGTGATTGAGAGAGGCCCAAGGTGAGTGATGCATTAGGAAACCAGAGAGTTCACATATATTATTCTTTACTCATTCTTTCACTGCCTTTCTTTCAGAAATGAAAAAGTACAGCTCTCAATTAGGTATGAATATCATTTTTCATATATTTAATAAATACAATAATTCAAGTAGTATAATCCATAATTATTGTTAAGCATTTTGTACATCAAAGTCAAGTATCAGCTGCTAGCAAAGACCCATTCTAAGCAGAAGTGGGCCCAGAGATTAACAGAGACACAGACAGAAACTAAGTCAGATGTGTCTTCGCATTCCATATGACATTTCCTGTAATTCTCTCCAGTGAAACACAGCTGATGAAGTCTCGACATGTGTCAGACATGCTCTAGGACTTTGTCTCACGGTGCCTGACCCCGTACAGCTAGAACCAATGTGAGTTTTGAGAGTGACCTCAGTGGGAGCAAGAGAAAAGTCTTGGGGCCAAATTTTTAAAGGGATTTAGGTACCTAGGGATACAGATAGGGCCAGATCAGGAGTCTGATTGATGAGCATGGCAACCAGTTACAGGGAATCCAGCATCCACAGATAATAAAGACAACATTTTATTGCAGGCAGAGATAGATGTAAAATCAAAGATGGGGAAAGGACAGGAATCAGGAACAAAAGGGAAAGGCAGTGGAATCAGGGATAACAATAAATGACTGCCCAACCAATCATACAGCAAAAGCTGAACACTCCTTCCCTTAAGTACAAACAAAGCAACAATAACAGGAATGCCCCCTCCCATCTCTCCCCACAGTCTGGCTGGTGGTGTGGCAGAGTGATAGGAAGGGCTGGGGTCCTTTATGGGAAACTCATAGTTCTCCCTTCTGGGCGGAGTGGGCTGCTGGCCATGGCGTGAGGCTGCTGTCTCCTACTGGGCTTGGCTGGCACTGTCCTCAGAGATACAGCGGAGTCTTGGCGCTCAGTGTCTCCTTGTAGATCTGGGTGCTCCAGGTGGGACTCAAGGACTTGGCTGAGAGAAGCACAATATTCTTTTCCCTTCTGTGCTGGGATCAACTCCAAGACTGCTTCCTCTCTGGCCTGTGTAACGCAACTCCCTGCAGCCAGCTCTCCCACAAACATATCTCTGTCCCGGTTCATGCCATGTCCAGTGCACATGTCCTGGTGGTCGCAGCCAGTGCAGGCTATCTGGGACCTGCAGCTGGTTGTCATGTTTATAAGTCATGTTCCTGCTCCTGTCCAGTCCCCACAGGTTGATTGTGTCTCTCAAGCACAGAGTAGGCAGACAGTCTCAGCTCCCGCAACATCTGTTCTGCTGCCCAGGGAACTGCTGGAAGCTGATTTTCTCAAGCCCCCAAACTGTCAAGGAAGCTGCAGAGGGCTTGTGAGAAAGAGTGATGAAAGTCTGAGAGAAGCAGAGAGAGCTGGGTATGGCCAAACACATAGCGAGCATCAGCACTGAATGAAAATATTAGGCTCACTCACTTAATATGGCTGAGCCAGGCTGTGACAATCAGCAACCAGAGACCCCGGGGAGAAAACAGGGGGTCTGAATCCTTAACGAATAAGCAATTGAATTAACTGATTGTATACAATATTACTGTACTCTAAAAGTGTGTTGAGCGAGCTCTTTTAGGAATATAGGTGACACACTGATGATTACTATCATAGTGAAATGTTTGTATTAACACTAGGTGAAGAATTATGGATACTCACTGATATTTTACTCTGAAATCTATGAGCAAACAAAGGGAGAAATAGGTTTTCTCCCAGACAGGAGAGAAGGCAGCTCTCTACCAGTCTCCAGTGAAATTAAGAAGTATGGAATCAAAACAATGGAAGCCCTGATTTATGTACGAATCAGCAGGAGGCTGCAAAGTCCACAGGAAGGGAAGACCAGCAGGAAGCCTTCCTGACTCTTGAAACCGAGAAAATTAAATTTAGGGTAATATCAGAAACTGAAAAAAGACATTAGGGTTATCCATTATTTGGGGGACTAAGGGAGCCAGCACTTTTGAAATCACAGAATGATGGGTCCTTCAGCCATGGGGGTTGAAGTATCTGGGAGCTGTCAATGAGAAACCTGCCTAGGCAAACATTGTAACTGGCTAAAATTAAGTTTCAGTCGTAGAAGCCTATTTTTACTTTTGTTTGTAACCATTTCTATCCCCATTCCTTCAACTTGGTATCACTTATGTCTAGGTTCTATTGGTAATAAACTTGTTTTACTTTTAGAAAACCAGCTCAGTGCTGTACATTAAACCAAAGGGTAAAATCCTTAGCTAATCTATCAGGCTGGTGTGTGTTCTGTTGCTACAGAGGCAGTGAACTAGAGAACTTGTATGAGGGGCCAGTGAGAAGGACTGGACACTGCAAGGGAGATGGGTCTGGGGAGACTCGGAACTGGAAGGGCTGTTGGGGGTCACTCGGCCAGGAATAACCAGGCTGGTGGAAGCCAGGGTGACATCATTATGCTGTGATCAGCCTGTCAGGACTCAGAGCCAAAGCTTCACAGAACAGAAGCACCCAGGGTTGCAGGGCAGGCAGAGGCACAACCTGGTTTTGGTCTGGGTGAACCCCCTAAGTGTCGTATGTGCTATTTATGAAGTTAATACATTGATTAGTCATATTGAAATACTTTTCACATTCTACAGGGCAAAAATACAGGTGTTGATTGATAATGTTTGATTTTCACAGATGAGCTGCAGAGACAAAATGGTGAGTTTACACTGACTTCTAAGCAGTAGCACTCAACAGTAGTGTATGTCCTGTGTTTGTAAGACCCAACACCAGTCCTTCAATAATACATTATACAGCAGCAGGCTGCAAACTGTCAGTTCTGAGCAGTGTCTTTATTCCCTTCTGTAGTCCAAATATAGAATTATTCAGTCTAGTAAGGTAAAATTCCTTGGAATCTGAGAAATATACCTGTGTAAAAGCTAAGCAGGAACAGAGTAAGGACCAGTTTTACACTGAAAGTGAAGTCCAGTTCAAGGTCTCTGCTTTAAGTCAAAGCTTTTGATGGTATCTGACTTGCTTATATGAGAAATGCTTCTCCCTCTGTACTGTAACCTCAACCAACAGCTCTACTCCACTGTAACAAAGAAAATGTTACAGAATACAGTGAGGCATATGAGAGCAGGAGAAGAACATGAACCTTCACAGGAGCTGGACTTAGGCCATTACACTGGTCCACAGCTTGAGTGTCACCTTCAGTGGAATGTGCATATGGACAGTCACTGAAAGGAGAAAGGGAAGTTACTTACCCATACAGCACCTGGAGTTTGTTGAGATGTGCTGTCCTTGTGCACATTCCACAACTCACCTTCCATCTCCTCTACCCTGGAGGCCTTTTACCTGCCAGGATTCCACAGTAGAGAGGAAACTGAATGGGAATTAGCAAACTCCAGCTTTTTTATGCACTTGACATGGGGCATGAAGAGGCTCAAGCCACATGCTCAGCCATACAGGAACTGCCAGCCAAATGATTCCAACGTGGAGTGTATGGGGTGGAATAGCACCATCCGTGGAATGTGCATATGGACAGAACATCTCTGTCCAGGTAAGTAACTTCCCTTTTTCTGTTATCTATCTGATAATGTAGTGAAAGCTCTGCTACAGAAAAGAAGTGACGTATTTTGCATGGTTGAAGAAAAAAACATTTTTGTGCTTTTTCCATTGCACTTCAGAATGAAATAATGAGGATTAGAGTCACAAATGTACTTAGGCACTGCAATCCTGAGAGAGAAACCCCTGCATGCCTTATGATACCAACAGCCCAGTGTTTAGGGGTGTGGGGCAATCAGGTTTCAATCCCCAGCTCTATGTGATTTGGAGCAGGGACTTGACTCCAGGTGTTTTGCTTCCCAGCTGAATGCCCTAACCACTGGGTATATTGGGTATTCTGGGACAAGCACACCCCATCTCTTTACGCAGACCTGAGCCTGTTGGACAGCTCTAACCAAGACTATGAGATCAGGCTTTCTGGCAAGACAGGCAGGGAGATGCCTAACTTGTGAATACCACTTTGCAGCCACTGGGACTTACACATCAGTGAGGGCTCCAACCTGCTCATTAGCTGTGGAGCACAACAGGATTTAGTTGGCTTTGTGCCTGCTTACCGGAGAAACTTAGACACCATGGGAACTTTAGTCGCTTAAAGGGTTAGGTGGCAGTTAAGGTTTGGGTTTGAGAATATCAGTGATGCCTCAGAGCTGGACTTAGTCACCTGAATAGGCACTGAGATTCCTAAGTACTTCTGTGAATCTGGTGCCAAGTACTTGATTCAGAATCCACTGAAGTGCAAGGAAAGTCTCCCATTGACTTCAGTGGGTTTGGATCTGGCCCTAGGCCTGCATTGACTTTGTATCACTGTCACATGTATGAGGGGGAGGTTTCCTTTGTTCCTTGAGGCCTCTTTCTTCTGGGACAGAGTCACATGTGCAAATGCTTGTACCTTTTTCACAGGACAGAGCCAAGGGGAAAACATTATGAGACACTACTAGAAGGAGAAGAAGAAGAAGAAGAAGAGAAGGTTACTCACCCTGTGCATTAACTGAGGTTCCTCGAGATGTGTGTACCTATGGGTGCTCCACTTCCTACCCTCCTCCCTTCTGTTTAGGAGTTCAGACATGGACTCTGCTGTAGAGAAGGAACTGAAGGCAGTTGGACCACATAGCACTATATAGCTGCCACTTATGGTGCAAGACACAGGGAGTGTATGTGCACTCCAATGGTCATGGCTACCAAAAATCTCTGATCCTAGACACGATACTCAAGCACACCAAAAGTGGAGCGCCCATAGGGACACACATTTCGAAGAACATCAGTTACTGCACAAGGGGAGTAACCTCCTCTTTGGAGGATGCTCTATGGCCTGTGTTATACAGGAGATCAGTCTAGATTATCACAGTGATCCCTTCTGGACTTAGAATCTATGAATCTATCATGCACATTGTCTCCCCTTCACAGCCAGAGATATCCCCCACCAAAGACAATATAGTCTTCAGTATTTTAGCTATTAACTCACTTCCTTCTTGGACCTATCATGACTAAAGTTTATGTCATTTTCATTAAACACTTGTTTTTCAGAACACTTGGAGCAGAGAATAAGTAAGTTGATATCATTTTCTTCCCATGTGTTTTACCAATATTCAGGAATGGGGACAAGAATGATTTATTATTAGACCTCATCCCTCTCTCCTGCCATTGATGGAGCTCTTTATTTGGGTTGTTTTGTTGAATTTATAAATAGACTCCCCCAGTGGTGTTTTGTATTCTCCAAGAACCATAACCCTACCGCAGAGACACAGAATATCAAAGGAGACGTACACACTGAAAGGACTTTTAAACTGAAACTGAATTGCAGGCCACGATGTAAATGGTGTCACTGCCTCTTTTGGTAGCAGATGCCATGTTAGTGGAGCAGCATCTTGTGTCATATTCCCCTCTTTTGCTAATTAGTTGTGGCATGAAGGCTCTGTGCCCCTCACTAGCTGTGGCCAGTATTTATGCTACTCAGGAAAGAAAGGATCTTATTCCCCCTCTTCTATTAGTAGCTAAATGGACATGGACTAAACTCTTTTCTTTTTCTCACAATTTTTCCTTTGCAGAGCAACACCAAGAGGAAACAGGTTAGTTTGCCTAGTTAACTGAATTGTTACAGTCCAAAGACCAAAACCAGTGGCCTCTGCATGAGTTCCAATGGCTCCAACAGCAGCAGGAATCTTATTACATGCATGGTCATGGGTGGGGGAAGACAAGGGGCCATATATGGGTCTCCAGAGGCCTGGACCTTCCCAGAGCTGACAACTTATGAACTCTTTGCACAGAAGAGGGAGAGAAGCTCAAGGGCAGTCAGGGATGAGAGTGAACACTTCCATGAGCTCCAGGAACTGAACCTGTAGAACAAAGCTCTGGATGGAAATGCAGCAGGACAGAGTTGCTAAATCTGTAGTAACTGAGACCATGCAGACACTCCACTTCCTGCCTCAGGGATGGGGCTGGAATAGACTTCCCAAAACAGTTTTGCTCAAACTGGGAAATCACATCAAAGCGCCCAGAGGAGGATCTTTGACAATCTCCCTGGAAGGCAAGTGGTGATAATCACACAGGAATGTTGCTAGAGCACAAAATAGAACCGAGATATGCCAGCTTCCGGTCCGGTATATTCAGTAGTAGGCCAAGGGATTCTCAGAAACTTTCCATGGGAATATGTCTATGTAAAAATATTGGGGGTGGGGGGAAAAAAGAAAACATTTCAGTAAAGTCAAAACATATTATTTCAACTGTATTAAAATGGAACATTCTGATTTTTTTTTTCAAAATGACTTTTTCTTTATTTTTTGTGACCATGACCCCCACTGATGCCTATGCCCCACCAGAGTCCAGACAAAGTCAGTTAAAAGGGGAAGATTTGTGAGAGAGAACATGAATCTGCATGGGAGCTGGACTCGGATTACAGAACACAACACTGCACAAAATCAGAATGACCTCAACCTCTCAGGATTCCCAGTTCCATGCAAAACCCTCCTCTTTGATTCTGCTTTTCCCAGTCACTCCCAAGACCTGCATATTTAGGGTGATTTATCTGATAATGTCATAGAGGCTTTTGCAGAGAAAATATAGTATATTTTTTAGCTGGCTTGAAAAATAACCATATTTATGTCTTAGAATATCAGGGTTGGAAGGGACCTCAGGAGGTCATCTAGTCCAACCCCTGCTCAAAGCAGGACCAATCCCCAATTTTTGCCCCATATCCCTAAATGGCCCCCTTAAGGATTGAACTCACAATCCTGGGTTTAGCAGGCCAAAGCTCAAACCACTGAGCTATCCGTCCCCCTAAATGGCATTGCAACATTTCTTGTTCAGAAGCCCAGCCAAAAGACATCAGTAATTCTGCACTGACTTTGTGTTAGTTACACCCAGATACATGAGGGAAATGTTCCTTATTCATGTAACATGTGCAGTCTTTGTGCCTCTTTCACAGAACAAATCCAAGGAGACATTGTTAAGGTTCCATTCAATCCCAATATCATGTGGGAGCAATGTAGGGGGGTCAGAAAAACACTAGCATCACTTAGTCCAAGTCTTAACCTTTCCTTCAATGGATTCAGTGGAAACACTTCCATTGATTACACTGGGAGTAGGACTGGGCCCCCAATTTGACAGCAATAGAGTACAAAAAGTGTCCTTTTTGTTTTTCTTGGCAGAGAAACTCAAGGAGGAAAATGGTAAATAGACTTTGAGTTCTGCAGTTTAGAGGGTGAAGGGTCAGTCATTTCCCCATTGAGGGAAGTGGAGGAGGCAGTTTATTAACTACTGATGGGTGAGGACCTTTCTACTTTTGCATGTGCAGGTATGCTTTGGGAATTCAGACTGGGGAGAATGTGGATATTTTTCACTGGCGAGTTGTCTCTCTGCTTGGTCAGGGTTGAAATGTCAGTTTGGGGCTGTTGAGAGGAAAGAAATGTTCATCATCTAATTTTCAACAAAAACAAAAGCAAAACAGGTGACACATGGAGATGTGTCTCCTTTTGCAAACAATGGCTGGACGACGAAGGCAAGTTTGCTTTGATTTCTGAGATGATCACACAGAGTGGGGTTTTATCAGGGAAATATTTAGCAGCTAGTTCTAGATTGCACCAAGCAAACCTCTGTAAGTCTTATACAACTCTGTGGGGTTTAATACCCTGTCCTAAGGGTGAACTCTTGATAGTGAAAGTCCTGAGCATCCCCTTGTATGGGAAACTTCTGCTGGGAACTTCAGGGACCTTTCATTGGAACTTCCACTGACAAGGGGGGGTTCTCCCCTCCTACAACAGAGTGCAGAGTGTCCCCACATGGTTGTGTGGTTGTGTGGAACCTTAACAATGTCTCATTGGATGTGTTCAGTGAAAGAGGCACCTGTCTTTTTCACTGAGCACATCCAACGAGACATTGTTAAGGTTCCACACAACCACACAACCATTTTGGGGACAGCTTAGAAGTGTCAGAAAAAATCTAGCAGTCCTTAATCCAACATCTGATGCTTCAAATTCAGTGGCAAGACATTTATTGACTACCCTACAAGCAGGACTGGACATATATTGAAAAAATGTCCTGTTTGTTTTTCTTTGCAGACAAACTCAAGGAGGAAAAGGGTAAGTTTGCTCTGACTTGTGCAGTTTGGAGGGGGCGGGTCAGTCATTTCCCCATTGAGGGACGTGGAAGAGATCATTTTTTTTAACCTTTGAGGAGTCAGGATCTTTCTGTTTTTATGGTGAGTTGGAGGTGGATGAATATTGCAGTTGGGGCTCAGGGGAATTTGGGCATTTTTCCCTTGCGGATTGTTTCTCTGTTTTACAGGGTTGTGGTGGGGGTGTCAGATTGGGGCTGTTCAGAGGAAAGAAATGTTTGTTGACTCCGTATGGAGCAAAAACAAAGATAGAAGAGGGGGTGCATTGTGATGGGTCTGCTTATGCAAAACAATGGCAGGAAAGCAAAGGTGAGTGATTTCTGAGACAATAGCACAGAGAGGGACATGTTCAGTAGCTAGTTCTAGATTGCACCAAGCAACCCTCTGTGAATCTTAAAAAACTCTGTGAGGTTTAATACCTCCTCCCAAGGAGAACTCCCTCTGCTGGGAGTTCCAGGATGCTCTGTCTTGGATGTTTTCTCAGAAACCTCCCCTCCTCTGTGGAGTTTATTGCTTCACAGAGTGTGAAACACCCTGAAAGTTCTGCAGAGTCAAAGACTCTGCTGCATAATGAATGCTTATAGTCAATTTTCACAATGGAGAGAGGTAAATAATGGGGTTTACCAAGGGACCTGCTAATGGTCTGGAAATGAGAATGAACACTTAAGTGGCAAAATTTGGAGATACAAAATTATTCAAAATTATTAAGAGTTACAAAGAAATCTCACAGAATGGGGGACTAGGCAACAAAATGGCAGATGAAATTCATGGTTGGTAAATGGAAACTAATGCACATTGGAAAAATAATCCCAGCTGTACATATATAATGATGGGTTCTAAATTAGCTATTACAACTCAAGAGAGAGATTTTGCAGTCACTGTGGATGGTTATCTGAAAACTTCAGCAAATGTGCAGCAGTGGTCAAAAAGGCTAACAATAGGTTAGTACCGATTGGGAAAGGTATAGAAAATAAGACAAAAAGTGTCATAAAGCCACTATCTGAATCCATGGAACACCCATACCTTGAATACCATTTCCAGTTATGCTAGCCTCATCTCAACAAAGATATATTAGAGGTGGAATAAATACACAAAAGTGCAGCAGATATGGTCAAGAATTTGGAACAGCTTCCATATGTGGAGAGACTGAAAAAAGTAGTGGTGTTCACCTTAGAAAATAGGTGGTTATGGGGGAATACCAAATAGGTCTATAAAATCATGAATGGTATGGAAAAATTCAATAGAGATGTAATATTTACCTTTTCACATAACTGAAATCCCTGTGATTACCTAATGAAATTAAAGGCAGCAGGTTTAGTATAAATAATAGGAAGTACTATTTTCACAAAACACACAATTAACCTCTGGGACTCATTGCCAGGGGATGTTGTGAAGGACAAAAGTCTAACTGGGTTAAAAAAAGAACTTGATAAATTCATGGAGGATAGGTCCATCAATGGCTATTATCCAAGATTGCCAGAGACACAGCCCCATGCTTGGGTGATCCTAAACCTCTGGCTGCCAGAAGCCAGAAGGGGAGGATACGGGTGGATCTGTCCAAAATTGCCCTGTTCTGTACATTCCCCCAGAGGCTCTGGTACTGCCTATTGTCAATGACAGGATACTGGGCTAGAAGGACCATTGGTCAGACCCACTGTAGCAGTTTATGTGTATTCAGGAGTCTTGGGATTTCTGTAGAAGGATGCTGTTCTTCAGAGATCTTTCCTGGCCTCCCCTGTCCACTGACAGCTGGCTGCTGAGCCTACTTGGTCCTTCTCCATGCTTGGGATCTCAAGGAGGAAGCGTTCACCACTAAAGTCACAATCCCAGCTGAGCACACTCCCTCCTCCCCCATCCCACCCCGGGCAGTGTGGTTCTGCAACTCACTCCCCTTCCACAGTACAGGTCTGGGCCAATCATGTCTTTTACGTGATCCAGTGAGCCTCAGCCAAATTAACCCCTCCACACTAGGTTTTTCTCCCCCATAAAAGATGGGGGTTCAGCTGACTACCATGCTGTGGCCTTTTACCAGGATGTCTCAAAGCCCTTTAGCTGGTCCTGGGATCAATACAGCTGGAAATACTGGAGGGACTCGTGTGCGGGAAGTGGGGATAATTCACATTGCTCCCCTTCCAATCCCCACTGATTGCACACACAGGACATTACAGCTCAATGGAATCTTAAACCTTTAACTATTATTTACATTCTTGCCCTGCCCTTTAATGATGAAAGTCTCCATCTCAATCACTGAATATTTGTTTCTTTTTCAGAAAACCTAGAGAAGACAATAGGTAAGTCTGTGTCTTATTTCTTTTATGTATAGTGTGGTCAATACACATAAATCTTGTTTAGTGGAAAGTGAAAGAATTTATTGTTGAACTTTTCTGCTCTCTCCTGCCTTTCATCATCCCCCTTTCCTAGCTTGAGAAGAGCATCTCTGAATATTTGCTAGATCTGAGGACAGTTGCTTTAATGTTCTGGCATTTTTTAAATGAACTCCCCCAGTGCTATACGGTATCCTCCAGGAAATGTTACTCTCCAGAAAACAGATATTGTATGAAAGAAAATGTGTGTATGAAAAGGATTGTGCATTGAAATTGAAAATGGAATGTGATTCATTAAAAAAATATTATCATGACTCTTTTAATAGCCCATGTTAGGAGAGTGGGACTCTATTTCCTATTAAGCTTTTTGCTATTTAATAGTGACTATGAAAGTTCTTGCCAAAATCGTTTAGAAAAAGGTTGGGATCTAATCTCTTCTAGTCTTCTATGCAGGGGGATGGGCATGTGACTAGCTCTATAGAATGAATAGCTGGTGAAGGATTTTTGCTGCTCACCAACATGACTAATATTTGTGCTATTCAAGAGATAAAGGATCCCATTCACACTCCACAGCTTCTAATACATAGAAATACTTAAATTATTTTTCTCCCTCTTTTTTCCCCCATGATTCTTTTTCAGACAAAATCCAAGAGCAAAAGGGTGAGTTTACTGAATAACTATCCAGTCAAAGGCCAAGCCCTGCAGCCCCTTTATGGGCATTGACACTACCATGTGCAGCAGTAATGTTATTATTAGCACTTCGCAGGCAGTCTGGGAAGCAGAGGGAGCATGCCAGGGGAATTCCTTTGCATCACAGAGCTGAGATCTTGCCAACTATCTTTAAGTCAGTGGAGTAGGGAGAGATTCAAGGGCTGTGTGGGATGAGCCTGAGTTCATCTATGAACAGAGAATATCTGATCCATCACAACGCTCTGGATGGGGAGTGCAGCAGGACAGGGCTGCTAGCGTTGTGCCTGGGCTGTAATAGCTGATGCCATCCAAACACTCCAGACCACACCTCAGAGACAGGGAAAAATAGGAGATCCTTGGAAAATAGAGCACCCAGAGGAGATCCTTGGAAAGTTTTTCTCAGTACCTGGGTTTACAAAGGATTGTTGGGTGCTGAGCCCTTTTCAATTTTGGCCATGTGTCCCTGTGGCTGCTGCTGGGTTCAGACATTTTAGAAAATAGGCCTCAGTTGTTGGTGCTGAGCATCTAAAAATCTTATGCTGAATTCTACAGAAAACCTGGCCTTGAATATTTCTGTATCCCACCACCATCCCCCACAGCTAGGCTGTAATTCTGTTAGGTTTTATTAACATCCTCCTCTCTCCCATGTGAATTTTTGGCAACACTGGGCCAGATCATCCCCTACCATGGAGGAAAAACAGCTTCTCGGAGCTCCAGCTTCCTCTCAGTTGGGTGTTTCCTCTGCATCCTGTGGCCAAGGGGAGGGTGTCTGAACTCTGAGAGGAAATGGGGACCAGCATGGACTCACTGCAGAGCCCTAGAGTATGTCAGAAATAGAAAGAGCCTGTGGATTGGGTCCTGCTTTCATTGGCATCAACAGACGTTTGTCATGAACTTCTTGGGAAGCAGGATCTTAGTCCAATATTTGTGTGTGTCTTAAAGACAAAAATGAACTACACATTTCATCAGTGAAAATTATTCTCTTTCTTGTCCTCATTTAGAAAGGAATGAAGGGTTTCCTGAAGCAGGTAAGATTTCTTGTCTTCTTCCAACAACCATAGTCAAATCTCTGACAGAGTGGCTGTGCCTGCTCTTGGAGATAGTTGGGTGATTCCCAGGTCATGTAGACATACTCATGCTAGCTCCTATCCATCTGGGATGCTCAAAAAAGTTCTGTAGCTGGAGTAGCACAGGCAATGGGTGCGGCTGCATAGTCTAGTCTCCACAAGTACACACCCACCTGGACCCTCTGGGTACATATTCACGGTGTCTAACCCATGCCACCCTCATTGCTGCCCATGCTACTTCAGCTATATCCAAAGCTTCAGGAATGGATGTAGCTCATCTGAAGATGTGGATGGCTGGTTCTTGTGCAAGCTGCAAAAAGCTGCCACTGCAGGGAAATGTGAAACTTAAATTGTGTTTTACTCGGTCAGCTCAGTTAATCCTCAGGTATTCAGAAATGTAGCCTGTGCTGTCAAGTTTTTGTCAGAAGATTTTGAAGTGTTACACTGCACACATGCATGGATTATAGGGACTGTAAGAAGTGGGAGGTAATCTATGAAGTAGGGCTGACAGCAGCAGAGACAGCAGGCTATGATCAATTACACAGTTAGATAAATATTTAGACTAAAATATTTGGCTCACTGAATATGAACCATAATGAATACAGCTAAGTCATGCTATTCATGATGTTAGTAAGTCAGGTACCCAACTGTAAAGTCCATTTTCACATTCTAAAGAGAAAAACTGCAAGTGGTGACTGATAAATTTTATTCTTTTGCAGAGCAACTGCAGAGAGAAATTGGTGAGTTGGCATGGATTTCTAAGCAGTACCACCCTGTTTTTATTTCCCGGAAGTATGATGTATATCCTGTATTTGTAAACCTCAGTACCGCTCCTGAAATTATGCATTCTACATCAGCAGGCTCCAAACTGTCAGTTATGTGCAGTACCTTTGTTTGCTTACATAATCCCATTGAAACTGATGTGCCAAATACATAGTGTGACAAAGCTCCGAGCCTACATTGGTGGGTCCCACGCTTCCGGGTGGATTCAGTGGCCTCAGAAGCTTGCTAAGGCCCTCAATATGACCTCTCTTTCTTAGTGTAGCGGCAAAGGTCACAGCTTATTGAGCTACTTTCATCACAGGCCAGTATGGAAGGTGGGAAGGTGGAATACCCACAGTCTCTGTTGCTCCTTAGAGCTCAGTAGGCGCAGTTCGGCCTCCTGCCTGGATCGAGGTCTGCTTCCCCTCTCAAGGGGATCTCTGTAGAGTGTGTGTGTGTGGGGGGGGGACCCAGGCCCACCCTCTACTCCAGGTTCCAGCCCAGGGACCCTAATGGTAGCAGCTGTTGGTGGCTTCCCCTTCACCACTGGAGCTGTTTTGATTCCCTGGGCCACTTCCCCATGGTCCCCTTTTCCTAGCTTCACCCTTACTTCAGGATTCAGCAATGCTTCCTCTCCTCTAGCTCCTTTCACCTGAGCTCTCTTGAGAGAACTGGAAGGAGAGCTTTTAAGCAGTATAAGTAGGACCTTGATTAGTTCCAGCTGTCTCCATTAGCCTAACAGCCTTAACTGACCCTTTGCCGATTAATTGGAGTCAGGTGCCTGCATTAGCCTAACAACCTTAACTGGTTTAATTGGCATGAGATGTTTTGATTGGCCTGGAGCAGCCTTTGTTTGGCTACCCAGGGAACAGGGACATGCTCATCCTAAGGCTTATATATTTTGCCTTCCACTACTCTTTTATAGCCTTCTGGTCTGAGTCCGTCACAATAGTTTATTCAATCTGTAGCCTTGGACTCAAAGGCTTATACCTCCCTAAAGTCAAAGTAGGAACATAATAAAGACTTGCTTCCCATTGAACATGGAGTCCAACTGAACGCTCTAACATTCAAAGCTTCCCGTAGCATCTGCGCTGTTAACTGGGAGTTGCTTCCCTCCATCACTAGAAATTTTTGAAATCAAGATTGTATGTTTTTTTTCTAAAAGATCTGCTCTAATGCAAACATAAATTATTTGGGAGAAGTTCTCTGCCCCATGTTATAGATGATGACAGTGCTTCCTTCTGGCCTTAGATACTATGTTGCTTATTGTGTCACCTGCTCCCTCACAGCTATTCTCCAATAAAGACAATATAGCTTTCAATATTTTAACTGTTTGGTCATATTATGGCAAAAGCTGCTGTCATTATCATTAAACATTTGTTTCTTTCTTAGGAGACTTGGAAAAGAGAATAAGTAAGTCTGTGTCCTTTTTCTTCTGTGTGCTGCTCTACTGTTGTGTAGGTGTACTGTAAAATGAAACAAAAAATCATTGATTTATTATTAGATCTCCTCCCTTTTTCCTGTTTTGGATAGAGCAGATTACTTGGCTTGTTTTGTCAACAGCATTTGTTGGTTGTGAGCAGTGCTGCTCATACATGGTTGACATTTAAATAGACTCACCCACTATTGTTTTGTATTCTCCAAGAACCATAATACTCCTACAAAGAGACACAGTATGAAAGGCAATGTACAAATTGAAAGGACTCTGCATTAAAATGGAAATGGAATGTAGCTCATAATATAAATGGTGTTAATGCTCATTTCATAGCAGATCCCATATTAGCAGAGCAGCATCGTGTGTCGTATTCACCTCTTTTGCTAATTAGTTGTTGCCATGAAGCTTCATCTTTAATTTATTAAAGCAAGAATAGAATCTTGTCTATCTACTCTCTAGGGGGATGGGAATGGGACTAGCCCACGGATTGAATAGCTAACTCACTACCTGTGGCCAATATTTATGCTAATCAAGAAACAAAGGATCTCATTCATTATCTTCTATCTGTAACTCCATGGACATACACTGAACTGTTTTCTTCTCCTCCTTTTTGTTTTGCAGACAAACTGCAAGAGGAAATTGGTGAGTTTCTGTATCAGCAGTGCTGTACCCTTTTCCTCAGACCTCACAAAACCCCTTCAGTAGTAATGGGTTGGCTAGACACTGGGCCAGAGGGCATGGGGATGATCTTAAGTAGGACTATGAAGGTTATATTAGCTCTGTATTTGGCTGTGCTGCTGGAATACTGTGTCCAGGTCTGATGTCCCCAGTTGAAGAAGGAAGTTGATAAATTGGAGAGGTTTCAGTGAAGAAGCAGTAAAATGATTAAAGGATTAGAAAATATACTCTATAAGTAAGCACATAAGGAGCAAATATTTGGCCTCAACCTAAAGTTTTACCCAAAATATCCTCCTCGCTCCTCTTGAGCCAACCAATCCATCTTCCCTCGTTCTTCCCTAAACCTCATGGGAGCAAACAAGACTAAACACTAAACACTCTGGACATCAGATGAGCATTAGCGTGCTTCCTTGAGAGAACCAAGACCTTCAGATAGTCACCAACACTTTTTATTTAACTTCAGAATGATCTAAATGTTCCTCAGTTTCCAAGCAGAGACCATGTAAATGGATTTCTGGATGCATCCATGTTTTGCTATCAACAGGATGATATGCAACCTCCACTGGGGATCCGATCCCACTCCACTAGGCTATTATCCACCTCAGTAGCTTTTCTCAACAAGGTACCAATCAAGGACAGGTAAAGTAGCCACCTGGGCATCTGCACACATGTTTACAAAACACCATATGATAGATACAGCTCAAGATCGGATGCATTGGTAGGACGGACTTTATTATCGTCAATTACCCACACAACTCTGAAGCCCCTTCTGTCCACAGAGCAACACTGCTTGACAGTCACCTGAAGTGGAGAACCGACAGGGACACTCCACAAAGAAGAAGAGAAGTTTACTCATTCTGTGCAATAACTGAGGGTCTTTGAAATGGTGTCCCTGTGAGTTCTCCACTACCCATCCTCCTCCTTTCTACCTCAGAGTTCAATCTATGGACCAGGTGGTAGAGAAGGAACTGAGAGGGTCTGCTCATGTGGCATTAGATAGGTGCCAACAAAGGCGTGAGATAGGGAGATTGGCAGTCTGGATAGTCAGAGGGAGAGACCCAGACACTCCCCATCTTCCTCTGCATCCAGACTTCCTGAAGGAGAACCATTTGAGGAGCAGGAAGAGAGACTAGAGAAGGAAGCTTCTCCTCTAACCAACATCCCATAATCATAGAATCATAGAATATCAGGGTTGGAAGGGACCTCAGGAGGTCATCTAGTCCAACCCCCTGCTCAAAGCAGGACCAATCCCCAACTAAATCATTCCAGCCAGGGCTTTGTCAAGCCTGACCTTAAAAACCTCAATAATCTTCATGGATGAGGCAGTCATGCCAGCCCCCTCCACTCCCAACATCTGCTGATGATTTCAAACAATTTCAAGAACTGTTCAGACGAATAGCAGATTCTCTCCAGATCAAATTGGAGGAAGTGGGAGAATCACAACACAAGTTACTAGACATATTGCAGACCTCTACATCTGCCAAGATCACAGTTCCTATCAATGAGGCCCTATTAAATCCAGCCAAAGTGGTTTGGCATCCATTATACCTCCGATATGTAAAAGGATTGAGAAAAAAGTATTATGTCCCCTCAAAGGACCTGGACTTCTTTCACATCCCACACCAAACTCTCTGGTGGTCAATGCGGTGAATGAAAGGGGGAGACAATATCACTCCAAGATGACCCCCTGTGATAAAGACTGGAAGAGGATAGATCTGTTTGGATATAAGGTGTACTCATAGACAACTCTACAATTCAGAATTTCATATTATGAGGTGCTTATGTCAAAGTATAGTCTCACAATCCTCTAAGTTAATCAAATTTATTGAATACATTCTGGAGGACAAAAAGGAACAGTTCCAGGCAATCATAGCAGAGCGTCAACTACTGGCATGGATGGCACTATGGTCATCCTTGGATGTGTCTGACACAGCTGCTTTGTCCATAGCAACATCAGTGGTCATGAGATGGGCTTCATGGCTAAACCTGTTGGGATTCCTGAAGGAAGTGCAAGCCACAGTAGTGGATCTCCCATTCAAAGCGCCAAACTAGTCGCCAAGCAGACTGATGAATCCCTCCATTCCCTAAAGGATTCAAAGCAACGTTGAAATGACTCAGCATTTATATATAGCACAGAGAGAAACCAGCTAGATACCACCCTACCCCGAGATCTTGACCTCTGGCTTTCCTCCCACCTCAACGACACTATGACCTGCAATGGAGATGACAGAGACCTCCTTCTACACATAGATAGCTCCTATCACAATTGTCTACATCTTACATGTCTGTTTAAAAAAATGTTTGTGGGGAAATAAAAATGAAGCATTTCAAAACTTTCCTTTTTTTGACAGCATTGAAATGGAAATTTTTGATTTTTTTTTCATTTCAACATTTTGTTTATATTGAAAATTTCAAAATGAGAACAAAATGTTTCAATTTCATCTAAACAGAATGTTTGGTTGACCTGAACATTTTTTGTTTTCATTCTTTTCAGATGTAAAAAACTAATTTTACAATCATGGAAATTCTGATTTCTGCCGAGCTCTAACTAAACCATGTTCTCAGTCTCTGTCTCTTATAGGGACAGTTTTTATATCTATACCTCAGTGAGTGGTGTCTGTTTCCATAACTCTAACTTTCCATTGAAATCAATATGAATTTTAAGTGAACTGTCATTACGAAGCCTTGTGAATGAAATCTGGTTCATTTGTATTAGATGAAGCTGAGTCAGAATATTTTTCTAATTACTCTGATTTCTCTCCCATTTATTCTGTGCTCATCTCCATGCGTTCTGAATTTGTAATAGTAAATATATCAAACTAATAGTAATATCATATCAAACTAACATATCAAACTAATAGTAAACATATCAATCTAATAGTAAACATATCAAAGTTGCTTTGTCTTTCTCCCTAGCTGTGACATCTTGCCTATTTGGCTATTAGTTTTGAATAGATCATTTGGTTTTCCTTTTTTAACTGAGGAAATACACAGGTCAGAGCAATGGTTCATATGTTTCAGTCTGAAGATGATGAGCTCCAGAGTGGTGTTTTCGATAAACAGACACTCTGGACTCAGCCTTGATCCCACTGAAGTCAAAAGGTGCTTGCCATGAGCTTCAATGCTTGTGGGACTAAGCCATGGGAAGCCCAGGATCCATGGCTCCAGGTCTCTCCAACCAGCTCTAATCAGGATCTTTCTGCTTTTGCAATGGGAGACAGGTGGGTAAGTTTTGCTGTTGATATTCAGAGCTGTACAGTATTTTCCACTGGTAGGTGTCCTCTCAAACTCTATAGCTTGGAAACTGGTGCAATTTATTTTGTGAAACATTTTAAGACCCTCTCCCTCCTAAGAGTGTTTTATAGGGTCTGCTGTTCCAGAACCAAAGTGTGTGTGTGTGTGTGGGGAGGAATTGTGTCCTGTTCCCGCATATGGTAGGAGGTATAAACATGTTTTCTGTTCTGTTGCCCCTTTTCTTGGTACTCAAAACTCCTTCTTCAGATCCACGGATCTGTATATACAGAAAGAAAGAGCCGGGGGCTGGGCTGGGTATGTGTGAGGATTATGCGCCATTCTCCCCTTCACCCCAAGAAAGAGTCCACATAAAACACAATCCTGGTCAGAGAATCTTTAGTTTTTTAACTATTAGTTCTGTTTGGGGTGGTTACAGACATGTATTCCACTAAGGTGTGTTTGTGCCAAGCACACTGGGCTGGAGATTTTCCCCCTAGCAGTACCTGTCAGGGCAGCACATGTGCTCAACACCTCCTTTTGGCCTGTTCAGAGCCTATATAAGGGCAGCAGTGCCCCGACCCCCCTCAGTTCCTTCCTAACGCCAGTGGCCTTTGTTGGAGCTCCCTATGCGCATTTTCTCACTGTTTCTCTGCACACACTGTTTCTCTGCATCACGTTTCACACTGTTTCTCTGCATCACGCTGTGTCGCTGAGCTTTTCACTTTGTAAATAGTGTTTAATAGTTGTCCGAGGTAGAACTTTCAATCTAATTTAGATTTAGTGTAGTTTTTATAGTTAGCTGTTTTTAGTGGTTTGTGGTGCCCAACAAGGGTTATGCACTGTCCTCCGGGCTTCAGCATTGCCTGTCATGTGGGGTCTCTATCCGCAGTCGTGACACACACACTCACTGTTTGCTCTGCCCAGGAGTGAGTCACATTACAGAGAGTTGCTCTTTTAAAAAGACAACACAGATCACAAGAAGATCTTATCTGGAGCAGCAGTTGGTGGAGCGAGCCATGAGATCTGCGCTGGCATCAGGACCCTCCACAGCCTCTGGGTCTAACCACCCTCAGCTGCCTTCCACCTCTGAAGTGGCAGATGACAGACCCTGGGACTGTGATTTTCCCTTGAAAAGGGAGGTTGTTCTGTCTCAGGAACCACCTGGAAAGGGGATTCTTAAGATAGGAGGAAAGGGGGGATTCATCATCTTCGTCCTCAAAGACGGCCTTGAGATGTTTGCATGGTACCCAGGGTTGTACCCAGGTACCCGGGGTTGTACCAGGCAATTGGCCTGTCACCCTGGTACTGGGGTGTAAGTTTTACGGTATCATACTGTTGACTCTGGATCCATCTGGGGAATGGCTGTCGAATCCAGTACCTACAGACACAGGTGTGGCAATGCCTCTTTTGGTGCCTTCAACCCTGCAGGTCTACATGGTAGCAATGGACTTGTTTTGTTTGTCCATGCCAACCTCACCACTACCTAAGGAGTCAGCGGGACTATCGATATCATCTGCTATTCCAGGCCCTTCAGCTTCTTCAATTGAGTCCAACGTGGATGCCACCAATATCCTTGATACTGGTGATTAAACAGACACTATCTTCAGCACAGAGATATGGAGAGGACAGAGCCCCCCCCCGCAAAATGGGGCACCCATATCCTCTGCAGAGCATCCAAGATTCCTCTCCCTCTTTGTGGAAGAAGGGCTCAACCAGCTCTTCATAGCTGCAGTCCCTTACCTAGGTCTCAAAGCCCCTTGAACTCCACACTTTTCCCCATTCCACATAAATATCTGTAAAATTAATCATCCAAACCATAAACCATCATCACAATAAATTCTTCCAGCTATCTGGCTATCAATTTCTCTAGCTCTTTTTTAATTTAAGTCATCATGGATTTTGCACAATTTAATTCATTTGCTGGGTAATCTTTGATGCATGGTACCAAGGAAAACAGTGAACAAGAGTTTAAAAGGCTGTAATAATTGTTATTTTTTCCAGACGAAATGAAGAAGGAATTAGGTGAGTGAAGACCTATGTACACCCTTGCTGGTGTCCCCAGTCCGGTTGCTTGGATATTTGGAGAGAGGGGCCATTTCTCCTGTCTCTCCTCCATCTCCCTGTCTGCTTTTGATGGAGAAGGGAATCCTGACAGTTCATGTTCTTCCCCATGGAGTACAGCAGCTCCAGGCAGACATATTGCAGCTCCCCACACTTCTCACAATACCAGGCAGTATGGGAGATGTGGTCTGTCTGAACCTGTGGGGTGGGACAGACCCCCTGACTACTTGACAGCCACATACAGGGTCCAAAACACCTTAGTAGCCACCGCTGGAGTGTCACTGATTTAGAATATGTCTGCACAGCAGCTGGGGTGTGTAATTCCCAGTGCAAGTAGACAGAAACCTGCCAACTCTGCTCGAGCTAGCATGCTAAAAATAGCAGTGTAAGTTCAGTGAGACAAATAGTAGCTCAGACTAGCTGCCTGAATATGTACCCGGGGCCAGGTGGAATTGTATTCACGTGGTTAACCTAAGCCAGCGTGGTCACTCTCTTATTTTTAGTGCACTAGCTCAAACAGAGCTGGCACATATATGTCTACCCATGCTGGGTATTCCACCTCCCAGCTGCAATGTAGACACACATTGGAGGGAATTGTCCTTCTATGTCCTGCCTAGTAGGAGCTGGACTGCTGTGAATACAGCCTCTGGTGGTTGGAAACATTGTATGTGTGGATGGGAAGGTTCATTTTCTGTTTGAGTGAGGGGGGATGTGTAAGAGGGAGTTAGAAACAGATCAAAGCCAAGAAGAGCAGGTAACATGGTGAGGTGACTCATTGGCTGGAGGTGCAAGACAGAGAGAGCAGATCTCAACCAGAGCAGGACTCCTGCCCTGGTTTCTAATCTTAGCTCAGAACAGCCCACCTGTGTGTGACAGAGAGAGAGAGAGAGAGAGAGAGCGAGCAAGAGAATGACCATTCAAGTGCCATTTCTTTATATATTAACTCCTGCAAAAGGAATCACCCCCTACTGTGTCTGGCATCATCACTTGCCCTCAGTCTGGAACTTCCCTGCTACTGGAGGGAGGAAATCCACAGTCAATGCCTCTCTTAATTCAGGTTTCAGAGTAACAGCCGTGTTAGTCTGTATTCGCAAAAAGAAAAGGAGTACTTGTGGCACCTTAGAGACTAACCAGTTTATTTGAGCATAAGCTTTCCTGAGCTACAGCTCACTTCATCGGATGCATACTGTGGAAACTGCAGAAGACGGAAACTGCAGTTTCCACAGTATGCATCTGATGAAGTGAGCTGTAGCTCACGAAAGCTTATGCTCAAATAAATTGGTTAGTCTCTAAGGTGCCACAAGTACTCCTTTTCTTTTCTCTTAATTCAATGTCTGTTGTTTTCTTACTTTCATTTCAGAATGGAGAAGGGCTCGGAACAATTCAGGTAACAGAACACACAGCACATGGATAGAGGTGCTAATACTATGGTACTAGATGCAGCATAAGAACCTCAATACATTAGAATCTATCCCAATATGAAATAAATCATTTTGTTTGATACTATAATCAAACTAGAAACACAAACTGTTCATATCGGAAACACAGCTCCTAAGGTCTTTACTTTCTAGCTCCCAAACTGATTTCAAGGCCTGATCCTCACCTGATTTACACCAATTTCACAACAACTCTATTGACTTGCATGGAATTACCCCTGAATTACAACAGTGAGATCAGA
This sequence comes from Chelonia mydas, assembly GCF_015237465.2. Taxonomy (NCBI): domain Eukaryota; kingdom Metazoa; phylum Chordata; order Testudines; family Cheloniidae; genus Chelonia; species Chelonia mydas. Next base: position 11,905,866 of record NC_051263.2, on the reverse strand, counting down.
CTCAGCCTGACAGTGTGATTTTCAAAAACATCTGGGTGATTTCAGAGCACAGATCACATTGCCACTCAATGGGGCCTTCTAATATGGGCCTATATCTATTAGCACCCCACTGTGGCAGGATGGAGAGATACACCACCTGACTCCATCCACTTTATGCCTCCACCCTCAATTCTGTATTGATCAAGTTCATTTTCTAGACCTTTGGCTGGGCCTTAATAGTCTCAGTCCCCTTCAGGATAATGGGGAGTTGTAAGTTCCTTGGCTCTAGTGAGGCTAGACAGCCCTAAATCTCCATGTTTTAGACCCACCTTCTCCACATTTCTTGCCTGCAGTTGGTAGGGGGACCTGGACACACTCACTCCACTGGGTTCCCTTGTCGGGAAGAGCCAGAACCAGTCCTTCTCTGTCTCTTGTGGCTTCCTGAGCTGCCACCTACCTCTCCTGCTCTGGAGGCTTCCCCCACTTCTTGCTCTGCTTCTCTCTCTTCGGCGTGTTGGCTTCTTAGGCAGCTTCTCCCCAGTGTGCTGGAGGGATCCTTTCTCTGCAGTTCTTCTGCATCTCTGGCTGCTGCCTTTTCCCCCAGGAGCTCCCCCTCTCACTGAGCTCTGTAACCTTAAATAATCCCTGGTGCTACCCTACCTAATTAACTCCCCCAGTAACTCAGTAAGACAACTACTCCTAGGTGAACTTAAGCTGCCTTATGCCCCCTTGTGGAGCCTGTCAGGGGAAGGCTGGGCCCCTGACCCCTTCAGAAAGCCAGCTACCCTCTGACAGACCTGTGATCCTAAGTCACTTCAGCCCAGCTCCTTCAAAGTAATGATGCCAATGGGAGTTACCTTTGAGGAGCTGGGCCTTAGTGATTACTTGGAGGGGGGTATTCAGAAGTTCCCAAGGAGGCCATCGTAATTTGGGCCACAGTGAAAGCAGAGATGATGTAGTGGCAGGGACGGTGACTGTGATGAGAATCATAATGCAGTGGTGGTGAGACCACGATGGGGACTGCAGTGGTGAAAGGCCTGGTCAGGAGAGAGTCAACGAGGTTTATGAGGCATTTGCTAGTGATAAAGACAGTGGTGGGATTGTTACTCTGGTGATAAAGGAGACTGATGTTGATGGTGCTGATTATAATAATTATAATTAGAGAAAATTAAAATGATGCAGGGATGATGAAGGACACAGTGATGGTGATCTGACAATGAAGATAGTGCAGATAATAATTTGCATGTTACAGCAGTTTTCTGCTGACCATCTCAGAACTCTTTACAAACAATGATAAAACACCTTCTAGCACCTGATGAGGTTGGCACCATATTGAGCTTACTGTGGAGTTGCATCCAATGAAGTGAGTTGTAGCTCATGAAAGCTTATGCTCAAATAAATTTGTTAGTCTCTAAGGTGCCACAAGTACTCCTTTTCTTTTTGTGGAGTAAACCAGCTATCAGAGAGCTTATGTAACCTGATCAATGTCACACAGCAGCAGAGCTGGGAACAGAACCTAGGGGTCCTGATTCCAGGTCTAATTGCTAGGTAAAAAAATATTTTAATGAGTAATTATAATGTGTTATTATGTTTGTGCATCTTATTTATTTACAATGATAGTAATAGGGGTATGTTGACATGACCAGTGTTTGAGTTCTTACCAATCCAGTTCTGTGTTTCATGATGAACTTCTCATCATAGTTAGCTGTCATAGGAAACATATTTTTGCCATTCTTCACACACAAAACATCCCATAATGCTAGACACATAGTGGGCCCGATTCAGCTCTCAATTATATTGGTGATAGTGTACTTTGCTGGCCATTATTAAGTGAAGTTCCTCTGGATTCACACTTGTGTAACTGAGCTCAGAATCTCGCCCAGTTTGAGTACTAATGTGATAAACAGTTCAGGGTCACTTTTATTTTTGTGTAAATACCAAGCAAGTCTCATTTCCAAAGTAGTTCAATACAACATTGAATTGTCAAGTGTGCAGCACTGGTCAAGTCCTGCAGTCCTTACTCAGGCAAAACTCCCATTGAAATTAGTGGGAGCTTTGCATGAGGAGAGGTGGCAGGAGAATGCACATGGTGGCAGGAGCTTTGCATGAGGAGAGGTGGCAGGAGAATGCACATATATTTCCTTCCTATTCCAGTTTATACTGGCATTATAGGAGTGGTTTTCAAAAAGAAAACTCTCTTCCTGTAGATGACATCACACCTGATGCAGGAACTGCCCACCCCAACCTATCCATTGCTGACAATAAGAGTGTGAAACATGAAGCCCAACCTCAAAAAGTTCCACCAAATCCAGAGAGGTTTGATTCAACCGTCTGTGTGTTGGGCTCTGAAGGATTGTCCTCTGGAAAGCACTACTGGGAGGTGGATGTCGGGAGCAGCACTGACTGGGACCTGGGAGTGGCTAGAAAATCCATACAGAGAAAAGGAAAATTTTCCCTGTCCCCTAAAGAGGGGTTCTGGGCACTTGGTCTGAGTGGGAGAGATTACTGGGCAAAAACAGACCCATGGACCCGGGTCATGGTGCGAAAAAAGCCCAAGAAAATTGGAGTTTACCTCAGTTACAAAGACATGTTGGTGACTTTTTTCAATGTAACTGATATGTCTGTTTTGTTCACATTTAACAACTGTTCATTCTCAGGAGATGTTTATCCACTCTTTAAAAATTCACACAAAGAAACAACAATGAGAATTTGTTCAATTAAAGAGGAATAAACATGACATAACTGATGCTGATTTTATACTGAAGTAACTGAAATCAAGGTTTTTATGAATGTATTTTGATGTAAAAAATGTTTTGTTTTTTTTATGTACCTTGTCATGCTGTCTTCATTACATGTTTTGCAATAAAATGTTTTCATTTCCTATTGGTTTTTTGCTTGTGACTTTTGTCCAATACAATATTTGACTAGCCCATTAAAATCACAGTGTTTCTGGGGCTGTCATAAATATAAAGGGAAGGGTAAACCCCTTTAAAATCCCTCCTGGCCAGAGGAAAAATCCTCTTACCTGTAAAGGGTTAAGAAGCTAAAGGTAACCTCGCTGGCACCTGACCAAAATGACCAATGAGGAGACAAGATACTTTCAAAAGCTAGGAGGAGGGAGAAAAACAAAGGGTCTGGGTCTGTCTGTATGCTGCTTGTGCCGGGGACAGAACAGGAATGGAGTCTTAGAACTTTTAGTAAGTAATCTAGCTAGGTATGTGTTAGATTATGATTTCTTTAAATGGCTGAGAAAAGAACTGTGCTGAATAGAATGACTATTCCTGTCTGTGTGTCTTTTTTGTAACTTAAGGTTTTGCCTAGAGGGATTCTCTATGTTTTGAATCTAATTCCCCTGTAAGGTATCTACCATCCTGATTTTACAGAGGTGATTCCTTTACTTCTATTAAAAGTCTTCTTGTAAGAAAACTGAATGCTTTTTCATTGTTCTAAGATCCAAAGGTTTGGGTCTGTGGTCACCTATGCAAATTGGTGAGGATTTTTACCAAACCTTCCCTAGGAAGTGGGGTGCAAGGGTTGGAAGAATTTTGGGGGGAAAGACGTGTCCAAACTACGTTTCCCAGTAAACCCAGTTAAAGTTTGGTGGTGGCAGTGGAAATTCCAAGGGCAAAGGGTAAAATTAATTTGTACCTTGGGGAAGTTTTAACCTAAGCTGGTAAAAGTAAGCTTAGGAGGTTTTCATGCAGGTCCCCACATCTGTAACCTAGAGTTCAGAGTGGGGAAGGAACTTTGACTGGGGCATTTGATGCAGATGTTAAAAAGAAGAAAACACCATCCTCTCTCACACTGTCCTTATTGGCAGCTTCACCTCGGAAGCAAAATAACAAGAATCTCATTGCTAATTTCAGCATTTTCCTCTATAATAAAAGATAGATAACATGGATATCTCACTAATAACCATATTTTGGGACAAAGTATCAGAAGCGTAGCCATGTTAGTCTGTATCCACATTGGGACTCCCTGATATTTTGGGACGGTATTATACTATATTATGAAGTTGCAGTGGCTGGAACAAAATTTAGACTGAAGATAGATTTCCACTATAAACCCAATTTTTACACACCCACCTCCCCCATAAAGTTATCCAATCTTCCTGACACTTCCCACCAAGATAGAATTCTTCTGGGAATTCATTCAAAGTGAATTAAGCTAAACTGATTTAATTCTGAAGTCTGGTCTACACAACAGACCTATGTCTGTCTAACTATGTTGCATGGCTGTGAAAATTCAATACCCTGGAGCCATGTAGTTATAATGACCTTAACATCCCTTTGTAGACAGTGCTATGTCGATGAGAGAGCTTCTACCACTGACATAGCTCCCACCTGTCAGTATTTTAAATGTAGACCTACCCTTAATGAGAGTGTCCACATAGGGCTTTAATGCAGTTTAGCTAATCCACTTTTAATTCACATCTGTAGGGCAGGTCTACATTTTGAAACAGTGCAGCTGCAGGGCTGGAGCTACAATGTAGACTCTACCTTGCTGACAGGAGGGGTGCTGCCATTGGCATAATAGATAATGCACCTCCCCAAGAGGTGGTAGCCAGTTTGACAGAATAATTCTTCCATTGACGTAGCTCTGTCTACACTGAGGGCGGTTAGGTCAGTATAGCCACATCTCCCAGGGAGTGTGGATTTTCACATCCCTTGAGAGACACAGCTATGCCAATGTAAATTCCCAGTGTAGACCAGTCCTTAATGCCTCTTTAACAAACCCATTGGGTTTAATGGGGTGACACACATGAAATAAGCTGGCCTAAGGCAGCAGTCTTGTTTCTTTTCACAAGCAAGGTACAAAGAAACTAACGTTTCAAAGGTTTCAGAGTGGTAGCCGTGTTAGTCTGTATCAGCAAAAAGAACGAGGAGTGCTTGTGGCACCTTAGAGACTACTCCTCGTTCTTTTAACTTCTTAAAAGAGCCCAACCACAGCTCAACAGTGTAAAGGGCTCCAATAAGACACCTTCCAAAACTAGGGAAAAGCCACCATCATGTCATGTTTTTTCTGCAGTGCCATGGGCCAGATTCACCAGTACTGTTCGGTTGCTTTGCACAATTCTGTGATGATGAACAGCTGTGCAACCAGTTTAACTGGTGAGTTAATTATGGCTGCTTTGGGACACTGGTGCAGTGTGAAGCAGCGAGAGTGTACTAGGAATTCTGGCCCAATTTAAAGCAGGACTAGGGACATCTTCATTTTTTCCCCATTATTTGATCATAGACTCCTGGGGATTTCTTTGCATTTGCTCCAATTTGCTTCCATATTCTCCTCTTTATTCTAGACTTAATCCCATCCACATAGGATTGGCTCCCAGATTCACAGGGTGTATTGTTTTCCTTTGATGGGCAGAGTTAGTGGCTGCAGCCTTGGAGCTAGTTATGAGCTTCCTCATCCATAAACTCTTCATCACTTCACAAAAGATGCTGCAAAATTGCAGCGCCTGTCTCTGCTGGATGAATGCTCTGCCTCTGCTTTGTCATGTCTAACCTTAGTTCGAACAGCAGAAGGATGTTGTAATATAGATATATGATGATTTCTACAAACAAATCCAAGTCAGTGTTGCATTAACTCCTCTCAGCCTCTGTTTGTGCTTAAATGGATGTTTTTATTATTCATTCTCAGAGCGTTAAAATCATTCCCACAAACTATTAGTGTATGACCTGGGTGTGATCTGCAAATGAACGTTGCATGCCCACAAATACCCAAGCAGTGCACCAAGAGCCGAGCTGGCTGGAAAATGGATTTCCATCCCACAGAAAATTGTGGGGTTTTGGCATTTGTGTCACAATGGGATAAATCTGAGACTTATCAAAATGTTTCATGAAAAATGAGACAGACACACTGCAGAATAGCCAATACCCTCTTGGTGGGGTTCGAGAGCTTGCTCTGGCAGTTTTGGGTCTGGGTGTCCAGGCAACTGCAACAACAAGGTGGTTATTCTGCGGGGGGGGGGACACCCTGAACATATTTTCCAGTGATTTTTTTTCTTTTTTTTTTCTTCTTCAGAATCAGCCCTTTCCCATAAAAAAGTTTTTATTTTGATTAATCAGAATTTTCTTATTATTATGGTCACAAAATTCCTGACCAGGAGCCAGTGAATTCACTCTCAGGTCCTGGGTTATTCTTAGTGGAGTTTGGCCCATCCATTTTATTTTTAAAATTAATTTTTTTAATCATGCAACTGATCTTTCTACTGTGAAAAATTGTTTCCAAGATAAAAATAAGATAAAAATTTATGAACGCATTTCCCCACTTATTTTGAACATATGAATTGTTTAGGCATTTTTAAACATTTTTTCTATGCTTAGAGGTTAGGTGAATTAGATTCCTAATTAGGCACCAGTGATGTGCTAACAAAATGCTGATTCGCCTATTACACTTTACCTGCTTCCTCTGCAGAGTGAATTATAACAATCAGTATGAATTCATTTGCTTGTAAAAGCTGTGGGTCAGTATGTCGCAGCTGCTGTGGTAAAGCAAAGCAGCCATAACCCCTTCATTTTAATTGTGTTTTTCCTGATTTACACCAATGGGTGTCAGATCAGACTCAGACCCATAATTTTTAGAGTGATAGACCCAGATCCTGAGCGGGGGGCAAGGAGTGATGTTTGTGACACAGGAAAGGCACATGCCAAGGGGGTGTTAAGCCATCTATGTGACCCCCCCTCCCAATCCTGGGGTCATCTCGATGCAACTTAGAGCAGTGTGGGGGCTGCTGTAAGTTGTGCTGACTGCTATTAGCTCAAAGAAGCCATATCAGTAATTGGGGATTGCCAGAGCATAAGACAGCCCCAGTCTCTCTCTTCTCTGGTCATGGCCCCCGCATGTGAGGTCTAACCTGACTGTTACTTCATCTACAGAAAAGGGCCTTCAGATTTGGCATGTTCCCCTGTAGCCCTAGGGATAACACATGATGTGTCCTGCCTAACTACACAGACTATAACCCTGTCAGGGGTTTGCAGCGGCAGCAGCACTGACTTTCAGTCAGAAGAGGAAATATTGTGCCCATTTAAGGCTAAGTCTACATGTTCGGACGTGTGTAGAGCACGTACACTAAACAGCTACTCTCCAGCGAGGGTGTAAATAGCAGTGTAGACATTAGGCACTGCTTAGATGAGTAAAAACAGACCCTTATGGTATATACCTTACATGGCTCTCTACATGCCAAAGCACTGCATTGCACATCTACCCTGCTATTTTTAGAGTGTAGTGTCCTGCTTTCTCCCTGCCACAGGGAACAGCTCTGGTTGTGTGGAAAGTCTCTGGCAGGGGAGGCAGCAGGAAAAGGCTCCAGGAATCCCTGCTATTGGAGCCTTTCACTGCCATGTGTGGCTACACACAACAGTGTGGACTGTAGCCTAATCTATATACACCGGCCCCTCGCTAGAACGCTAGAATTCGCATATAACATGGTCGCGTCCATGGATCCCAAATTTAATGACTTTAATTGCAATTCATTTTAACGCGATCCCTGCTATAACGTGGTCCCTGCGTTAACGCTGCACCACGCATGGATCCCAAATCCTGCATTCTAGCAAGGGTCCGGTGTATTATGAATTAATTACGAATTCTGAGTTATAGCTTTGAGGGTTGGCAGCTTCTTTTCCCTAGATCACGCCCAATATTACTAAAATTGCTATATAGTTGGGAACCCCAATGTGCACAGTTGCAACACTCACACTGTAGGAACCCTTCTATATTTACAATAAGTTGTTAATACAGTTAGCAAAGTCAAAAACACTCTAACTCAGTACGGTGGATCAAGATAACACATCACACTATCCTTTGCAGAACAACCTGGAATGTTAGTTGCTATCTCCCTCATCACCACTACCTTCCTCATCATCACCAGTGGCTATCATCCTGGCATCTACCAGGGGCTACATCTCTCTTTTCTCCCACACACAAGCTGAGATACAGCTTTTATAATACGTTATGCTGTTGCCACTGTGTATAATGCTTAATCAGTAGAGGTCTCTTCCCTCTTCTCTATTTGCATTTCCTCACCCCACTTATGTTGGGGTGCCCTTCTCCTATAGGTTAGTATACAAATGATCCTAATTTATTATCATACACATCAATTTGTTGCCATGGAGCTCTTGTGGTCATATATCTGTGGATATTAGCTCATGTCATTATGGACAAAATTCCCTCTCACACTCTATTCCCAGTTCCCCAAAACTTAAGGGTGACCGTTAGGTCATTTACCTGTGACAAAGTTCTTAGGCCTCAAGCCTTATGCTGACTGCTGAAGCCAGTGTGTTACAGGCTACCTGTAGGTTCCTTGCATTACTACTGAGTATAATAAAGGAAGAGTATAAGGAAGGCAAGCCAGTAAATATAATAAAGGCAAGGTAGCCCTATAGGCTATAATTACCCCCGCTACCCCCGCCCTTGATAGGGTGATTCCTTCTGTGATCTCGAGGTCTCAAACAGTATCTCCTTTCCAGACATCCCTCCCTCTGATCAACTCCCCATTGCAGTGAAGTGATCAGATCCCCAGCTGGTGTAAATTGGTCCCATTCCCACCCTCTGTCCCTGTCCCATTGACTATCCATTGTTATCATGAGTGACTATGAATTGCCACTATGACAAATGTTTTTAGGGCCCAGTGCTACCTGCATTACACATTTGAGTAACTCTATTGGTATCCAAGGATCTGGTGAGTAATGACAGCAGGATAGGGCCCTTCATGTCTTGGCTCCCACAAACTTCAAGGGATATTTCATGACTAAATCCATTTTCCTGGGGATTCTTTTGAAATGGTCTCCAGCCCTTTAACACACATCTGTTTTTCTCTTAGTATGAGGGCTCAGCTCACATTAACATTATTTATTTAACTCATTTTTCAAAATCTCGTATGTAAAAACTCTAGGTGCTGTATGTCAGAGTTCAGGGCAACTTCACCTATATTCCTCCTTCATGGGTTTGTTTTGTATGGAGAAGAGAAGACGGAGGGGGGACTTGATAACAGTTCTCAAATACATAAAAGTTTGTTACAAGGAGGATGGAGAAAAATTATTCTTGTTAACCTCTGAGGTTAGGACAAGAAAAATCGGTTGATATTGCAGCAAGGGAGGTTTAGGTTGGACATTAGGAAAAACTTCCTAGCTGTCAGGATAGTTAAGCATTGGGAAGTTGTGGAATCTCTGTCATTGGAGCTTTTTAAGACAGATTAGACAAACACCTGTCCCTTTCAGTCCTACACTTCAAGGATTCTATCTCAGAGGTGGATTTTGGTATGGCTATAGTCCATACATTGTATAAAAGCAAAGGGGACCCCAGATCAGAGATTCCCTCACAAAAACTCTTGCTCCCATGGCTTTTACTATGAGAGGAGATTATTTGGGCCAGGAGTGTTAATACAGGCTATAACTGGCCAGGGCTGTATGTGCCCTTGCTCTTGCATATATTAATTGACCTGCTCTTGTTCTGAGCAGCTGTAGTGCATGTTGCTAAGATATTTAATATTTTGTTTCTCTCTTTACTATATTCTTCCTTTTCTTTTCCTGCTTTGATATTTATTTGTTTGTTTATTTCAGAGAAAGTTAATGAGTCTCTTGTTACTGATTAAATGAACATTTTTATTCCTCCCTCCAGTTAACATCACTCTGGATTCTGATTGTAAATAACCCAAACTCTCATTCAAGGATAAATATACAGTCATGACTACGATAGAAAAGAAACCCTTGTGGACTGGTGGCTGGTGTGAGTCACAGTTGATCATACCACATTCAGGAAAGACTGATAAAAAACAGGACAGACACACTGCAAACTGGTGGTTATTCTAACATTAGAACTCACCCAGTCAGTAACAAAATAAACCCCTGTATAATCACACTGGTCAACAAGAGGCTTAAAACACAATCCCCTTAGGCAATCCAGCCCTTAGCACCACCCAGATATCTGGTCTTTATGATGAGAAGTTTCTGAAAACCAGATTCATCATATATAAAGTTCTTCCAATCCCAAAGAATCAGCCAATTCCCCAGGTTAATATAAAATTCAGATCTTACCCAAAGACCACACTTGTAGCAAGCTTTTAGTAACTAAAACCTAAAGGTTTATTTATATAAAAAGAAAAGAAGAGAATTAGTAAATAGTCAAGGAATCATATACATTACAATTGATTTTCAGAATTTGCAGGTCAGGATAATAGCAATGATGTTAAATCTGTTAGTTTGTAAAAGTCTTCTCTGGTTCACCCAAGCAGGTTGGGTGGGTCATTCAATCCGTTGTTCAAAGCTCCCATAGAAAATCACAGTCTATAGATGAGAAGCAGGAAAGAAGACAAAGAAGTGATGTTGCAGCTTGCAATTTATAGTTCAATTCCTATGTATGGAAAATCACTGGCAAAACATGGAGACTGAGATTACAGGTCCTCATCTCATGTCCTTGTTGGGATATGTTAGAGTTAAGTAAAGACCTGGAAGCTGCTGATGTGCTGACATGACATTAGGGGATAAAGGCATAAGAAGGCAGTATTTCTTTGTTTGATAAATAAGTTGTCAGGTTTTCCCCTTCTCTGTTGCTTGTAAGAATTGATAAGGCCTGCAGCTGCATAAGAAATGTAGTTGTCTAATGAATACCCTTTGTGTAAAAGAAGTGATATTTCCCCCTCCCTTCCTTTCCCAGCTACATAAACAATCCCTGGGTCATGGCCCCTTCCTCTCTCCCATGAGAACTGCTAATTCAGGGAATTTGTAGCAACAAATTACTGCAAAGACATGTATTTTCAAGGTAAAAATGCCTGTATAACATGTGTAATGCTGTGAACAATACATCGGGGTGGGTATACTAATTGTATGGGTGTTTCTATAATTTAATAAGGGTTTTTGGGGTGTTGTACTGGATGTAGGCGTTTACATACTAACTTAAATAAAAAGAGTGTGTTGTAACTAATCCAGTGCTTACTCGACAATTGGGTCGAGGGGAACAAGTATGGCAATAAAGAAGCCCATAATCAAATCAGCCTCTGGGTCAACTTGCTCCTTCTTCTTCTTCTAACAGTCCTTACGTGCTTTACTGAATCATAGGGGCAGCCTTTGTCTCCATGCTGTCTGATGCATCCTTGGGAAGGGCTCATTGAAGAGTTAATTCCCCTTAGTGGCCCATCATCACATATATGGCCCATCAACCGGTGTTGGCTACTCTGAATGTAAATTTGTCTGGTGGGAGTTAGCAAAGAATCGAACATGTTTGAGATATAGAGAAATATCAAAGTTGCATAATTTCACGTACAAAGAGGATGCATGCATATAAACATGATAATCATACTTTGAAGAGGATAACTTTTCAAATGATATCTTACATGACATACTTTGTACATGATTTGTTGCAATCGTATAACAGTGGTAGTAACAAAGATATAACTGGTCATCTTCCGTTTCATACAGCATCACAACCCTGCAAAGATTTGATAGTGGTGGCAAATGAAGGATTTCCAGAAAAGAAACAACACTGGGAGGTGGAGGTGGGACAAACTAAAGTGGCAGCTGGGGTGCTAATTCAGGATGAGAAGGTGAAACTGAAAAAAGAGAAGATGGAGAAACCTCCTGTCAAGGCTAATTCCCCACTCTGGTACTTCGAAGCTAGAAAAAAAATAAACTGCTTGTTGGACTCCCTGGCTTTGCAGGCTGAACCCTTTGCATCCCTGTTCCCCCTCAGACAGCAAAGAAAAAAACCCTCCCTGGCTTTGCAGGCTGCCAAAAGGATCCAATAACGTGAGCTGTAGCTCACGAAAGCTCATGCTCAAATAAATTGGTTAGTCTCTAAGGTGCCACACGTACTTCTTTTCTTTAAAAGGAATATTGTGCCCTTTTAAAATCCTGAGGTCTATTCTCCTAGTTCAAAATGATCCCACTGCTCTGCCACCATGTCAAGGCTAATTCCCCACTCTGGCACTTCGAGTGCAGAAGGTGGGGGCCCACAAGGATTCTAAAAATTAATACTGGCCACTCCAGGCTTGTATTAAACTCCCAGGGTTACAGCTTCTCTCTGACCTTGGCTTGGTAGATGCTGCCACCACCCAAGTGCAGCACCCGTTTGAGAGCCCAGGAAGGAGCACTTGGGAATTCCTTCCTGTGGGGTACCCTCAAGCCCTTTCACCCCCCCCCCCCCCGGGGAAGAGCTGAGAAAGAAAAAAAACAAAGAAATCAGCTGTTGCCCACAACTAATTAAACAATATGTGCACAAACCTTTTAAGACACAAAAATCCAATTCTGTTCTTTAAAAAAGGTAAATTTTATTAATAAAATAGGGAAAGAAAATGCATCTGGGAACTCAGGCTATTTCTAGATTTAAAAACAGAAATTCCAAGGATTAACCCTTTAGAGGTAGAGCAATGAGAGAACAGCCACTAAGAGGGATTTTATAGCTACTGGCTGGCTGGGTGTCCACAAAAGGGAGCTACCCTCCTTCCCTTCATTTTTCACACCTCCCAAAGAGGGATACTGGAGTTTGCACTTGTTTGAGGTTATCATAAATATAAAGGGAAGGCTAACCACCTTTAAATCCCTCCTGGCCAGAGGAAAAACCCTTTCACCTGTAAAGAGTTAAGAAGCTAAGACAACCTCGCTGGCACCTGACCAAAATGACCAATGAGGAGACAAGATACTTTCAAAGTTGGGGGGCGGGGAACAAAGGGTTCTATCTGTCTGTGTGTTGTTTTTGCCAGGACCAGAGCTGGAATGCAGGTCAGAACTCCTGTAAAAAGTCAAGGAGTACTTGTGGCACCTGAGAGACTAACCAGTTTATTTGCGCATGAGCTTTCGTGAGCTACAGCTCACTTCATCAGATGCATAAAGTGGAAAATACAGTGAAGATGTTTTTATACACACAGACCATGAAAAAATCGGTGTTTATCACTTCAAAAGGTTTTCTCTCCCCCCACCCCACTCTCCTGCTGGTAATAGCTTATCTGAGTGATCACTCTCCTTACAATGTGTATGATAATCAAGGTGAGCCATTTCCAGCACAAATCCAGGGTTTAACAAGAATGTCTGAGGAACAGTGGGGGTTGGGGGGAAAGGAATAAACAAGGGGAAATAGGTTACTTATAATGACTCAACCACTCCCAGTCTTTATTCAAGCCTAAGTTAATTGTATCCAATTTGCAAATTAATTCCAATTCAGCAGTTTCTCATTGGAGTCTGTTTCTGAAGTTTTTCTGTTGTAATATAGCAACTTTCATGTCTGTACTCGCATGACCAGAGAGATTGAAGTGTTCTCCGACTGGTTTATGAATGTTATAATTCTTGACATCTGATTTGTGTCCATTTATTCTTTTACGTAGAGACTGTCCAGTTTGACCAATGTACACGGCAGAGGGGCATTGCTGGCACATGATGGCATATATCACATTGGTAGATGTGCAGGTGAACGAGCTTCTGATAGTGTGGCTGATGTTATTAGGCCCTGTGATGGTGTCCCCTGAATAGATATGTGGGCACAGTTGGCAACGGGCTTTGTTGCAAGGATAGGTTCCTGGGTTAGTGGTTCTGTTGTGTGGTATGTGGTTGTTGGTGAGTATTTGCTTCAGGTTGGGGGGCTGTCTGTAGGCAAGGACTGGCCTATCTCCCAAGATTTGTGAGAGTGATGGGTCGTCCTTCAGGATAGGTTGTAGATCCTTGATAATGCGTTGGAGAGGTTTTAGTTGGGGGCTGAAGGAGACGGCTAGTGGCGTTCTGTTATTTTCTTTGTTGGGCCTGTCCTGTAGTAGGTGACTTCTGGGTACTCTTCTGCCTCTGTCAATCTGTTTCTTCACTTCAGCAGGTAGGTATTGTAGTTGTAAGAATGCTTGATAGAGATCTTGTAGGTGTTTGTCTCTGTCTGAGGGGTTGGAGCAAATGCGATTGTATCGTAGAGCTTGGCTGTAGACAATGGATCGTGTGGTGTGGTCAGAGTGAAACCTGGAGGCATGTAGGTAGGAATAGCAGTCAGTAGGTTTCCAGTATAGGGTGGTGTTTGTGTGACCATCACTTATTAGCACTGTAGTGTCCAGGAAGTGGATCTCTTGTATGGACTGGACCAGGCTGAGGTTGATGGTGGGATGGAAATTGTTGAAATCATGGTGGAATTCCTCAAGGGCTTCTTTTCCATGGGTCCAGATGATGAAGATGTCATCAATATAGCGCAAGTAGAGTAGGGGCCTTAGGGGACAAGAGCTGAGGAAGCGTTGTTCTAAGTCAGCCATAAAATGTTGGCATACTGTGGGGCCATGTGGGTACCCATAGCAGTGCCACTGATTTGAAGGTATACATTGTCCCCAAATGTGAAATAGTTATGGGTGAGGACAAAGTCACAAAGTTCAGCCACCAGGTTTGCTGTGACATTATCGGGGATAGTGTTCCTGACGGCTTGTAGTCCATCTTTGTGTGGAATATTGGTGTAGAGGGCTTCTACATCCATAGTGGCCAGGATGGTGTTTTCAGGAAGATCACCGGTGGATTGTAGTTTCCTCAGGAAGTCAGTGGTGTCTCGAAGATAGCTGGGAGTGCTGATAGCGTAGGGCCTGAGGAGGGAGCCTACATAGCCAGAAAATCCTGCTGTCAGGGTGCCAATGCCTGAGATGATGGGGCATCCAGGATTTCCAGGTTTATGGATCTTGGGTAGTAGATAGAATATCCCAGGTCGGGGTTCCAGGGGTGTGTCTGTGCGGATTTGTTCTTGTGCTTTTTCAGGGAGTTTCTTGAGCAAATGCTGTAGTTTCTTTTGGTAACCCTCAGTGGGATCAGAGGGTAATGGCTTGTAGAATGTGGTGTTGGAGAGCTGCCGAGCAGCCTCTTGTTCATATTCCGACCTATTCATTCATAAACCAGTCGGAGAAAACTTCAATCTCTCTGGTCACGTGATTACAGATGTGAAAGTTGCGATATTACAACAGAAAAACTTCAGAAACAGACTCCAATGAGAAACTGCTGAATTGGAATTAATTTGCAAATTGGATACAATTAACTTAGGCTTGAATAGAGACTGGGAGTGGTTGAGTCATTATAAGTAACCTATTTCCCCTTGTTTATTCCTTTCCCCCCAACCCCCACTGTTCCTCAGACGTTCTTGTTAAACCCTGGATTTGTGCTGGAAATGGCCCACCTTGATTATCATACACATTGTAAGGAGAGTGATCACTTCAGATAAGCTATTACCAGCAGGAGAGTGGGGTGGGGGGAGAGAAAACCTTTTGAAGTGATAAACACCGATTTTTTCATGGTCTGTGTGTATAAAAACATCTTCACTGTACTTTCCACTTTATGCATCCGATGAAGTGAGCTGTAGCTCATGAAAGCTCATGCTCAAATAAATTGGTTAGTCTCTAAGGTGCCACAAGTAATCCTTTTCTTTTTGCAAATACAGACTAACACGGCTGCTACTCTGAAACCTGTAAAAAGTCAGTAAGCAATCTAGTTAGATATGCGTTAGATTCTGTTTTGTTTAAATTGCTGATAAAATAAGTTGTGCTGAATGGAATGTATATTCCGGTTTTTGTGTCTTTTTGTAATTTAAGGTTTAGCCTAGAGGGATTCTCTATGTTTAGCCTAGAGGGATTCCTGGAAAAATCATGGAGCAGGTCCTCAAGGAATCAATTCTGAAGCACTTAGAGGAGAGGAAAGTGATCAGGAACAGTCAGCATGGATTCACCAAGGGCAAGTCATGCCTGACTAATCTAATTGCCTTCTATGATGAGATAACTGGTTCTGTGGATGAAGGGAGGGCAGTGGATGTGTTGTTCCTTGACTTTAGCAAAGCTTTTGACATGGTCTCCCACAGTATTCTTGTCAGCAAGTTAAAGAACTATGGGCTGGATGAATGGACTATAAGGTGAGTAGAAAGTTGTGTAGATTGTCGGGCTCAATGGGTAGTGATCAATGGCTCCATGTCTAGTTGGCAGCCGGTATCAAGTGGAGTGCCCCAAGGGTCGGTCCTCAGGCCAGTTTTGTTCAATATCTTCATAAATGATCTGGAGGATGGTGTGGATTGCACCCTCAGCAAGTTTTCAGATAACACTAAACTGGGAGGAGAGGTAGATACACTGAAGGGTAGGGATAGGATACAGAGGGACCTAGACAAATTGGAAGATTGGGTCAAAAGAAATCTGATGAGGTTCAACAAGGACAAGTGCAGAGTCCTGCACTTAGGACAGAAGAATCCCATGCACAGCTATAGACTAGGGACCGAATGGCTCAGCAGCAGTTCTGCAGAAAAGGACCTAAGGTAACAGTGGACGAGAAGCTGGATATGAGTCAACAGTGTGCTCTTGTTGCCAAGAAGGCCAATGGCATTTTGGGATGTATACGTAGGGGCATTGCCAGCAGATCGAGGGACATGATCATTCTCCTCTATTCGACATTGGTGAGGCCTCATCTGGAGTACTGTGTCCAGTTTTGGGCCCCACACTACAAGAAGGATGTGGAAAAATTGGAAAGAGTCCAGCGAAGGGCAACAAAAATGATTAGGGGACTGGAACACATGACTTATGAGGAGAGGCTGAGGGAACTGGGATTGTTTAGTCTGCGGAAGAGAAGAATGAGGGGGGATTTGATAGCTGCTTTCAACTACCTGAAAGGGGGTTCCAAAGAGGATGGCTCTAGACTGTTCTCAGTGGTAGCTGATGACAGAACAAGGAGTAATGGTCTCAAGTTACAGTGGGGGAGGTTTAGGTTGGATATTAGGAAAACTTTTTCATAGGAGGGTGGTGAAACACTGGAATGCGTTACCTAGGGAGGTGGTGGAATCTCCTTCCTTAGAAGTTTTTAAGGTCAGGCTTGACAAAGCCCTGGTTGGGATGATTTAATTGGGATTGGTCCTGCTTTTGAGCAGGGAGTTGGACTAGATGACCTCCCGAGGTCCCTTCCAACCCTGATATTGTATGATTCTATGTTTTGAATCTGATTACCCTGTAAGGTATTTACCATCTTGATTTTACAGAGGTGATTCTTTTACTTTTTTTCTTTAATTAAAAGTCTTCTTTTAAGAACCGGATTGCTTTTTCCTTGTTCTTAAGTTCCAAGGATTTGGGTCTGTGTTCACCTATGCAAATTAGTGAGGATTTTTATCAAGCCTTCCCCAGGAAAGGGGGTGTAAGGTTTGGGGGGATTTTGGGGGGAGAAAGATGTTTCCAAGCAGGCTCTTTCCCTGTTATATTTGTTAGACGCTTGGTGGTGGCAGCAATAAAGTCCAGGGACAAAAGGTAAAATAGTTTGTACCTTGGGTAAGTTTTTACCTAAGCTGGTAAAAATAAGCTTAGGGGGTTTTTCATGCAGGTCCCCACATCTGTACCCTAGAGTTCAGAGCGGTGAAGGAACCTTGACAGAGGTCAACATCATTGTAGTGGGAAAAGTGACACAATCACCTCCAAGGATAGAAATACCCAGTGGATGGCATTCTTCTGCACTGGACAGAGGGAATGATCTCATGGTATAATATAGAGCTAATGTGCCCAGTTGGATTCATCAGTCAAGAGTTTAACGGGAAACTGTACTCATTCTTCAATCCCGGCTGTGAAAAGTAATACCTAGGAATCCGCTCTGTCAGTGTCCCCAGCTCCTCAACCTCTCCCTGAAATCAAGAATTGGGTCTAACATTTATGAAACTTTTAAACTTACTTTGTTACCTAGGGTGTCACCGTGCCTCAGTGGGTCACAACTGAGAATACCAAATTCAGGGAAAACTGCTGAGAAATAGGGCAGACAAACTCCAGAATTGGTGGTTTTTCTTCCATAAGATATACCAAACCAGCAACAGAAGTAAACTTCTCTCTCCCCATATTGGCTAACAAGTCAGAAATGCAGCCTCCTTAGTATGCCAGTCCTGGATTCAACACCCAGACACTAGACTTAATGATAAGTAGTTATTTAAAACCAGTTTAATCAACCAAAGGGTGCTTCTTATCCCAAAGGACCAGCGACATACCCAGATCAACATATAACTCAGATCTTATCCAGTGTTCATACTGTTGCCAATCCTTTTGTATCCAATATCTAAAGGTTTATTTATAAAAAGAAAGAAAAAGGTGAGAGTTAAAAGTGGTTAAAGGAATCAGATACAAAGTTCTTGGATCAGGTTTGAAGCAGTGATAGCATAAACTGCTGGCTCCTTACATCTCTGGTTGCTTCCAAATGATTGTAAGGTCCTCAATCCCTTGGCTATAAGTCCATAGTCCAGAGATCAGAAGTGGAAAGAGTTAAAATGGAGACTTTCCAGGGCCTTTTATAGCTTCTGCCATGTGGAGGGAATTTACATAAGAATGGCCATACTGGGTCAGACCAAGGTCCATCTAGCCCAGTATCCTGTCTTCTGACAGTGGCCAATGCCAGGTGCCTCAGAGGGAATGAACAGAGCAGGTAATTATCAAGAGATCCATCCCTGTCACACATTCCCAGCTTCTGGCAAACAGAGGCTAGGGACACCATCCCTGCCCATCCTGGCTAATAGCTATTGTGACAAAGTTCCTCCTCTGCCTTGCTGGGTCCAGCGCTTATTTATGGATTTGCTTGCTTCAGAGATTCACGGCAGCCCTCAGTTTGGCCACTTTTGCTAGTGGCTCAAACCTGCCATTCACTCAGCTAGCCTCATCACTGGCCAGCATGGGGAAAGGGAAGAGAATAATCCCCACAGTCTCTGTTGACCCACCTAGTGGGTCAGGGGACAGGCCAGAGACCTTCCCCCCTGGTGGGACCCACAGTCCAGGTCTACTGCTCTTGTATCAAATAGGGAGTTGGGGGGATGGGGGGAACGCGGATTCACCCTCTACTCTGGGTTCCAGCCCAGGGCCCTGTGGATCACAGCTGTCTACAGTATTTTGTGTAACACCTGTGTGACAGCTACAACTTCCTGGGCCACTTCCCCATGGCCTCATCCCAACACCTTCTTTATCCTCACCACAGGACCTTCCTCCTGATGCCTGATAATGCTTGTACTCCTCAGTCCTCCAGCAGTACGCCTTCTAACTCTCATCTCCTTGCGTGCCTCTCACTAACTGAAGTGAGGTCCTTTTTAAACCAGGTGCCCTGATTAGTCTGCCTGTCCTAATTGACTCTAGAAGCTTCTTAATTGGCTCCAGATGTCCTAATTAGCCTGCCTACCTTAATTGGTTCCAGCAACTTACTGATTGTTCTGGAAAAGCCCATTCTCTTACTCAGGGAAAAGGGACCTGCTTAATCTGGAGGTAATGTATCTACCTTTTAGCACTCTCCTGTAGCCATCTGGCCTGACCCTGTCACACTATTGATGGACCTATGCTTCCTGAACTTATCTAGTTCTTTTTTGAACCCCTTTATAATCTTGGCCTTCACAACGTCCTCTGGCAAAGAGTTCCACAGGTTGACTGTGCACTGTGTGAAAAAAAATACTTTCTTTTGTTTGTTTTAAACTGCTGCCTAATAATTTCATTTGGTGACCCCTTGGTTCTTCTGTTATGAGAAGGAGTAAATAACACTTCCTTATCTACTTTCTCCACACCAGTCATGATTTTATAGACCTCTATCATATCCCACCCTAATTGTCTCTTTTCCAAGCTGAAAAGTCCCAGTTTTATTAAGCTCTTCTCATATAGCCGCCGTTCCATACCCCTAATAATTTTTGTTTCCCTTTTCTGAACCTTTTCCAATTCCAATATATCTTTTCTGAGACAAGGCAACCACATTTGCATACAGTATTCAAGATGTGGGAGTACCATGGATTTATTGTCCCAGATAAAGCCCTCAGCACAGTTTGTGGAAAAGTACAGGCAGAAGATGGAGTTCAGTGCCACATGATCTAGTCACATGTCCTTGCATGCTTTGATGCGTCATAGCAGAGGCTATTACCTGTATCCTGGCTGGAATGTCCACAGGAAAGTCCATCAGGCGGAGATACGCTTCTTCCATGGCCCATTGTATTCATCAATGGACTATCAACTTGAATAGTCCATCCACAATGTGCTGGCTAGACTGGATGTAAAACACCTTGTGGGTGTTACTCAGGAGCAAACACATTTGAAATACAGGTACATAGTCAATATTCATAACTTCAGACACAAAAAAGATACATGCATACAAATATGATAATCATATTCAGCAAATCATAACTTTTCCATTGACACCTTACATGGCATACTTTGTACAAGATTTGTTGCAATTATATAATAGTGGTAGCAACAATGATCTACATGATCATATTTTAATTATATAACCTCACACAGGGTTTTCAGAACCCAAAGCAGTGGTACATTAACTGTTTCTCTCCAGGCAGTGTCAGGAATAAATCAATGGGGACACAATTCCTCCATGTGATGAATAATTGGCACAAACCAGAGTGCTTTTGCCTAAAAGTACCTTTTTGTTCGGTCTCAAACACATGTACACACACACACACGCACACAAACACACATATGCTATAGCAGTAAGTTCAGTGTATCCTAAACCTTTATATTTACCAAAGTTAAGATGGTTCTAAGGAACCAACAGCCAGGCTTCCGGGGAGCCCCTCCTTCCGTCACACTGTGTCGCCAAGATTTTTACTTTGTAAATAGTTTTTAATGGTTGTGTGTGGTATTATCTGTAGTCTGGTTAGGTTTTAGAGTAGTTTTTATAGTTAGTTAGGTGATTTTAATGTTTTGTGGTGCCTGACAACAACATTTATGCAGTGCTCTCCAGGTTTCAAATTTTGCCTGTCATATGGCGTCTCTATCCCCAACAGTGACCTCTCTCCCCCACTCAGAAACTGTTTGTTCTACCCAGGAATGGGTCACATTATAGAAAGTTGTAGCATCTGTGAAAAAGAGAACACGAATGGCCAGGAATCTTTATCTGAAGGAGCCGTTGATGGAACAAGCCATGAGTCCTGGATAGGCATCAGGACCCTCCAAAGTCTTTGCAACTAATCCACTTCATCTGCCTTCAGTTGCTGAAGTGGTGGGGTACAGAGCCTGGGGCCCTAATTCTCCTTTAAAAAGGGAATGAGGTCATGGTATATTTTGGGAACCACCTCTTCAAAATAGGACTGACAAGACAGATTGGGGAAAGAAGTGATTTATCATCTTCCTCCTTGAGATGTTCACAAGAGCATGTTACCCAGGGTAGTAGAGGGTAGTCAGCCATCATCTTCCTGGTACTGGAGTGGGAGTTTTCCTGTACTATTGACTACATCTGGTGGATGGCTGTCGACTCTGGTACTTATGGACGTAGTTGCGGCACTGCCACTTTCGGTGCTTTCAAGCCCACAGGGCTCTGTGGCATCATAGACTAGCTCTGTTTCATAGAATACCGGGGTTGGAAGGGACCTCAGGAGGTCATCTAGTCCAACCCCCTGCTCAAAGCAGGACCAGTTTGGGTATTAGGAAAAACTTTTTCACTAGGAGGGTGGTGAAACACTGGAATGCGTTACCTAGGGAGGTGGTAGAATCTCCTTCCTTAGAAGTTTTTAAGGTCAGGCTTGACGAAGCCCTGGCTGGGATGATTTAATTGGGGATTGGTCCTGCTTTGAGCAGGGGGTTGGACTAGATGACCTCCTGAGGTCCCTTCCAACCCTGATATTCTATGATTCAATCCCCAATTTTTGCCCCATATGGCCCCCTTAAGGATTGAACTCTCAACCCTGGGTTTAGCAGGCCACTGCTCAAACCACTGAGCTATCCCTCCCCCTATTTGTCCATGCCGTCCTCATTGCTAACTAAGGACTCAGTGGGACTGTCAATACCACCTGCTATTCCAGGGCCTTCAGCTTCTTTAGCATCAGGGCCGAGATCGATGCCATCCACATACTTGGTACCAGGGATAAAACAGGCACCATATTCAGAGCAGGTGACTCTGGGTTTGGTACCAGTGCACTCCTCCTTTGAGTCTCTATTTATATCTGTCACCTCACCATCAGGGATCTTGGTATCTGACTCCCTTCTGAGCCAGCACTGACTCTGTCTTTATCCTCAACATTGATAAAAGATGATTTCTTGGATTTTTTTTCCAATTTCTCTGAAACAGACAATGCTCCCACCCTCCGGGCTGATTTTGCTCTTTACTTGTTAGTTTCTTGACAAATCAATATAAGCTGCAGCCCCAGATGTGTGGGTTCCCTCCATGCCCAGAGATTATACATGGGATCCTTGGATTCCAATACAGAGTCTTCCTCCACTGCAGCAGAAGAAATCTTGTATATCTTCTAAGTTCCCTGCAGAGGGAAAACATTGGTGCCTAGAGTGTCCCCATTCTTACAGAAAGGATAGACCATCTCAGCCTTCTGATGCCATACTCCTTCTCACAGTGGCCTTTCTGGGACTCATAGACTGCTTCCCACTTTCACAGATCTAAATTCCACCCCACTCTGGGAGCGGATCTCTCTGTACCCTCATTCGGATCAGTTTATAGACCAGCCCCTCTCAAGGTTACAGGAGTGCATCCACTTCTTGAGCCATAACCCCTGGAGCAGCCTTTGCCAGAACAAGAACCTATTCCTTTCCAGAAGATCTCAGCTACACCAGCTCCCGCCCTGACACCTCAGGAAGCTTCAGTCATCCCAGATTCCTCATCTCCCCTCCCTGAGGATTTTAAATTTTAAAGCCTGGCTTTACAGGCTGAAGTAGTCTAGGAAAAAACCCACAAATTACTGGACATTTTGCTGGCAACAAGTCCAGGCAGGGATGTCCTCCAGATTAACGATGCTTTATTACAACTTGTGAAGGCTTTATGGTAAACCCCTGCTTTGCTCATCCCAATAACTAACTATATGTATAAGCATTATCTTTTACCTGCTCAGGGATTTGAATGTTTTTATTCATATCCATCGACTAACCCTTTAATAGTCACAGCTGTCAATGAAAGGTCTTGACATGGGGGACGGGGGGTCAAAAGCCATCCTTCTCCAAAAAAGTAGAAAAGTTTGGATCCATTAGGATACAAGTCTCCTTTCTGTCAAGGGATTATCAGTGCAGATTCTCACTGAAAATGTTACAGCAGTGTTTTATCTAAACAAGTAGAGGTCTTGGGGGGGCGGGGAGGGGAGTACACTTTCAGTCCATCCTGCTGTGAGAAGTGGTACTAAAATTTTCAGAGTTTTGCATTGCAAAAAAAAAAATTAATGTAGCTACGCACATAGCTGGAGTCCACAATCAAATGGCCAACTTCTTCAGCAGGAGGATCTAGCTCAATCCCAATTGGTCTCTCAAGGACAGTGTGCTGAGACACATCTTTCGGAGGTGGGCTAATCCTTTTGTTGATCTATTGCAGGGAAAAAGAACAGAAAATGTCACCAGTTTTGTTTCTGAGCAGGGTGCTGTGCAGGTTTTATTACCAAAGCCTTGAGATTGAAATGGACCCGAGGAGTAATAAATATGTTCCCCCCAAAGCCTCTCCTTTGGAAGTTTATTAACAAGTTGAACTGAGGTCATGGCATATTGATCCTTATAGCCCCCTGAAGGCCCAGAAATTGATGGGTTTTTTATCTCCTCAGTCTCACACTTCATTGTCCTCACTACCTGTCTTTAGTCCTGGATTTGCTTTCATAGCAGAATGTCCAAATTCAGCATCCTGACATGGACAGATGTCATCGTTCATCCTGGCTTCTGACTGGATAGACCAAAAAGAGAGAACTTATCTCGATTCAACAAATTCTGCTCAGCGGTAGAAAGCACCAACAGGATCTGCTTATCTGGCTATATGGAGATATTGTATCCATCTGGGCCTCTTTTCAGGGGTATAATCTTTGGAAGCAAAGATCAAAGATTTAGGCATGAACACATGAGGAGACTGCTGCACATGTTGCCATCTCCTCATCTCGCCCAGGTGAGCTGTGATGCCTCCTCCACCTTCCCTTGTTCACCATTTTTGGTAGATCCAGGACTGATGAATCAGGTTGGAGATTAACTGCAGATTCCACTAGAGGAGCTCCAGGAATCCAGACATAAACTGTTTGGGCAATCTGTACGTCACCCCCTGTGTGAGTGGCTCTACTCATGTTATATTGCACACATGTGTAGATTAGATGGTGTCAGGGTTCCTTCCCCACTCTGAACTCTAGGGTACAGATGTGGGGAACCACATGAAAGATCCCCTAAACTTATTCTTACCAGCTTAGGTTAAAACTTCCCCAAGGCATAGATTTCTTTCTTGCCTTGGGATCGCTGCCACCACCAAGTGATTCAACAAACAATCAGGGAAAGGACCTCTTGGAGTCCCATTCCCCCAAAATATTCCCCCAAGCCTACAGCCCCTTTCCTGGGGAAGGCTTGAGCATATATCCTCACCAACTGGTTACAAAGGGACTACAGACCCAAACCCCTGGGTCTTAGAACAATGGAAAAATCAGTCAGGTTCTTAAAAAGAAGGATTTTATTTAAAGAGAAAAAGATAAAAGAATCACCTCTGTAAACTTAGGCTGGTAGTTACCCTTACAGAGTATCAGAAAATTCAAAGAGCACAGAGGAACCCCCTCTAGCCTTAGTTTCAAAGTTACAACAAAACAGGGATAAAACCTCCCTCTAGCAAAGGGAAAATTCACAAGTTGAGAAAACAAAGATAAACTAATACGCCTTGCCTGGCTGTTATTTACAAGTTTGAAATAGGAGAGACTTGTTTAGAAAGATTTGGAGAACATGGATTGATGTCTGGTCCCTCTTAGTCCCAAGAGCGAACAGTCACAGAAACAAAGAACTCCCCCCAAAAAGCCTCTCCCCCCAGATTTGAAAGTATCTTTTGTCCCCATTGGTTCCTTTGGTCAGGTGCCAACCAGGTTACTTGAGCTTCTTAACCCCTTACAGGTAAGGAGGAATGTAGGCTACCCCTATGGTTATGACAGATGGTATGTAATAAATTGGAGAAAATCTGTGGTGTGGGGCTAAGAGCAGCAGAGACAGCAGGATGTGATGAAATACACAATTAGATAAATATTGGAGTAAATATTTAGCTGACGGAATAAGCCATATTGAATCCGGCTAATTCATAGAATCATAGAATCATAGAATATCAGGGTTGGAAGGGACCCCAGAAGGTCATCTAGTCCAACCCCCTGCTCAAAGCAGGACCAAGTCCCAGTTAAATCATCCCAGCCAGGGCTTTGTCAAGCCTGACCTTAAAAACCTCTAAGGAAGGAGATTCTACCACCTCCCTAGGTAACGCATTCCAGTGTTTCACCACCCTCTTAGTGAAAAAGTTTTTCCTAATATCCAATCTAAACCTCCCCCATTGCAACTTGAGACCATTACTCCTCGTTCTGTCATCTGCTACCATTGAGAACAGTCTAGAGCCATCCTCTTTGGAACCCCCTTTCAGGTAGTTGAAAGCAGCTATCAAATCCCCCCTCATTCTTCTCTTCTGCAGACTAAACAATCCCAGCTCCCTCAGCCTCTCCTCATAAGTCATGTGCTCTAGACCCCTAATCATTTTTGTTGCCCTTCGCTGGACTCTTTCCAATTTATCCACATCCTTCTTGTAGTGTGGGGCCCAAAACTGGACACAGTACTCCAGATGAGGCCTCACCAGTGTCGAATAGAGGGGAACGATCACGTCCCTCGATCTGCTCGCTATGCCCCTACTTATACATCCCAAAATGCCATTGGCCTTCTTGGCAACAAGGGCACACTGCTGACTCATATCCAGCTTCTCGTCCACTGTCACCCCTAGGTCCTTTTCCGCAGAACTGCTGCCTAGCCATTCGGTCCCTAGTCTGTAGCGGTGCATTGGATTCTTCCATCCTAAGTGCAGGACCCTGCACTTATCCTTATTGAACCTCATCAGATTTCTTTTGGCCCAATCCTCCAATTTGTCTAGGTCCTTCTGTATCCTATCCCTCCCCTCCAGCGTATCTACCACTCCTCCCAGTTTAGTATCATCCGCAAATTTGCTCAGAGTGCAATCCACACCATCCTCCAGATCATTTATGAAGATATTGAACAAAACCGGCCCCAGGACCGACCCCTGGGGCACTCCACTTGACACCGGCTGCCAACTAGACATGGAGCCGTTGATCACTACCCGTTGTGCCCGACAATCTAGCCAGCTTTCTACCCACCTTATAGTGCATTCATCCAGCCCATACGTCCTTAACTTGCTGACAAGAATGCTGTGGGAGACCGTGTCAAAAGCTTTGCTAAAGTCAAGAAACAATACATCCACTGCTTTCCCT
The DNA here is from genome assembly GCF_015237465.2 of Chelonia mydas. Taxonomy (NCBI): domain Eukaryota; kingdom Metazoa; phylum Chordata; order Testudines; family Cheloniidae; genus Chelonia; species Chelonia mydas. Next base: position 11,879,778 of record NC_051263.2, on the reverse strand, counting down.
TCATCCACAGAACCAGTAATCTCATCATAAAAGGCGATTAGATTAGTCAGGCATGACCTTCCCTTGGTGAATCCATGCTGACTGTTCCTGATCACTTTCCTCTCCTCTAAGTGCTTCAGGATTGATTCTTTGAGGACCTGCTCCATAATTTTTCCAGGGACTGAGGTGAGGCTGACTGGCCTGTAGTTCCCAGGATCCTCCTTCTTCCCTTTTTTAAAGATGGGCACTACATTAGCCTTTTTCCAGTCATCCGGGACTTCCCCCGTTCGCCACGAGTTTTCAAAGATAATGGCCAAGGGCTCTGCAATCACAGCCGCCAATTCCTTCAGCACTCTCGGATGCAATTCGTCCGGCCCCATGGACTTGTGCACGTCCAGCTTTTCTAAATAGTCCCTAACCACCTCTATCTCTACAGAGGGCTGGCCATCTCTTCCCCATTTTGTGATGCCCAGCACAGCAGTCTGGGAGCTGACCTTGTTAGTGAAAACAGAGGCAAAAAAAGCATTGAGTACATTAGCTTTTTCCACATCCTCTGTCACTAGGTTGCCTCCCTCATTCAGTAAGGGGCCCACACTTTCCTTGGCTTTCTTCTTGTTGCCAACATACCTGAAGAAACCCTTCTTGTTACTCTTGACATCTCTTGCTAGCTGCAGCTCCAGGTGCGATTTGGCCCTCCTGATATCTTTCCTACATGCCCGAGCAATATTTTTATACTCTTCCCTGGTCATATGTCCAACCTTCCACTCCTTGTAAGCTTCTTTTTTATGTTTAAGATCCGCTAGGATTTCACCATTAAGCCAAGCTGGTCGCCTGCCATATTTACTATTCTTTCGACTCATCGGGATGGTTTGTCCCTGTAACCTCAACAGGGATTCCTTGAAATACAGCCAGCTCTCCTGGACTCCCTTCCCCTTCATGTTAGTCCCCCAGGGGATCCTGGCCATCTGTTCCCTGAGGGAGTCAAAGTCTGCTTTCCTGAAGTCCAGGGTCCGTATCCTGCTGCTTACCTTTCTTCCCTGCGTCAGGATCCTGAACTCAACCAACTCATGGTCACTGCCTCCCAGATTCCCATCCACTTTTGCTTCCCCCACTAATTCTACCCGGTTTGTGAGCAGCAGGTCAAGAAAAGCGCCCCCCCTAGTTGGCTCCCCTAGCACTTGCACCAGGAAATTGTCCCCTACGCTTTCCAAAAACTTCCTGGATTGTCTATGCACCGCTGTATTGCTCTCCCAGCAGATATCAGGAAAATTAAAGTCACCCATGAGAATCAGGGCATGCGATCTAGTAGCTTCCGTGAGTTGCCTGAAGAAAGTCTCATCCACCTCATCCCCCTGGTCCGGTGGTCTATAGCAGACTCCCACCACTACATCACTCTTGTTGCACACACTTCTAAACTTAATCCAGAGACACTCAGGTTTTTCCACAGTTTCGTACCGGAGCTCTGAGCAGTCATACTGCTCCCTTACATACAGTGCTACTCCCCCACCTTTTCTGCCCTGCCTGTCCTTCCTGAACAGTTTATAACCATCCATGACTGTACTCCAGTCATGTGAGTTATCCCACCAAGTCTCTGTTATTCCAATCACGTCATAGTTCCTTGACATCACCAGGACCTCCAGTTCTCCCTGCTTGTTTCCAAGGCTTTGTGCATTTGTATATAAGCACTTGAGATAACCTGTTGATCGCCCCTCATTCCCAGTATGAGGCAGGAGCCCTCCCCTCACAGACATTCCTGCCTGTGCTTCCTCCCGGTATCCCGCTTTCCCACTTACCTCAGGGCTTTGGTCTCCTTCCCCCGGTGAACCTAGTTTAAAGCCCTCCTCACTAGGTTAGCCAGCCTGCTGGCAAAGATGCTCTTCCCTCTCTTCGTAAGATGGAGCCCGTCTCTCCCCAGCACTCCTCCTTCATGGAACACCATCCCATGGTCAAAGAATCCAAAGCCTTCTCTCCGACACCACCTGCGTAGCCATTCGTTGACTTCCACGATTCGACGGTCCCTACCCAGGCCTTTTCCTTCCACGGGGAGGATGGACGAGAACACCACTTGCGCCTCCAACTCCTTTATCCTTCTTCCCAGAGCCACGTAGTGGCTGTTCATGATGTTAGTAAATGAGATACCCAACCATTATGTTCTTTTTTATGTTCCTATCAAAATCATCCAGCAGACTCCAGCAATGGTGCCACTGTTATTCAAAAGGGCTGATAAAAATTTCTGGATTCCAACTGTCAAGGTTCCTTCCCCACTCTGAACTCTAGGGTACAGATGTGGGGACCTGCATGAAAACCTCCTAAGCTTACTTTCACCAGCTTAGGTTAAAACTTCCCCAAGGTACAAATTATTTTACCCTTGGGTTTCCACTGCCACCACCAAACTTTATCTGGTTTCCTGAAAAAATGGAGTTTGGACACGTCTTTCCCCCAAAAATCCTCCCAACCCTTGCACCCCACTTCCTGGGGAAGGTTTGGTAAAAATCCTCACTAATTTGCATAGGTGACCACAGACCCAAACCCTTGGATCTTAGAACAATGAAAAAGCATTCAGTTTCCTTACAAGACGACTTTTAATAAAAGTAAAAAAAAAGAATCACCTCTGTAAAATCAGGATGGTGAATACCTTACAGGGGAATTAGATTCAAAACATAGAGAATCCCTCTAGGCAAAACCTTCAGTTACAAAAAAGACACATAGACAGGAATATTCATTCTATTCAGCACAGCTATTTTCTCAGCCATTTAAAGAAATCCTAATCTAACACATACCTAGCTAGATTACTTACTAAGTTCTAAGACTCCATTCCTGTTCTGTCTCCAGCAAAAGCATCACACAGACAGACACAGACCCTTTGTTTTTCTCCCTCCTCCCAGCTTTTGAAAGTATCTTGTCTCCTCATTGGTCATTTTGGTCAGGTGCCAGTGAGGTTACCTTTAGCTTCTTAACCTTTACAGGTAAGAGGATTTTTCCTCTGGCCAGGAGAGATTTTAAAGAGGTTTTACCCTCCCCTTTATTTTTATGACACCAACTAAAGATTCTAAGGTTTTGCTTTCACTCCCTGCACCTAACTCTTTTGTGCTCAAAGCTGTACATGAATGTGGCAGACAGTACCATGCTAACTCAATCCCATATGACAATTGAAGAAAGAAAGCGTCCTGGAGCTCAATCTATTTATCTTAACAAAAACACAGGGTGACTTGATCAACTTCTGTAAGTAGGTAGATGGGGGACTAATATTTGGTAGTTGGATCCTCAGTGTAGCAGAGGAAGGTTTAACAAGATCCAATGGCTGGAAGTGAAGCTAGTTGAAATAAGGTATACATTTTTATCAGTGAGAGTCATTAGCCATTGGAACATTTTACAAAGGTTCATGATAGATAGTATATCAGCAATAATTTTAAAATCAAGATTGGAGATTTTTTTCAAAGATCTGCTCCAGTTAAGTCAAAAGATGTTTGCCATTTGCTTTGGTGGTTGTGGGATTGGGCGATGGGAAGATTTGTGTGTACAGATCTGAGAAATACACATAAGTCTAGTCAATGAGAAATGTTTTCTTTCCCACATTCAGAAAGAAAAGCAGATCATTCTCAGGCGGTAAGATTTCCCCTGTCCCTCCTAATCCATTTGCAAGAGTTTTCTTTTTTCATAGAATAACTTTGTATTTACATTGTTTTCTCAGTAAATCTGCTTTGATTTCTTGCGAGTTTCATTCCCCTGCTTGAAGTCCTGTGCAGACCATAATAAAACATCTTTGGTATTTCTAAACTATACAACTGATGATTTTCTAAATCAAAACGTGTTGTACCCAACACAGGATAATTCTATTTTGGACCTCATCCTGACTAGTAAAAATGAATAAATCACTGGACACAGTACAAAAGGTATTAAAAAAATAAAGGATTCCATTCACACTCTATATTTTGCTAACACATACTTTAATTATGTACATTAATTATTTTTCTCCATTTCTTTTCTCCATGATTCCTTTTCAGAGCAACTCCAAGAGCAAAGGGGTGAGTTTACTGAATAACTATCCAGTCAAAGGGCCAAACCCTTCAGCCCATGTATGGCCTCTGACAGTCCCACATGCAGCCAGGATATTATATTAGCACTTCCTAGGCAGTCTGGGAAGTGGAGGGACCATGCCAAGGGATCCCTTGTGCATCACAGAGCTGAGACCTTACCAGCTGTCTGCAAACCAGTGCAGAGGGGAGAGACTAAAGGCCAGTGTGCAACGAGCATGATCTCGTCTACAAGCTCCAAGAATGGAGCATATTGGCTCTGGATGAGGAATGCAGCCAGACAATGCTGCTGGAGCTGTGCCTGGGCTGTAATAGTTTCCCCCAAATCTGGGCACATACAATCTCTGCAGGAAAACCAGAGGAGATCCTTGGAAACTTCTTTTCAGTGTCTCAATGCCTGGGTCTTCAATGGAGCTCAGAATGTTGGGTGCTGAGCCCTTTTCAGACTGTGGCCATGTGTCCCTGTGGCTGCTGCTGGGTGCTGACACTTTAGAAAATGGGCCTCAGTTGTTGTTTCTGAGTCCCTAAAATTATGGTATGAAGCTCTTTGTAAAACCTGGTCTTGAATATTTCTAGATTCCTTCACCTATCTCCTACAGCTAGGTGGTAACTCTGTAGGGTTTTATTAGCATCCTCCTCTGTCCCATGTGGACTCTTGGCATCTCTGAGCCAAATCATCCTGTACCATGGGGGGAAATCAGCTTCTGGGAGTTCCAGCAATCTCTCAGTTGGGTGTTTCCTCTGCATCCCGTGGCCAAGGGGATGGGAGTCTGAACTCTTAGAGGAAGCAGAGCCATAGAGTATGACAGGAATAAAAAGAAACTGTAAATTCGATTCCTTTTTCATTGGCATCAATAGAAGTTTGTCATGAACTTCTTGGGGAGAATTTTAGTCCAATATTTGTGTGTGTCTTTGGTGTGTCTTAAAGACAAAAAGGAACTCCACATTTAATTAATGAAAATTATGGTGTGTTTCTTGTCCTCGTTTAGAAAGAAAAGTTTCCTGAAGCAGGTAAGGTTCCTTTCTGCTTCCATCAGCAAGGATCAAATCTCTGCCACAGTGGCCACATCTACTTTTGGAGCTAGATGAGTGATTCCCAGGTCATGTAGACATACTCGCGCTAGCTCTTATCTGGCGAGGATGGTTGAAAAAGTAGAGTTGCTGGGGTAGCACAAAAAGAAAAGGAGTACTTGTGGCACCTTAGAGACTAACCAATTTATTTGAACATAAGCTTTCGTGAGCTACAGCTCACTGCGTCGGATGCATACTGTGGAAAGTACAGAAGATGTTTTTATACACACAAACCATGAAAAAATGGGTGTTTACCACTACAAAAGGTTTTCTCTCCCCCCACTCCACTCTCCTGTTGGTAATAGCTTATCTAAAGTGATCACTCTCCTTACAATATGTATGATAATCAAGGTGTGCCATTTCCAGCACAAATCCAGGGTTTAACAAGAACGTCTGGGGGGGGGGGGGGAGGAAAAAACAAGGGGAAATAGGTTACCTTGCATAATGACTTAGCCACTCCCAGTCTCTATTCAAGCTTAAGTTAATTGTATCCAATTTGCAAATGAATTCCAATTCAACAGTCTCTCGCTGGAATCTGGTTTTGAAGTTTTTCTGTTGTAATATCGCAACTTTCATGTCTGTAATCGCATGACCAGAGAGATTGAAGTGTTCTCTGACTGGTTTATGAATGTTATAATTCTTGACATCTGATTTGTGCACATTTATTCTTTTACGTAGAGACTGTCCAGTTTGACCAATGTACACGGCAGAGGGGCATTGCTGGCACATGATGGCATATATCACATTGGTGGATGTGCAGGTGAACGAGCCTCTGATAGTGTGGCTGATGTTATTAGGCCCTGTGATGGTGTCCCCTGAATAGATATGTGGGCACAGTTGGCAACGGGCTTTGTTGCAAGGATAGGTTCCTGGGTTAGTGGTTCTGTTGTGTGGTATGTGGTTGCTGGTGAGTATTCGCTTCAGGTTGGGGGGCTGTCTGTAGGTAAGGACTGGCCTGTCTCCCAAGATTTGTGAGAGTGTTGGGTCATCCTTCAGGATAGGTTGTAGATCCTTAATAATGTGTTGGAGGGGTTTTAGTTGGGGGCTGAAGGTGACGGCTAGTGGCGTTCTGTTATTTTCTTTGTTAGGCCTGTCCTGTAGTAGGTGACTTCGTGCATGTGGCTTCATGGGCCAATATTCATGCTAATCAATAAAGAAAGGATCTCATTCACCCTCTTCAATTCATAAGTCAATGGACAAACCCTGAACTGTTTTCTTCTTCTCCCCATTTTTCTTTTGCAGAGGAACTCCGGGAGCAAATGGGTGAGTTTGCCTACTTTACTTAATACTTACAGTCCACTGACCAAACTTCATGCACCCTGTATTAGTTCCAACAATTTCAGCTGCAGAAGGGATTCTCTCATTGCATGCCCCATGCATCTGGGAAGTGGAGGGTCTGTGTAGCTTATTCTGGAATCGTGGTATCTCATCAGCCTGAGACCTCACCAGCACTTTGCAAAGAAAGTCAGAGGGGTCGGGGTTCAAGGGAAGTCAGGAATGTGAGAAAAAACACCCATGTGCTACAGGAACTGAACATATCCATTGAATGGAAAAGCTCTGAATGGAGAGTGTGGCAGGACCGAGTTGCTAGTGCTGTGCCTGACCTTGTAGTAGCTGAGGCCATGCGGACACTCCAGCTTGTACATCAGGGATGGAGGGAGAAATGTCTTCCCCAAAGAGCTTCCCCCAAACGGGGAACCCACATCCAGTGCAGAGGACCCAGAAGAGGCTCTTTCACAATTCCCTTACAAATGAAGTGCTGATAGTCACACAGAAATGTTTGGAAGAGCGGGAAATAGAACCCAGATATTGTCCCTTCTGGTCCAGTGTATTCACAACTAGACTGAGGGCTGGTCAAAAACTTTCCTTGGGAACATGTCCATTTCTAAAAAGAACTGTTTGGGGGCAAGCAAGCAAGAAATTATTTCAGTCATATTCTAACTTTCCTTTTGACTATATTGAAATGGAACCTTTTGATTTTTTTATTTCACAATGACATTACATTTGTAATGAAATTTTCAAAACTGGAACAAAATGTTTTAATTTTATAAAAACAGAATGTTTTGATTGACCTAAAAATGTTGCAGAGAATTGCAAAATTCTGTGTGTGTGTGTGTGTCTCTGTGTGTGTTCTCTTTTAAAACAAAAAGTAATTTTAAAATCCTGGAAATTCCCACAAAATGCAAATTCTGGTTCCTCTGTAAGTAGACCATGTATCTTACTCTGAGATGTCTTTTTCCACACTCTAACTTCCCATTGAAATCAATATAAATGTTAAGTGAACCATCATGAGTTCTTGAGAATGGAATCTGATTCAATAATTGCTCATTTATGAAACTGTGTTAGATCATATTTCTACTTACTCTGTTCTCTTTTGAGTCATTTATTGAGTTCTGGACACATTGAAATTTCTAATGCTAATCTTATCAAAATTGCTCTGTCTTTCTCCATATCTATGACACCTTGTATAGTTTGGTTTTCATTTGTGGTTGGTTGGTTTAATTCTCCTCTTTTAACTAAGGAAACACGCAGTTCAGAGAAACGATACTTACATTTCAGTCTGAAGATGGTAAGCTGCAGAGTGGTGTTTTCAACAGTCAGACACTCTAGTCTCAGTCTTGCTCCCATTAAAGTTAAAAGATGTTTTCCATTAGCATCAATGGTTGCGGGATTGGGCAATGGGAAGATGTGTTTGTGCGTGTGCATGTGTGTGTGTATGTGTGTAGACATGAGAAATACAAATATGATTAGTCAATGAAAAATGTTGTTTTCTTCTCCACACTCAGAAATGAAAGAAGATCATTCTCAAGTAGAAAGAAAAGGAGTACTTGTGGCACCTTAGAGACTAAACAATTTATTTGAGCATAAGCTTTCGTGAGCTACAGCTCACTTCATCGGATGCATACTGTGGAAAGTGTAGAAGATCTTTTTATATACACACAAAGCATGAAAAAATACCTCCTCCCACCCCACTCTCCTGCTGGTAATAGCTTATCTAAAGAGACCACTCTCCTTACAATGTGTATGATAATCAAGTTGGGCCATTTCCAGCACAAATCCAGGGTTTAACAAGAACGTCTGGGGGGGGGGGTAGGAAAAAACAAGGGGAAATAGGCTACCTTGCATAATGACTTAGCCACTCCCAGTCTCTATTCAAGCCTAAGTTAATTGTATCCAATTTGCAAATGAATTCCAATTCAGCAGTTTCTTGCTGGAGTCTGGTTTTGAAGTTTTTTTGTTGTAAAATAGTGACTTTCATGTCTGTAATCGCATGGCCAGAGAGATTGAAGTGTTCTCCGACTGGTTTATGAATGTTATAATTCTTGACATCTGATTTGTGTCCATTTACTCTTTTACGTAGAGACTGTCCAGTTTGACCAATGTACATGGCAGAGGGGCATTGCTGGCACATGATGGCATATCCTCCTGGATTTGTGCTGGAAATGGCCCACCTTGATTATCATACACAATGTAAGGAGAGTGGTCACTTTGGATAAGCTATTACCAGCAGGAGAGTGAGTTTGTGTGTGTGTGTGGGCGGGGGGAGTGAGAAAACCTGGATTTGTGCTGGAAATGGCCCAACTTGATTATCATACACATTGTATGGAGAGTGATCACTTTAGATAAGCTATTACCAGCAGGAGAGTGCGGTGGGAGGAGGTATTTTTTCATGCTTTGTGTGTATATAAAAAGATCTTCTGCAGTTTCCACAGTATGCATCCGATGAAGTGAGCTGTAGCTCACGAAAGCTTATGCTCAAATAAATTGGTTAGTCTCTAAGGTGCCACAAGTACTCCTTTTCTTTTTGCAAATACAGACTAATACGGCTGTTACTCTGAAACATTCTCAAGTAGGTTAGATTTCCCCTCTCCCTCCTTATCCATTAGCAAAAATTGTCTTTTTTCACAGCGCAATGGTATTTACTTTGATTCCTCAGTAAATCTGTTTGACTTCTTGCCAGTTACACTCCACTGCTGGAAGTCCTGTGCAGACTGTCATAAACACCATTAACATTTCTAAAATATACAGTAGGATGTGAAATGATGAATTAATCACTGAACTGGTTCTGTAGGCACCTGTGATTAACACCTGATCACATTGAGGATGGGGAAACAGAGTGCATTCCCAGACAATTATACATATAGTTTAGACTTCAGAAGGGCTAATTTCCCAAAGATAAGGGAAAATATAAGCAATATTTCCTGAAAATAAAAAGTTAAACTGGAAACTGTGAATGAAAATTGGGAGTTCTTTCAGAAGAGCTATAAAATGGACCTAAAGACAATTTGACAATCATGAAAGAGGCCAAAATAGGAGCATTGAGTGTCATATGTGCCTTTTTTGCTAATTAGTTTTGGCCATGAGCCTTCTTGTTAAATGGATTCAAACAAGAATAGAATCTTGTCTTTCTACTATCTCGGGGGAAAGGCATGGGACTAGCCCACAGATTGACTAATCTATGAGCAGTCTTCACTAGCTATGGCCTTTCTTTATGTTACTCAAGAACGAAAAGATCTCATTCACCCTGTTAAATTTGTAACTCCATGGATATACACTGAACTGTTTTTTCCCCCTCCCTATTTTTCTTTGCAGAGGAACTCCAGAAGGAAATAGTGAGTTTGCCTATTTTATTGAACACTTACAGTCCACAGACCAAACTTTTCGTCCCCTGTATGGGTTCCAACAGCCCTAACTGCAGCAGGGATGTTCTCATTGCATGGTTCTTAGGTCTGGGAAGAGGAGGGTTCACTCTGCAATGATTTATATCATATCTAGGACAGAGCTCTGAATGTGGAGTCCAAGACTTGAGCCATTCTTCACTGCATTCAGTGGCAAGACTTCAAAGGGCTACACTGGGATCTGGACTGGGTCCCTAATTTGATAACAATAAAGTCCATATATTGAAAAGGTCTTTTTTTATATATATTTTCTTTTGAAGCCCAAATCAAGGAGGACAAGGGTAAGTTGGCTTTGACTTCTGCAGTTTGAATCATAGAATCATAGACTTTAAGGTCAGAAGGGACCATTATGATCTTCTAGTCTGACCTCCTGCACAACGCAGGCCACTGAATCTCACCCACCCACTCCTGTAACAATACCTTGACTTATGTCTGAGCTATTGAAGTCCTCCTCAAATCATGGTTTAAAGACTTCAAGGTGCAGAGAATCCTCTAGCAAGTGACCCCTGCTCCATGCTGCAGAGGAAGGTGAAAAAACCTCAGGGTCTCTGCCAATCTGCCCTGGAGGAAAATTCCTTCCTGACCCCAAACATGGCGATCAGCTAAACCCTGAGCATGTGGACAAGACTCACCAGCCAGACACCCAGGAAAGACTTCTCTGTAGTAACTTAGATCCCACCCCATCTAACATCCCATCACAGGCCATTGGGCACATCTATCGCTAATAATTGAAGATCAGTTAATGGCCAAAATCATTTTATCCCATCATATCATCTCCTCCATAAACTTATCAAGCTTTGTCTTGAAGCCAGATATGTCTTTTCTCCCCACTGATTCTCTTGGAAGGCTGTTCCAGAACTTCACTCCTCTGATGGTTAGAAACCTTCATCTAATTTCAAGTTTGAACTTCCCGATGGCCAGTTTATATCCATTTGTTCTTGTGTCCACATTGGTACTGAGCTCAAATAATTCTTCTCTCTCTGTGGTATTTATCCCTCTGATATATTTATAGAGAACAGTCATATCTCCCCTCAGCCTTCTTTTAGTTAGGCTAAACAAGCCAAGCTCCTTGAGTCTCACAGAATCATAGAATATCAGGGTTAGAAGGGACCTTAGGAGGTCATCTAATCCAACCCCCTGCTCAAAGCAGGACCAATCCCCAATTTTTGCCCCAGATCCCTAAATGGCCCCCTCAAGGATTGAACTCACAACCCTGGGTTTAGCAAGCCAATGCTCAAACCACTGAGCTATCCCTCCCCCCATAAGACAGGTTTTCCATTCCTCGGATCATCTTAGTAGCCCTTCTCTGTACCTGTTCCAGTTTGAATTCATCCTTCTTACACATGGGAGACCAGAACTGCACACAATATTCCAGATGAGGAAGGGTCCGGGTCAGTCATTTCCCCATTCAGAGAAGTGGAGGTCAGGGCCTTTCACCTTTTTCAGTGAGCGGGAGGTGAGTGAGTTTTGCAATTGGGACTGAGGAGAATATGGGTATTTTTCACTAGCAAGTTGTCTCTTTTTGTTCAGGTTTGGGGTGTCAGACTGAGAAAATACATGTTCATTAACGCAATGTTAAGCAAAAACAAATATGACACATGGAGGTGTTTGTCATTTGGTAAAGCAGTAGCTGTATGACAAGGGTGATCTTGCTTTGATTTCTGAGATGATCACAGAGAGAGGGGTTTTATCAGGAAAATGTTTAGCAGTGAGTTCTAGATTGCACCAAGAAACTCTGTAAATCTTAAACCACGTGGTGGGCTTTAATACCCTGCCACAACGGGGAATGCTTCATAGTGAAGGGCCAGAGCATGCCCTTTGACGGGAAACCTCTGCTAGGTACTTGAGGGGCCTTTCACTGTATCCTCCACTGGTGATGAAGGTTGTCCCATCACACAGCAGAGTGCAGAGCACCTTGGAATCACAGCAAAGCCAAAAAGTCTACTGGAAGCCAGGTCTTGTGCTCAGAAGTCCTGTTTCTTTCTGAGAGAAGTGTCCTGGTTTCTTCTGCCCCTGGCAGCCGGGTGCTGAGGGTGCTGTCCACTTCCATGCCTGGAATCTCCAGGAGGAGCTGTTAATCTCTTGAGGCACAATCCCAACCAGCGCTCCCCAGGGCGGTGCAGTTTAGCAACCCACTCATCTTGCCTGACACATGGCTGGGCCTATCCCAAACACATGCTCTGTGATGAGGAGAGGTGCAATTTCAGTCTCAGCAGGACTGTACCCCTTTTGCTGGACCTCACAAAACCCCTTCTGTATGAAAGTGTTGGCTAGGCACCAGGCCAGAGGGCATGGGGATAGTCTTAACTAGGACTACAGAAGTTATATTGCTCTGTATTTTGCTCTGATGCTAAAATACTGTGTGCGGTTCTCATGTTCCCAACTGAAGAAGGAAGTTGACAAACTGGAGAGGGTTCAGAGAATAGAACCAGAATGACTAAAGGATTAGATAATATGTATTATAGTGATAGACTCAAAGAGCTCAATCTTTTTAGTTTAACAAAGAGAAGGGGTGACTTGATTACACTCTACAGGTATGTACACAGGGAACAAACATTTGATAATGGGCTCTTCAGTCCAGCAGAAAATGGTCTAATAAAATCCAATGGCTGGAAGATGAAACTAGAGAGAGACTAGAAATAAGGTGTACATTTTAAAGAGTGAGGGTCATTAGCCATTGTGACAATTTATTAAGGGTTGTGGTGGATCCTCCATCACTAGAAATTTTTGAAATTACGATTGTACATTTTTTTCTAAAAGGTCTGCTCTCATACAAACATGAATCATTTTGGGGAAGTTCTCTGGCCCATATTATAGATGATGAGAGTGATTCCTTCTGGCCTTGGACACTGTAATACTCATAGTGTTGCCTGCTCCCTCACAGCTATTCTCCAATAAATACAATACAGCTTTCAATATTTAACTGTTAGTAGTTACCTTCCTCTTTGATCATATAATGGCAATAGCTGCTGTCATTATCATTAAACATTTGTTTCTTTCTTAGGAGACATGGAGAAGAAAAGAAGTAACTCTGTTTCCTTTTTCTTCTGTGTGCTCTATTATTGTGTAGGAGTCTTGTAGAATGAAAAAAAAATTAGATATCACCCCTCCTTCCTGCTTTTGATAGAGCAAGTTACTTGGCTAGTTTTGCCAATAATACATATGAGCAGCTGTTGATTCTGAGCAGTGCGACTCATTCATTGTTGAAATTTAAATAGACTAGCCCAGTACTGTTTTGTATTTTCCAAGAACCATAACACTCCTCCAAAGAGACACAGTATCAAAGGCAAAGGTAAATGGTGTTATTGCTCCTTTCGTAGCATATCCCATATTAGCAGAAAATCATCGTGTGTCATGTTTGTCTCTTTTGCTAATTAGTTGTGGCATGAAGCTTCTTCTTAAATTTATTAAAGCAAGAATAGAATCTTCTTTCTCCTCTCTAGGGGGATAGGAATGGGACTAGCTCATGGATTGCATTGCTTGCCTCCCATGACCAATATTTATGCTAATCAAGAAAGAAAGGATCTAATTTACCATCTTCTATTTGTAACTCAATAGACCCTGAACCGTTTTTTTCTCCCCATTTTTCTTTTGCAGCAGCAGAAGAAAATGTGTGAGTCTGACTACTTTACTCAATACTTATAGTCCACTGACCAAAGTTTGTGTCCCCTGTATGGGTTCCAACAGCTTCAACTTCAGAAGGGATCTATCATTGCATGGCCCATGGATCTGGGAAGGGAAGGGTCTGTGTAGGTTACTTAGGAATCGTGATATATCATGGAGCTGAGACCTCACCTTCACTTTGCAAAGAAAGTCAGAGGGGAAGAGGTTCAAGGGGAATCAGCCTGTGAGTAAAAACATCCACATGCTACAGGAGCTGAACATATCCACTGTATGAAGAAGCTCTGGATGGGGAGTGCAGCAGGGCTGAGTTGCTAGTGCTGTCCCTGAGCTTGTAGTAGCTGAGGCCATGCAGACACTCCACCCTGTGCCTCAGGGATGGGAAGGGAATAGTCTTATCCAAAGAACTTCCCCTAGACTGGGAATCCACACCCTTTGTAGAGCACCCACAGGAGGCTGTTTGACAATCCCCCTAAAAGGGAAGTGGTAATAGTGAAACAGGAATGTTTGCTACAGCAGGAAATAGCATCTAAATACTCTGGCTTCTGCTCCAATGTATTCACTATGAGAGCAAGGTGATGGCAGAAAATTTCCATTGGAATGTGTGTATTTTGAAAAAAAAAAGGATAAAAAAAAGAATGAAATGAAAGCATCTCAGCGGTCAAAAATTTCTATTTCTTCCATATTAAAAAGGAACATTCTGCTTTTTCCCTTCAAAATGACTTTTCCTTTATTTATTTTTCTGACAATAAGCCTAATCTGCTTTCACAAAACATATCCCAGGAGACATTGTTAAGGTTCCATTCAGTTACCTAATCATGTGGGGGCAGCATAGGTGTTTCAGGAGAAAAAACCCCTAGCATTATCCAATCTATCACAATGGTCTACATCTCTCCCACCTACCCCAATATGGAAGTTTTGAGAACTTGGTTGAGTTCCCGAGACACCTCCACCTAGACCATGTGATGCAACAATCAAAAATTATCCACCAGTTTGGTGACCATCTGATCCCATTCTACCCAGCATAGTAGAAAATAACCTCAGATAAGTGGGTATTGGAAATCATCAGCAATGGATACTTGATTCCATTTCGATCCCTTCTATCCCTTCACCTGTCCTTCTTCAGGACCTTTCTCAAAAATGCCTTCTACGGGAAGAAATAAACCACTTTCTCCACTTAGGTGCTGTAGAATGAGTTCTGTTTCAACATAGAGGGAATGGTTTTAATTTCAGCTACTTCTTAATTCAGACAAGGACCTGGGGTTGGAGACCTATTCTAGACTTAAGAAAACTCAATAGGTCTCTCAAACTACAATTATTCAGAATGGTCATGCTAACACCAGTTATCCCAGCGCTGGACCAGGGGGATTGATTCTCGTCCCTCAACCTCCAAGATACATATTTTCACATTATCATACATCCTTCTCACAGGAGATTCCTCACATTCGTTCTGTGGATGGATCACTACAAGAATAATATACTATGCTTTAGCCTCTCTACAGCACCTAGAGTATTCTCCAAAGTCCTGGTGATGGTGGCAGTGCACCTCTTCAAACAAAGAATTATGATATTTCCATACTTGTCTAATCAAAGGCCCTTCTCGAGATGACATGCTAGTTTCTAAACAGAAGGCTGTGGAATTTTTCTCACAACTAGGCCTATAAATAAACACTGGAATTTCAATATTGACACTGGCACAACACCTAGAATTAATAGGGGCCTACCTCAACATGGTGATGACCAAAAGCCTTTTTACTTACACAAAAATCTGTAACCCTAGTCAACTTGATATCTACTGTGCAAACCAGTCAGCAGGTTGTTTACAACTTAACTTGTTTACAACTACTAGGATATATGGCAGCAACCACCTTCGTGGTAAAACATTCCAGACAACATTTGTGCTTCCTTCAGGGCTGACTCTTGACAGTATATGTCCCGCACAGACACAGCCTGATCAAACCTTTCTCAATTCCGATCAGCATCAAGGATTCATTGGACTGGTTCATGAAGCCCCACAAAGTTTGCACTGGAGTTCCCTTCCTCCAACCACCACCATCACTAATACTGACAAGAGACACCTACTTACTGGGTTGGGGAGCACACCTACAGGACTACACCATTCAAGTCAAGTGGTCCTCATTAGAGACAATGTTACATAATCTGCTGGAACTATGTGCAGTCGGGAACGCATGCTCACACTTTTTAACACTACTCAGGAACAAAAACATAAGAATAATGGAGGACAACATCACCTTCATGTTTTACATCAACTGGAAAAGGGGAGTGAGTCCACAATCCCTGTGCACTGAAGTAATAAAATTGTGGAACAGGTGCATACAACATGGCATCAACATTCGGGCACATACTTACTGGGTCATCAGAACACCACAGCAGACACACTGAGCAGAAAATTCTCACACAAAAAGGAGTGGGTGTAAGATACTGCAATCCTACGGAAACTATTCAGCAGTTGTGGATTCCTGAATATAGATCTTTTTTTCCCACACCAGGAAACAAGAAGTGCCCACAATTCTGTTCAAGAGCAAGCCTGGGTCACCAATCTCTGGGGGATGACTTCCTTACCAGATGGAATGCATATCTCTTCAATCCTTTCCACAATCAATAGAATGCAGACTTATCCCAAGAACTCCTGAGTAAGTGTATAACAGGAGTGGAAAATCTATAGAATGCAGTAAGGAAGCATCGTGAGACAGGAGCAGAATTAAGGCATCTACAAGCTAATTAGCTCACATTTATAAACTTCAAACAAGATACAGGAAAACATCAAAAAATCTAATAATAGAATTATAGAACTGGAAGAGACCTTGACAAGTCATCAAGCCCCCTCACTCATGGCAGGACTCAGCATTATCTAGACCATTCCTGACAGGTGTTTGTCTAACCTGTTCCAGGGCTTAACCACCCTGACAGTTAGGAAGTTTTTCCTAATGTCCAACCTAAACCAAATTTGCTGCAATTTAGGCCCATTGCTTATTGTCCTAAACTCAGAGGTTAAGAAAAAAAATTTTTCTTCCTCCTCCTTGTAACAAGCTTTTACATACTTGAAAACGATTATCCTGTCTCCTCTCAGTATTTTCTTTTCCAGATTAAACAAACCCAATTTTTAAAATCTTCCCTCATCAGTCAAGTTTTCTAGTCATTTTTGTTGCTCTTCTCTGGACTTTCTATAATTTGTCTACATCTTTCCTGAAATGTGGCTCCCAAAACTAGACACAACACTCCAGTTGGGGCCTAATCAGCATGGAGTAGAGAGGAAGAATTATGTCTCGTGTCTTGCTTACAACATTCCTGCTAATACATCCCAGAAGAGTGTAAAAGTGTTACACTCATAGCTTTTCGTCTGCTATGGCCCCCCGATCCCTTTCCGCAGTACTCCTTCCTAGGCAGTCATTTCTCATTTTGTACGTGTGCAACTGATTGTTCCTTCCTAAATGGAGTACTTTGTACATGTCTGTGACAGGTGTCGGTCAGTCCTCTGAGCCCCTAGGGGCGATGGAGAGCAATGGTCTCCGTGGCAGGCCTCGGCCCCACCTCCCGGGCGTTGGGGAATTAGCGGGGAGGTGCGCCAGCCGGAGTCAGGAGCGCGCCCCTCGGGCAGGGGAGCGCCGGCACGAGTCAGGAGCACGCCCCTCGGGCCGGGGAGCGCCGGCACGAGTCAGGAGCACGCCCCTCGGGCCGGGGAGCGCCGGCACGAGTCAGGGGCGCGCCCCTCGGGCCGGGGAGCGCCGGCACGAGTCAGGGGCGCGCCCCTCGGGCCGGGGAGCGCCGGCACGAGTCAGGGGCGCGCCCCTCGGGCCGGGGAGCGCCGGCACGAGTCAGGGGCGCGCCCCTCGGGCCGGGGAGCGCCGGCACGAGTCAGGGGCGCGCCCCTCGGGCCGGGGAGCGCCGGCACGAGTCAGGGGCGCAGCCCCTCGGGCCGGGGAGCGCCGGCACGAGTCAGCGGCGCGCCCCTCGGGCCGGGGAGCGCGCGGCACGAGGTCAGCGGCGCGCCCCTCGGGCCGGGGAGCGCCGGCACGAGTCAGCGGCGCGCCCCTCGGGCCGGGGAGCGCCGGCACGAGTCAGCGGCGCGCCCCTCGGGCCGGGGAGCGCCGGCACGAGTCAGCGGCGCGCCCCTCGGGCCGGGGAGCGCCGGCACGAGTCAGCGGCGCGCCCCTCGGGCCGGGGAGCGCCGGCACGAGTCAGCGGCGCGCCCCTCGGGCCGGGGAGCGCCGGCACGAGTCAGTAGCGCGCCCCTCGGGCCGGGGAGCGCCGGCACGAGTCAGTGGCGCGCCCCTCGGGCAGGGGAGCGCCGGCACGAGTCAGTGGCGCGCCCCTCGGGCAGGGGAGCGCCGGCACGAGTCAGTAGCGCGCCCCTCGGGCTGGGGAGCTCCGGGGTAGGGGAACACAGGCCCACCCAACTCCACTGCATTCCAGCCCAGGGCCCTGACAGTGGCGGGAGGCGAAGGTCCCGCCGCTGGGTCAGCGGGGCAATCCGCACCCGCTGACCAAACACACCCACCCCATGGTGTAGTTGGGCCCCTGGGCTACTTCCTACCCGGTCTCTCTCAGGCGGGTCGCTCCGGTCCCTCCATCTCCTCCGGGTAGTCCGCTGCGGGCAGCTCCGGAACCTCCATCTCCTCCGGGTAATCCGCTGCGGGCAGCTCCGGTTCCTCTGGATAATCCACTGCGGGCAGCCCCGGTTCCTCCAGATAATCCGCTGCAGGCAGCCCCGGTTCCTCCGGATATTCAGCGGCCGGCAGCCCTGGTTGCCACAGCCCTTCCCCCCGGTAAGGCCCCTCCTTGCCCAGGGCTTCGCCTGGGTCAGCAGCAGGATCGCGAGGGAGCAGCCGGCAGCCTGTATCTGTCTCCCTCCCTGGTGCTCTCCTCACTGGGCAGAGGGCCCCGCCCTTTGTACTTCCTGTCCCACCCCTCCCCTTCCGGGGATTGGCGGAAGCTTGGCCTGGCACCGCCCACTCAGGCCCAGAGAGTGGCTCTTTACCCTCTGGTTCGGAGGGGAGCCACCCTGGCTCCCTACAATGTCTTTATTGAATTTCCTCCTATTTGAAATTTAATGTTGATAAATGCAAAGTATTGCACATTGGAAAACATAATCCCAATTATATATACACAATGATGGGGTCTAAGTTACCACTCAAGAAAAAGATCTTGGAGTTATTGTGGATAGTTCATAGAATCATAGAATATCAGGGTTGGAAGGGACCTCAGGAGGTCATCTAGTCCAACCCCTGCTCAAAACAGGACCAATTCCCAACTAAATCATCGCAGCCAAGGCTTTATCAAGCCTGACCTTAAAAACCTCCAAGGAAGAAGAGTTCACCACCTCCCTAGGTAACCCATTCCAGTGCTTCACCACCCTCCTAGAGAAAAAGTTTTTCCTAATATCCAACCTAAATCTCCCCCACTGCAACTTGAGACCATTACTTCTTGTTCTGTCATCTGCTACCCCTGAGAACAGTTGAGATCCATCCTCTTTGGAATCCCCTTTCAGGTAGTTGAAAGCAGTTGATATCACCCCTCATTCTTCTCTTCTGCAGACTAAACAATCCCCGTTCCATCAACCTTTCCTCATAAATCATGTGCTCCAGCCCTCTGATCATTTTTGTTGCCCTCCACTGGACTCTTTCCAATTTTGTCACATCCTTCTTGCAGTGAGGGGCCAAAACTGGACACAGTACTCCAGATGAGGCCTCACCAATGCCGAATAGAGGGGAATAATCACGTCCCTCGATCTACTGGCAGTGCTCCTACTTATACAGCCAAAAATGCTGTTAGCCTTCTTGGCAGCAAGGGCACACTGTTGACTCATATCCAGCTTCTCCTCCACTGTAACCCCTAGGTCCTTTTGTGCAGAACTGCTGCCTAGGCACTCGGTCCCCAGTCTGTAGCAGTGCATGGGCTTCTTCTATCTTAAATGCAGAGCTCTGCACTTGTCCTTGTTGAACCTCATCAGATTTCTTTTGGTTCAATCCTCCAATTTGTCTAGGTCCCTCTGTATCCTATCCCTACCATCCAGCATATCTACCACTCCTCCCAGTTTAGTGTCATCTGCAAACTTGCTGAGGGTGCAGTCCACGCCATCCTCCAGATCATTAATGAAGATATTAAACAAAACCGGCCCCAGGACCGACCCTTGGGGCACTCCGCTTGATACCGGCTGCCAGCTAGACATGGAGCCATTGATCACTACCCGTTCAGCCCAACAATCTAGCCATCTTTCTATTCACCTTATAGTCCATTCATCCAGCGCATACTTCTTTAACTTGCCGGCAAGAATACTGTGGGAGACCGTATCAAAAGCTTTGCTAAAGTCAAGGAATAACACATCCACTGCTTTCCCTTCATCCACAGGGCCAGTTATCTGATCATAGAAGGCAGTTAGATTAGTCAGGCATGCCTTGCCCTTGGTGAATCCATGCTGACTGTTCCTGATCACTTTCCTCTCCTCCAAGTGCTTCAGAATTGATTCCTTGAGGACCTGCTCCATGATTTTTCCAGGGGCTCAAGTGAGGCTGACTGGCCTGTAGTTCCCTGGATCCTCCTTCTTCCCTTTTTAAAGATTGGCACTACATTAGCCTTTTTTCCAGTCATTTGGGACCTCCCGAGATCAGCATGGGGGATTTTCAAAATAATGTCCAATGGCTCTTCAATCACCTGCCAACTCCTTTAGCATCCTCGGATGCAGAGCATCCAGCCCCATGGACTTGTGTTCGTCCAGCTTTTCTAAATAGTCCTGAACCACTTCTTTCTCCACGGAGGGCTGGTCACCTCCTCCCCATACTGTGCTGTCCAGTGCAGTAGTTTGGGAGCTGACCTTGTTTGTGAAGACAGAGGTGAAAAAAGCATTGAGTACATTAGCTTTTCCACATCCTCTGTCACTAGGTTGCCTCCGTCATTCAGTAAGGGGCCCACACTTTCCCTGACCTTCTTCTTGCTAACATACCTGTAGTAACCCTTCTTTTTATCCTTCACATTCCTTGCTAGCTGCAACTCCAAGTGTGATTTGGCCTTCCTGATTTCACTCCTGCATGCCCGAGCAATATTTTTACACTCGTTCCTGGACATTTGTCCAGTCTTCCACTTCTTGTTAGCTTCTTTTTTGTGTTTAAGATCAGCAAGGATTTCCCTGTTTAGTGAAGCTGGTCGCCTGCCATATTTACTATTCTTTCTACACATTGGGATGGCTTGTCCCTGTAACCTCAATAAGGATTCTTTAAAATACAGCCAGCTCTCCTGGACTCCTTTCCCCCTCATGTTATTCTCCCAGGGGATCCTGCCCATTAGTTCCCTGAGGGACTCAAAGTCTGCTTTTCTGAAGTCCAGGGTCCGTATTCTGCTGCTCTCCTTTTTTTCTTGGATCCTGAACTTCACCATCTCATGGTCACTGCCTCCTAGGTTTCCATCCACTTTTGCTTCCTATGGCGGTTCAATGATGAGACAGAACACAAATTTATCCAAGCAAGCAAGCTGGTCAGCTGAAATGGGCTGCTGCCTGTCAGCTTTCCACCTTCCCTTTTATTATATTTCTCCCCCCTGCGCATTACCTACTTCCACCGCAAAAAGACACAACAAAGGAATACATGACTTTGATTAATATTCTTATTTACCAGCCTCTATCTACTACAATCCTAATTCTCAGGCCTTGAGACCAGGCCAAGGAAGCTTCCCACGATTACTGTCCTTTAATTAACTTCCCATGGTTCATATCTGGTCCTCGTCCTTGGACGGAGCAATGTGTGCATTGCTCCTACACAACAGTCAGGGTGTGCCCTGACTGTTTCCAGGTGGATGAACTAAACATGAACCCTTCATCCCCCCGTTTTTTGTTTAATTATACTCGGCCATCTCATGGTAGCCGTCAATTTGCTTTTGCAAGCAATTTAACTCCCGGACAGACAAGGACATAACTCGGGGAGCCTGCCAGGGCGAATCTCTACAAAGCCTTAGCAAAGAGGGAATACACTGTACACAGCAGCAGCAAAAAACAAGCCCAATAATCACAAACACAGCATAACCGAAAAGCTGTCGCAGCCATCCTAGAGAGGGCAGCCAACCTGTAAGCCAATTCCAAAAGCCCTCAAATCCCAGATCTTGGCGTATGTGTGCCGTAAGATTGGCCAATTCAGCCAGTCTAGTTTCTATAGAACGACTATTATCAGTTAAATTAAAACAACACATATGCCAAAACGTGGAACAGCCTAGGTGATGTTTCAAGAGCAGAAAATCAATGGCTGCTCTGTTATCTAAAATTGCATCCCTTAATTCGTGTTGCTCTGCGTTGAGTAGGGCAATTGCCTTGGATGTTGTATTAATTTCCTTTGCTGCAAAGCACGCCAGGGCATTTAAGGTTCTGGCTGTATAAGTGGCAAGCCCGGGGACCCCAACAATAGAGGCCGCTAAGGCGGTATACTCAGAGCGGCTGAGAAGATTGACATCTGCGACACAATCTTCTGAGAGGGGTGTATTTCTTTTACTGTGTTTTTGGCCGGCAAAAAGCAAAATAAGTGTCATTCTACTAAGGCAGCAAAGGGTACCATTGCTTAAATTTGCGGGAATATAACTAAAGGTGCGTGAGCCGCAGGTAAAAAACCACCCCGATGGTAGAATGATATGGCCATAATTGTATGAAACATTCACAGCGTGGGAACAATTTAAAAGCGGTTGAGAAATTTGCCGACAGCCCACGGGCACCTTTGTACTAGTGCAGTTAACCACACGCGCACAGGTGACATTGTTGGCCCCGGCCGGGTACGGTGTGTGGAGGGATATAGCCGTGTGAGGCAAGGTATAGTTGGCCGGGCCCCAATTAGCCATGCCAGAGTACTGGGAAGAGAGATTCGCGTAAGCAGCGAGCATCGTCTCATTCCCTATCTCCTCAGGGTGATGACATACTAGTATAAGGCATGTACCTAACAATTCTCCGGCTGCTACAGAATCAGATAAACAAAAGTGGGTAACATTTGCTGTTGAAGCCAATCTTTCCCATATGTTATATGTCATTCGGGCCCGTAACGGGGGAAGCGCTCCCGAGCCAACCCCTACAGGAAATAGCAGGCACAAAAGGCATACAATCAGTACAGAATTAGCAGTGATTTGGGAGAGAATCGCCACAAACAAAGTCTCAGGAGTCTCTGGCTGTTGATTTGCCGCCAGTCTTCGTTGAGCCGCGGCGACCAATGCTTTTACTGCTCCCTATGTCACGGGCTGGCTTGGGATGCTACGCCTCTTCCGTTTCCGTCCCGCCGTTGTCGACCCGGGAGGCACCACGTTCTCCTCCAAGGTCAGCTGAAACTCCGGTATGGGGTTCGACAGCCCCTGGTGCCATGCCATGCTGTTTCAGTGCCGGTCGCACACACCGGGCTGGAACCCACAACGGTCCTGCAGGGAGAGACACAGCAGCATATCCCCGACCCCAAGTGATTAGAGGTACTGGGCCCAGCCACTGCGGATCAGGCAGCTGACGGTAAAAGACACGTGGTCTTTCCAGTACCTCAGATTTGTGAAAATGGCGATCCGCAGGGGTCTGTTGATCTGCGTTCAGCGTTAAATTATTTAAAGTAAACAAAAGGATATGCATTTGTTGTTGAATGTCTCCTAAGGTTCAGAGACGCAGCTCCCCTTGTTTTAATTGTTTAGCAAGCAAGGTTTTGAGCGTGCGATTGGCACGTTCTACAATGGCTTGGCCCGTGGAATTATAAGGGATCCCGTGTTTAAGACGGACGTCCCATCGGGCACAAAAGGTGGAGAGGGCTGTGGAGCAGTAGGCTGGGGCATTATCTGTTTTAATCTGGCTTGGGCGACCCATAACAGAAAAACAGGCTAGCAAATGGTGAATTACTTTGGCAGTGGCTTCCCCACGCTGTGGGGTTGCCCAAAGGAATCCCGAATAAGTATCAACGGAAACATGTAAAAACGAGTAGGGGCGGAATTGTGGCACGTGAGTGACATCTATTTGCCATAGCTGATTTGCAGCGGTACCTCTGGGGTTAACGGCATAAGAGAAAGTAGGAGCAGCAGCGGCACAGTGGGGGCAGGAACGAACAATAGATCGTGCATGATCAGTAGGAATGTGAAACTGCCTGGCCAAAACAGAGGCAGACTGATGAAAAAAGGCATGGCTTTCAATGGGGTCAGAAAAAAGGGAGTTTACCTGACCACGTAATGCAAGATCGGCGCGCGCATTGCCCTCAGTGAGTGACCCAGGCAAAGGGGTATGACTGCGAATATGAGCAACAAAATAAGGGAAATTGTGAGTGGAGATAAGATATTGCAAGGACAAAAATAGGCGAAGGAGGTCCGCATCGACCTGAGGGGTAATGAGGGCAAGGGGTAAATGATCAATCACTTGATAAACATAATGGGTGTCCACAATTAAATTAAAGGGACAATCAGCAAAAAGTTGAAAGGCCAAAATAACAGCAGCCAGTTCTGAACGCTGTGCGGAATGCTGAGGCAGTGTAAAACGAGAATGCCAATGAGGGGGGTCACCGGATTGATAGGTGACTACACCTCGATGTGGAGAGCCATCAGTAAAAAGAGTAACAGCAGAAACAATGGGTTGAGAGCGGCTAAGACGATGAACAATTAGAGGCACCTTTTGGGTAATTACCAACCGAGGATCTTTCGGGGGATTATAAGAAATTTCTCCCACATAATCACAAAGAGCAACCTGCCAAGCCAAAGAGATGTGGCACAAGGAATCAAATTCACTACGGGACAAGGGGAACACAATATCAACTAAATCAGTGCCAGTGAGTTGCACTGCACGGTGGCGGGCTTTACGAACAAGATCAGACAGGGCATCTAAATATGGATAAATATTCCGAGGAGGAGTGGAGGAGAGGTACAGCCACTCTATGATAGAGACGGCTGTATTCGTACGGGGTACAAACAGAGCCGCAGTGGGCGTATGAGGGGTGGCAAGAAGAATCAACCGTAGGGGACGGACCTCAGGGGGTCTGTCCACAAACTGCTGACTCAATGCTGCATTAATTTGTCGAATGCAGGCAATGTGCTCTTCAGTGATGGCAATAACTGCACCCGGTGCTCGGGCTCCACGTAGGAGCTCGAACAACGGCTGCAGCATTGAGGTGGGGACACGAAAATAGGGCGGAATCCAATTTAAATGACCCAAAATCTGTTGTAATTTAACAAGGGTTAGGGGTTGAGGTAGAGTTAGTGCCGGACGAACCGGAGCAGCATAGGTTTGTAAACCTTATGGCCGAGGTAGTGGTAGGGATAAGAGCGTTGGATTTTTTCTGGTGCCACCAACAGGCCATTTTGGCCGAGAATCTGAGACAAAGATTCAATCTGTTGTTCCGTGACCTGGGGACCACTAAGCAAAATGTCATCCATATAATGGTAGACCTTTAGCGTAGGGTACCGGGCACGAAAAGGGGTGAGGGCCCAATCCACAAAAAGCTGACACAAGGTAGGACTATTTTGCATTCCCTGGGGTAAGACCTTCCACTGATACCGTTGAGAAGGTTGCTGATTATTATATTGTGGCACAGTAAACGCGAATTTTTCGCGACCTTGTGGGCAAAGGGGGATGGTGAAAAAACAATCTTTTAAATCTAACACACAGAGCTGATCGGTTTGAGGAATTAAATTTGGGTTCGGTAATCCATATTGCAAGGGGCCCATAGGTTGGATGCGTTTATTTATTTCCCTTAAATCATGTAACAGCCGCCACGCACCAGATTTTTTCTTAATAACGAACACCAGGGTGTTCCAGGGACTAGTAGAGCTCTCCAAGCACTGTGCCTGCAAATGCTGCTGCACAAGCGAATGAAGCGCTTTTAGCTTTTCTAGAGGGAGGGGCCACTGGTCAATCCATACGGGCTCTAAGGATTGCCATACCAAGGGTAATGCGGAGGGCAATGTGGGTGAGGGAGGGTTTTGGGCCATCAGATATTAATATCGAGGGTGGTGTCCAGCTTTGTAAGTAAATCACGGCCCCAAATATTGAGGTGGACAGGGAGCACAAAAGGGCGAATAGTAGCAAGGGTACGGCCTCCCGGTTTAGATACTGTGACCCAAGACAAACTCTGTCGCCCGGGTTTACTACCCCCGATCCCCCACAACTCTTTAGAAGGAACCGTAGGCCAACTAACCGGCCACTCCGGATCACGAATCACCGTAACGTCAGCTCCAGTGTCCACCAGCCCTGTGAAAGGAACATCATTTAAGAGAAGTGTTAACTGAGGTTTCGAGGGGCGGACTGACATTGTCAGAGCAACAAGTGGAGAGGACGTGCTGTGAGACGGCGAGTGAGACAACGTTGATCCAAAGCCGCCTCCGCCCCGAGTTCGATCCTCGGCAGCTGGCACCTGATAGGGGACTAAAATCAATTGTGCAATTGATCGTCCACGCGGGAGCGACTGTGGAAGATGAGTCCACACCTGAACCTTAATAATGCCGGTGTAATCGGCATCAATGACCCCGGGGATGACAAAAAAGCCCTGTTTCCCAGCATGAGAGCGAGGGAGAACGAGACCCACAAAGCTGGCAGGGAGAGGGCCCGTCACCTGGGTAGGTATGGCACAGACCTCGCCTGGCAGCCGAAAATCAGTGTCCTCCTGCATGATCAAATCAAGCCCTGCACTTCCAGCAGTCGCCGCCCTCATAGAGTCTATGGATTTTAAGGCAGAGGAACGGTTGTCTGAGTGGGAAACACCCCCGTTTGGCCCTGGGTTCGGGGGAGACCCGTCGTGCGGTTTCCCGACCCGCTACGACACTGATTAGCCCAGTGATAGCCCTTCTGACACTTGGGGCACTTCTTTGAGGGTCGGGCGGGTGCCTTTGATGAGTGGCACTCCCGCTGAAAGTGACCCTCCTTACCACAGCGGTAACAACGCTTCCCCTCCTTCCCGGTTTTTCTCAGGGCGGCAGCCAGAACTCCAGCTTTATGGGTTTGTGTGCCGATGTTCTGGCACTCCCGTAGCATGTCTGAGAGCTCTAAAATGCCAGAGGCTGCGCCGTCTGGAGAGCACGGCGGCAATCCTCATTTGCATTTTCAACTGCCAATTTTAACAGGATCTCCTGAGCTGCCTCAGTGTTATCCACCTGTCGGAGGATAGCCTCCTGCAATCTGTTGGTAAAATCCAGAAAGGACTCTGATGCACCCTGACAGACACTGACAAAGCTTTTAGTAGGCTTGCCTGAATCTGGGACCTTCCGGAAAGCATGCTGGGCACAGGTGGAAATAATGGTGTAGAAGTTCTGAGGGAGCTGAGACTGCAACTCAACAGTAGCAAACTGTCCCTCCCCTGCCAAGTGCTCATAAATAACACCTATCCCTCTATGAATCTGGGCTTGGCGTTCCGCCTCCTGCCGATACTCACTAATCCAAATAACATACTGACTGGGTGACAACATCATGCGCAACAGCACCTTCCAATCTTCAGGGATCAGGGAGTACCCACTACCTAGCCCTTCAATGAGACCACGCACAAACGTGCTAGTCAGACCGAACTCGCGAATTGCTTTCTTTACCTCTCTGATCACCGAGTAGGGCAAACTGGCCCAGGTTCCAACCGGATTGCCCTGGTCATCATTGTGCCAGGTCACCGGACAAACCGAGACCAGCTCAGCCAGCTCCTCTGCTGTAAGATCTGAGCGAGCCTTCGCTGCGTGAACCATTTGTTGCACCAGCGAAAGCCTCTGAGCAGATGCAGACGACCCCCCGGGGGGCCCCGAAGCATGGGGCCCCGGGGGGGATGGTAATCACACACCGGCTCCGGCGGGGAAGGTAAGGGAGGTGGTGGTAATAAAGGCACTGGGGGCGAAGCAGGGAGAGGGATGGCTGCAGGAGCGGACGGGGGTGGTGGCGAAATCAGCAGCCCCTCTATTGCCGCGGGAGAGGGTCTTTCCGAGGCGACACATGGTGTTGCATCGGTAGGAGGGGGGAGAGCTGCAAGGGGAGCGGCAGGAGCTGCGGGTGCGGCGAGATTACGAGCCTCGCGTGGGAGGGTCTATCCGAGGTGACACGCAGTATCGCGTCGCGACAGAGGTGCCAGGCATGTAAAGCCTGCACGGGCGCCCGAGGCTCTTCATGCAATGTCTGGCCCAATCGCTCCCAGTCCGCTAGCTTAAGGGTTCCTGCTTCAGGGTACCATGGGCACTGGGCACGTACCTCCTGTAACAGGAGAGTGAGTGCTCGAGCAGGGCAGTCATGCTGAGCCTTACGCAGCAAATACTGTAGCTCATTGCGGTGTTGCACTTGCAAAGCAGAGAGGGAGCTTCCCATACTTACCACAGCGAAGAATACTCACTGGGATCCACGAAGCAGATGAGCGACGCGTCTGAAACCCTTGCCGGGCGAGGTGAATGCTGAAGGCCCCACGTTTGGGCGCCAGTTGTGGCGGTTCAGTGATGAGGCAGAACACAAATTTATCCAAGCAAGCAAGCTGGTCAGCTGAAATGGGCTGCTGCCTGTCAGCTTTCCACCTTCCCTTTTATTATATTTCTCCCCCCTGCGCATTACCTACTTCCACCGCAAAAAGACACAACAAAGGAATACATGACTTTGATTAATATTCTTATTTACCAGCCTCTATCTACTACAATCCTAATTCTCAGGCCTTGAGACCAGGCCAAGGAAGCTTCCCACGATTACTGTCCTTTAATTAACTTCCCATGGTTCATATCTGGTCCTCGTCCTTGGACGGAGCAATGTGTGCATTGCTCCTACACAACAGTCAGGGTGTGCCCTGACTGTTTCCAGGTGGATGAACTAAACATGAACCCTTCAGCTTCCCCTACTAATTCTTCCTGGCTTGTGAGCAGCAGGTCAAGAAGAGCTCTGCCCCTAGTTGGTTCCTACACTTTCCAAAAACTTCCTGGATTGTCTGTGCATTGCTCTATTGCTCTTCCAGCAGATATCGGGGTGACTGAAGTCACCCATTAGAACCAGGGCTTGTGATCTAGTAACTTCTGTTAGTTGCCTGAAGAAACCCTCGTCCACCTCATCCCCCTGGTCTGGTGGTCTATAGCAGACTCCCACCACGACATCACCTTGTTGCTCACACTTCTAAACTTAATCCAGAGACACTCAGGTTTTTCTGCAGTTTCATACTTGAGGTCTGAGCAGTCATATTGCTCCCTTACATACAATGCAACTCCCCCACCTTTTCTGCCCTGCCTGTCCTTCCTGAACAGTTTATATCCATCCATGTCAGTACTCCAGTCATGTGAGTTATCCCACCAAGTCTCTGTTATTCCAATCACATCATAATTCCATGTCTGTGCCAGGACTTCAAGTTCTCCCTGCTTGTTTCCAAAGCTTCTTGCATTTCTGTATAGGCACTCAAGATAACTCGCTGATTGTCCTGCTTTTTCAGTATGGGGCAGGAGTCCTCCCCTCTTGCACTCTCCTGCACATGATTCCTCCCGGTATCCTACTTCCTCGCTTACCTCAGGGCTTTGTTCTCCTTCCCCAGGTGAACCTAGTTTAAAGCCCTCCTCACTAGGTTAGCCAGCCTGCTTGAGAAGATGCTCTTCCCTCTCTTTGATAGGTGGAGCCCGTCTCTGCCTAGCAATCCTAGCAAGTTCTCTGAAAACATCCACTCAATGTGCAGTGGCATTCAAAAAAGTGCACAGAATGCTGGGAATAATTAAGAAAGGAATAGCTAATAGGACAGAAAATATCATCTTGCCTCTATATAAATCCATGGTATGCCCACATTTTGAATACTGTATGCAGATGTGGTCGCTTCCTCTCAAAAAAGATATATTGGAATTGGAAAAGGTTCAGAAAAGGGCAACAAAAAGTATTAGGGCAATGGAATGGCTTCCATATGAGGAGAGATTAATAAGACTGAGACTTTTCAGCTTGAAAAAAAGATGGCTAAAGGGAGATATGATTGAGGTCTATGCAATCATGACTGGTATGGAAAAAGTAGATAAGGAAGTATTGTTTACTACTTCTTATAACAGAAGAACTCGGGGTGACCAAATGAAATTAGTAGGCAGCAGGTTTAAAACAAATAAAAGGAAGTATTTCCTCACACAACACACAGTCAACCTGTGGAACTCCTTGCCAGAGGATGTTGTGAAGGCCAAGACTATAACAGGGTTAAAAAAACCAACTAGATAAGTTTCAGAGTAACAGCCGTGTTAGTCTGTATTTGCAAAAAGAAAGGAGTACTTGTGGCACCTTAGAGACTAACCAATTTATTTGAGCATAAGCTTTCGTGAGCTACAGCTCACTTCATCGGATGCATACTGTGGAAAGTGTAGAAGATCTTTTTATATACACACAAAGCATGAAAAAATACCTCCTCCCACCCCACTCTCCTGCTGGTAATAGCTTATCTAAAGTGATCACTCTCCTTACAATGTGTATGATAATCAAGGTGGGCCATTTCCAGCACAAATCCAGGAGGATAGGTCCACCAATGGCTATTAGCCAGGACAGGCAGGGATGGTGTCCCTAGCCTCTGTTTGCCAGAAGCTGATAATGAGCGACGGGATGGATCACTTGATGATTACCTGTTCTGTTCATTCCCTCTGGGGCACCTGGCATTGGCCACTGTCAGAAGACAAGATACTGAGCTAGATGGACCTTTGGTCTGACTGAGTATGGCCATTCTTATGTTCTTATGTTCTACTTACTTCAGACTATCTCTCCAGTTTGTCCAGATAATTTTGAATTTTAAGCCTCTCCTCCAAAGGACTTGCAACCCCACCCAGCTTGGTATCGTCTGCAAACTTTATAAGTCTACTCTCTATGCCATTATCTAAATTATTGATGAATATATTGAAGAGAACCATACTCAGAACTGATCACTGTGGGACCCCACTCACTATGCCCTTCTGTCATGGCTGTGAACCACAGATAACTATTCTCTTGGAACGGTTTTCCAACCTGTTTTGCACCCATCTTATAGTAGCTCCATCTAGGTTGCATTTCCCTAGTTTGTTTATGAGAAGGTCATGTGAGGCCATGGATGTTTTCAGAGACCTATCGTGACTCGAAGGGCTCTTTCTTGAGTGGTAACTGCTAATTTAGACCCCATCATTTTATACATATATTTGGGATTATGTTTTCCAAGATGCATTACTCTTGGGTGAATACCATCTGGTCCTGGTGATTCTGCTTTCAGTTTCAAACACAGGAGTTAACGTCATAATGACTGCAGTCTCTTTCTCATTCAGCACTTCTGACACCATGGAATGATCTTGGAATTCATTAAAGAACAAACCAGTGAGTATCTGTGGTGAACTGCTGTAGACAGCTATATTGTGTTTTCACTCTCTGTTTTCAGGGCACAGTTCAGAATTCCTATAGCCCTTTATGAGGGAGCCTCTCGAAATAATAATCTTGCACAAACACGTCTCCACACCTGCTGTCCCTGCAGTCGGAGAGAATGGATTAGGTGACATCCACCCAGCTGCCCTAGCAGGTGATCCACGTCCAGTGCTTCCTTATCACAAACTTGTCCCTGTTTTCCATTGAAAAAAGTTTGAAAATTTTCACCCAGCTCTGCTAATCCCATTCAGAGATGTCTTCAAAGCAGTACATGGGATTTGGGCTGGTATTTATAAAGGAACCTAAGGGCTGTTTACTTGAGTTTTGCAGAGCAATAAATCCACAGCCCTACCTGCTCCCTTACTGCCCATCCCCCCACTGAGAAAGCTGCTTTCATTTTTCACTCCTCACTTAACAAATAACTTTGGGAAATGACTGCTCCAGCTTCACTATCAGCAACGACGCAGTGCCAGAGTTTAAAGGTAGCAAGCAGCCATAACCAGCCTCACCAGCTACTCAAGGTTACTGGATTTGGATCTCCAGGAAGCATGGGTGGAAGTTACTGAAGGCCGGGGAGGCTAAGCCTCCCCTAACCCAGGCCATGAACCCACCTGCACTCCACCCTGAGACGATGCCCCTGCTCCCCCTCTCCCCTGAAGTCGGTGGGGACTCGGCTCCAGCCAGTGGCCTGGAGCTCAGGGCTCGGGCCAGGGGCTGGGGAGCCAGAGGTGGCTTGGGCCGGGACTCGGTCTGGCCAGCAGTCCAGGACAGCTAAGGTTGGGCCTGGGTGACTCGGGTAGGCATGGGGCTCAGGCCAGTTCAGGCTCCTCCAACAATGGGGGTTGGTGCTTGAGGCTCTGGACTTGACATGATATATGTTGTGGTATGTTCTTGTGTTGGTCACTGAATTAACCCTGGAGTCTTGGATAACTTACAATTTTGTTAACCAGGGCTTGTCTACATAAATTCTCTTTGCAGTCTCAGGTGAATGAAGTGTTAAATTCCTGTTCTAGCAGCGTTGTACTTTGTACTTTGTACAAGGAAGTAATTTATATTTGAGTTTGTTATGTTTGTGAAGCCCTTTGGGAAGAAAAATACTGCAGTAGCTGTACATAAATTGTTACTACATGGCCTGATTCTTCCAGGCTCACTCACAGAGATGTTAAGTACTTACTTCTCCTATGTTGGTCTCTACTTTAGAAGGTGTGTGACTGTCATCTGAGTAGCAGTTGAATCAGCATTGTGGAAACAGAAATACAGTGAATTTACAAGCCAATATATCCTGAGTTTGAATTTGAATTTTTTTCTTTTAAATAATTTTTGTGTTAGTGAAAAGTTCTCATTTGAGATCAGCAAAGAATAGATTCCTTCGTGACATCTGCAGCAGAAATAATAAAAAAAAGAAGCACAAATTCCCCAGTCTTGTTCTACAGACTACAATGGTGAATGCCATGTCATGTCTACTCTACACAAGCCCCATCCAGCAAAGGAGGAGATTAGTACTAATTTGTTTGTTTTGTGAGTGTTTTGTTTCACTTTTTAATGAGAACATTTTGCTATTAGAAACTTGGCTGGAAAAATCAGCACATTACACATAGCCCAGAATACAATCACTGAAGGTGCACAGTTTACGTCACCTACAGCTTGGTCTGCATTTTATCCATGCAGCCACTGACAGGTGAAAGTGTCTAGGGTTAACTAAATATCACATAAATTACCTTGTCTTCCCTCAGTCTACATGTACAAAGGATATTTTTTTCTTGGTGTTTTGTTTTTCAGGAAAGTAGAAGTTGCCATGTAAAATGAATGCAGTTTTGTATAGAGCTGGTCAAATTTCAAAATTTCCATTCTGTTGTAAATTCTGAAATTTTGAAAGTTTTAATTTTGATTGGGAAGAAATATTGGAAAGTTTGAAATTTCTCACATAAAGGAAATTCTGAAAATATATATATATTTTTTAAATCAAATGATTTTGATTCAGTTTTCCCAAAATGAAATAGAGCAGCTGGCTGCCCCCAGTTCTCGAGACTCCCTTGGCTGTATGGGGAGTCCCCCAAAGTTTGGGGAGTCCTCTGATACAGAAGTCCAGACTCCCCTGGCCAGGTGTGCTGTTTGGTTTTGATGAATAAGCATTTTTGGATGCAGTCACATTGTAGAAGAATTCCTGACCAGCTCTAGTTGTGTGTACACCTCATGCTACAGTTTGTGATGTTTTCTATTTCCATTGGCAGAGAGTTGGATGAATTATATTGTGATCACTTAACAATGCTGTCAGGGTTCCCTCCCCACTCTGAACTCTAGGGTACAGACGTGGGTACCCACATGAAAGACCCACTAAGCTTATTTCTACCAGCTTAGGTTAAAAGCTTCCTCAAGGCACAAATCCTTCCTTGTCCTTGGATGGGTACTGCTGCCACCACCAAGAGAGTTAGACAAAGATTCAGGAAAAGGACCACTTGGAGTTCCTGTTCCCTAAAATATTCTCCCAAGCCCCTTCACCCCCTTTCCTGGGGAGGCTTGAGAATAATATACCAACCAAATAGGCATAGAATATCAGGGACCTCAGGAGATCATCTTGTCTAACCCCCTGCTCAAAGCAGGACCAAGTAGAAAGTTAAATTCTCAGATATATTAATCATTTGGAATTATTTGCCAAATGGACATTCTAACCACAGCATAACCCTCACCTGCCTGGCAGATAATTGGAGACTCCCAAGAAATAATACAAATTACATAACAGTGTAAAACCCCACTCTTAGGGTCACCGGTGCACACACAGCTAATGCCAATGAATTTCCCCAATCACATGACCCAATATAGCAAACATAAAATTTAGCGTCCTGCTAGTATGTGTACTTTGTAGGAGCCCTTGATGATCTGTGACCACAATAACTTCTGTGCAGCAGCAGTTAGCAGCTTGGCTAACTGGGCTCAGTGCCACCCACACAACTCATATGTAGGATAAGGCAGTAAGTCCCTCCACAGGTTTAATGGGCAGCAGGTAGTGAAATCTCCACACCCTTCCCCCTGGCTTGAGGACACAGTTCAGGCAGTAGGGGGGTCTCGCAAACAATCTCCCTGACTATCTAACTAAAGATGGTGCACTCCGTGAATGATCTTCAGGTTCAGAGATGGATCTGGTTTCCTCAGTCACTGCAGATGATTGCTGCTGGCAGGAGTGAGGCTGTTTCTGGTCCCAGGATTTCCCCTCACCACAAAGGGGGGTGGGCAGGGCTCAAGGTGCAGATTACAACAACTCTACTAAAATCCTAACTGTAGTCTCCCACCCTAGGGCTCAGACACACTGACAGCAGGAGGCAGCCCTGAACCAATGGCCAGAGCAGTGGTGCCATGTGGTGACTGAGGCCTTGTCTTCACTATGGGCTGAATTGGCACCTCTGCGATCTGTGCAGTGGCGTTGATTTAATGGGTCTGGTGAAGACGTGATAAGTCAATAGGCGAGCACTCTCCACCTGAATGAGAAGCAGAAACGATATCAATGGGAGACCATGTTAAGTCGATGTAAGTCACGTGGATGTAAGTTACATAAGTTACATAAAATATGTAACTTAACTAGCGTAACTTAGGTTGACTTAGAGCATTCGAAAAGGGCTGAGTTTCCCGAGGGAGCTGAAAGGTTCACTCAGCCTGGCTGGGTGGGGAAGTTTTTCTGACAAAACTCTACAGGCTGGGCGTCACCTTGAAGACTACAATTGCTTTTCCTATGCTCAGGGACTGCTCCCTCCTACTTCTTACAGAGGCATAAGCCACCCAAAAGGGTTGGGCAGAAAGCAGGATCATAACTAGGCTTAGATTTTTATCAGTAAATGTCGATAAAGTGTCAATTTCACTGTACGCACACAAACTGTTGAAAAATATTTCCATCACTGATAATTAAAATATTCAGAGATGCAAAGTAAGAAATTAGTTTGACTTAAAGCTAAAATGTTTATATATGCGGTTGACAGTTTGTGTTTTAATGCTTATCAATTTAATTGTCTGACCCACCCCCATTGTGTGCCCCTCCATAATTTCCTGTATCTGTGAACATTTAAATTGATACAAATAAAAAAATTCTTAAAACCCGTAAGTCTGCAAAACTCTTGAAAATTTCAGTAGATTAAAAATAGAAAAAATGATTAAAAATAAACATTGATATCATCCATCAAAATTATTTTTTTAAAATTGAATTCAGCCAAATCTAACCCTAGCTCTGCTGTCCACCTCCCCATGCTGGCCGGCCACAGAGAGGAGAACACACTGTAACATCTTTAATGATGGGCACAGGCTCCTGCTCTGCCTGGAGTTTCAGGAGGGACTATGCATCCTGCACCTACCCCTCAGAAGTTCAGTCTGCACCACTCGTGCTCAAATCTGTGCATAGCTGAGCTACCAGTGAGGACCTCAAACACTCTCGCCATTCTGAAAGGGGGTAATTAGATTAGATGGGGTGAGTTTCTCCCAGGGAACATAGCACTGCTGTTGTGTCTCAATAATTGTATCTAGTTTTTCTTTTGTTCTTTTTACACCAATGTCAAGCATTTGAAGAAAATCAGTGATCATGATTTATTTCCTTTCTTGCAGGTGATTTTACTGTCACTGTGCATGTTAATCCTACGGTTGTCTTGGCTGGACAGGCTGTGATGTTGTCCTGTCAGCTCATAGGCCAGGTCCCCACTAACATTCAAGTGCATTGGTACAAATGGGACAGTAACAAAAATACGACATTATATTTTTACAATAGCACAGAAAAAGGGACTGAGCTGGGCCGGGCTGGGGACCAGCACAGGACCAAAGATGATATGGGAATGGAGTGATTAGGGTGAAGCTCTTTCCAGTGCAAGTAGAAGATAGTTGGCAGTATGTGTGTGTGGTGACAAGCGATGGTGTCTATCAAGAAGCTATCACCCAGGTGACTGTTCCAGGTAAGCATGGAGATGTTGATACAAAAGTGTTGCTGGCAGGGAACAATGCTGCACTGATCACAGTGGCGCTGATTCTCCATTGCCTTGCCCTGTGTGTAGCAGCTGTATTTTCATTCAATCCTTTCCTCCCAACAGGGAGGGTTCATCAGCTGGCAGGGGAAGGAGAAACACCCACGTGTGTGCAATGTTATGGGAAGTGGGCAAAGGAAGTGCTGGACTGGGAAGGACGAGGAGAGAAGTGCTGGACTGGGAGTCAGAGAAGCTTCAGCAGTTTGGTGTCCATCTCGCACAGGATATGCAAATTTTACCCAGTGTAGGTACACAACATGAACACATCATGTGCATCTTTCTCTGGCTTTTTGCTAGTGGCATGTGCAATTCTCATCCACCTGCCTTGTGTGTGCTGCTGTTGCACAACAGCAATAAAATGAATAAAGCGCAGGGGCAAAGCTGGGCCATTACCTCCCATCACACGCACATATGCATTCAGGCAATAAATTACAGAGTCCTGTGGGGATGTGAGCTCATTGTCAACCTGTGGTTTGTACGCACTACGCCTGATTCTCAGTTACACTAAGGCCCTTTACATGGAAGTGAACTGCTGCAATTACCCCTTGTACAGAGAAGGTTCTTCTTGGCCAGTGTAGAGCTGATGTAAGGGCTCTGCAGTGGCCTTGCTTCCTGACGTGGTGTAAGGGGCATGTCAGGGTTGTGGGAGAGAGGATAAATGCTGGTAGGGGTATGGCTGGAGCACACTGTGCTTTGGCTATGCTCTGCTTCCCAGCGATCATAGGGGACCATGGGAAGCAAAGTGTAAGTTAGAATAGACCTAAGGCTGCTCTGACTTATGTTGGGATCTAGTGGGGTCCCTGAATGTGCCCAAAATATGGACAGCACAAAGGTGAATCTCTCCTTTTCTGAAAATACTCTTTCCTGACTAACTTGCTGCCATCCCAAAAGTGAAGCTGCCACATACATATGACGAAGTCATGTCTACACATGGGATCAGCTGGTGAAGTGTTTGGTGATCTCTTGAAGTGGAAATTTCTCTCTATGAATTTAAGATACTTGGAAATGCAAGATTATAGTTCAGTGTAGATTCAGTAGGACATGGAGACTGTAATGATAGTGGTGATAATTCATCATTAGCACTTTTTGTTTGGTGTATAAGCTAGCTATTCAGCCTGTTAAACATTTTTTGAAATTGGTTTTCAGTCTCGATTTTGGATCAGCACCTCGCCTAACTATAGAACATCAGCAGAATAATTCAGTCACTCTGAGGTGTACGTCCCAAGGGTGGTACCCACAACCGGAAGTAGGCTGGACTGACAGCACAGGACAAAACATAACTGCTATGGCTGAAATAAGAATCCAAAAAGATGTGACAGAGCTGTATCAAATCCACAGTACACTCAGGGTAGCAGATATTCCTTCTGACACTTCTCATGCACTATAATAAACCCCTTGCAGAAGAGGCACCGCAAAAAAGTTATTGCAATTTCAGGTAAGAGATGTAGTACTCTCAAAGCAAATATTCCTGCTCTTACAAAATAGGGCTAAATGCATCTGCCTTGTGGCCAGCCATGCCATTCAAGCTTGCCTACACGGAGCACCAACACGCATTAGTGGGGTGTGATTTCTAAAGCTCATTAAAGGGTTGCACATTAATTAGTCCATGTAGACCCCAGCTGGTGCTCACTAAAGTTTCCCAGTTGTCCTTTACCATATTATTGTTTGAAACAATAATATGGTAAACCAAAACCAGACCAGAACCTAAATCAAAATGGAACCAGATTGCTGGTGCTTAAAATTAAAAAGGTCGTAGAACAGTTTTAAA
Source organism: Chelonia mydas (assembly GCF_015237465.2). NCBI lineage: Eukaryota > Metazoa > Chordata > Testudines > Cheloniidae > Chelonia > Chelonia mydas. The sequence goes on along the minus strand of NC_051263.2, from coordinate 11,842,360 downwards.
CTAAGGGTTGGGGGAAAGCCAACACATGCGGAGGAGCATGTGGTTCGGACATCCCTTAGGGGAGGATATATAAATGGAGATTCCCTGTGTCCTAATAAGGAGGAGAGGAGGGAAAATAATAAAATACAGGGAGGATCTGATGAGAAAGAGTCAAATGAAAAAAGTCCCATTCAATTACGTCATGCAATAGGGGACACCTAAAAAGTGACAAGTTTTTAAAATGCTTACATACCAATGCTAGAAGTCTAAATAATAAGATGGGTGAACTGGAGTTCCTAGTATTAAATGAGAATATTGATATAATAGGCATCACAGAAATCTGGTGCAATGAGGAAAATCAATGGGACACAGTAATACCAGGATATAAAATATATTGGAAGGACAGAACAGGTCATGCTGGTGGGGGAGTGGCACTGTATGTGAAAGAAAGCATAGAATCAAATGGAGTAACAATCTTAAATGAACAAAATTGTACTATAGAATCTCTATGGATAGTAATTCCATCCTTGAAAAATAAGAATATAGCAGTAGAGCTATATTACAGACCACCTGACCAGGATGGTGTTATTGACTCTGAAATGCTCAGGGAGATTAGAGAGGCTATTAAAATAAAAAACTCAATAATAATAATGGGGGATTTCAACTATCCCCACAGTGACTGGGTACATATCACCTCAGGAAGGGATGCTGAGATAAAGTTTCTTGACATCTTAAATGACTGCTTCTTGGAGCAGCTAGTCCTGGAACCCACAAGAGGAGAGGCAATTCTTGATTTAGTCTGAAGTGGAGCACAGGATCAGGTTCAAGAGGTGAATATAGCTGGATCCCTTTGTAATAGTGACCATAATATAATTAAATTTAACATCCCTGTGATGGGGAAAACTCCACAGTGGCCCAACACTGTAGCATTTAATTTCAGAAAGGGGAACTACACAAAAATGAGGAGGTTAGTGAAACAGAAATTAAAAGGTACAGTACCAAAAATAAAATCCCTGCAAGCTGCATGGAAACTTTTTAAAGACACCATAATAGAGGCTCTACTTAAATGTATACCGTAATTTAAAAAAAAAACATAGAGAACCAAAAACAAGCCACCATGGCTAAACAACAAAGTAAAAGAAGCAGTTTTGAGAGGCAAAAAGGCATCCTTTAAAAAGTGGAAGATAAATCCTAATGAGGAAACTAGAAAGGAGCATGAACTCTGGCAAATGAAGTGTAAAAATATAATTAGGAAGACCAAAAAAGAATTTGAAGAACAGCTAGCCAAAGACTCCAAAAGTAATAACAAAAAATATTTAAATACATCAGAAGCAGAAAGCCTGCTAAACAACCAATGGGGCCAATGGACGATCGAGGTGCTAAAGGAGCACTCAAGGACGATAAGGCCATTGCGGAGAAACAAAATGAATTCTTTGCATCGGTCTTCACGGTTCAGGATGTGAGGGAGATTCCCAAACCTGAGCCATGCTTTTTGGGTGACAGATTTGAGGAACTGTCCCAGACTGAGGTGTCATTAGAGGAGGTTTTGGAACAAATTGATAAACTAAACAGTAATAAGTCTCCAGGACCTGATGGGATTCACCCCAGAGTTCTGAAGGAACTCAAATGTGAAATTTCAGGACTACTAACTGTGATTTGTTACCTATCATTTAAATCAGCTTCTGTACCAAATGACTGGAGGATAGCTAATGTGATGCCAATTTTTAAAAAGGGCTCCAGAGCTGACTCTGGCAACTACAAGCCAGTAAGCCTCACTTCAGTACTGGGCAAATTGGTTGAAACTATCGTAAAGAACAAAATTGTCAGACACATAGATGAACATAATTTGTTGGGAAATAGTCAACATGGTGTTTGTAAAGGGAAATCATGCCTCAACAATCTACTGGAATTCTTTGAGGGGGTCAACAAACATGTGGGCAAGGGGGATCCAGTGGATGTAGTGTATTTAGATTTTCAGAAAGCCTTTGACAAGATCCCTCATCAAAGGCTCTTAAGCAAAATAAGCAGTCATGGGATAAGAGGGAAGGTTCTCTCATCGATTGGTAACTGGTTAAAAGATAGGAAACAAAGGGTAGGAATAAATAGTCAGTTTTCAGAATGGAGAGAGGTAAATAGTGGTGTCCCCCAGGTATCTGTACTGGGCCCAGTCCTATTTAACATATTCATAAACGATCTGGAAAAAGGAGTAAACAGTGAGGTGGCAAAATTTGAAGATGATACAAAACTACTCAAGACAGTTAAGTCCCGGCCACACTGTGAAGACCTACAAAAGGATCTCTCAAAACTGGGTGACTGGGCAACAAAATGACAGATGAAATTTAATGTTGATAAATGCAAAGTAATGCACATTGGAAAACATAATCCCAACTATACATATACAATGATGGTGGCTAAATTAGCTGTTACCACTCAAGAAAGAGATCTTGGAGTCATTGTGAATAGTTCTATGAAATCATCCACTCAATGTGCAGCGTCAGTCAAAAAAGTGAACAGAATGTAGGGAATCAACAAGAAAGGGATAGATAACAAGACTGAAAATATCATATTGCCTCTATATAAATCCATGGTATGCCCACATCTTGAATACTGCATGCAGATGTGCTCGCCCCATCTCAAAGAAGATATGCTGGAGTTGGAAAAGGTTCAGAAAAGGGCAACAAAAATGATTAGGGGTATAGAACGGCTTCCATATGAAGAGAGATTAATAAGACTGGGACTTTTCAGCTTGAAAAAGAGGCAACTAAGGGGGGATATGATAGAGGTCTATAAAATCATGACTGGTATAGAGAAAGTAAATAAGGAAGTATTCTTTACTCCTTGTCATAATACAAAAACAAGGGGCCACCAAATGAAATTAATATGTAGCATGTTTAAAACAAACACAAGAAAGTATTTTTTCATGCAACTCACTGTGAACCTTTGGAACTCCTTGACAGAGGGTGTTGTGAAGACCAGTCCTATACCTGGGTTTAAAAGGGAGCTAGATAGATTCACGGAAGATAGGTCCATCAATGGCTATTAGCCAGGATGGGCAGGAATGGTGTCCTAGATTCTGTTTGCCAGAAGCTGGGATTAGGTGAAAGGGTATGGACCATTTGATGATTACCTGTTCTGTTCATTCCCTCTGGGGCACCTGGCATTGGCCACTGTCAGAAGATAGTATGCTGGGCTTGATGGACCTTTGGTCTGATCCAGTATGGCCATTCTTATGTTCTTATGTTAACAGTAATTCAGGAAAGCACACTAGGGAACTCTTTGTGTCCATCATCAAGGTCTACACAGACCAATTAATGCACAACACATTGGTGCATTTTATTAATCACTCTCCCGTACTGCGCATTACCCCACTGATTAGACAAGCCTTTGGTGCAGCATAGTGAAGACCTGTACAACTCAGCGATTCTTTTCAAATTCTATTTTTGAGATCACCACAGATGTAAAAGATAGTATTGCTCTGATTCTCTTTTTACTTATCTGTGTGTATATTAGGAGTGAATCCCCAGAAGCGATTGAATTTACACTATTATAAAAAGAGTATAAATAAGAGGAGAATTAGGGCTGTCCTCTTTTTCACTCTCTTACATATTAATATGAAAAAAGAAAAGGAGTACTTGTGGCACCTTAGAGACTAACAAATTTATTAGTCTCTAAGGTACCAGAAGTACTCCTTTTCTTTTTGCGGATACAGACTAACACGGCTGCTACTCTGAAACCTGTCATATTAATATGAGTCATTATGTGCTGCAGGTGCAAATATAACCCCCTGAACATTTTTCAGGTTTCTTTGATGTGGAGGCAGAACATGACATCATTACCACTGCAATTGGAGAAAATGCCATTCTTCCCTGCCGGCTGATTACAAAACCTCTGCGCCTCTCCCTCCCCCCCTCCCCCCCCAGCATGGAGCTGCAACGGAGGAAAGTTGGACTTGGGGAGGATAAGACAATCTGTTTCTACCTGTATGATGAAAGCAGCCCCCTGGTTAATTCTTATCCACATGATGACAAATGCGCATTGGGTTATTTGTCTCCTAAAGGAGTCAACAGCTGAGAATGGCTCAGGAAGGAATATGAAAAAAGACAGAAGTTTTTAAAGGAAAGGAGTTTGGGAAAGGAAATATTTCTCTGAAACTGAACAATATTCAGGTGGAAGATGAAGGGAAATATGTATGTTCTGCCACAGCCAACTCATTTCACAGAGAGATCATCATCGAAGTCTTGGTTATAGGTAAGAAAAGCCTAGAATTGGAGAAAGCAGATTTATCAAACTTTATTATTCTGTCTCCCCAGGAGCCAGCACAGGCTTGTCCCTTCTCCACAGCACATTTTATTGCTTTGTCTATTATTGTTTTATTATTGTTTTAAAACTCCTAAATGATGGAGTTTCCACTTCTTCCATTGGGTAGCTATTAGATGGTCTAATGCATCTCACTGTGAGATCAGTTTCCTGATTTCAGAAGTGATTTCAGACTGTCTGCTGTTAGAAGAGGTACCAATAATAATCACTCTCCCCTTTATTTGCCTTTAAAATACCAATTCTTGGATATGTATTATTAAATCTACCTTCTAAAAATTAAAGTGATGTTAGAATGTAATTTAAACTACTTTTTAATAAGCCCCTTTGAACCATTGTTAATTTTACAACAGAGTTTGTTAGCATGCTAAGAAGAGGAGAACCTTCAGCCATAACGACAGAGAATCAAAGGAATGTGGGGCTGCAAGGGACCTCAAGAACTTTGTGAGAATTATTATGGCAACAATTTGTTTACAACAGAGAACAGATGTTTTTCTTTCCATACTCAGGTTGAAAAAAATACATTTTATTCCATGAGGATAACATTTTCAAAAGTGTAAAATAAGTTAGGATCTTGAGTCCCATTTTCAAAAGTTACTGAGTTGTTGTCTACACAGAAAAACTCTGGAAAATTAATTCGAATTAACTTAAATTTGAATGTAAAGTGGATTAGTTAAATTTCATTAACCCCCTGAGGGGATATCCTTATTCAAATTAAGGCCACTTTAATTCTGAATAAGAATATCCACATGTGTTTACTGTGGTTTAATTAATACATTTTAAAAATTTATCCAAATTAACTTTCCTGAATGTCCCAATCCAGATAAGTCCTTAGATACTTTGGAGACTAAGTTCCATTAACTTTCCAGGAAACTTAGGTTAAGTCTACACTACATGAACTTATCTCATTCTTTTTTTTTTTTTTTTGAACCCCATTATACTTCTGGCCTTTACAACATACTTTGGCAATGAGTTCCACAGGTTGACTGTGTGTTCTGTAAAGTAGTACTTCCTTTTGTTTGTTTTAAACCTACTGCCTATTAATTTCACTGGGTGACCCCTGTTTATTGTGTTATGTGAAGGGGTAAATAATGCTTCCTTGTTCACTTTCTTCAGCAATTCATGATTGTATAGATGTCTGTCGTATCCCCCCTCAGTCATCTCTTTTCCAGGCTGAACAGTCCCAGTCTTTTTAATCTCTCCTCATACGGAAGCTGTTCCTCACCTCTAATCATTTTTTGTTGCCCTTCTCTCTACTTTTTCCAGTTCTAATATATCTTTTTTGAGATGGGGTGACCAGAACTGCATGCAGTGTTCAAGGTGTGGGAGTACCATAGATTTATATAGTGGTATTATGATATTTTCTTATTATTATGTATTCCTCGCCTAATGATTCCTAACATTCTGTTAGCTGTTTTGACTGCCATTGTCCATTGAGTGGATGGTTTCTGAGAACTATCCACAATGACACCAAGACCTCTTTCTTGAGTAGAAAAAGCTAATTTAAACCTCACCGTTTTGTATGTGTATTTGGGATTATGTTTTCCAGTGTTCATTGCTTTTCATTTATCAATCTTGAATTTCATCTGCCAATTTATTTCCTAGTCATCCAACGTGGCTGTCACCTGGCAAGGGAGGGTAATGTCTTCTGCAAGGAATCCAATACAGGCGATTCAGGGTGAGTGATTTTATATTCACCTATAGATAGATACAGATAGACATTTTCTCTGTTTCAGATCATTAATCAGTGAATGAACTTTATGATGTAGAAGCAGCCTCAGATGAAATGAGATAATGATAAAGTTCCTGCACTGAATTTTACAGTTGTATTTTCAGTTTTTAAATGTTGAATGGGATAATGAAATTGGTGCTTCAGGCTGTGATTTTAGGCACTATCTGGACTCTAATTATCCCTGCGAAGTTCATTAAAGTCCTAAGGAGCTTTACACAGTTCAGCTGGATCAGCTACAGTTCTGCCAAGCGCCCATGATCCCACATTCCCATATGCAGGAATGGGCCTCCCTCCTGCTGTGCAGGAGCCAGCAATGCTTGCAAAGTGCCCCAGAGGTGAAACAGCCTCTTCAGGCACTCCTAGGGTGATGCACATTCCTAGCCATGTGAGTTGCCGACAAGGCCCCTAAAGCACTCCTGTGGCTGAGAGCTTCCTAAGGGCACTGTTAGGAGTGCTGGTGCTAGTGTAGGATCTGGCCTGTATTTTTGCCTGTATTTTGAGTTTTGCTTGCCTGTTTGGTTTTTTGATACACATACATTCTTACTAATACGTGTGAACAAAGGACAAAGACACTGTGTATGTTGCTCAGGGACTCCCTTAGTAACTAAGGGAGCTCAAGGCTGCCTAGCCAGATGGGTTTGTTAGTATAATGGGAACAGATAAGAGAAGTTAAAGTGTTACTGGGCATGGTGGGAGTATGATATATGAGCGCACATTTGAAGACTGCCTCAACTCCTGTCTCAAGGCAAGGTCAAGTAACCGGTCGGGAGGGGTAAAGGGAGATGGGGGGGAGGTAAAACACTAAAAGGCCAGAGAAATGCCTGTCCCTGAGCGTAGCACAACCTCACTCCTTAGCCCTCCCGTGGGGTACAGAAAAGGTGGGACGAAGACCCCAGGCCCACGACTTCCCAAAATGGAACATGACCATAAATTGCAAGGGGTGGGACTGTGGGCATGCATTTCAGGTATAATGATGACTGCGTAGGAGGGGGGAGTCGGGACACTAGGAAACAACGCTCTTCGGCGTCAGAGTTATAATATACATGCTTGCTGGAAACTAACACCAATAAACATTGTATTGCCTTCACTTCGGACTGCTGGTATTCTGCTTTCTGACTGCGTGGCAGGAACCAGGGGAGAGGGTAAAGGAAAAGCCCTCTAACAGGCACATCTACGCTGCAGTTAGACAACCATGGCTGGTCTGTACCAGCTGACTCGGGCTTGCGGGGCACAGGCTAAGGGGCGGTTTAACTGCAGCGTAGATGTTTGGGCGTGGGCTGCATTTTCTCAGGCACAAAATCTTTAGAAAGCTGAGTTAATATTAGTATCCCAATTATACAGCTAAGGAATCCAAGGCAGAGAAAGATGAAGAGACCTGCCCAAAGTTATAAAGGGAGTCAATTAAGTGTAAAAGATTATCAAAATCTCCCTTGTATTGAAACAAATTCCTTCTAACCACCCTGCTTAAACCTCTCTAGTAGAGAGGAATATCTTAAATTCTGTGGTGTGTAATCTAAAACTGTACTAAGTACATTCAAAAATACCTGAAAATGGTAGTCAATTATCCTCCATGTTCTTTCAGATCAAGAATCTGACTGTAATTTCCCAATTAAATTAGGCGGCTAGACTTGCAATTATCTATCTATGATCATTTTTTGCTAAACTGATTGCTTACCTGCATAGCAGGGTCCTATGTACTGCCACATGCTGTACATGAACTGTGGCTTTGAGGAATTTTTCAGTCTTCATGGATATTTTTCCTTACAGTTGAAGTTTGTACTTTCAGTTTACACATTTATGTAGTTATTTATTAACCAAATACAATCATAAAAATGAAAGCAATTTTCCTTCAGAAAGAAGCAGGCAGCCAAGCTCGAATGCGATCTGATTGTGTTAGCCTTGACTGCACAAAAAAAAGTTAATCGCCTAAATCCCTATTTAAGACATATAAGTCCTGGTATCAGCACCACTGTGATGTACTGCGCCCCTTTCCCTCCCCACCACCAAATCATGCAGGTGCCTAAACTCACTCGGGCTCTTAAGTTTCAACAGGAAAAGTTCCCTCTGCATCTATGTTCCTTCCTCTGGGCATGTGCACTGCAGCTTCCCTCTAGGCCTCCAGGTGCTGATCTCTGGCATAAACCTGAGAGTGATCACAAACCTGGGGAAGATAGGCAGCTGACCACCTGTGTTGTGTGCAGGGCCCAATTGAGTAGGTGTGCTGAGAGGCTGCCTATTAGATTGGGCCACTCACACAAAATAGCTGCTGGGATAGAAGGAGGATAACTTTTATCCCAGTGGTTCGGGTACCCAGGGTATCAAACGTCCGTCATTGTTTAGGTCCAAAACTGTAACACTTAGAAATACCTGCCATGTTTGAGGCTACATGGTGGTGATAGTAACATGCTCTATGTTTCCGTAGGTGCCTTAATCTGTTTGCTGTCTATTGCTGTGACCGTCATTCTTTTTCTTGGAAAATGCAAAAGTAAGTGAACTTAATTTTCTTTTGTTTAATTTGTATAAGGTGTACATTTTTAATAGTGAGGGTGAGTAAGCATATGAACAATTTACCAAGGGTTGTGGTGGTGTCTCCAGCCCTGGCAATTTCTAAATCAATATTGGATGTTGTTTTTTTTTTAAAAACCCACTGCTCTAGGAATTATTTTGGGGCAGTTCTCTGGCCTGTGTTCTAGGGGTGATCAGACTAGATGATCACAATGGTCCCTTTTGGCCTTGGAATCAATGAAAAAACTGTCATACTGCAAGTGAATGAGGTTAATTTTGCTTGAAAGAAACAATGGAGAAGTTTACTGACAGCAGCACAGAGAACACAATGCTGGTCAAATTTACTGATAGCAAAAGTACTGGATCCAAATATTTGTCCACATGCACCTCACTGAAGGTGGCTAATTTATGATGTTCAAGATGTTTAAAATACAATTAGCAAATTTAATATCGCCTAGTAATGAGTTTCCATGGGTTGATTGTGTGTTGTGTGAAAAGCACTTCCTTTTGTTTGTTTGTTTGTTTTAAACCTATTAATTTACTCAAGTAACACCTAGTTCTTATGCTATCCAAAGGGGTAAATAATATTTCCCTTTTCTCTTCCTCCACAGCATTCATGATTTCATAGATCTCTGTCATATTCCCCCTTTGTCATCTCTTTTCCAAGCTGAACAGTCCTAGTCTTTTAATATCTTCTCATATGGGAGCTGTTCCATACCCTTAATCATTTTTGTTGCCCTTCTCTGTACTTTTCCCAATTCTAACATTTTTTAGATGGGGTGTCCAGAACTGCACACAGTATTCAAGGTGTGGGCGTACTATGGATTTATATAGTGGCATTATGTTATTTTCCTGTCTTATTATCTATCTCTTCCTCATGGTTCCTAACATTCTGTTAGCATTTTTGACTGCTGATGCACATTGAGTGGATGTTTTCCGAGAACTATCTATGCTTTGGAGAATTTTACCTGAGTTACACCTGAATAAGATTTATTGATTTGGCCAAATATGAATTGAGGATGCTCAGTACTTCACAGAAGCAGGAAGTAACACACAGAGCTATTGACATAAGCTACTACCTAATCTAACTTTTTCTTTTTTGCAAAAATATTTTTTGCACATCTTTTTCTCCTCGTCTCTTCTTTCTCAGTGGTGTGGCTGGGAAAGCTACAATTGCTCTGGAACCAGTGAGATCTGAGGCCTTCTCGCCTGCTTCAGAGGCAGCTACTTGATCTTTTTACAGCTGCTAGGAGCCTCATCTGCTCCTCTCACAAGTTCAAAAGCGTGATTGACCATTTCATGGTTCATGTGGGAGCCGTCAAGAGAGATCTTGCTGTAAGGTAGACAAGTGTATTCAGTCATATCTTGTTTACATATCAAAAATCTCCTTAAAGTTGAACTTCTTTGAGTTTGTTTGCTTCTTGTCCTCTAGGAAAGAAACAAGAGCATTCTGAAGAACATAAGATTTCATATATACCTCTTAATCCATCAGCAAGGGGCACATTTCACCTGGTCACAAAGATAGAGGACACATGAAAATATGATTGGTTATTTCCTGTGCCAAGAGCCACTGCAGGGGAGTATGAAGCTTTAAATGTCTTTTGATCTTCCAACAGCAGTTAACTGGATAAAGGGTATGATTGCTTTCATTGATTTCAGTGGGAATTAGACTGGGCTGAATTAGACTATCTTGACCTTCTGCCTGCCTTTCGTTCAGTGCTATGAACACTGAGAGCTAGATTAGATAAGAGAGGTGTATTTCCATATATTTCTAGTGAATACAGTCATTTACTCAACATAAACCTATTGGACATCACAACTCATATGGCAGTCACCCTTCTAGAGAAAGAGGATATGGATTTTCCATTATAAAACTCTATTATAATCAGTTCCTCATAATTTAGTGAAATAACCACAGTTGGAGTTGCAAGTGCTCAGTCCCTGCCTGTCAGGGTTCCCTCCCCACTCTGAACTCTAGGGTACAGAAGTGGGGACCTGCATGAAAACCCCCTAAGCTTATTTCTACCAGCTTCAGTTAAAACTTCCCCAAGGCACAAAGTCTTTGCCCTTGGATTAGGAAAAATGCTGCCACCACCAAGTGTTTTAGACAAAGAACAGGGAAAGGACCACGTAGAGTTCCTATTTCCCCAAAATATCCCCCAAGCCCTTACACCCCCTTTTCTGGGGAGGCTTGAGAATAAACAAGATGAGCACAAACGCCTTGGATTTTTAAGACCCAAAAAACCCAATCAGATTCTTAAAAATCAGAACTTTATTAGAAGAACAACAACAACAACAACAAAAAAATAAGAGAACAACTCTGTAAGATCAGAATGGAAGATAATCTTACAGGCAGTCAGATTCAAAACAGAGAGGATCCCTCTAGGCAAAACCTTAAGTTACAAAAGGCACAAAAATAAGAATACACATTTCCTCCAGCACAGCGAATTTACAAGCCAAAACAAAGAAAAACCTAACGCATTTTCTAGCTAGATTACTTACTAACTTTACAGGAGTTGCAGGCTTGCATCCTTGATCTGTTCCCGGTAAAGATATCACACAGACAGACAAAACCCTTTCCCCCCTCCAGATTTGAAAGTATCTTGTCCCCTCATTGGTCATTTTGGGTCAGGTGCCAGCGAGGTTACCTTAGGTTCTTAACCCTTTACAGGTGAAAGGATTTTGCCTCTGGCCAGTAGGGATTTTATAGCACTGTATACAGAAAGATGGTTTACCCTTCCCTTTATATTTATGACACTGCCTTTCCTCAAATGCAATGATTTTGTTTTTCTTCTGGAAAGTTTAAACAAAACTTTTCTTCCATTTTTGATAAAAGTCTGAATAAATGGTGTTTCTTCATTTTGCTAGGGCTCCCAGCTCCCTTAAAAGGGAGGGAGACCTCTGCCTGATTGCAACCTGGGTTCAGAATCAAACCTGTCTGTCACTGGCAGCAGTGGAATTCCTCATCCCCTGCAGTCCCTGACTCCCTGCCAGTGTTGTGACTCACGGGAGTCAGAGGCTCCTCCAGCCCTCCTTGCTGCAGAGACAGCTTTCTGAGGGAAATGCCAATGTTGTATTTCATGTAGCCCACTTTTCCCCCCACCCCCCATGTGGCTTAAGCCTCCTCCCTGCTGCTTGCTAATCAGAGTGGCTTCTCTCCCCTCCTGGGATGCACTGGGTCTGGGTTCTTTCTTTCAGCTCCTGGTGCCTCCACCCAAGGTGACTCCTGTCTGTGCTTGGGACACAGGGTTTAACATCTCTTGGGAAAATAACGAATGCTACTTATCTATTTACAAGAAATATAACCCAGCACAATACACTAATACAAGCCCCAACAAATGAAAGGCCACATTAAAAAATAACAGTATCACAAAGGGAACTTTACTGGGGACAGGGAACAAAGTCTGTAGGGAAGCAGCATAAGAACAACCATACTGTGTCAGTCCGATGATCCATCCAGCCCAGTATCCTGTCTTCTGACAGTGGCTGGTGCCTGATGTATCAGAGGGAATGAACAGAACAGGGCAATTTATCTAATGATCCATTCCCTTTCATCCAGTCCCATAGTCAGAGGCTTAGGGAAACCCAGAGCACTGGGTTGCATCCGTGACCATCTTGGTTAATAACCATTGAAGGAGTTATCCTCCATGAACTTATCTTATTCTTTTTAAAAAAAAAATTATATTTTTGGTCTTCACAACATGTTGCCCCTACTATACCCCTTCCCCAAGGCCCCACCCCTACCCCGCCTCTTCCGGTCCCAGTCTGCCTCTTTCTGCCCTGTTCCACCCCCTCTCCTAAGAGCACCCAACCCTCGTTCCACCTCTTCCTTCCCCCACTCCTCCCCCCTAGTGCCTCCTGCCCTCTGCAGAACAGCTGATCAGTAGCAGGCAGAAGGGGCTGGGTTGGAGGGGGAGGAGCTGATTGGTGGGGCCTGCTGGGGAGTGCAATTTCTGTCTTGGAAAAACTGTACCTCTTTCACTAGAGCTCACACAAGCCCTTCAGTAGGAAAGTGTTCACTAGGCCCCAGACTAGAGGGCATGGGGATGATCTTAATTCGGACTATAGGGGATATATTAGCTCTGTGCTTGGCTCTGTCGCTGGAATACTGTGTGCAGTTCTGGTGACCCCAACTGAAGAAAGAAGTTATCAAACTGGAGAGGGTTCAGAGAAGAGCACCAGAATGGTTAAAGGATTAGATAACATGTGGTATTGTGATAGACTCAAAGAGCTCAATCTATTTAGCTTACCAAAGTGAAGGGGTGACTTGATTACACTCTATATGTATGTAGATAGAGAACAAACATGTGATAATAGGCTCTTCAGTCTATCAGAGAATGGTCTAGCAAAATCCAATGGCTAGAAATTGAAACTAGGAAAGTCAGACTAGAAATAAGGTGTAAATGTTTAAGAGTGAGGGTGATTAGCCATTGTAACAATTTAGCAGGGGTTGTGGTGGATCTTCCAGCACTTGTAATTTTTCAAATCAAGATTGTATGTTTTTTTCTAAAGGATCTGCTCTAATGCAAACCTGAATTGTCTGGGGGGAAGTTCTCTGGCCCATGTTATAGATGATGAGAGTGCTTCCTTCCAGCCCTAGACAGTATGATGTTCATTGTGTCACTTGCTCCCTCACAGCTATTCTCCAATAAATACAGCTTTTGATATTTTAACCATTAGTTACCTTTGCTCTTGGCCATATTATTACAAAAGGTGCTATTGTTAGCTTGAAATATATTTTTTCTTTTTTAGGAGTCTTGGAAAAGAGAATAAGTAAGTCTGTGTCCTTTTTCTTCAGTGTGCTCTAGTGTTGTGTAGAAGTCTTGTAGAATGAAAAGAAAATTGTTGATTTATTAGATCTCACCACACTTTCCTGTTTTTGATAAAGCAGAATACTTGGCTAATTTTGTCAATAACATATGTGAGCACTTGCTGGTTCTGAGCAGTGCTGCTCATACATTGTTGAAATTTAAATAGACTCACCACTCCTGGTTTGTATTCTCCAAGAACCATAACACTCTTGCAGAGAGGCAGTATGAAAGGCCATGTACACATTGGAAGGACTCTGCATTGAACCAGCAAATGGAATGCAGCTCATGATGTAAATGATGTTACTGCTCCTTTCATAGCAGAACCCATATTAGCAGAGGAGCGTAGTATGTCATATTCACCTTTTCTAATTAGTTGTGGCCATGAAGCTTTTTCTTAAATTGATTAAAGGAAGAATATAATCTTCTCTATCTACTACGTGGTGGGATAGGAATGGGGCTAGCCCACGGATTGAATAGCTAGCTCACTACGCATGGCCAATATTTATGTTAATCAACAAAGAAAGGATCTCATTCACCCTCTTCAATTCATATGTCAATGGACATACACTGAACTATTTTCTTCTCCTCCACATTTTTCTTTTGCAGAGGAACCCCAGGAGTAAATGGGTGAGTTTGCCTACTTTACTCAATACTTACAGTCCACTGACCAAACTTCATGTGCCCTGTATTGGTTGCAACAACTTCAACTCCAGAAGGGATGCTATCATTTCATGCCCCGTGGATCTGGGAAGCGGAAGGTCTGTGTAGGAGACTCTGGAATTGTGGTATGTTATGGAGCTGAGACCTCACCAGCACTTTGCAAAGAAAGTCAGAGACGTAGGGGTTCAACAGCAGTCAGGCATGTGAGGAAAAAATATCCGCATGCTTCAGGAACTGAACAGATCCATTGAGTGAAAAAGCTCTGGATGAGGAGTGTGGCAGGACCAAGTTGCTAGTGCTGTGCCTGACCTTGTAGTAGCTGAGGCCATGCGGGCACTCCACCCTGTGCCTCAGGGATGGAGGGAGAAATGTCTTCCCCAAAGAGCTGCCCCCAAACTGGAAACCCACATCCTGTGCAGAGCCCCCAGTGTCGGCTCTTTGACATTCCCCCTGCAAAGGAAGGGCTGACAGTCACACAGGAATGTTCGCTAGACCAGGAAATAGAACCTAGTTATTCTGTCTTCCAGTCCGGTGTATTCGCCGTGAGAGCAAGGTGTTGGAGGAAACTTTCGAAGGGAATGTGTCTATTTCAGGTGGAAAAAAACTTTTTGGATGAAAAAAAGAACAAGAAAGAAACAAAAGCACCTCAGTGGAATCAAAAGTTTCTATTTCCTCCGTATTAAAAAAGAACATTCTGATTTTTCACTTAAAAATGAAGGAGCCATTGTTAAGGTTCGATTCAGTTACCCGGTCATGTGGGGGCAGTGTAGGCACAGGTGCCAATGTTTTGATTTCCTCGGGGGCGCTTGACCACCTCTCTGCCCCAGACACTGCCCCTACTATACACCTTTCCCCAAGACACCACTCCTGCCCCACCTCTTCCCGCTTCCACTCCGCCTCTTCCTGCCCCATTACACCCCCTCTCCCAAGAGCACCCCACACTCATTCCTCCTCTTTCTTCCCTGGCTCCTCCCCACCATCGCCTCCTGCCCTCTGCAGAAGAACCAATCAGTGGCGGGCAATAGGCGCTGTGGTGGAGGGCAAGGAGCTGAATGGCAGGGCCTGCTGGTGAGTGCAATTTCTATCTCAGCAAAGCTCTACCCCTTTCACTGGAGCTCACACAAGCCCTTCAGTAGGAAAGTTTTCACTGGGCCCCAGGCCAGAGTGCATGATGATGATCTTAATGAGGACTATAGGGGTTTATTAGCTCTGTGTTTGGCTCTATTGCTGGAATACTGTGTGCACTTCTGGGTTTTGTTTACACTAGAAAATTAGGTAGATTTTATAGAAGACGATTTTTAGAAAGCGATTTTATACAGTCGATTGTGTGTTGTCCCCACTAGTGTCCACAGTACCGAGGCTAGCATCAACATTTGGAGCGGTGCACTGTGGGTAGCTATCCCACAGTTCCCGCAGTCTCCGCCACCCTTTGGAATTCTGGGTTAAGCTCCCAATTCCTGATGGGGCAAAAACATTATTGTGGGTGGTTTTGGGAACATGTCGTCAGTCGTCCCTCCCTCCATGAAAGCAATGGCAGACAAAAGTTTGGTGCCTTTTTTCCGTGCAGGTGCCACGAAACCGTCTTCATCATCCACCACTTCCGCTGCCACTCTGCTCTCCTGGTGCCATGAATCCACCTCACAGGTCCTCTCATCGTTCTTTATAAATATCTATTCTCTGCTGCTTCCACTGCCACTCAGCTCTCCTGCTCTCCTGGTGGTCTCGCAGGGCCACTTCCACTGCAACTCTGCTGTCCTGTAGATGCCATACTACAGCAAGCATGGAGCCCGGTCAGATCACTGCGGCAGTTATGAGCATTGTAAACACCTCATGCATTATCATGCAGAACCAGAACCTGCAAAAGCAGGCGAGGAAGCAATGGCAGCGTGGTGATGAGAGTGATGAGGACATGGACATAGACTTCTCTCAAAGCACAGGCCCTGGCAATTTGACCATCCTGGTGGCAATGGGGAAGGCTCATGCCATGGAACACTGATTCTGGGCCTGGGAAAGAAGCACAGGCTGGTGGGACCACATAGTGTTGCAGGTATGGGATGATTCCCAGTGGCTGCAAAACTTTCGCATGCTTAAGGACACTTTCATGGAACTTTGTGACTTGCTTTCCCCTGCCCTGAAGCGCAAGAATACCAAGATGAGAGCAGCCCTCACAGTTCACAAGCGAGTGGTGATAGCCCTCTGGAAGCTTGCAATGCCAGACAGCTACCGGTCAGTCGGGAATCAATCTGGAGTGGGCAAATCTACTGTGGGGGCTGCAGTGATCCAAGTAGCCAAAGCAATCACTGAGTTGCTGCTATCAAGGGTAGTGACTCTGGGAAATGTGCAGGTCATAGTGGATGGCTCTGCTGCAAAGGGATTCCCTAACTGTGGTGGGGCGATAGACGGAACCCATATCCCTATCTTGGGACTGGACCACCTTGGCAGCCAGTACATAAACCACAAGGGGTACTTTTCAATGGTGCTGCAAGCACTGGTGGATCACAAGGGACGTTTCACCAACATCAACGTGGAATGGCTGGAAAAGGTCCACGATGCTTGCATTTTCAGGAACTCTGGTCTGTATGAACAGCTGCAGCAAGAGACTTACTTTCCAGACCAGAAAATAACTGTTGGGGATGTTGAAATGCCTATAGTTATCCTTTGGGACCCAGCCTACCCCTTAATGCCATGGCTCATGAAGCCATACACAGGAACCCTGGACAGTAGTCAGGAGCTGTTCAACTACAGGCTGAGCAAGTGCAGAAGGGTGGTAGAATGGGCATTTGGACGTTTAAAGGCGCGCTGGCACAGTTTACTGACTCAGTTAGACCTCGGCGAAACCAATATTCCCATTGTTATTACTGCTTGCTGTGTGGTCCACAATATTTGTGAGAGTAAGGGGGAGACGTTTATGGCGGGGTGGGAAGTTGAGTGAAATCGCCTGGCCACTGATTACGCACAGCCAGACACCAGGGCGGTTAGAAGAGCACAGCGGGGTGCGCTGCACATCAGAGAAACTTTGAAAACCAGTTTCATGGCTGACCAGGCTACGGTGTGACAGTCCTGTATGTTTCTCCTTGAGGAAAACCCACCCCCTTGGTTCACTCTACTTCCCTGTAAGCCAACAGCCCTCCCGTACCCCCTTCGATCACCACTTACAGAGGCAATAAAGTCATTCTTATTTTAAAATCATGCATTCTTTATTAATTCGTCACACAAATAGGGGGATAACTGTCAAGGTACCCAGGGAGGGGTGGGGGAGGAGGGAAGCACCGGGTGGGGTGGTGGATGAGGGGAGAAGGGAAGGACAAGGTCACACTGCACTTTAAAACTTATTGAATGCCAGCCTTCTGTTGCTTGGACAGTCCTCTGGGGTGGAGTGGTTGGGTGCCCCTGGTAGGGTGCACTAGAGAGTTTACAGTGGCACAGCTGGATCAGTGCAACTGCACCACTGTAAGTTCTCCAGTGTAGCTGTTCTGATGGGAGACAGCTCTCCAGCTGATTTAATTAATCTACCCCCAACAAGCAGCCATAATCATAGAATCATAGAATCATAGAATATCAGGGTTGGAAGGGACCTCAGGAGGTCATCTAGTCCAACCCCCTGCTCAAAGCAGGACCAATCCCCAATCAAATCATCCCAGCCAAGGCTTTGTCAAGCCTGACCTTAAAAACTTCCAAGGAAGGAGATTCTACCACCTCCCTAGGTAATGCATTCCAGTGTTTCACCACCCTCCTAGTGAAAAAGTTTTTCCTAATATCCAACCTAAACCTCCCCCATTGCAACTTGAGACCATTACTCCTTGTTCTGTCCTCTTCTACCACTGAGAATAGTCTAGAACCATCCTCTCTGGAACCACCTCTCAGGTAGTTGAAAGCAGCTATCAAATCCCCCCTCATTCTTCTCTTCTGCAGACTAAACAATCCCAGTTCCCTCAGCCTCTCCTCATAAGTCATGTGTTCCAGACCCCTAATCATTTTTGTTGCCCTTCGCTGGACTCTCTCCAATTTATCCACGTCCTTCTTGTAGTGTGGGGCCCAAAACTGGACACAGTACTCCAGATGAGGCCTCACCAATGTCAAATAGAGGGGAACGATCACGTCCCTCTATCTGCTTGCTATGCCCCTACTTATACATCCCAAAATGCCATTGGCCTTCTTGGCAACAAGGGCACACTGCTAACTCATATCCAGCTTCTCGTCCACTGTAACCCCTAGGTCCTTTTCCGCAGAACTGCTGCCTAGCCATTCGGTCCCTAGTCTGTAGCTGTGCATTGGGTTCTTCCATCCTAAGTGCAGGACCCTGCACTTATCCTTATTGAACCGCATCAGGTTTCTTTTGGCCCAATCCTCCAATTTGTCTAGGTCCCTCTGTATCCTATCCCTGCCCTCCAGCGTATCTACCACTCCTCCCAGTTTAGTATCATCTGCAAATTTGCTGAGAGTGCAATCCACACCATCCTCCAGATCATTTATGAAGATATTGAACAAAACCGGCCCCAGGACCGACCCCTGGGGCACTCCACTTGACACCGGCTGCCAACTAGACATGGAGCCATTGATCACTACCCGTTGAGCTGGGGTAAAATAATAAAGGAATCACCCCTGTAAAATCAGGATAGTAGGTACCTTACAGGGTAATTAGATTCAAAACATAGAGAATCCCTCTAGGCAAAACCTTAAGTTACAAAAAAGACACACAGACAGAAATAGTCATTCTATTCAGCACAATTCTTTTATCAGCCATTTAAAGAAATCATAATCTAACGCATACCTAGCTAGATTACTTACTAAAAGTTCTAAGACTCCATTCCTGTTCTATCCCCGGCAAAGCAGCATACCGACAGACACACAGACCCTTTGTTTCTCTCCCTCCTCCCAGCTTTTGAAAGTATCTTGTCTCCTCATTGGTTATTTTGGTCAGGTGCCAGCAAGGTTACCTTTAGCTTCTTAACCCTTTACAGGTAAGAGGATTTTTCCTCTGGCCAGGAGGGATTTTAAAGGGGTTTACCCTTCCCTTTATATTTATGACAGTAGCCATCCATAATGGTGTCTTTTCTGACTATTGCTACATTGCTTGGCAATATCACACTTTCATTTCCCCTTCATCTCAACACAGCCCCCCAAGATTTTGTGATTAAAATATTTTCCTATTTTTAAAAAATGCAAGACAGTTAAATAAAAATATTTCTATAAAAACAAATCTCAATCCTTTCAGAATTTATTGATTTCAACTTCAGAGTCAACAAGCCTATGACAAGTGTTTTTGTCTCTTTTTCTTCTGTTTTATGTGCTTTATTCAATCTTCCATTTCTACTTTGCTTATTTTACCGTTTCTGATGTTTCACATGTTTACATTCCCTTCTCCCCTCTGTTTTTGAGTTTTACTTTGCCAAAGTAACTAGATCTCATTTTTCCTTTCTCAGAGGCTTTAAAGGAACAGGGACTCTGATGGGGTGGATTGCTAGTGCTTTCTGCTCTCCTGTGTTGTTCCTAGGACTCAGGAATGGGTAATACAAAAATTTCTCAGTAAAGTCTGCAGGAACAGTTGTGATGAGGAGCATCACCTCTGCCTCATAAAATGAGATTTTTTTCTCTTCCCGATCCAGAAATACACCAATCACTTTATATGGGCCATCCCGCTTTTCAATCTTAGCATTTTCTATGCTTGAAAAAAAGTCTCCCTGGGATCTCTTCAGAGACCAATATCCCTCCTCAGGGAGTGTCTCTGCTTTCTCCCTTTTCACTCTGTCCCTCACCGACTGACAAAGGACCCCTAGCTCCCAGTCCAGTTTCTCCCCCACTTCCACCTCCCAGTACTGCCTCCCAACCACAAACCCCTCCTTCCCCACCACGAGCAGGGCCCAGGAGGCTGCATCCAGCTCAGGAGATGAAGGATCTTTCCAGACTCTTTTCTGATCCTCTGATAGTTTGAGTTCTGGGTGTTTGCAATCCGGATCCAGAGTGATGGGAACTGGGGAGAGAAACCGGAATAGTCCCCTGGTTAGTAAGGAGTGAATCAGAGACACTCAGTGTAAGGAGAAGAGACAGGGAATAAACCAGGGGAGAAATGCATTTTAAAATGACAAATTCATATAAACATGAACATAACGGGTACTGTATGGCAGTAATTTACACACTCTGCAGGCAAAGTCCATCCCTGGGGCAGGGAGGGGGCATGGGGAGCTCTTCCCGTTCTTACACTCCAGCAGGGCAGCAGGGGGGCTGGCTAAGGTCCCTTCTGCTGTGACTTTGCTCCAAGGGAGGGACATCTGCTGGCTTGGGGCCAGGACAAAGGTTAGAGGTTAGATTTCTGGAGGTGAGATACAAGCTGCTCCTTTGTGAGCAGCAGTAAGGAGCAATCCCATCTTGCATACAGTTCACTCTGACCCATCCTGCCCTGCTGTGGCTGGATGGCTCCTGGATGTGCTACTCAGATGCTCCCACCCCTTTAGTGAAGAGAAGCAGGATTCTTCCTATGTGTTGCTAGGGAAAAATCATTATGAAAAGTACTAGGGGTCTGATCCTGAAATGGGCTGAGCTCTCTAGCCCAGCAAAGCTCATCAGAACATGAGTAGCTCAAATGACTGCCACTGCTTCATTGGATCATGTCAGAGTTCTCAGTGCCTTGCAGGACCAAACCTTATGTGCTGTATAACACACACACACATGCGCACACACACACCTCTAAAGGCAAGAATCACACAACGGTCTCCCACATCGTAAGGCCACCACAACTGACCAAAAGGATGTGAAATTCTAGAGTTATGTTACAAACCACAAGTGCTTTAAAAACTGGGCTCAATGGGTGAATTCATCCTGGAGTGAAGCTCTATTCTGGAATTGCTTTATTTCTCTTTAAATAAAAGGCTTATTTCAGGCTCGATCTTCCACAGGCTCCCAGCATGAAGGGGAGCGTCAAGCAGCACAGTCACTTAAGATGGTGCAGTCGGTCCCCTACTCTGCCTGGAGAGCTCTGGGAATGCTCACATCAGCCCCTGTCTGTCCTGCTGCCAGCTTAAACGCCATATGGCTAACACTGAACTCAGTCTTCTTCCCAAGACCTTCACTTTCCTGCCTTTCTCCACTGCTGGTGACAGCTCTGTCTTAACCCTGGTGCACAGACTCACAACCCTGGTGTTATCTTCACCTTGTCTCCCTGCTGAGAAACCTTGTCTGTTCTTTCTCCACAAGGTCTCAATAATCCACCTCTCCCTGCCTATCCCTATGACTAAAATGATTCTCCAGTCCTTGGTCATCTCATGCTTCCACATCTCCCACAGCCTCCTCCTGTCTTACTTCCCCAGCTTGCACCTCACATCCCAACTTTCATTTAAGCCACAACAGGTCAAGTCAGGATCCTCATCTGCTCTGTCTCACTGCCTCATCTGTCAGTCACCTTCTTTAATCCCTCCATTGTCTTCCTCTTACCCTGCACATCAGGATCACGCTTTTCATCCACATCTTCTAGGCTCTGCACAGTGCACCTACCTCTCCACCTTCATCTCTCACTATTCCCTCTTTCACTCCACCAGACTCTCAACCCTACATTCCCTGTTCTCAACCCTACATTCTTCTCCACCTCATCTTTATGCCTTTTTCCATGCTTCCTCTTATTCCTGGCGATCCCTTTTCTCTTAGTATGCAAGGCACACATCCTCTCTTCACTGAAGTTTCTTCATAGGTAAAACACCCACTACAGCAAAATGCTGTTGCAGAAACACACACACACACACACACACACAGAATCATGCTATAAGACATAAGAACCATTTCGGTTTTATCCATAACATGTAGTGTGTGAATATTTTTCTCTATTTATTAGGCACCAATAATGGGGCTTGTAGTAGAAAGAGAGAACCTGAGACATAAGGCCTGGAATTAAAGGCCTGGTATGACGCTTAAGGCCTGAAGTAAAGTCAGGCCCTGCTGCTAAAAGGGAAAGTTAGCAAAAGTCTGGCTATGAGCAAAAGTCAGTCCCTGTTACAAAGCAAATGCCTGCTTGCAAGTTCACTATCCAATGTATGAACTTGGAAAGGACAGGACTGGAGCTTCAAAAACACAAGCACTTCTAGTCATTAAGTGTTCACGTAAACACATTCCAGAAGGGTGGTACCAGAAAACCCCGCTACAAGGTTACAGTGTAAATACACTCCCCAAAGATAGTACTGGGACACACAGACCCCTCCTAAACATAAGGTCAGGATGACAGTGTGATGGAGAGAGATGTTTTGAGCGAACCAACAGGTATGAGGTAAAGGGTGATAACTAATTACGTCAGAGGGGCGATACATAACTTTTTTGTATCAGTGTATAAAAGAGGGGTCACAGAGCGGGTGTCTGTCCGGACTAGGGCGGAGCGATGAGTGCTGCCACTCACTGAGCCGAGTCCATTGTCACAAGCATACATGTCTTAATATCCCTGTAGAGTCTGCCGGGTGCTATTACCAAGCTTCATTGACAATAAATCTGGCCAAGTGTCTTCATTACTGAACCAGGTCTGTGGTCTTATTGAGCAGTTTGATCGAGGTCTGCTGTGTCAGCTATCTGATCAGATACAGCATAGCACACACAGAGAACACACAGATAGGCAACAACTGACAACAGGGCTCTTCATATCTTTAGAGTTATGCTTGTGTTTATACATTCTGCTGGACTGGGGTCTTCAACTGTAAACTGTTCTTGACAGGGACCGGACCTTCCCAAGTGTTTGAATCACAGAATCATAGAATCATAGAATATCAGGGTTGGAAGGGACCTCAGGAGGTCATCTAGTCCAACCCTCTGCTCAAAGCAGGACCTAATCCCCAACTAAATCATTCCAGCCATGGCTTTGTCAAGCCTGACTTTAAAAACCTCTGAGGAAGGGGATTCCACCACCTCCCATTCCAGTGCTTCACCACCCTCCTAGTGAAAAAGTTTTTCCTAATATCCAACCTAAACCTACCCCACTGTAACTTGAGACCATTACTCCTTGTTCTACCATCTGGTACCACTGAGAACAGTCTATCCTCTTTGGAACCCCCTTTCAGGTAGTTGAAAGCAGCTATCAAATCCCCCCTCGTGCTTCTCTTCTGCAGATAAATAATCCCAGTGCAGTAGGGCCCAGTGCAGTACAGTGTAGTACAGCCCAGTGCAGTAGTCTAGGAGCTGACCTTATTTGTGAAGACAGAGGCAAAAAAGGTATTGAGTACACTAGCTTTTTCCACATCCTCTATCACTAGGTTGCCTCCTCCATTCAGTAAGGGGCCCACACTTTCCCTGACCTTCTTGTTGTTGCTAACTTACCTGAAGAAACCCTTCTTGTTACTCTTAACATCCCTTGCTAGCTGCAACTCCAAGTGTGATTTCGCCTTCCTGATTTCACTCCTGCATGCCTGAGCAATATTTTGATACTCCTCTCTGGTCATTTGTCCAAGCTTCCACTTCGTCTAAGCTTCTTTTTTGTGTTGAAGATCAGTAAGGATTTCACTGTGAAGCCAAGCTGGTCGCCTGCCATATTTACTATTCTTTCTATGCATCAGGATGGTTTGTTCCTGCAACCTGTACAGCACTGAGCTCGTAGTTAGTGTTAACAAATAATTATTGCTATTGGAAAACTGGTAAATACAATAGAATTTAAGGTACAGATGGATTGAGACATATAACCTATCTTTATATCATCTGTATATGTATCCAGTCAATGCACAAGGAATGATTTTCAATTCAACTATTAATCTGTGAAAGAAAATATCTCATAATTTCTAGATAACAGGTTTACTGTATGCACTGCAACTTACCTGCATAGCTCTGAGCTCTTCTGAATTCTACAGAGGGAAAAAACAATTACTGCCTTGACAATCTATGGCATAGTGAAATACAGTGGAGTTTAAAATGTCTTCTATCTGCCTACCCATGTGTTTATAGCACACTCATTTCCATGCTGTTTTAATCTAGTTAATACTAGAGTGATAATTGTAATTTTCATTTAAAGAATAAACGGATAATTAAAACAACTCAACTTACCCAGCTCTGCTGAGAGTCGATCTGAAATGAAAGCATACTCCAGTCACTGACCCTAACTAGTTCTTTTCCACTAATGTTTTTAAAATTCTGAGAACTGTCTACAAACAATGCTCAGACAATGGGGCTCAGTCATGCAATTCTTATTTGTGCTCGTAGTTCTTTAACCATGCTAACAGTCCTATTACAGTTAATGAAACTACTCACCTAAGTAAGAGCTGGGCTCTTAGTTTCTGAGCTTGTTTACAGGAAGAGTGGGAATAACATGGCCACTGAGGCTGAGATTTATGAGAGCTAGTCACCTTTTTCCTTAAGCTCCTTTGAAAATGCTAGACAAATGTTATCGGCAATGCTATATTACAATCTCTGTACTGTGACTATCAGAGACACAAAACAGAGAGTAATATTGGTTCATTTCATTATATAAATACTTCCCCAACATATTTATATTCAATTGTCTGCAGTGCAGTCCCCCATTGACGCAGCCGTTCAAAGTGCCTCTAACCAAAATTGATTAGCGGGGGCTGTTTTTGTAGTTGTAGCCTCCTAAGTTTTACGTAAATTATTGTACCTGTATCATACAAACAGGCACCAGAAATCAATGTTTTGAGTTCTTATCTGAAACATCATCATTTACCAGTGCTATTGTCTAGCACTATTGAGTCCTGCCTCACAATTTTTGTGTGATACTGAAGTACAGTGTAGAATGTGTTAGCTTATATCATTGTTGTCTCCCTCCTAGCACTGTTGCAAAAACTAAATGAGCCAAATTCATCCCTGTTGCAGTTTCAACGACTGCTGTAGAGTTCAAACAAAGATAATTTCTTTAAAAAAAATAAAACTCATAAGCACTAATGTTGGTAAATAATTGTATAAATGGGTTCAAAAAGGACTAGATATATTTATGGAGGATAGGTCTATCAACGGCTATTAGCCAAGATGGTTGGGGATGCAACCTCGTGCTGGAGGTGACCCTAAATCTCGGACAGCCAGAAGCCAGGAGGGGAAGGTTAGGATGGATCTCCTCAAAACTGGCTGCTCTGTACACTGCCCCCGAAGCTCAGGTACTGGCCACTGTAGGAGACAGAATCGTGGGCTAGATGAACCTTTGCTATGACCCAGTATGGCAGATCTTATGTTCCTGAAGTAGAAGCAGAGTCTCTCAGGCTGGTATTTGACCACATTTATTGGGCTTCACCTTCAAGGTGCCATAGACAGACTCACCAGAACACTCACCTCTTTTATTCTAAGACAAGTAACAACATAGACAAGTTTTCTTACCAATATTTTCTTGTATCTCTTGAATTGCTGCAAAATAGTAATTACAATTAGTGCAATGAACAGCAGAGAGAGAGAGAATAAGAACTGAGAGTGTGAGCAAAGAGATAGTGATCCATGGAGAACATTGTGAAAACTATTCATAGAGAATTCTGCTATTACACATGCATGGCAGGGATGCTGCTAAATTCTCACTCCATATTTAATAGCCATCTGTTCTTATGACTCAGTCTGTGGCCCATTTATTTCAAACAATAGAGTGCAAAACATTATTTTTATTATTTGTAGTGTGCCAATAGCATGCTACGTGCTTTAAGAGATTTAACTCAGTGAGGCTCCTGCCACTATGAGCAGGCAATATACGCTGACAATTTCCTGTAGAGATGAAGGATGCTATGCAAAAAGAGTGATTGACTGAGATGTTTAGCAGCTTCCTCTTAGTTAGTTCCACAATTATTCTTTAAATGCTGGTATGTTTGTTTAATATTTATTTTATCTCATTATATGATGGAGCAGATCAGATTTTTTTTGTTTATTTCAGAACTGTGAAGAAATTATGAATCGAAAAAGGGGAAAATTGAAAAAAAATGTTTGTGAAAATTGTTTCCATTTTTCCAAGCAGCTCTACTTTGTGGATCTCGGGTTTATAGGCATTAGAAGTGAAATGTGTTTTAATAAGAGACTTGCAGTTATGTAGTGTGGAGGCACTTTGGGTCATCACTGGTCTGTGAAGTTTTAAGCACAGGGGACACACGGGAGGAAATCATGGATGAAAAGTGGACATAATAGTTGCAGTTGCCGGTGGAGCAGAGAAGGTGCTGGAGGAGAGAAGAGAATCTCTGCTGGAGGGGTCAGACAGGAGATGAAGGCTGGGACAACCACCCCAACTTTGTTGTAGATCACAAGGTAAATCCAGTGAAAGAATATTAAGAGAAGGGTGGACTTAGATGAGGGGAGAAACTAGGTGACTTTTCAAGCAGAATTTGGGTCAATGGAAGTGGGAGGGGATGCAGTGAGGGTCTAACAGTTTGTAAAGGTGGATGTTGCGGTGGTCAAGCTGAAAGCTGGAGCAGGCTTTTGGTGATGGAAATAAAGTAGAATGAGCCAATGTCATTGTGGAAGAACACAAAATAGTCAAATCCTGCCCACTCCATCAACCTGTGGGAAAATGGAGAGAGAGGAGAGGGAAATGATGACAAATCTGCCTGTCAAGGGTGATAGAGAGGGGAGGAAGAGAGCAGAGATTTTGAGGAAAATAAATTCATTTTGTACTTGCTAGTGGCAAGACAGCCTGGGAGTGGTATCGGAAAGGCAGTCAGAGATGTGTGACTGAATGGAGGGAAGAGATAAGAGGTGAGGATGATCTATGAGTCTTTGTTTAAGAAGAGCTAGTGGAAGCTGTATGTCCAAATGATGTCCCACAGGGAGAGAGAGCATAGGAGAGGGTCAAAGGCATAGAGACACCAGTGGAGATCTCTATCCAGTCCCTAGTATAGGAGAAATTATTATGATGTCGTTAAGTAGTCAGCTATGTATGATCGCCTTTTCTAACGTTCAGACACATTTATTAAGTATCTCTGATCTGTTATTGAAAATAAAATACATATAATAGTCATTCAAATAACAAATATGCTGCTGTTCATTTTTATAAAGCAGCTTCTTTTCATTTATGGCAAAGCTCTGTCTGTCCACACTGAGCATTTTAATAAAATGAGACTTACCTATTTTACCTGTCTTTTTGTCTGACTCTAAAAGAGTAAATGAATGAAAAACAAGAACAAATGCATGTTACTGAGGTAGTGATTGGCTTTAATTGAGAGAGTTCCTAGATTCTAAGGGCAGAAAGGGCCATTGTGATCCTCTAGCCTGACCTCCTTTATAACATAAGCCAGAAAACTGCTCCCAATTAATTCTTGGGGTCCTGGGTGAAAAGCTCTGAGGTGGCCTGTGACACTTTATTCCTTATTATTCCATTGTTAAACTGGAATCAAGTCTTTGCAAAATGGATATGAAAACAATTTCTAAAATAATAAGTAACCCATAAAACTAAAAAAAAAAAAAGAATCTAAATGTCCCCACACACATCCAAGAAACAGCATTCCACTTGGAAAGGATCTGCATTCCATTTTCCATATTTTATCTTGAAAATCTAAACTCACATAATAACTTGATTCGGCCTGTCAACCAGACAAAAATACTTGTGGATGTTGGCCTTTCTTCTGTACTCGCCCACAAACACACACAAGAAAAATCGTGAACCATACGAGCATTTGTATTCTCACCTCGTTGGGAGCTCAGACATTCTTTGTCTGAAAGAAATGATATTTAAATATCATTGTAAGAGAGAAGGGAAATGTTGTTTAGTATATTTAATGGCATTTATGAAATATGCTTTACACTTTACACCTATAACCATAATTTATTTTAAAATACAATGATTCATACTATATGGGTCAAATTCTGCTCTCAGTTACACTGGTGGAAATCCAGTGTAAACTCACTGATTTAACCCATGAACATTGTTTTTTAC
The DNA here is from genome assembly GCF_015237465.2 of Chelonia mydas. Classification (NCBI taxonomy): domain Eukaryota; kingdom Metazoa; phylum Chordata; order Testudines; family Cheloniidae; genus Chelonia; species Chelonia mydas. The sequence continues at coordinate 11,814,552 of NC_051263.2, read as the reverse complement.
TTTATTTGAATATTTGTATAGTTCAATACATTTTAGGAGTAACTGAAAATGGGCCTTGTTTGTCAAAAAGTCAAAATTTTAAAATATTCAGGCAAAAACCAAACGTTTTTGTTTTAGAAATAACTCAGTGTTTGTATGAATACTGTAGGTTTTCCACAGAACATAAACACTTTCTGGACAAAAAAATAGTGAACCCTCCCCGAAAGTTTTGACCAGGCCAACCTTTGGACCTTTTTGAAAAATGCAGTATTCCTGTGCTTTTGATATATCACTCACACACAGTCTTAGACATTAGAATAGATTTAATTGACAGAGGAGTACTGCCTTGGACAAAAGGTTTATCTCGGCCAACATAATATATTAACACAATATATTTTAAGTCAATCTTGACAGCTTCCAGGAACAAGAAGAGTCTATGGTGAATGGCCCTATCTGCCTATCTGTATCCCAATGAAACTATATAACCAACCAGTATCAAAGAGATCCCCCGCATTCATGAATCAAAACCTCTTAGTACTTTTTTGAAGTAAATTATATAATACATTTTCATGCTTAGATTGTATTTCCATATGAAGGTTTTCTGGTGTTATATGACAGTCTATGATGAGTCTTGTTTAATCTATCATATACAGTTATTCAGTCATTACATAAATTGTACTTAGTTTAAATTACACTTACAGTGATGTACTCTGTTGGTTCATTTTTTTCTTTTTTTTTCTAGTGGATTAAGATTCACTTTTTAAGTTTTTTGTAGTAGTTCATATCCACTTTTGATTGATTTTACTTCGGTTGTTTGTGGTGACATACAGAAGCTGATGTTAGTTTTGATTTGATAGGAGATTAGCACCTGAGTTTAGAGTTCAGTGAGACTACTTGTGTGTTTAAAATTGAGCAAACGGTTAAAGATTATGTTGGATTTCAGCCGAGGCTTGTTTCACTTAAATGCATCAGTGATCTAATTAATGGTCCTGTAGTTTGACGTTTCTTTTGAGAGTACATCGGGGGTTAAAATATGGAAGCTCATTAGACTGGGAAATGACTTTACTGTTATTTCTTCTTTTCTTTTCTTTTTTTGCTCCCAATATGTAATTTTATTTTAAATGTTTTTACCTGCTGAAAGACAGGGTAGCAGCAGTTCTAGATTTACTCATAATTACCCATACTTACTGGCTTTCTAATTATTATGTGCGCTACATTCCCTATGGAGAGAAGTTCGCATGCTTGATAGCAAACCTCACTCACAGCTAAATTCCCTGTGGTGCAGAGTGAATACCTTAATTCCTATTTCAGACCTCAGACTAAGACTTAAGAGAGACGTAACTTGTGCACAAGACTAGTGTTGTCTCTATAAGGCTATGGCTACACTAGGGAGCTTACAGTGGTGCAGCTGCATCGGTTCAGCTGCGCCACTGTACGTTCTCTAGTGTAGCCATTCTAAGCTGATGGGAGAGAGCTCTCCAGTTCATTTAATTAATCTTCATACAAGTGGCCATAACTTTATCAGCAGGAGAAGCTCTCCCACTGACATAGCGCTGTCCACACCAGCACTTAGGTCGGTGTAACCCCTGAGTGACATAACTTGTTGATTTAGTTGGGGTTGGTCCTGCTTTGAGCAGGGGGCTGGACTAGATGACCTCCGAAGTCTCTTCCAACCCTGATATTCTGTGATTCTATGATAACTTACCTACCTAAGCTGTAGAGTGTACATAGCCTAAATCTCATTTAAGCCTTGTTTCGAGGGCATCTGTGGTTCTTTCGTGGTGAATAGCCCTGGTGTAACCCCTTATTGACAGATAGATTAAGAGATTCTTATATTAACAAAAGTCCCAGTCCTCAGTGATTCCTTTACCTGGGTAAGGACTGAAACCTCTGTGGTTACCGTCTTGGAAAATTTCAGCATGCAATGTAATACTGTCTCCATGAATCTGACTCATGAAAATACTCCTAGCAGCTTATATTATATCACATCAAAATATATATTTACCTTCTTCCATTGTTTTCTTCTCATTTACTGCAAATACATGGAATCACATTGCATCGTTAATTACTCTTATAAGTTTCCCAAAGCCTTATTTCAACCACAAAACAACTTTAAAATACTGGACAAGATTTTCTCCATGTCGGAAAAACCTGCTTTAGGAGACCGGAAATGGATTGTTGCACTTGAAGATTATCTCCTCATTCACTATATTGGAAGATGGTTTCTGCCAGTTCACTGATTATGCAGAGAATCTGCCCACATAAAGCAGGGGATGGCCTGTCATCTGGGAAAATGTTAGGATGCTTCTGGAGGCCCCTTGCCTCAGGACATCCCCCCCACCCACATCCTCTGACTTGGCAGGGAAGCTTCTGAGTGAGCCAGATAAAACCATCAGTGAACAGGATCAGATACCAACTGGTACAATGATTGGGGTGGGAAAAGAGGGGCATCAGACAGAAGTTTTGGAAGAGCTGAAAAATAAAGGAAGGAGTCCAAACCAATTAAGTGTAGGTGAAGTGAAATAAATGGGACTGATCATGAGCCCTACAATCTGCTGAAGAAGACTAAATTGAAACTTTAATGGAGGAAGAAGATTTTTTTACCAGAGAAATATTATGGGATGCTGAAATTTCTAGGATACCCCATGAACACCCACAAGGGAAATGAGTGATCAGAGGAGCTAGATTCTCACCCAGCTAGTTAAAAAAGGCCAGGTCTTGCCCTAGTCCTGAATGAATCTTGTGGACCAAGAGCAAATCCACTATGGGCAAACATAATTCCCAGGCAGACAACCAGCAGGAGACAATCACTTCTGTTTCCAGTGCCTATGTTATAAAAGGCCTCAAATTTTATAGTTTACCTAGTCTATATTGGAGGATATAAGTGATTCTTCATGTACATAAGCAACCCCTTTATATAACTGTTAATGATTCTGGAACAATGTCAAGCTCACCTAACAATGAATGGCAGAAGGCTAGCCGGAATGTGATCTATTTTAATGACAAGATCTGTTTATAACAGAAGGAAACAAACTTTCCTGATGAGCCACCAATGGCAATACTCCCTGTTGCTCAATGACTGAACATAGTCCCCGTCTCCTATGAAATCATTGGATGCATACTGCAAACGTTAAAAGCACAGAGCTGTTGACCACAATTAAGACAGAACAAATCCACCCATCTCCTGTAACTTATAAACAACTTCTCAGATCAGAACAGCAAGTGCTACTTTAAACTTTTGTTCTAAAATCAGAGAAATGTAGGGTCTGAAAGGGACCTCGAGAAGTCATCCAGTCAGACTCTCTGTGCTGAGGCAGGACCAACTAAACCTAGACCATAGGGTGACCAGATAGCAAGTGTGAAAAAATCAGGACGGGGGTGGGGGGTATTAGGAGCCCATATCAAAAAAAGCCCCAAATACCGGGACTGTCCCTACAAAATCGGGACATCTGGTCACCCTACTAGACCATCTCTGACAAGTGTTTGTCGAACCTGTTCTGAAAACTCTCCAGTGATGCAGATTCCACAGGCTCCCTGGGACTGTGTCAAAATCAAAATATAAAATATGTTCATATTAATTTGCATTCACCTGCCTGCTTACTTACCTGAGCGAGATGTTGTGTCATTATTATCTGAAAAAAATTAAAATGCCTTTTGAAAATGAGACACTTTTCATAGCATCCTACAATAGTTTTGATGGAAACAGTCACTGGCATGAATGCTAAGTCTGTAATCCCGAACCATCCATTGGTGTCTATTCTGGTCTTGAATATATTTATAGGTAAGGAATTAAAAAATTGTCTTGTCAGAACAAGGGACTTATCTGGTAAGGAATTATAATTTACAGACCCTTATATTTCATTTTCTGAATCTGCCCCTAGAAAACTCATTTCAGTTTTTGTTTGGTTTTAGTATAGGTAAAGAATTCCATATCATTTGTTTAAACATTTTCATATAGTTATTGGAAAAAACATACAAAGAAATACTTACTTTTCAATTTATACCCTACAGTAGCAATAAGGGCTACACTAAGAAATAAAATGATGAGGAAAGCAGTCATCCAAGGGGAGGTGGTTGGGAAGAAAACATCTGAAAAATATGTGAAAATGTCAGTTACAGTCCAATAATTCTTAAGAAACATCATGAAAATTATAAGGCCAACCAAATGGAGTCTGTCTGAGAACTTGGTGAAATCAGATTTCACTTGAATTTAAAGTCTGCTGTTTCCTTCTGGTGGAACAAAGTCTAGATGAATTTAGATCAAAAGATTCTACACATCTTCAAGGATATCATGGAGAACAGAGCTGTGGGCTCCTCCAGTGCATTCTGGAAAAGCACACACCTTCAGCCACACCCAGCTCACCTTACTCCTGCAGATAGAAACACCTCAGACATTGGCATATCTCACATGAGTAGGGTTCGCAGGATTTACCTCAAATACCCTTTCAATGCTACTATTCATACAGAAGTTGTATGCATATTTAATAAAACGTTTTAATCTGCACATATTTAAATTATAACTTAGAATCATAGAATCATAGAATATCAGGGTTGGAAGGGACCTCAGGAGGTTATCTAGTCCAACCCCCTGCTCAAAGCAGAACCAATCCCCAATTAACTCATCCCAGCCAGGGCTTTGTCAAGCCTGACCTTAAAAACTTCTAAGGAAGGAGATTCTACCACCTCTCTAGGTAACACAAGGTAACTTGTTCTCCATCAGTCCATGAAATGGTGAAAATCATATCCAAGCTACCTCATGGGCACAACCCCTGCTGCTTACTGGGCAAAATGCAAGATGCATCTCTTTGCAGAGCATTCCCACCAGAAATAGTATAAAATAAAAAGAAAGGAAGAAAGATCCTCTACTGAGGAAGGGAGGTAGAGAACCTAAATTAGTATCTTTGGTGGAGTTACTGATAGAATGTAAATGATAGAAATGATAGAAACCATTTCTCTTTATGTACTAAAATTAATTAACCCTGTGAACATCCTATGATGTAAGTGGGATAAATATCATTCCCTCCCTATTGAGGTGGGGAAAGTGAGAGAAGTTAATCAACTTCTCTGAGGCCATAAAGCAAGTCAGTGGCAAGGTTTGAACTCAATACAGAATCTCTGTTCTCAACAGATATAAACGGGACAACTCACCTGGGTGAGTACTTCAAAGTACGAGTAAGGGCTATGGAATCTGCCCAATAACCATTCAATAATAATGAAAAGTTAAAGTAATGTTAATGCTGAAAAATTAAGCACACAAGAATCAGGAGAGGCCAAAATGAAGGTCATACACACCACCTTAACTTTACCCCCTTTTTCAATGATGCACCAGTACATTGAATGAGACAGAATTTTCCATATCTTTTAGTAATATTGAAAATGCCATGCAACTTTGTTCCTTATTCATGTGCAATGAAAGCTGGATCATGATGTAGAAAGAAAACACTTAATAATGTACTTGTGCAAATTATGATTTTTAAACTTTTTTTAACTCAGCCTAATCACAATGGGTTTTTGCTGGAAACTGACAGGCACGTATTTAAAAGATAATAACACCTAGCTCTTATATTGGGCATTTCAACAATAGATCTCAAAGCATTTTACAAAGGAGGTCAATATTATTATCCCCAGTTTTGGGCAAACTGAGGCACAGAGAGGGGAAGTGGTTTGCCCAGTGTCACTCATCAGGTCAGCAGCATATTCAGGAATAGTTCTCAGGCCTCCTAAATCCTAACCCAGTGCTCCATCTGCTAGACCAGACAAACTCTGGGCATCTATTTCTAACAACAAAGGGGGAGAGAAAAACGGGACACATCTCATTAACCAAGCAGCCTCTTTATTCATTCTTACAGTCATTGATCCCCATGTGCACTCACCTGAAATTAGGACTCTGGACTCGCTCGCTGTCTTTAGTATGTTGTTGATTATTTTGCAGGAGACTTCATTGTCCGAGCCGGGTTCTATGTTAATGGCACTTTCAATATTGTAGATTCCAGCAGGTGTCTTTGTGTTACTTGTCGTAGGCTTTTCTGTTCGTTTTTGTCCTTTACTGTCTAACCAGAGCACCTGGGGCTCAGGGAACCATCCCTCCGACCTGCAGGTGAGGCCGATCCCCTGGTCTGCATAGTCCTCCATGAAAATGGAAGACTCGCCACCTCTAGCTACAAGAAAGAATAGACGTTGTTATTACCGTCTCCTCCCCAAACAGTGCAGCGTTTGGGGGATTTCCCACGGCCTTGTACACATGCTGCCTGAGAATTCTGACAGAATTTGTCACCCCTCTTCATATGAAATTACAGGGTAAGAACTCTTCCCATGTGTGGGGGAAATTGCTGTTAACCTTGCTGTTGAACCTTACCCCATCCCACTCTGTGACAAGATCTATGCACTATATGCAGCGTAGGCAGGAGCGGTAACGCAAGAGGCCTACAGGCCTGCATCCTGTAAGACTTAGCTTAAGCTAAGAGCATTGGCATATGCTGGGCCGTGGTATTTTGACCCAGATAACAAACTAGGCCAACCTCTAGCCTAGCTCAAGTCCCTAGCTGTCCATTATATGCAACCTCCCCCGCCCCCAACCCTGCAAAAGCCCCTAGAGAAAGCACTGCCACAAGCAAACCGCAGATCTTGATAATAGCGAAGTGCATCAGCACAGTGCTAACGATGAAACTGTTTACTTTGGCTCCTTATAAGGCTTTATTAACAATGCTTGAGTGATAAAAAATTAAGGAAATGTATCATTTGACTTGAATGTAAAAAACTATATAAGACTGGTATTATAGGGGCAGGACAGAGAGAGACCAGGGTGGCACCTGCGTGTGGCCATCTCTGTCCCTTCTCCCTGCATGCTCGTATTCAAAATAAAAGGACCTCAGACTGTTTGAACCAAACAGATGGTGTGACTCCTTTTCCACAGCACATGTTAAGTTAAAATAGTGACATTGTATCTGAAGAAACCTATACATTGGAGCTGTTTCTCTTTGCCCATAGCAGTTCAGAATCTGTCAAAAACCTGAAGCCTCTGGGGACACACTCCTATTTATCCAGATATCTTCGTGTGCAGATGTGGTGAAAACTCAGTTCAAATTGTAAGCTGTCACTTTAAATTTCAGGGCTTTTTCTGGTCCTGTTTGCTGTGCTCTGCAGAGAAGTGTGAATCTGGGTTTAGCAGCAGTCAGTCTGCAAAGAGGAAGCCTAAAGCAATGTGTGGTGACTTGGGGCCTCTCTGGTATAAGGAGCAGCCTGCTTTGTCTCTCTCCGTTCTTTGGTTATTGTGTGTTAGGGTTTTCAATTCTAAGAAATTAGGTAATGGTATATTGCAACCTCCCAGAAAGAGAATTTTATGGCTTTTGTCTGACTTCTGTGTTTGTATGCCATGAACACAATATTTGGGAGCTAAGTGGACTGCACCATGGTATGCCCTAGATGTGTCAGGTAATATTTTAATTGGGGCTTAGCTCTGTAGGGAAATCTTCTAACATAAACACCTGCCCTCCCGGTATAAAACTCATCCTCCATAGAATTTAATTGAGTTCAACAGAATTACATTAAGTCTTGTGAAGGGATACCCCCTCACCCTGGTATGAAGAAGGCTAAAGAACTCCTCTTGGCCTGTTCCATGCTGACGAGACACACCTGCAAGGTTTTCTCAGCCTGGACTTGGTGGGGTAACTCACATGACTGCATAACTGTCATGGATGGGTATAAACTGTTCAGGAAGGACAGGTAAGGGCAGAAAGGTGGAGCAGTTGCATTGTATGTAAGAGAGCAGTATGACTGTTCAGAGCTACAATATGAAACTGGAGAAAAGCCTGTTGAGAGCCTTTGGGTTAAGTTTAGAGGAGAAAGCAACAAGGGTGATGTCATGGTGGGTGTCTGCTATAGACCACCGGACCAGGAGGATGAGGTAGATGAGGATTTCTTCAGAGAACTAACAGAAATTTCCAGATCACAGGCCCTGGTTCTCATGGGGGACTTCAGTCACCCTGGCATCTGCTGGGAGAGCAATACAGCTGTGCACAGACAATACAGGAAGTTTTTGGAGAGTGTTGTGGACAACTTCCTGGTACAAGTGCTGGAGGAACCAACTAGGGGCCGTTCTCCTCTTGACCTGCTGCTCACAGAAAGGGAAGAATTGGTAGGGGAAGTAGAAGTGGGTGACAACCTGAGCAGCAGTGACCATAAGATGGTTGAGCTCAGGAATCCTTACAAAAGGAAGAAAGGAGAGCAGCAGAACGTGGACCTTGGACTTCAGAAAAGCAAACTTTGACTTCCTCAGGGATCTGATGGACAAGATCCCCTGAGTGGCTAATATGAGGGGGAAGGGAGTCCAGGAGAGCTGGCTGTATTTTAAAGAAGCCTTATTGAGGGTGCAGGAACAAACCATCCAGATGTGCAGAAAGAATAGCAAATATGTCAGGAGACTAGCTGGGCTTAACAGAGAAATCTTCAGTGAACTTAAATATTAAAAGGAAGCTAACAAGAAGTGGAAACTTGGACAGATGAGTAGGGAGGAGTATAAAAATATTGCTCGAGCATGCAAGGGTGTAATCAGGAAGGCCAAAGCACAACTGGAGTTGCAGCTAGCAAGGGATGTGAAGGGTAACAAGAAGGGTTTCTACAGGTATGTTAGCAACAAGAAGAAGGTCAGGGAAAGTGTGGGACCCTTACTGAATGGGGGAGGCAACCTAGTGACAGAGGATGTGGAAAAAGCTGAAGTACTCAATGCTTTTTTTGCCTCGGTCTTCACAGACAAGGTCAACTCCCAGACTGCTGCACTGGGCAGCACAGTATGGGGAGGAGGTGAGCAGCCCTCAGTGGTGAAAGAACAAGTTAAAGACAATTTAGAGAAGCTGGACATGCACAAGTCCATGGGGCCACATATAATGCATATGAGGGTGCTGATGGAGTTGGCTGATGTGATTGCAGAGCCATTAGCCATTATCTTTGAAAACTCGTACTGATTGGGGGAGGCCCTGGATGATTGGAAAAAGGCAAATATAGTGTTCATCTTTAAAAAAGGGAAAACGGAGAATCCAGAGAACTACAGACTGGTCAGCCTCATCTCAGTCCCTGGAAAAATCACAGAGCAGGTCTTCAAGGACTCCATTTTGAAGCACTTGGAGGAGAAGAAGGTGATCAGGAACACAGGTTAATTTTGATTCACCAAGGGCAAGTCATGCCTGACCAACCTGATTGCCTTCTTTGATGAGATAACTGGCTCTGTGGATATGGGGAAAGCGGTGGATGTGATATATCTTGACTTTAGCAAAGCTTTTGATACGGTCTCCCACACTATTCTTGCCAGCAAGTTAAAAAAGTATGGATTGGATGAATGGACTATAAGGTGGATAGAAATCTGGCTACATCGTCGGGCTCAATGGGTAGTGATCAATGGCTTGATGTCTAGTTGGCAGCCGGTATCAAGCAGAGTGCCCCAGGGGTCTGTCCTGGGGCTGGTTTTGTTCAACATCTTCATTAATGATCTGGATGATGGGATGGATTGCATCCTCAGCAAGTTTGTGGATGACACTAAGATTGCGGGAGAGGTAGATACTCTGGAGGGTAGGAATAGGGTCCAGGGTGACCTAGACAAGTTGGAGGAATGGGCTAAAAGAAATCTGATGAGATTCAACAAGGACAAGTGCAGAGTCCTGCACTTAGTATGGAAGAATCCTCTGCACTGCTACAGGCTGGGGACCTATTGGCTAAGCAGCAGTTCTGCAGAAAAGGACCTGGGGATTACAGTGGATGAGAATCTGGGTATGAGTCAACAGTGTTCCATTGTTGCCAAGAAGGCTAACGGTATATTGGGCTGTATTATTAGAAGCATTGCCCGCAGATCGAGGGAAGTGATTATTCCCCTCCATTCGGCACTGATGAGGGCACATCTGAAGTATTGAATCCAGTTTTGGGGCCCCCACTACAGAAAGGATGTGGACAAAGTAGAGAGAGTCCAGCGGAGGGTAACAAAAATGATTAGGGGGCTGGGGCACATGATTTGTGAGGAGAGGCTGAGGGAACTGGGATTATTTAGTCTGCAGAAGAGAAGAGTGAGGGGGGATTTGATAGCAGCCTTCAACTACCTGAAAGAGGGATTCCAAAGAGGATGGAGCTAGGCTGTTCTTAGTGGTGACAGATGACAGAACAAGAAGCAATGGTCTCAAGTTGCAGTGGGGGAGGTCCAGGTTGGATATTACAAAACACTATTTCACAAGGAGCGTGGTGAAGCACTGGAATGGGTTAACTAGGGAGGTATTGGAATCTCCTTCCTTAAAGGTTTTTAAGGTCAGGCTTGACAAAGCTTTGGCTGGGATGATTTAGTTGGGGTTTAGGTCCTGCTTTGAGCAAGGGGTTGGACTAGGTGACCTCCTGAGGTCCCTTCCAACACTGATATTCTATGATTCTATGATTCTAAGAGGTTAAGAGAACCAAATTGCTAAGTGAGTTGGTTCACTAGACAATCTTGCTAATACTCATTTGAGGCCAAGTCTATAGTTTTTAAGGCCAGAAGGGACCATTATGTCTGACTTCTTTTATAATGCAGGCCATAGATTTCACCTGATTGTTTCTGGGTTGAGACCAGTAGCTTGTGCTGGAATCTTTTGGAAAGATATCCAGTCCTGATATACAAGGGATGGAGAATTGATCAAATACCTTGGTAATCTGTTGCAAAGGTTAATTACCCTAATTTTTAAAAATTTGAATAATATTTCCAATATGAACTTTGCTGACCTTAAATTTAAGGTACCGGATCTTGTTTTGCCGTTGTCTGTGCGACTGAAAATCCGTTAGGTATCTGAAATCTCTTCCCCATGAAGGTAATTATAAACTGTGATGAAACGACCTCTTAAACTTATCTTTGTTAAACTAAATAGATGAGCTTCTTTAGTCTCTCACGGTGAGGCAGGCTTTGTAGGGCTTTGATATTTTTCTACCTGTTCTTTGAAACCACAAATCATTCTCACAGTTCTTCTCATTCCTGATGTAATTCTGTGGACTAAAAAAGAGCTGTATAAAGGCTTAATTGAGCTCATTCTCTCTTTCTCTCAATAACAAAATATCTGATAATAAACGATTCAATATTACCTTCACTGACCTGTCACATGGAGTTCAATCACCACCTCATCATACCAGTTCTCAGAAACCACTCGGCACATGTAATTCCCTGCGTCAGAGACCTGGGCATTCTTCAGCTTTAGAGACATGTTTCCTGTGTTCATTTCATGGTGAAAGAACTCCGTTCGCCCCCAATATCTCTCATCCTGTTTTTCTTCTTTGTTTCCTCTGTTATAAGAACTCACATCTATATTTTCCTGGGGTCGAACAAGTCTCCAGTGGAGAGTGATGTCCCCAGGGATACTCGTGGCTGTCACCCGGCAAGGGAGGGTAACGTCTTCGCCAAGGAATCCAATAACAGGCGATTCAGGGTGAACGATTTTATATTCACCTGTAGATAGACACAGATAGACATTTTCTCTGTTTCAGATCATTAATCAATGAGTGAACTTTATGATGCAGAAGCAGCCTGAGGTGAAATGAGATGGTGATAACTGACCTGAATTTTACAGTTGTATTTTCAGTTTTTAAATGTTGAATGGGATAATGAAATTAGTGCTTCAGGCTGTGATTTTAGGCACCACGTGGACTCTAATTATCCCTGCGAAGTTCACTAAAGTCCCGAGGAGCTTTACCCAGTTCAGCTGGATCAGCTACAGTTCTGCCAAGCGCCCATGATCCCACATTCCCATATGCAGGAATGGGCCTCCCTCCTGCTGTGTAGGAGCCAGCAATGCTTGCAAAGTGGCCCAGAGGTGAAACAGCCTCTTCAGGCACTCCTGGGGTGATGCACATTCCTAGCCATGTGTCAGAGTAGCAGCCGTGTTAGTCTGTATTCACAAAAAGAAAAGGAGTACTTGTGGCACCTTAGAGACTAACCAATTTATTTGAGCATAAGCTTTTGTGAGCTACAGCTCACTTCATTGGATGCATTCAGTAGCCATGTGCGTAGCTGACAAGGCCCCTAAAGAACTCCAGTGGCTGAGAGCTTCCTAAGGGCACTGTTAGGAGTGCTAGTGCCAGTGTAGAATCCAGGCCTGTATTTTCGCTTGAGATAGTATTTTGAGTTTTGCTTGCCTTTTTGATTTTTTGATACACATACATTTTTACTAATATGTGTGAACAAAGGACAAAGACACTGTGTATGTTGCTTCTGCCTAGCCAGATGGGTTTGTTAGTATAATGGGAACAGATAAGATAAGTTAAAATGTTACTGGGCATGGTGGGAGTATGATATATGAGCGCACACTTGAAGACTGCCTCAACTCCTATCTCAAGGCAAGGTTAAGCAACCAGTCAGGAGAGGCAAGGGGAGATTGGGGGGGAAGGTAAAACACTAAAAGACCAGAGAAATATCTGCCCCTGACCGTAGTACAACCTCACTCCTTACCACTCCTATAGGGTACAAAAAGGGTGGGACGAAGACCCAGGATCCCCCAAAACGGAACATGACCATAAATTGTAAGGGGCGGGACTGTGGGCATGCATTTCAGGTATAATGATGCCTGCTTAGGACGAGGGAGTTGGGACACTGGGAAACAAGGCTCTGCGGCGTCAGAGTTATGGTATACATGCTTGCTGGAAACTAACACCAATAAACATTGCATTGCCGGCACTTCGGACTGCTGGTCTTCTGCTTTCTGTCTGCGTGGCAGGAACCTGGGGAGAGGGTGAAGGGAAAGCCCTCTAACAGGCACATCTACACTGCAGTTAGACACCCATGGCTGGTCCGCATCAGCTGACTCATGCTTGCAGGGCTTTGGCTAAGGGGCAGTTTAACTGCAGTGTAGATGTTTGGGCTTGGGTTGCATTTTCTCAGGCACAAAAGCTTTAGAAAGCTGAGTTAATATTAGTATCCCAATTGTACAGCTAAGGAATCCAAGGCAGAGAAAGATGAAGTGACCTGCCCAAAGTCATAAAGGGAGTCAATGGGCAAGTCAAGAATAGAACCCAGGTCTTCTAACAGTCAATATTATGCCTTTACTAATAAACCAGATTAATCAGAAACGGGACTTACAGCCGTCTGAAATAACCTCTGAAATAATTTCTCATTGATCAGTAAACAGATGTTTCACCACAAAACCCATGTGGACCAGTGTATGATAGATAGAGATTAATCTTATATTTTTATTGGGCAGCCTGGTGCTTGGCTGATGGCAGATAAAATTCTTTGCCTCTGAATAGACTTAGGAATTTCATAGTGTGATGGGGGATTGGGAGCATCCCATGAATGACGTTGTTCAGTGAATATTCTGTGTCGGAATTGCATATGGCAGTAGAGTTGAGCCATTTCTCTGCACATTGGGGTGAACAAAGAAGTGAGCTGCATTGCAGTAAAAAGTGATAATGCTATACACTATTAAAAATAAGGAAACCTTAGATTGTTGATGCCTGTGATTTGTTTCCTCACCCTGGTAATGATTAATTACTTCATTAAAATAAATTCAACAAAGAACCTTGTTTACCTCTTATCAAGTAGGGTGTCTGTAGAAAAGTTAGTATCTGAATAGCTGTTATCCACTGGAATAAGGAATCCATTGCTGGGCAGACATTCAAATAACCAAAATGTCAACAAACTTCTCAAAAGGCAACATGCTGGGGCAGGTATAATAAGGTTCTCCCAGGCCCTTGAAAGGCAAGCACAATACGTTTCAGTGTTATTGCTGTACAAGAAAGAGCAATACATTAGCAAGCAATGCTGCAATCATTATTGCTATTGACTGACTTTTCTGATCGTGACTCAAAAAACACGTCCAAATCAATTTTTTTGCAGAGGTGCAGAGTTCTGCCCAGGTGCTGAACTAAGCAAAAAATAGTTAAGAAAATGTAGTAATGTTACATGGGTCAGATCCTTAACTTGCATCACAGGGGCTACAGCAGTTTACACCAACTGAGGATCTGGCCTCAAAGTGTAAAGAAGGTAGAACATATCTCTGTCCCATCCTTCAAATCCATTTCTACAAAAGAATAGAGAGGCTGGATACCTTTTAACATGTTTTGAGCATCAAAATCACAATTAAATTAATAAGCCCATTCCATTAAGAGTAAAAGATTGTCAAAAATTCCCTTGTCTTGAAACAGCTTCCTTCTAACCACCCTGCTTCAACCTCTCTAGTAGAGAGGAATGTCTTAAATTCTGTGGCGTGTAAACATAAATCTGTTCAAACTACATTCAAAAGTAGGTGAAAATGGGAGTCAGTTATCCTCCATGTTGTTTCAGATAAAGAGTCTGACTGTAATTTCCCAATTAAATTAGGCAGCTAGACTTGCAATAATCTCTCTCTCTATGCTCATTTTTGCTAAATTGATTTCTTACCGTCATTGCAGGGTCCTATGCACTGCTATGTGCTGTAATGGATTGTGGTTTGAGGAATTATTCAGTCTTCACATATATGTTTCCTTGCAGTTGAAGTTTGTACTTTCAGTTTACACATTTATGTAGTTATTTATTAACCAAATACAATCGTAAAAACGAAAGCAATTTTCCTTCATAAAGAAGCAGGCAGCCAAGCTCGAATGTGATCTGAGTGTGTTAGCCCTGACTGCACAAAAAAAAGTTAGATGCCTAAGTCCCTATTTTAGACGTATAGGTCCTGGTTTCAGCACCACTGTGATGTACTGCGCCCCTTTCCCTCCCCACCATGACATCATGCAGGTGCCTAAACTCACTCGGCTCTTAAGTTTCAACAGGAAAAGTTCCCTCTGCATCTATGTTCCTTCCTCTGGGCATGTGCACTGCAGCTTCCTTCTAGGCCTCCAGGTGTTGATCTCTGGCATCAACCTGAGAGCCATTCACAAACCTGGGGAAGATAGGCAGCTGACCACCTGTGCTGTGTGCAGGGCCCAATTGGGTAGGTGTGCTCAGAGGCTGTCTATTAGATTAGGCCACTCACACAAAATAGCCGCTGGGGTAGAAGGAGGACAACCCTCAGAACTTTTAACCCAGTGGTTAGTGTAAAAACCCCACCTGTGTTATAGGAAAGCACTGGTTGAGGACCCCCCTTCACCTGCAGGGCAGCAGGGATTTGAGCTGGGATCTGCCATCTCTCAAGTAAGTGCTGTACCCAATGTGGTATGGGACAATCTCGCGTGAGACTCCCTCAGTCTCTCCTTTTGAAGCTGTTCCACTGATGGTCAGTAATTATAGAGTAATTGGAGCAGGGAGGCTGGATCCTGCATCTCCCACAGATCACAAGTGGTTTAATCACCGGGCTACAGAGTCATTCTTATGTTTACTCTTTGTCTCTCTATGGCCCAAAAGGCTCTTTAAGATTGAATGATGGAGAGCAAGAAAAAGAAAGCATGGAAAATTGATAATAACTCCATAGTCTGATGGTTAGTTCACTCTGGCAGGATGTGGGGACCCAGGAACCAGCTGTCCTGCTCCAAATGACTCGTTATTTATCTACAGTGGAACAGCTTCAACAGGAGAGTTTGACTATCCTGGAGCCCAGTGATCAGAGCACTCCCTGAAAGGTAGCAGAGCACTATTCAAATCATTTCTACCTCTCAGAAGGAGGGGGACCTAAACCAGGGGTCTCCCTGCTCATCTGTCTGGCTTTTGTGAATCTCAGTGTAAGGCTCCTATCACTCTTCATTCAGTGTACAGGAGATTAGGTGCTGAGCTCCAAGTCTGTGTATCTGAGTGATTTTCCAGGGTGCCTGCAAGTTAGGTGGTGTGATGCTGAACATCACATCACCTAACTCCTTTTGTGCATTCAGGCCTCACTCACTGGGATGTTTAAGCAGCAAATACAGAAACTGGGATCCCCTTCTAACTGAAAGTGTGCATCTCAGTGCTAGAGACTGTTCATTATTAGCAGCAATAGGTCCCTTTTTCAACTGCTCTGACAGATTTGTAAAACTCCGCTTCTGGAGTCCCCTCCTGACCTCTTTTTCCCCAGGCTTCTTCACTTTTCCCTATGATAACACAGCTCAGGGAGCAGCTCTCCATCTGCACACCTCCCTCCTGAAACTCAGCCACACAGAGAGTTGTTCCACTGAGTAGAAAGAGAAAACCTCCTGTTTCTTCATAGATCATGGGAATCTTAAAAACCCCTCTGCAAACCCCAGTATTGAGGGTTGGTGATTTGAGCTGGCTGGGAATTTATGGACAAAATGTTTTTTGTGCTCGTTGAAAAAATGCCATTTTCTCAAAAATAAAACTGTGTATAGGATAGACTAGATTGTGATTAAATTTTTGCTGGGTAGGTTGCTGCAGTCCAGGATGGAATTTCTGTTCAAAATTAATGAATGATAAATACCCACCACAAATTAGGTACGAGCCCCTCTCTGGAGCCGCTCCCAACTGTGAGTGCCTATCTCAGGGCAGACTTTAAGAAAACAAAGGCACCATACTGCCATACTGATGGTAGGTTCTATAATTAGTTTTCACCAAGCCATTGACAAATGTGAACTCCTGGATCACTATACCAGTCTTACTATGGAGACAAAGACAGTCCCCTTAGCCTCTCCAGACTATCTTGCCACCCAGACAGTCTGAACTTTGTGATAAAAGGTTAACTCAACCTCAAATCACACCACATCAGATTTTGCTCAGTCCCAAGAGACCAGTCACTTACGCCAGACTAATTGGTACTCCAGCTCTTACACCAAAGACAATGCTGGTAGCCAATTCTATAGTAAACTATCTAACGTTTTATTAGGTAAGAAAAGGAAATGAGAGTTACTGAGTGGTTAAAGCAGATCAAATATAATAACAGGTGAGTCACAGACTATAATACTAAGTCATAGGAGAGATGTAGTAATCTGCCAGTTTCCCAAAAGTCTTTTCACAGTACCCAGATTGTCTCTGGGGATCTCTGCTTTTCATCTGGTACACTTCCCTATAAGAGTTAAAACAGTCCAGAGATAAAGGATCTTTCTTTGAATCCATTTTTATAGAAGACAAGCTGACAGTCTGTACACCCACGTGGGTTTTTCTTTTGATGACGATGAGTGAGGAATACACTTAGCCTTTTGACTTCTGACCACTATGCATAATGACCACTTACTTTGAAATTAACATTTTCTGTTAAAGACCTTAACTCATAGAATCATAGAAGATTAGGGTTGGAAGAGACTTCAGGAGGTCATCCAGTGCAACCCCCTGCTCAAAGCAGGACCAACCCCAACTAAATCATCCCAGCCAGGGCTTTGTCAAGCCAGGCCTTAAAAACCTCTAAGGATGGAGATTCCACCACCTCCCTAGGTAACCCATTCCAGTGCTTCACCACCCTCCTAATGAAACAGTGTTTTGTAATATCCAACCTGGACCTCCCCCACTGCAACTTGAGACCATTGCTTCTTGTTCTGTCATCTGCCACCATTAAGAACAGCCGAGCTCCATCCTCTTTAGAATCCCTCTTTCAGGTAGTTGAAGGCTGCTATCAAATCCCCCCCTCATTCTTCTCTTCTGCAGACTAAATAATCCCAGTACCCTCAGCCTCTCCTCATAAATCATGTGCCCCAGCCCCCTAATCATTTTTGTTATCCTCTGCTGGACTCTCTCCAGTTTGTCCATATCCTTTCTGTAGCGGGGGCCCAAAACTGGACAGAATTCCTTTGTTAGGATTTCTTTGGTGGGTTATTTAGTCAGAGGAGTATACACAACGTAAGTGTTTGCTATTACATTATAACAGCAACAGACTAGTAAAAACAATACAGGTAACATTCCACTAGTTTTCATGAAGTTTAAACATCTCTTACATTTACACTCTTACATTTACACTCATTTACAATACACCCTTACATTTGCACTCATTTTGATCTATGCTAATACACAAGTGTATTGACTTGAATACACTCTGACATGACCTGATCTGCCAGCATCACACCCCCATACCTGGGGAACTACTCGATTATGTGAATAATGCTGGTTCAAATCTCTCCTCTAAATGAGCTAGAGAAGAGGCTTGACTGTGGGTTTTGTACATCCTAGATGAGTGCATTATTTAGGGGCAGCTGGGTTTCTTCCTCTGATAGCTCTCTTTGCCTCTGGCTTTTGGGAAAAAAATGACAGATCTCAATTTCATCCCAATGTGGGTCAGGATATTGTTTTGAAGTCTGTTTTCTGCCAAGCTATGGTGGTGCTAGTGATTTCATGAGAGTCCTGACTTGCAGGTGATGGTGCTGAGGCTGTGGGAGGGGGTGACCCCACACATGGACTCTGAGGAGATTGACCGTCACATTTAGGGGATGACTCCTCAATAAGGGCAGGCCCAAGGAACCCATATTAATGATACTGTGACCCCCACTACCCATCCTGCTCTCTCCGCATCCCCCAGGGCATTCAGATATTACTCTGCTCAGGCAGGGCTTTTGCTCTGTCAGTATGTTGCTCTGGCAACTTGCTCCTGAGGCAGCTACAGGCTTGACAGGGGCCTGGCTTAGAGGGGGAGCAGCTCCTGCCCAGCGTGGGCCACCCAACAATGAGGGTCCCATATCACCCCACTAGTGGCTCAGCCCAGCAAGCTGCTGGCAGCAGGGGCGATAGGCCTGGCCAGAGTCCCCAAAGAATGTACCAGAGAAGAGGGGCCTAATAACATTATCTACCCTGAAGAGGAACTGTCCCCCCGGCCCCCAGTCTTTCACCCTGGGGGACTGTACCCCATAATCTTTCCCCAGGGACGAATGACACTTCATAATGTGTTCTTGGTTGAAATGTCCCCGTAATCTACTCTGCAGAGGAATTACACTCCATAATCTGTCCCTTAGGAGAGACTGTACCCCATAAAATACTCAAAGGAAATTACCCCTCCAAATTTGCCCCTCTAGGTGACTTACATCCCACAATTTGTTCCTGACACACCTGCACCTCAGTAAATCTGCCTCCTCAACATACCTCTGCCCCTTGACTACCCAGGCTTAATACAAGAGCACCAAATATCCTTCAAGATGGATTTTACTTGGGGCAGTTTATTTGGATACACCAAAGAATGGAACGAAGTTGGTATAATTGAAAAGCCAGGGTGCAGGAATTTAAATGGTAAACGTATACAGCTAGGAGGATGTATTATTCAAATGG
This sequence comes from Chelonia mydas, assembly GCF_015237465.2. Classification (NCBI taxonomy): domain Eukaryota; kingdom Metazoa; phylum Chordata; order Testudines; family Cheloniidae; genus Chelonia; species Chelonia mydas. The sequence goes on along the minus strand of NC_051263.2, from coordinate 11,795,492 downwards.
ATGATTTCAGGTTGTATTTGTTGGACAGGTGATGTTCAAACTGATTTTAAAGCACCAGATATTTTTGAATTGTTTCAGTTGCGTTGAAATAAGCAGTTTTGGATTCCTCTTAGAGGAAGAATAATGCATGAAAATAAAACCACACAACATAAGTAGAATAAAAAAGGAAAAGAACATTTATTTGGAGTTTAGAGTAATAAGAATGCCCAGCTTTTATACAGCACTTTTCATCAGTAGATCTCAAGGTGTTCTACAAAGGAGGTCAGTTTCCTTATACCCATTGAACACATGAGGAAACTGAAGCACAGAGAGACTGTGACTGGGCCAAGGACACCCAGAAGAGCAGCAGAACTGAGAAAAGAAACTAGGTCTCCTGAACTCCACTCCAGAGATCGATTTACTAGGCAATACTGCCTCCCTTTTGGTATCTGGTTTCTATAATATATATAATTCCAATTATAAGGAGAAGTATTATAATCTACTCTCTTTTGTTCTCCAGCTATAGAATAGTTTTGTTTTTGTTTATTTAAGAACATTTAAGATGAACTGGGCAGGTGTTCCAGAGACACAAGGGGCTTTGCTTCTTGAGAAAGTTCCTCACACTTCGTGACTCATCTTCATTCCAAAAAGATTGAGCTAGTGTGGGAAAAGTAAAATATGAAGCCCAGGAGTCATGTAGAAAGTAACTACTTCAAGGTTTCGGATGAATATAACGAATTTTGTGTTGCTTAAGCTACATTAATGACTCAGGAGTACCTACAGATTTATATAATGTATTAGCAAAGCTACTATATGTACTGGGATCAATAGAGCCAAAGTTAGGGAATTATTCCCGTCAGGGAAATACACACAAAGGCAGGTTCAATGTTTATTGAAATATGGACAGTTTAATAAAAAATACATCAGAATGACAACACCACTCTTTGAGGTCTAAACACATAAAAAGGCAGCAGAAAACATCTGAGGACTTCCCGAGGGCATAACGTTAGACTCTATTCTTAATCTTAATTTTTCAATTTTCTATATTGCATAATCAAACTCTCTCTTCATATTATTGCTTTAGATGTCACGGGGACATCAAATATGCTTTTTGGGATACAGGGTTTGTATAAGAAATTTTGTTTTTCTTCATAACCATTCCTGTATGACTCTTAAACAGCAACTGAATAATTGCAAGATTTTATCCTCTTCTCCGTGGGTAGCCATCCATAATGGTGTCTTTTCTGACTATTGCTACCTTGCTTGGCAACAGCACACTTGCATTTCCCCTTCATCTCAACACAGCCCCCCAAGATTTTATCATTGAAATATTTTCCTATTTTTAAAAAATGCAACAAAGTTAAATAAAAATATGTCTATGAAGACAAATCTCAATCCTTTCAGAATGTATTGATTTCAACTTCGGAGTCAACAAGCCTACGACAAGTGTTTTTGTCTCTTTTTCTTCTGTTTTATGTGCTTTATTTAATCTTCCATTTCTACTTTGCTTATTTTACGGTTTCTGATGTTTCACATGTTTACATTCCCTTCTCCCCTCTGTTTTTGAGCTTTACTTCGCCAAAGTAACTAGATCTCATTTTTCCTTTCTCAGAGGCTTTAATGGAACAGGGACTCTGATGGGGTGGATTGCTAGTGCTTTCTGCTCTCCTGTGTTGTTCCTAGGACTCAGGAATGGGTAGTATAAAAATTTCTCAGTAAAGTCTGCAGGGATAGTTGTGATGAGGAACATCATCTCTGCATCATAAAATGAGATTTTTTTCTCTTCCCGATCCAGAAATACACCAATTACTTGATAGTGGCAATCCGTCTTTTCAATCTTAGCATTTTCTATGCTTGAAAAAAAGTCTCCCTGGGATCTCTTCAGAGACCAATATCCCTCCTCAGGGAGTGTCTCTGCTTTCTCCCTTTTCACTCTGTCCCTCACCGACTGACTAAGGACCCCTAGCTCCCAGTCCCGTTTCTCCCCCACTTCCACCTCCCAGTACTGCCTCCCAGCCACAAACCCCTCCTTCCCCACCACGAGCAGGGCCCAGGAGGCTGCATCCAGCTCAGGAGATGAAAGATCTTTCCAGACTCTTTTCTGATCCTCTGACAGTTTGAGTTCTGGGTGTTTGCAATCCGGATCCAGAGTGATGGGAACTGGGGAGAGAAACCGGAATAGTCCCCTGGTTAGCAAGGAGTGAATCAGAGACACTCAGTGTAAGGAGAAGAGACAGGGAATAAACCAGGGGAGAAATGCATTTTAAAATGACAAATTCATATAAACATGAACATAACGGGTACTGTATGGCAGTAATTTACACACTCTGCAGGCCAGATCCAGCCCTGGGGCAGGGAGGGGGCATGGGGAGCTTTCCCCAATCTTACACTCCAGTACGGCAGCATGGGAGCTGGCTAAGGTCCCTTCTGCTGTGACTTTGCTCCAAGGGAGGGACATCTGCTGGCCTGGGGCCAGGACAAAGGTTAGAGGTTAGATTTCTGGAGGTGAGATACAAGCTGCTCCTTTGTGAGCAGCAGTAAGGAGCAATCCCATCTTGCATACAGTTCACTGCAAAGCTCATCAGAACATGAGTAGCCCAAATGACTGCCACTGCATCATTGGATCATGTCAGAGTTCTCAGCACCTTGCAGGACCAAACCTTATGTGCTGTATAACACACACGCGCGCACACACACACCTCTAAAGGCAAGAATCACACAACGGTCTCCCACATCGTAAGGCCACCACAACTGACCAAAAGGATGTGAAATTCTAGAGTTATGTTACAAACCACAAGTGCTTTAAAAACTGGGCTCAATGGGTGAATTCATCCTGGAGTGAAGCTCTATTCTGGAATTGCTTTATTTGTCTTTAAATAGGAGGCTAATTTCAGGCTCGATCTTCCACAGGCTCCCAGCATGAAGGGGAGCGTCAAGCAGCACAGTCACTTAAGATGGTGCAGTCGGTCCCCTACTCTGCCTGGAGAGCTCTGGGAATGCTCACATCAGCCCCTGTCTGTCCTGCTGTCAGCTTAAATGCCATATGGCTAACACTGAACTCAGTCTTCTTCCCAAGACCTTCACTTTCCTGCCTTTCTCCACTGCTGGTGACAGCTCTGTCTTAACCCTGGTGCACAGACTCACAACTCTGGTGTTATCTTCACCTTGTCTCCCTGCTGAGAAACCTTGTCTGTTCTTTCTCCACAAGGTCTCAATAATCCACCTCTCCCTGCCTATCCCTATGACTAAAATGATCCTAAAGTCCTTGGTCACCTCATGCTTCCACATCTCCCACAGCTTCCTCCTGTCTCACCTCCCCAGCTTGCACCTCACATCCCAATTTTCATTTAAGCCACAACAGGTCAAGTCAGGATCCTCATCTGCTCTGTCTCACAAGCATACATTGTCACAAGCATACATGTCTTAATATCCCTGTAGAGTCTGCCGGGTGCTATTACCAAGCTTCATTGACAATAAATCTGGCCAAGTGTCTTCATTACTGAACCAAGTCTGTGGTCTTATTGAGCAGTTTGATCGAGGTCTGCTGGGTCAGCTATCTGATCAGATACAGCATAGCACACACAGAGAACACACAGATAGGCAACAACTGACAACAGGGCTCTTCATATCTTTAGAGTTATGATTGTGTTTAAACATTCTGCTGGACTGGGGTCTTCAACTGTAAACTGTTCTTGACAGGGACCGGACCTTCCAAGTGTTTGAATCACAGAATCATAGAATCATAGAATATCAGGGTTGGAAGGGACCTCAGGAGGTCATCTAGTCCAACCCTCTGCTCAAAGCAGGACCTAATCCCCAACTAAATCATTCCAGCCAGGGCTTTGTCAAGCCTGACCTTAAAAACTTCTAAGGAAGGAGATTCCACCACCTCCCTAGATAACCCATTCCAGTGCTTCACCACCCTCCTAATGAAAAAGTTTTTCCTAATATCCAACCTAAACCTCCCCCACTGTAACTTGAGACCATTACTCCTCATTCTATCATCTGGTACCACTGAGAATAGTCTAGATCCATCCTCTTCGGAACCCCTTTTCAGGTAGTTGAAAGCAGCTATCAAATCCCCCCTCATGCTTCTCTTCTGCAGACTAAATAAGCCCAGTTCCTTCAGCCTCTCCACATAAATTATGTGCTCCAGCCCCCAAATCATTTTTGTTGCCCTCCGCTGGACTCTTTCCATTTTTTCCACATCCTTCTTGTAGTATGGGGCCCAAAATTGGACACAATACTCCAGATGAGGCCTCACCAATGCCACATAGAGGGGATTGATCACGTCCCTTGATCTCCTGGCAATGCTCCTACTTATACAGTCCAAAATGCTGTTAGCCTTCTTGGCAACAAGGACACACGGTTGACTTATATCCAGCTTCTCGTCCACCGTAACCCCTAGGTCCTTTTCTGCAGAACTGCTGCCTAGCCACTTGGTCCCTAGTCTGTAGCAGCGCATGGGATTCTTCCTTCCTAAATGCAGGACTCTGCACTTGTCCTTGTTGAACCTCATCAGATTTTTTTTTGGCCCAATCCTCTAATTTGTCTAGGGCCCTCTGTATCCTATCCCTGCCCTCCAGTGTATCTACCACCCCTCCCAGTTTAGTGTTATCTGCAAACTTGCTGAGGATGCAATCCACGCCAACCTCCAGATCATTAATGAAGATACTGAAGAAAACCGGCCTGAGGACCGACCCTTGGGGCACTCCACTTGATACCGGCTGCCAACTAGATATTGAGCCATTGAACACTACCCACTGAGAACTAGTTCACAGAACTAGATATCTCGTCATAGACTTGCCCTTGGTGAATCCATGCTGACTCTTCCTGATCACTTTTCTCTACTCTCTGCTTCAAAATTGATTCCTTGAGGACCTGCTCCATGATTTTTCCGGGGAGGTGAGGCTGACTGGCCTGTAGTTCCCTGGATCCTCCTTCTTCCCTTTTTTAAAGATGGGCACTACATTAGCCTTTTTCCTGTCATCCGGGACCTCCTCTGATCGCCATGGGTTTTCAAACATAATGGCCAATGGCTCTGCAATCACATCCGCCAACCCTTTAGCACCCTTGGATGCAACGCATCTGGTCCCATGGACTTGTGGTCATCCAGCTTTTCTAAATAGTCCTGAACCACTTCTTTCTCCACAGAGGGCTGGTCACCTCCTCCCCATGCTGTGCTGCCCAGTGCAGTACTCTGGGACCTGACTTTGTTTGTGAAGACAGAGGTAAAAAAGGTATTGAGTACACTAGCTTTTTCCACTTCCTCTGTCACTAGGTTGCCTCCTCCATTCAGTAAGGGGCCCACACTTTCCCTGACCTTCTTGTTGTTGCTAACTTACCTGAAGAAACCCTTCTTGTTACTCTTAACATCCCTTGCTAGCTGCAACTCCAAGTGTGATTTGGCCTTCCTGATTTCACTCCTGCATGCCTGAGCAATATTTTTATACTCCTCCCTGGTCATTTGTCCAATCTTCCACTTCGTCTAAGCTTCTTTTTTGTGTTGAAGATCAGTAAGGATTTCACTGTTAAGCCAAGCTGGTCGCCTGCCATATTTACTATTCTTTCTATGCATCAGGATGGTTTGTTCCTGCAACCTGTACAGCACTGAGCTCGTAGTTAGTGATTAACAAATAATTATTGCTATTGGAAAACTGGTAAATACAATAGAATTTAAGGTACAGATGGATTGAGACATATAACCTATCTTTATATCATCCGTATATGTATCCAGTCAATGCACAAGGAATGATTTTCAATTCAGCTATTAATCTGTGAAAGAAAATATCTCATAATTTCTAGATAACAGGTTTACTGTATGCACTGCAACTTACCTGCATAGCTCTGAGCTCTTCTGAATTCTACAGAGGGAAAAAACAATTACTGCCTTGACAATCTATGGCATAGTGAAATACAGTGGAGTTTAATATGTCTTCTATCTGCCTACCCATGTGTTTATAGCACACTCATTTCCATGCTGTTTTAATCTAGTTAATACTAGAGTGATAATTATAATTTTAATTTAAAGAATAAACGGATAATTAAAACAACTCAACTTACCCAGCTCTGCTGAGAGTCGATCTGAAATGAAAGGATACTCCAGTCACTGACCCTAACTAGTTCATTTCTGCTAATGTTTTTAAAATTCTGAGAACTGTCTACAAACAATGCTCAGACAATGGGGCTCAGTCATGCAATTCTTATTTGTGCTCATAGTTCTTTAACCACGCTGACAGTCCTATTACAGTTAATGGAACTACTCACCTAAGTAAGAACTGCGCTCTTAGTTTCTGAGCTTGTTTACAGGAAGAGTGGGAATAACATGGCCACTGAGGCTGAGATTTATGAGAGCTAGTCACCTTTTTCCTTAAGCTCCTTTGAAAATGCTAGACATAAATGTTATTGGCAATGCTGTATTACAATCTCTGTACTGTGACTATCAAAGACACAAAGCAGAGAGTAATATTGGTTCATTCCATTATATAAATACTTCCCCAACATCTTTATATTCAATTGTCTGCAGTGCAGTCCCCCATTAACTCAGCCATTCAAAGTGCCTCTAACCAAAAGTGATTACCGGGGGGCTGTTTTTGTAGTTGTAACCTCATAAGTCTTACGTAAATTATTGTACCTGTATCATACAAACAGGCACCAGAAATCAATGTTTTGAGTTCTTATCTGAAACATCATCATTTGCCAGTGCTATTGTCTAGCACTATTGAGTCCTGCCTCACAATTTTTGTGCGATACTGAAGTACAGTGTAGAATGTGTTAGCTTATATCATTGTTGTCTCCCTCCTAGCACTGTTGCAAAAACTAAATGAGCCAAATTCATCCCTGTTGCAGTTTCAACTACTGCTGTAGAGTTCAAACAAAGATAATTTCTTTAAAAAAAATAAAACTCATAAGCACTAATGTTGGTAATCTCAGCACTATGGTTGGTGCACATACAATCATTATATACCTGAATCTGTGCAAGTATAAAGATCTCATTACCCTTAGCATCTAGGCTATAATCCTAAGGAAGACAGACAGAATATTTTAATGATTTTGCAAGTGTGTGTATCACCAGTGCCTTCTGCTGGATGGAATCATATCTGTTCAATTGCCTTTCACAAACCCTATACATCTTTCAGCTATTGGAGACATTTGTTTAGCTGAAGCAATAGGGGCCTGTGTTATAGAAAAATAGGAGAGATCTGGGTTCTATCTGTGCTGTTGTCATGGAGGCCCAAGTGGCCAGGATGTGTAGAATATTAACATCTGTAGTCCTACTTGGATTGTAATCCCCTTGAGGCAAGGGCTGTCTTTTTGTTCTGTGTTTGTACAGCACCTATACCAACGGGGTCCTGTTCCATGACTGGGGTTCATAGGCACTACCATAATACACCTAATAAATAATGTACAGCACCTAACACTATGGGGTCTTGGGTTATGCCTGCGGATACTAGGTGCTACTGTAACTCACCTAATAAATAATATACACCACCTAGCAAGTGCCATGACTGGGATCCTAGATGCTACTGTAATTCATCCAATACATGTTGTACAGCTCCTAGCACAGTGGAGTTTGGCTAGGTGTTATCGTAATAATAAATAAAATAATAATAATAATAATAATAATTAATTTGTGCCCACAGATTTGTTACAATGTATTAAGCAAGATAGACTCATGATGAAAGGAGAATATTTCTCAATCCCAAAAGAGCAGTGACAATGGGCCACATGCTTTGCTTTCAAAATACAAAAAGCAGGGGGTCACACCATGAAACTAATAGGCAGGTTCAATACAAACAGAAGGAAGCACTGTTTTCACCCAACACCCAGTCAACCCGGTATGTTGTGGTGGCCAATTGTATAAATGGGTTCAAAAAGGACTAGATATGTTTATGGAGGATAGGTCTATCAACGGCTATTAGCCAAGATGGTTGGGGATGCAACCTCGTGCTGGAGGTGACCCTAAATCTCGGACAGCCAGAAGCCAGGAGGGGAAGGTAAGGATGGATCTCCTCAGAATTGGCTGCTCTGTACACTGCCCCTGAAGCTCAGGTACTGGCCACTGTAGGAGACAGGATCGTGGGCTAGATGAACCTTTGCTATGACCCAGTATGGCAGATCTTATGTTCCTGAAGTAGAAGCAGAGTCTCTCAGGCTGGTATTTGACCACATTTATTGGGCTTCACCTTCAAGGTGCCATAGACAGACTCACCAGAACACTCACCTCTTTTATTCTAAGACAAGTAACAACATAGACAAGTTTTCTTACCAATATTTTCTTGTATCTCTTGAATTGCTGCAAAATAGTAATTACAATTAGTGCAATGAACAGCAGAGAGAGAGAATAAGAACTGAGAGTGTGAGCAAAGAGATAGTGATCCATGGAGAACATTGTGAAAACTATTCATAGAGAATTCTGCTATTACACATGCATGGCAGGGATGCTGCTAAATTCTCACTCCATATTTAATAGCCATCTGTTCTTACGACTCAGTCTGTGGCCCATTTATTTCAAACAATAGAGTGCAAAACATTATTTTTATTATTTGTAGCGTGCCAATAGCATGCTACGTGCTTTAAGACATTTAACTCAATGAGGCTCCTGCCACTAAGAGCAGGCAATATACACTGACAATTTCCTGTAGAGATGAAGGATGCTATGCAAAAAGAGTGATTGACCGAGATGTTTAGCAGCTTTCTCTTAGTTAATTCCACAGTTATTCTTTAAATGCTGGTATGTTTGTTTAATATTTATTTTATCTCATTATATGATGGAGCAGATCAGATTTTTTTTGTTTATTTCAGAACTGTGAAGAAATTATGAATCGAAAAAGGGGAAAATTGAAAAAAATGTTTGTGAAAATTGTTTCCATTTTTCCAAGCAGCTCTACTTTGTGGAGCTCGGGTTTATAGGCATTAGGAGTGAAATGTGTTTTAATAAGAGACTTGCAGTTATGTAGTGTAGAGGCACTTTGGGTCATCACTGGTCTGTGAAGTTTAAAGCACAGGGGACACACGGGAGGAAATCATGGATGAAAAGTGGACATAAAAGTTGCAGTTGCCGGTGGAGCAAAGAAGGTGCTGGAGGAGAGAAGAGAATCTCTGCTGGAGGGGTCAGACAGGAGATGAAGGCTGGGACAACCACCCCAACTTTGTTGTAGATCGCAAGGGAAAACCAGTGAAAGAATATTAAGAGAAGGGTGGACTTAGATGAGGGGAGAAATTAGGTGACTTTCTCAGCAGAATTTGGGTCAATGGAAGTGGGAGGGGATGCGGTGAGGGTCTAACAGGTTGTAAAGGTGGATGTTGCGGTGGTCAAGCTGAAAGCTGGAGCAGGCTTTTGGTGATGGAAATAAAGTAGAATGAGCCAATGTTATTGTGGAAGAACACAAAATAGTCAAATCCTGCCCACTCCATCAACCCGTGGGAAAATGGAGAGAGAAGAGAGGGAAATGATGACAAATCTGCCTGTCAAGGGTGATAGAGAGGGGAGGAAGAGAGCAGAGATTTTGAGGAAAATAAATTCATTTTGCAGTTGCTAGTGGCAAGAGAGCCTGGGAGTGGTATCTGAAAGGCAGTCAGAGATGTGTGACTGAATGGAGGGAAGAGATAAGAGGTGAAGAAGATGATCTATGAGTCTTTGTTTAAGAAGAGCTAGTGGAAGCTGTATGTCCAAATGATGTCCCACAGGGAGAGAGAGCATAGGAGAGGGTCAAAGGCATAGAGACACCAGTGGAGATCTCTATCCAGTCCCTAATATGGGAGAAATGATTATGATGTCGTTAAGTAGGCAGCTATGTATGATCGCCTTTTCTAACGTTCAGCCACATTTATTAATAATCTCTGATCAGCTATTGAAAATAAAATACATATAATAGTCATTCAAATAACGAATATGCTGCTGTTCATTTTTATAAAGCAGCTTCTTTTCATTTATGGCAAAGTTCTGTCTGTCTACACGGAGCATTTTAATAAAATGAGACTTACCTATTTTACCTGTCTTTTTGTCTGACTCTAAAAGAGTAAATGAATGAAAAACAAGAACAAATGCATGTTACTGAGGTAGTGATTGGCTTTAATTGAGAGAGTTCCTAGATTCTAAGGGCAGAAAGGGCCATTGTGATCATCTAGCCTGACCTCCTTTATAACATAAGCCAGAAAACTGCTCCCAAATAATTCCTGGGGTGCTGGGTGAAAAGCTGTGAGGTGGCCTGTGACACTTTATTCCTTATTATTCCAGTGTTAAACTGGAAGCAAGTCTTTGCAAAGTGGATATGAAAACAATTTCTAAAATAATAAATAACCCATAAAACTGAAAAAAAAAAAAAGAATCTAAATGTCCCCACACACATCCAAGAAAGAGCATTTCACTTGGAAATGATCTGCATTCGATTTTCCATATTTTATCTTGAAAATCTAAACTCATATAAGAACTTGATTGGGCCTATCAACCAGACAAAAATACTTGGGGATGTTGGCCTTTCTTCTGTACTTGCCCACAAACACACACAAGAAAAATGGTGAACCATACGAGCATTTGTATTCTCACCTAGTTGGGAGCTCAGACGTTCTTTGTCTGAAAGAAATTACATTTAAATATCATTGTAAGATAGAAGGGAAATGTTGTTTAGTATATTTTATGGCATTTATGAAATATGCTTTACACTTTACACCTATAACCATAATTTATTTTAAAATACAATGATTTGTATTTTATATGGGTCAAATTCTGCTCTCAGTTACACTGGTGCAAATCCAATGTAAACTCACTGATTTAACCCATGAGCATATCACAATGTTTTTTACTTTATTTGAATATTTGTATAGTTCAATACATTTTAGGAGTAACTGAAAATGGGCCTTGTTTGTCAAAAAGTCAAAATTTTAAAATATTCAGGCAAAAACCAAACGTTTTTGTTTTAGAAATACTCAGTATTTGTAGGAATACTGTAGGTTTTCCACAGAACATAAACACTTTCTGGGAAAAAAAATAGTGAACCCCCCCCGAAAATTTTGACCAGGCCAACCTTTGGACCTTGTTGAAATATGCAGTATTCCTGTGCTTTTGATCTATCACTTACAAACAGTCTTAGACATTAGAATATATTTCACTGACAGAGCACAAAAGGTTTATCTCGGCCAACATAATATATTAACACAATATATTTTAAATCAATCTTTACAGCTTCCAGGAACAGGAAGAGTCTATGATGAATAGCCTTACCTGCCTATCTACATCCCAATGAAACTATATAACCAACCAGTATCAAAGAGATCCCCCGCATTCATGAATCAAAATCTATAAGTACTTTTTTGAAGTAAATTATATAATACATTTTCATGCTTAGATTGTATTTCCATATGAAGGTTTTCTGATGTTATATGACAGTCTAAAGATTAGTCTTGTTTAATCTATCATATACAGTTGTTCAGTCATTACATAAATTGTACTTCTTTTAAATTACACTTAGTGTGATTTACTCTGTTGGTTCATTTCTTTCTTATTTTTTGTAGTGGATTAAGATTCACTTTTTAAGTTTTTCGTAGTAGTTCATATCCACTTTTGATTGATTTGACTTTGGTTGTTTGTGGTGACATACAGAAGCCGATGTTAGTTTTGATTTGATAGGAGATTAGCACCTGAGTTTAGAGTTCAGTGAGACTACTTGTGTGTTTAAAATTGAGCAAATGGTTAAGGATTATGTTGGATTTCAGCCTAGGCTTGTTTCACTTAAATGCATCAGTGATCTAATTAATGGTCCTGTAGTTTTACGTTTCTTTTGAGAGTACTGGGGGGACTGAAATATGGAAGCTCATTAGATTGGGAAATGACTTTACTGTACTTTCTTCTTTCCTTTCCTTTCCTTTTTTCCCGCCCCCAATATGAAATTTTATTTTAAATGTTCTTACCTTCTGAAAGACAGATCAGCAGCAGGTCTAGATTTACTCATAATTACCCATACTTACTGGCTTTCTAATTATTATGTGCGCTACATTCCCTATGGAGAGAAGTTCGCATGCTTGATAGCAAACCTCACTCACAGCAAAATTCCCCCTGGTGCAGAGTGAATACCTTAATTCCTATTTCAGACCTCAGACTAAGACTTAAGAGAGACGTAACTTGTGCACAAGACTAGTGTTGTCTCTATAAGGCTCTGGCTACACTAGAGAGCTTACAGTGGTGCAGCTGCATCGGTTCAGCTGCGCCACTGTACGTTCTCTAGTGTAGCCATTCTAAGCTGATGGGAGAGAGCTCTCCAGTTCATTTAATTAATCTTCGTACAAGTGGCCGTAACTTTGTCAGCAGGAGAAGCTCTCCCACTGACATAGCGCTGTCCACACCAGCACTTAGGTCGGTGTAACTTACGTTACTTGGAGGGAGGGGGGCTTATTCAAACCCCTGAGTGACATAACTTGTTGATTTAGTTGGGGTTGGTCCTGCTTTGAGCAGGGGGTTGGACTAGATGACCTCCAAAGTCTCCTCCAACCCTGATATTCTATGATTCTATGATAACTTACCTACCTAATCTGTAGTGTGTACATAGCCTAAATCTCATTTAAGCCTTGTTCCGTGGGCATCTGCGGTTCTTTCGTGGTGAATAGCCCTGGTGTAATCCCTTGTTGACAGATAGATTCAGAGATTCTTATATTAACAAAAGTCCCAGTCCTCAGTGATTCTTTTACCTGGGTAAGGACTGATACCTCTGTGGTTACTGTCTTGGAAAATTTCTATGTAATACTGTCTCCATGAATCTGACTCATGGAAATACTCTTAGCAGCTTATATCACATCAAAATATATATTTACCTTCTTCCATTGTTTTCTTCTCATTTACTGCAAATACATGGAATCACATTGCATCGTTAATTACTCTTATAAGTTTCCCCAAGCCTTATTTCAACCACAAAACAACTTTAAAATACTGGATGAGATTCTCTCCATGTCGGAAAAACCTGCTTTAGGAGACCGGAAGTGGATTGTTGCACTTGAAGATTATCTCCTCATTCACTATATTGGAAGATGGTTTCTGCCAGTTCACTGATTATGCAGAGATTCTGACCACATAAAGCAGCGGATGGCCTGTCATCTGGGAAAATGTTAGGATGCTTCTGGAGGCCCCTTGCCTCAGGACATCCCCCCCACCCACATCCTCTGACTTGGCAGGGAAGCTTCTGAGTGAGCCAGATAAAACCATCAGTGAACAGGATCAGATACCAACTGGTACAATGATTGGGGTGGGAAAAGAGGGGCATCAGACAGAAGTTTTGGAAGAGCTGAAAAATAAAGGAAGGAGTCCAAAACAATTAAGTGTAGGTGAAGTGAAATAAATGGGACTGATCATGAGCCCTACAATCTGCTGAAGAAGACTAAATTGAAACTTTATGGAGGAAGAAGATTTTTTTACCAGAGAAATATTATGGAATGCTGAAATTTCTAGGATACCCCATGGACACCCACAAGGGAAATGAGTGATCAGAGGAGCTAGATTCTCACCCAGCTAGTTAAAAAAGGCCAGGTCTTGCCCTAGTCCTGAATGAATCTTGTGGACCAAGAGCAAATCCACTATGGGCAAACATAATTCCCAGGCAGACAACCAGCAGGAGACAATCACTTCTGTTTCCAGTGCCTATGTTATAAAAGGCCTCAAATTTTATACTTTACCCAGTCTATATTGGAGGATATAAGTGATTCTTCATGTACATAAGCAACCCCTTTCTACAACTGTTAATGATTCTGGAACAATGTCAAGCTCACCTAACAATGAATGGCAGAAAGCTAGCCTGAATGTGATCTATTTTAATGACAAGATCTGTTTATAACAGAAGGAAACAAACTTTCCTGATGAGCCACCAATGGCAATACTCCCTGTTGCTCAATACCTGAACATAGACCCTGTCTCCTATGAAATCATTGGATGCATACTGCAAACGTTAAAAGCACACAGCTGTTGACCACAATTAAGACAGAACAAATCCACCCATCTCCTGTAACTTATAAACAACTTCTCAGATCAGAACAGCAACTGCTACGTTAAACTTTTGTTCTAAAATCAGAGAAATGTAGGGTCTGAAAGGGACCTCGAGAAGTCATCCAGTCGGACTCTCTGTGCTGAGGCAGGACCAACTAAACCTAGACCATAGGGTGACCAGATAGCAAGTGTGAAAAAATCAGGACAGGGGGTGGGGGGTATTAGGAGCCCATATCAAAAAAAGCCCCAAATACCGGGACTGTCCCTACAAAATCGGGACATCTGGTCACCCTACTAGACCATCTCTGACAAGTGTTTGTCAAACCTGTTCTGAAAACTCTCCAGTGATGCAGATTCCACAGGCTCCCTGAGACTGTGTCAAAATCAAAATATAAAATATGTTCATATTAATTTGCATTCACCTGCCTGCTTACTTACCTGAGCGAGATGTTGTGTCATTATTATCTGAAAAAAATTAAAATGCCTTTTGAAAATGAGACACTTTTCATAGCATCCTACAATAGTTTTGATGGAAACAGTCACTGGCATGAATGCTAAGTCTGTAATCCCGAACCATCCATTGGTGTCTATTCTGGTCTTGAATATATTTATAGGTGAGGAATTAAAAAATTGTCTTGTCAGAACAAGGGACTTATCTGGTAAGGAATTATAATTTACAGACCCTTATATTTCATTTTCTGAATCTGCCCCTAGAAAACTCATTTAAGTTTTTGTTTGGTTTTAGTATAGGTAAAGAATTCCATATCATTTGTTTAAACATTTTCATATAGTTATTGAAAAAAACATACAAAGAAATACTTACTTTTCAGTTTATACCCTACAGCAGCAATAAGGGCTATGCTAAGAAATAAAATGATGAGGAAAGCAGTCATCCAAGGGGAGGTGGTTGGGAAGAAAACATCTGAAAAATATGAGAAAATGTCAGTTACAGTCCAATAATTCTTAAGAAACATCATGAAAATTATAAGGCCAAGCAAATGGAGTCTGTCTGAGAACTTGGTGAATTCAGATTTCACTTGAATTTAAAGTCTGCTGTTTCCTTCTGGCAGAACAAAGTCTAGATGAATTTAGATTTAAAGATTCTACACATCTTCAAGGATATCATGGAGAACAGAGCTGTGGGCTCCTCCAGTGCATTCTGGAAAAGCACACACCTTCAGCCACACCCAGCTCACCTTACTCATGCAGATAGAAACACCTCAGACATTGGCATATCTCACATGAGTAGGGTTTGCAGGATTTACCTCAAATACCCTTTCAATGCTAGTATTCATACAGAAGTTGTATGCATATTTAATAAAAGGTTTTCATCTGCACATATATAAATTATAACTTGTTCTCCATCAGTCCATGAAATGGTGAAAGTCATATCCAAGATACCTCATGGGCACAACCCCTGCTGCTTACTGGGCAAAATGCAAGATGCATCTCTTTGCCAGAGCATTCCCACCAGAAATAGTATAAAATAAAAAGAAAGGCAGAAAGATGCTCTACTGAGGAAGGGAGGTAGAGAACCTAAAAGTAGTATCTTTGGCGGAGTTACTCAGGTTAATGATAGAAACCATTTCTCTGTATGCACTAAAATTAATTAACCCTGTGAACATCCTATGATGTAAGTGGGATAAATATCATTCCCTCCCTATTGAGGTGGGGAAAGTGAGAGAAGTTAAGCAACTTCTCTGAGGCCATAAGGCAAGTCAGTGGCAAGGTTTGAACTCAATACAGAATCTCTGTACTCAACAGATATAAACGGGACAACTCACCGGGGTGAGTACTTGAAAGTACAAGTAAGGGCTATGGAATCTGCCCAATAACCATTCAATAATAATGAAAACTTAAAGTAAAGTTAATGTTGAAAAATTAAGCACACAAGAATCAGGAGAGGCCAAAATGAAGGTCATACACACCACCTTAACTTTACCCTCTTTTTCAATGATGCACCAGTACATTGAATGAGACAGAATTTTCCATATCTTTTAGTAATATTGAAAAAGCCATGCAACTTTGTTACATATTCATGTGCAATGAAAGCTGGATCATGATGTGGAAAGAAAACACTTAATAATGTACTTGTGCAAATTATGATTTTTAAACTTTTTTTAACTCAGCCTAATCAAAATGGGTTTTTTGATGGAAACTGACAGGCACATATTTAAAAGATAATAACACCTAGCTCTTATATTGGGCATTTCAACAGTAGATCTCAAAGCATTTTACAAAGGAGGTCAATATTATTAACCCCAGTTTTGGGCAAACTGAGGCACAGAGAGGGGAAGTGGTTTGCCCAGTGTCACTCATCAGGTCAGCAGCATATTCAGGAATAGCACTCAGGCCTCCTAAATCCTAACCCAGTGCTCCATCTGCTAGACCAGACAAACTCTGGGCATCTATTTGTAATAAGAAAGGGGGAGAGAAAAACGGGACACATCTCATTAACCAAGCAGCCTCTTTATTCATTCTTACAGTCATTGATCCCCATGTGCACTCACCTGAAATTAGGACCCTGGACTCGCTCACTGTCTTTAGTATGTTGTTGATTATTTTGCAGGAGACTTCATTGTCCGAGCCGGGTTCTATTTTAATGGCACTTTCAATATTGTAGATTCCAGCAGGTGTCTTTGTGTTACTAGTCGTAGGGTTTTCTGTTCGTTTTTGTCCCTTACTGTCTAACCAGAGCACCTGGGGCTCAGGGAACCATCCCTCCGACCTGCAGGTGAGGCCGATCCCCTGGTCTGCATAGTCCTCCATGAAAATGGAAGACTCGCCACCTCTAGCTACAAAGAAAGAAGAAAAGTTGTTATTACCGTCTCCTCTCCAAACAGTGCAGGGTTTGGGGGATTTCCCATGGCCTTGTACACATGCTGCCTGAGAATTCTGACAGAATTTGTGACTCCTTTCATATGAAATTACAGGGCAAGGACCCTTCCCATGTTAAGTTAAAATAGTGACATTGTATCTTAAGAAACCTATACATTGGAGCTGTTTCTCTTTGCCCATAGCAGTTCAGAATCTGTCAAAAAGCCTCTATGGACATACTCCTATTAATTCAGATATCTTGGTGTGCAGATGTGGTGAAAACTCAGTTCAAATTGTAAGCTGTCACTTTAAATTTCAGGGTTTTTTCTGGGTCCCTTTTGCTGTGCTCTGTAGAGAAGTGTGAATCTGGGTTTAGCAGCAGTCAGTCTGCAAAGAGGAAGCCTAGAGCAATGTGGGGTGAATTGGGCCTCTCTGGTATAAGGAGCCTGCTTTGTCTCTCTCTGTTTTTTGGTTATTTTGTGTTAGGGTTTTCGATTCTAAGAAATTAGGTAATGTTATATTGCAACCTCCCTGAAAGAGCATTTTATGGCTTTTGTCTAACTTCTGTGTTTGTATGCCATGAACACAATATTTGGAAGTTAAGTGGACTGCACCATGGTATGACCTAGATGTGTCAGGTAACATTTTACATAGGGGCTTAGTGCTGTAGAGAAATCTTCTAACATAAACACCTGCCGTCCCTGTATAAAACTCATCCTCCATAGAATTTAATTGAGTTCAACAGAATTACATTAAGTCCTGTGAAGGGATACCCTCTTACCCTGGTATGAGGTAAACTAAAGAGCTCCTCTTAGCCTTTTCCATGCTGACAAGAAACACCTGCAAGGTTTTCTCAGCCTGGACTTGGTGTGGTAACTCACATGACTGGAGCACTGTCATGGATTGGTATAAACTGTTCAAGGACAGGCAGGGGAGAAAAGGTGGAGGAGTTGCATTGTATATAAGGGAGCAGTATGATTGTTCAGAGCTACAATATGAAACTGGAGAAAAGCCTGATGACAGTTGTGACAAAGTTCCTCCTCTACCTTGGTGGGTCCTGCGCTTATTGGTGGATTCGCTCACCTCAGAAGTAGGGCAAGTAGAAGTCGGTGGCAACCTGGGCAGCAGTGACCATGAGATGGTCTAGTTCAGGACCCGACAATAGGAAAAAAGGAGAGCAGCAGAACACGGACCCTGGACTTCAGAAAAGCAAACTTTGACTCCCTCAGGGATCTGATGGGCAGGGTCCTCTGGCAGGCTAATATGGGAAAAGGAGTCCAGAAGAGCTGACTGTATTTCAAAGAAGCCTTCCTGAGGGTGCAGGATCAAACCATCCTGATGTGCAGAAAGAATAACAAATATGTCAGGTGACTAACTTGGCTTAACAGAGAAATCTTCAGTGAGCTTAAACACAAAAAGGAAGCTTACAAGAAGCGGAAACTTGGACAGATGACTAGGGAGGACTATAAAAATATTGCTCGAGGGTGTAATCAGGAAGACCAAAGTACAATTGGAGTTGCAGCTACCAAGGGATGTGAAGGGTAACTAGAAGGGTTACTACCAGTATGTTAGCAAGAAGAAGAAGGTCAGGGAAAGTGCGGGAGCCTTAATGAATGGGGGAGGCAACCTAGTGACAGAGGATGTGGAAAAAGCTGAAGTACTTAATGCTTGTTTTGCCTCAGTCTTCACAGGTCAGCTCCCAGACTACTGCACTGAGCAGCACAGTATGAGGAGGAAGTGAGCAGCCCTCAGTGGTGAAAGAACAAGTTAAGGACTATTTAGAAAAGCTGGACATGCACAACCCCATGAGACCAGATCTAATGTATCCGAGGGTGCTGAGGGAGTTGGCGGGACCTGTCATACCTGACCAACCTGATTGCCTTCTATGGTGAGATTACTGGCTCTGGGGATATGGGAAAAGTGGTGGACGTGATATATCTTGACTTTATCAAAGCTTTTGATATTTGATCTCCGATAGTATGGACTGGATGAATGGACTATAAGGTGGATAGAAAGCTGGTTAGATCGTTGGACTCAACGGGTAGTGATCAATGGCTTGATGTCTAGTTGGCAGCCGGTATCAAGTGGAGTGCTCCAGGGGTCTGTCCTGGGGCCAGTTTTGTTCAACATCTTTATTAATGATCTGGATGATGAGATGGATTGCACCCTCAGCAAGTTTGTGGATGACACTAAGCTGCAGGGAGAAGTAGATAGATATGCTGGTGGGTAGGGATAGGGTCCAGAGTGACCTAGACAAATGGCAGGATTGGGCCAAAAGAAATCTGATGAGGTTCAACAAGGACAAGTGCAGAGTCATGGAGCAGGTCCTCAAGGAATCAATCCTGAAGCACTTACACGAGAGGAAAGTGATCAGGAACAGTCAGCATGGATTCACCAAGGGTAGGTCATGCCTGACTAATCTAATAGCCTTCTATGATGAGATTACTGATTCTGTGGATGAAGGGAAAGCAGTGGATGTATTGTTTCTTGACTTTAGCAAAGCTTTTGACACGGTCTCCCACAGTATTCTTGTCAGCAAGTTAAAGAAGTATGGGCTGGATGAATGCACTATAAGGTGGGTAGAAAGTTGGCTAGATTGTCGGGCTCAACGGGTAGTGATCAATGGCTCCATGTCTAGTTGGCAGCCGGTGTCAAGTGGAGTGCCCCAGGGGTCGGTCCTGGGGCCGGTTTTGTTCAATATCTTCATAAATGATCTGGAGGATGGTGTGGATTGCACTCTCAGCAAATTTGCGGATGATACTAAACTGGGAGGAGTGGTAGATACGCTGGAGGGCAGGGATAGGATACAGAGGGACCTAGACAAATTGGAGGATTGGGCCAAAAGAAACCTGATGCAGTTCAATAAGGATAAGTGCAGGGTCCTGCACTTAGGATGGAAGAACCCAATGCACAGCTACAGACTAGGGACCGAATGGCTAGGCAGCAGTTCTGCGGAAAAGGACCTAGGGGTTACAGTGGACGAGAAGCTGGATATGAGTCAGCAGTGTGCCCTTGTTGCCAAGAAGGCCAATGGCATTTTGGGATGTATAAGTAGGGGCATAGCGAGCAGATCGAGGGATGTGATCGTTCCCCTCTATTCGACATTGGTGAGGCCTCATCTGGAGTACTGTGTCCAGTTTTGGGCCCCACACTACAAGAAGGACGTGGATAAATTGGAGAGAGTCCAGCGAAGGGCAACAAAAATGATTAGGGGTCTGGAACACATGACTTATGAGGAGAGGCTGAGGGAACTGGGATTGTTTAGTCTGCGGAAGAGAAGAATGAGGGGGATTTGATAGCTGCTTTCAACTACCTGAGAGGTGGTTCCAGAGAGGATGGTTCTAGACTATTCTCAGTGGTAGAAGAGGACAGGACAAGGAGTAATGGTCTCAAGTTGCAGTGGGGGAGGTTTAGGTTGGATATTAGGAAAAACTTTTTCACTAAGAGGGTGGTGAAACACTGGAATGCGTTACCTAGGGAGGTGGTAGAATCTCCTTCCTTGGAAGTTTTTAAGGTCAGGCTTGACAAAGCCTTGGCTGGGATGATTTGATTGGGGATTGGTCCTGCTTTGAGCAGGGGGTTGGACTAGATGACCTCCTGAGCTCCCTTCCAACCCTGATATTCTATGATTCTATGATTCCTGCACTTAGGATGGAAGAATCCCATGCAGTGCTACAGGCTGGGGACCAACTGGCTAAGCAGCAGTTCTGTAGAAAAGGACCTGGGGATTACAGTGGACAAGAAGCTGGATATGAGTCAACAGTGTGCCCTTATTGCCAAAAAGGCTAACAGCATATTGGGCTGCATTAGTAGGAGCATTGCCAGCAGATCGAGGGAAGTGATTATTCCCCTCTCTTTGGCACTGGTGAGGTCACATCTGCAGTATTCAGAGTAGCAGCCGTGTTAGTCTGTATTCGCAAAAAGAAAAGGAGTACTTGTGGCACCTTCGAGACTAACAAATTTATTTGAGCATAAGCTTTCGTGCATCCGATGAAGTGAGCTGTAGCTCACAAAAGCTTATGCTCAAATAAATTTGTTAGTCTGTAAGGTGCCACAAGTACTCCTTTTCTATCTGGAGTATTGCATCCCATTTGGGGCCCCCCACTTCAGAAAGGATGTGGACGAATTGGAGAAAGTCCAGCACAGGCCAACGAAAATGATTAGGGGGCTGAGGCACATGACTTATGAGGAGAAGCTGAGGGAACTGGGCTTATTTAGTCTGCAGAAGAGAAGAGTGAGGGAGGATTTGATAGCAGACTTCAATTACCTGAAGGTAGGTTCCAAAGAGGATGAAACTAGGCTATTCTCAGTGGTGGCAGATGACAGAACAAGGAGCAATGGTCTCAGGTTGCAGTTGGGGAGATCTAGGTTGGATATTAGGAAAAACTATTTCACTAGCAGGTTGGTGAAGCAGTGGAATGTGTTATCTCGGGAGGTGGTGGAATCTCCATCTTTAGAGGTTTTTAAGGCCCGGCTTGACAAAGCCCTGGCTGAGATGATTTAGTTGGGGTTGGTCCTGCTTTGAGCAGGAGGTTGGACTAGATGACCTCCTGATGTCTCTTCCAACCCTAATGTTCTATGGAGGGGAAGGAGCTTAAAAGTGCAAGCTTACCACAGGAAGGGGCAGTGAACAGGAAGAAGGTTGCTCCACCCAGGGACTGCTGGCAGCAGAGGGAATCCAGCCAAGGAGGATACAGCTACAGGACACACTGCCCCCAAACCACCCTGATCGAGGGCAAATCAATACACCCCAGGAAGAGGGGTGGAAAGTAAACCACATAAAGGGGCAACAGTCTTTGTGAGACTGAGCCCTTAGAGATGATCCTCTTAGGGGCTGCCTGAGAGACTGGTCCTTGTTCCAGCCAAATCTTCCCCCTCTTGCAAAGGGGAGGGAGGAACAAGGGATCAAACCCTGGCCTGCGAGCAGTAGCTGACAGATTCCCCTGAATACTGTTGACTAGGTGAGAAGAAGGGGTAAAGGAAGGACATTGGACCTGGAAGCCCAGGAAGCTCCCTCCCCCACGTCCCTTCACTCTTTGTTCTCCCACCTGGTTAGATACTATATTACCTTAGAGTGAAGACAGAGAGCCATTCCACTTACCTGTCACATCCAATTCAACCACCACCTCATCGTACCAGGTCTCCAAAGAGACACTGCAGGTGTATTTCCCTTTGTCGGAGACAATGACATCCTTCAGGTTTAGAGACACGTTTCCTGCTTGAAATTCAGTGTGGAAGAACTGCGTTCTGCCCTGGTATCTCTCATCCTGTCTCTCCTCTTTTGTTACTCCATCATAGGAGCTCACATCTACTTTTTCCGAGTGTCTAGAAAGTATCCACTGGACAGTAATTGTCTCAGGGTTATTCTGACCTGTCAGCTGGCAAGGCAGGACAACCGATTCTCCAACGATAGCAATGACAGGATTCTGAGGAGGGATGATTTTAAACTGACCTGTGTGTGGACAGAAACAGAGGTTGTATCCATTGCAGATGCCCTCGTTTGTGGATTCTATAGGAAACTATGTGAGGCTAGAGTGTGGATCTGCCTCAAGCCCTGTGGATGAAGCTGTGCGTAGCTGTGTTATCCTTGGAACATCACAGAGAGGAAACACAATTCCCTCCTTGCTTCCTGGTTGCTCTGGAGCAGAGGGGGTAGCCACTTGCCGATATGTTATACTAGCAGCAAATTAAAATACCTGTGCTGATTCAGCTGTGCTGACGGATGTATAGGGGAAGGAGCTAAGGCCCCGTCACTCATGATCCAGCTGCTCTGGGAGTTGGCTGCATGAGCGTAGCTCCTGCTTATGCCACTATGCCAGGTCCCAAGGTCTGGGTGGCCTGCACAGAGGTATAAGTGGGTTGTCACTTCCCCTTACTCTCCTGCAGAGGCACACAACCCATGTCAGAATCTGGCCCAGGATGATCAGTTTCCACTTCCACTTAGGAGACAGATATGACATTTAAATCAGAAGGTGCAAAAATGGCTCCAGTTAATTTCCCACCGTTCCAGGAAGGGCCTGCTCTTCACATATCACACTGAATGCAATAAAGATTCCCCCACCCTCCCAAAGGGGGCAAAGGGACTTTGATCTCTCATTTAACAGTATTGAACAGGGACAGATATTCACAGGCTACCAATGCTTTTTCCACCATTTATTATCTGGTAAATGGAATTACTGTTTACAGTGATCACTGCAGGCAGAGAGGAAAAGCTTGCTTGATTTCATAAAAGCTTCTACAGCTCTCCATGTTTCACAGAGCTGGGAAAATAACAAATTTTCTGGTTTAGTAGCAATTTGGAAAAATTGAAGAAAGAATTTGATTTGGGTCAAAGTGAATCTAAAGTTTTTTGAATTTTTGGTGACTCAGTAAAGTCACTTTGGGCTTTGTTCCAGAGCGGTCATTCAAACCTGGATCCTTCATATCCCCGGGGAGAGCCCTAACCAGGAGGATAAATGTTGTAAGAAGAAAGGAGCCATGTTATAAGAAGAAAAGGGCTACGGCAGTACCACCACCACATTCTCCTGCTGTTTTGTCGATCACCAAAACTATTAGTCAAATTGGCAAATAGTTTTGGGTCAACTGAAACTGCAATTTTCATTGAATAAACTATTTGGCTGAAATATTTCAGCCCACTCTAGCTGCACTTTTATACAGGAAAAAATGGAACTGGTAATGAATAGCCAAAGCAACAAAGCCTCCTACATGGGAAGAACCACCAGCTGGGATGGTAATTGCACAACAATGCATGGGCACACTTATGCACATACATAGATCCATAAATTCTGAGGCCAGAAGGGACCATTGTGGTCATCCAGCCTGACCTGTATCACACAGACCAAAGAAGTTCCCTAAAATAATTCCTAGATCAGATCTTTTAGAAAAAAACCTCCAATCTTAATTTAGAAATTATCAGTGATAGAGAATACACCATGGCCCTTGGAAAATTGATTAGTTACTCTCACCATTAAACATTTATATCTGAACAGTCTGAAATACTATCACACATTTAGTATTTTAGTCACAGATGCCATATTCTGCAGTCCTTTTTCACAATGACTAACTCTGTGACTTGTAGCACTGACTTCAAGTGGAGCTATCACTGGAAATAGGTACTACCTAACACCAGTAAGTATCTCACTTTGCATATCAAAAGGTGTGCCCACTGGATTTTGTCCTTATATGTTTTGCATGTCTCTTCTATAACTGGGGGCTTCAATGATGTGGGCCCATATGATCTGCTCTGTGAATTTTAGTGATCATGAAAGGAACCCGAAGAACAGCCCTAGAAATTTATATGAGAACCTGCCTGGTAAATTATCATAGGCCAAAGAACAAAGTAAATCCTACATTAACTCTATGGTGAGGGATTGAGTATGACTTAAGTGATACAGAGAAGTGAATTGCTCTCCCAAAGGGAATACATTTGTCTGTATGGATAAGCTGTATTAGAATAGTACATAATGTGATTGGCTTTCATTTGAGTCAGGTCTCCGCATGTGAGGTTGAACAGGACAGAGGGGACTGGTTTTATGGGAATGTACCTGGAAAATAAAAATATTAGACAGGTTTTTTAAATGAAACCTTATACCTTTTAAAGTAAAGGATGACACATGAATACATCATTTTTGGAATCTATGGTTTTCCACAGTAATGGAAATGATTAATTGTTTCTTTGCATATGTTTAACACAGAACCCTATTTACCTGTAATCACATGTGGCATCTGTAGAAAAGACAGTATGTGAACAACTGTCACCCAGTGAAATACAGACCCCATCGCTGTGCAGGCTTTCAAGACATCAATAGGACAGTGATGAAACATCCAAGGGAAATCCTTATGAGTCTTCCAGTCTCTTCAGATGCAGAACACAAAACGACAGCAGTGAGGGTAGAAATAGCTCAATATTGTAGGAAAAATGAAAAGAAAATTATAGACAAAGGACCTGATCCTGCTATTAATTGGAGCAGGACTAGGACCAATGTTGCTATGTACGCTGAGCTGTGCTGAAGGAATATACTCCTTACAGACCCTACTTAGACTTTCTAATGTGTGCAGAACTTTTATTATCTTTATTGATAATTTTCGCACAGGAAGGAAGGAATAGGTAGTGCTGACCAGGGCCCTTGGGAAATGCCCTGGGGGTTAAAAAAAGGGATTTTGTCAGATACATATATATATATAATTAAAAACCTGTATGCAAGTTCTTGGCACTAAAAGATTATTGTGGAACAACTGCCATCTTGACTGACACTGGGAACTGAAGTGAGGATTTACAGAACTGAAATCATAAACTGTTACTGCTTGAGCTAACTAGACAGGTACTTAACGTGAGAAAAGTAACATCTCTATACCACCTATGAAGTGATCACAAAACACACACACACACACACAGAGGTTGGAATGGGACTGGATTCTCTTTGGAGTCCAGCAATGCTCCTGGATAGACACAAGGGCACCCTGCAAAGCACGCTAGGCACTGAGTCATCTGTAAGGGTGAGTATATGCACTCCAGAGTTCTCCCAACAAAGGAAAATGAAAGATCAGAGCTCAAATGGAGGCCAGCTCTCCTGCAGAAGAAAATGGAACTACATATCCACTCCCATTACTGTACTTCTCAATCCTATCGATGCATCTTTCTGTCGATCGGTCTATACACTGTCTAGGCACAGAGAAGTTAAGATCAGAGTGTGCTTTTCACTAGGTTTGGAAGGAAGTAAAGGGAAAAAAGATTTAAAAGAGGGGGAGGGAATAGATAGGCCTGATTCTCTGTTCATATAATCCATAGTTACTCCAGATTTACACCTGTGTGAAAGCAGAATCCGATATGTTTTAAAAAAGGGTCAAATGTTTCTGTCTTAACTTTCAAAATATTTTATTCCCTTTTAAAAAAGAAATCAGAAACTATCATTATCTCCAGGTCCCATTTGCCACATAAACCAGAAAGGGGATTACTCACACACAGACAAAATGCTAAAAAATAAAGGCTTATTAACTTTCAATGGCATTTGGGTGCCTAGCACCCATAGAACTTATTTAAAATTGCATCCACAGACTGATACAGATACATACACAAAAAGGCTGGACATCCATAATTTTATGTATAAACTGCCTGGAAAACACCGGACATATTTAATTTTTCAATACAAAAGGACAGCATTTATAGACAATCTTTTTGTGTGCGCTTGTGGCAAAACCAATGCATTGCAGGGGAGAACACAATCTTCTTTGTCTTGGCTGATTTGACAACACAGCTCTTTTAAGCATCGTTACTAGTTTATAAAAAAAGCACAATGCTCACACCCCGCTATTAATATAAGGAGCTGTCAGAAAACTCTCCCATACAGAAACAACCACAAATTCCTCATCTTTCTTCACGTCTGTTTGCTAGTTCATTTTATTCCTGAGATTAATGCCTGAAATAAAGTGAAACATACTATTCTGAGCAAATTTCTTCTTACCTGCAAATGGCAGTAATGTTTCTCTGTCATGCAGTTTCAGACCTGGAAGAATCTAATTTTAATTCTCAAATTCAATCAGCCAGTGAGGCTTGTTTTTACCAGATCACGAGGCCAACATCCATCTGAATATCCCTGTAAACATAATGAGTTTTATTTCTCTTTTAGCTAAAATGTCATTTCTTACCTCAATAGCAGAATCCGGGGCAGCCATTACAAACTGTACAGGGATTAGGGCTGAGACGAAGCTTTCTCCTGTTACAGATACCTTTTATGGCTATTGAACTTTGTTCTTTACTCTTCTGTATTTATCTAGTGTGAGTTTGTGGTTTAATGATCTGCTCCGTGGAATCAGCATATGGAAGAAATCATGACAAAGGAGCAACATTATCCCTGCCACACTTCCTCCAGGGATTAATTGTAGTGTGTTGAAAACTGTGTTTAAATTACAAGCTATCACTTTCAGTTTGCAAAGGGTTTCCTGTTCCTGATTGTTTGCTAGGTGGTTCTGCAGAAAGTTGTGCAATCTGGGCAGTCTACAGAGAGCCAGCCTACAGCAAGGTGGGGTGAGTTCTGCCTCTCTCTTTTACAGAGCAGCCTGCTCTGTCTCTCTCTGTTTTGCGGTTCTTGTATGGTAGTGTTCTGGATTCTGAGTAATAAACAGTGTTATGTTGCAACTTTCCAACAATAATATTTTATGTTTTTATCTACTTTCTCTGTGTGTGTGTGCTATGAATAACACTGATAACTGGTGATTGGTCTTTTACCAATAGCAAAGTACTGCCCTAATCTTGTTACTGGCTCAGATGCGCTTGTCAGTGCCAAAGGTCTGCCCACTCCCCCTCAGACAGGAATAGCAGGTGTACAGCAGCAGCTTAAACCTGCACACCCAGATCCAAAGTTCAGGAGGGTTTGCAGGAGCATATGCGGAAGGGGAGGCTTATAAACCTTAAGCCCTTGGGCACCTTTGCAGAGCGATTCATCATCCAGACTATAGTTATTCATCAACCAAATATTGCAATAAAACTGAAAACCATTTTCTATGAGATAGAATCAGACAGAATAGAGAGATTTGCTTGGGTTTGTTACACTCGCGGAGATTCTATAAGGCCAATAGGCAGACTGAAATTCCAGACAAATGTGAGTCTGAATATTAGCGATACTCTTCGTATTATTAATCTGTTTCTGCTCTATTTGAGACTAGCAGGAGCTGTTACGATGTATTTTCAGTAGCAGCTTCCTCTCAGTTTTCCCCTTCGGTTTATCTAGTTTCTGTCTGTCCTGTCCAGAGGCACACTCGGTGCATCTGAAGCACTATTGTCTGTGCCTGCAGTTGTGGAATTATAGATGGTCACTTATAAGGGGATGTTCCAGAGTCTTTCCGTATTTGATACTTGGGATTATAATACACTATAATTAATATATTAGTGCCTTGACTCATGATTTTTGCATCACAGTGTTCCTGCTGAGTAACAGGTCAAGTTGACAGGTTTCAGAGTAACAGCCGTGTTAGTCTGTATTCGCAAAAATAGAAGGAGTACTTGTGGCACCTTAGAGACTAACCAATTTATTTGAGCATAAGCTTTCGTGAGCTACAGCTCACTTCATCGGATGCATACTGTGGAAAATACAGAAGATGTTTTTATACACACAGACCATGAAAAAAATGGGTGTTTATCACTACAAAAGGTTTTCTCTCCCCCCACCCCACTCTCCTGTTGGTAATAGCTTATCTAAAGTGATCACTCTCCTTACAATGTGTATGATAATCAAGGTGGGCCATTTCCAGCACAAATCCAGGGTTTAACAAGAACGTCTGAGGAACACTGGGGGGGGGGGGGGGAAGGAATAAACAAGGGGAAATAGGTTACTTTTAATAATGAATCAACCATTCCCAGTCTCTATTCAAGCCTAAGTTAATTGTATCCAATTTGCAAATTAATTCCAGTTCAGCAGTCTCTCATTGGAGTCTGTTTTCGAAGTTTTTTGTTGTTGAAGGATAGTCACTTTGAGATCAGAAATCGAGTGACCAGAGAGATTGAAGTGTTCTCCGACTGGTTTATGAATGTTATAATTCTTGACATCTGATTTGTGTCCATTTATTCTTTTACGTAGAGACTGTCCAGTTTGACCAATATACATGGCAGAGGGGCATTACTGGCAAATGATGGCATATATCACATTGGTAGATGTGCAGGTGAACGAGCCTCTGATAGTGTGGCTGATGTTATTAGGCCCTGTGATGGTGTCCCCTGAATAGATTTGTGGGCACAGTTGGCAACGGGCTTTGTTGCAAGGATAGGTTCCTGGGTTAGTGGTTCTGTTGTGTGGTATGTGGTTGCTGGTGAGTATTTGCTTCAGGTTGGGGGGCTGTCTGTAGGCAAGGACTGGCCTGTCTCCCAAGATTTATGAGATTGATGGGTCGTCCTTCAGGATAGGTTGTAGATCCTTGATAATGCGTTGGAGGGGTTTTAGTTGGGGGCTGAAGGTGACGGCTAGTGGCGTTCTGTTATTTTCTTTGTTGGGCCTGTCCTGTAGTAGGTGACTTCTGGATACTCTTCTGGCTCTATCAATCTGTTTCTTCACTTCCGCAGGTGGGTATTGTAGTTGTAAGAATGCTTGATAGAGATCTTGTAGGTGTTTGTCTCTGTCTGAGGGGTTGGAGCAAATGCGGTTGTATCGCAGAGCTTGGCTGTAGACAATGGATCGTGTGGTGTGGTCAGGGTGAAATCTGGAGGCATGTAGGTAGGAATAGCGGTCAGTAGGTTTCCGGTATAAGGTGGTGTTTATGTGACCATTGTTTATTAGCACTATAGTGTCCAGGAAGTGGATCTCTTGTGTGGACTGGACCAGGCTGAGGTTGATGGTGGGATGGAAATTGTTGAAATCATGGTGGAATTCCTCAAGGGCTTCTTTTCCATGGGTCCAGATGATGAAGATGTCATCAATATAGCGCAAGATGAAGTGAACTGTAGCTCATGAAAGCTTATACCCAAATAAATTGGTTAGTCTCTAAGGTGCCACAAGTACTCCTTTTCTTTTAAGACAAGTTGAATCTTTTTGACCAAAGCAATATTTAAACAACAAAATAGTTTCAACTAAATCAATATTTCCATGAAAAATATTATTTTGAAAAAAAATCTTTGGTTATTCCTATGTTCTTAAGTTGGTTTCTACCACATTTCTCCCTGCTGATACCTACAGCATGTTAGTGGAATCATGGTTATTTGTAGGGGAATAGGCTTTAGCGTGAGAAAGCTCTCCCTCTGTTCAATGACAGCACCACAGAGATAGATCTTGCCCTCCCACTTGGTGTTGCTCTGTGTTCTGACATGTTGCCTTTAAATTTAAGAGGAAAAGTTAATATTTATAGATTGAGCTGCTCTGGAAATAGCAGAAACTCTAGGACTCTCAGAGTCTAGGCTCCCAACTCTGCAGCAGGGAGCCTGGAACTACAGGGGGCTCTCAAGTTTTCCAAGTTCATTGCTGCAAGTCTGGGAGTCTCGAGGTCCTGGGATAGGCTCCCAAGGTCTGCAACTCTGGGACAGCCATCCATGCGGGCTGACCTGGGGCTAGAGACCCAGGGCTTCTGGGTGAGCTGGAGATGCAGCCCTTGGGAGTCCCAGAAGCTGCAGAGTGAAACTGAATGAACCAGAAATCCTGAGTTTTGGCCACCTCTGCCTAACACAGTGGAACCCAACACGTGCTTCTGCAGGGACCAGTTTCCATTCCCAAAGGAGATCAGACAGGTTTTGTCCCTGAGGGACCACTGCCATGCCTGGATGATTTGTCACTTATCCTGTGGACACTGGCTTTTTAATTCCACCTGCACTGTGCTCTTATCATCCAGAAATGCTGTGTGGCAGGGTTTAATGTTTAACTACAGAATCATCCTGTTTTACATCCAGGATTTTTCAAATGAGGCTAAGGGAGTTGGGCACCCATGTTCCACCGATTTTCAGTTAGGCCCTTTGAAAATCCCAGCTTAATTTTTCTACAATGTTGTGTGACAACTGTATTAGCTATGGACCCTTGTGTGTCCCAGGAAATTAGCAAGCGAAATTGGGTGAGGTAATATCTTTTGTTAGACCAACTTCTGTTGGTGAGAGAGACAAGCTTTCGATATTACAGAGAGCTCTTCTTCAGTTCTGGGAAAGTAACTCAGAGTGTCACTGCTAAATACAAGGGGGAAAGGAAGGAACAGGTGGGAAAGGCAGCTGGAGGTGGGGTAGGGGGTGTCAGTGGGTTATAGATTGTTGTAATAAGCCATAGATCCAGTGTCTCTAGTCAGTTCATGTTTTTTAGTGTCTAGCAATGTTATGAATTTAAGCTTCCCGGCACATCTTTTGAAAATGTTATGCAGGTTTCCTTTGAGGATGAGGACTGACAGATCAGATCTCACCTACCTTGTTTCTCAACTGTATAAGCTGTTAGGGGAAAGGGTATGCTGAAACTTTATACTCTAACCTGCAGTCAGTGTTAATTTAAAGCTTCTCATCTCCTTATCACATGATAATATGTGTAATGGAGCAAATTTTGCAATGTACCTACTTAGTCTTAAGTACGGGAAGAGCTGGCAATGGCACTTTAATTAACATTGTTTAACTTTCCTTTACAAAGCCCTGGACGGAGCAGCCTGTATCAGCCTACTGTGCTAGGCTGTGGCTGCATTAACATTTATTGGATTTTAGACATTTTCTCTCCTCGTTTCTTTGGTTTCCCATGATGTCATATTGGTATTAAAACTGTGGGATGGTGATGAAACGAACCCATGCTGGCAAACAGAAGCAGGCCATACCAAGCCACTGCAACAGGTATGATCAGGAGGAGCCAAGATGGAGCAGGCTGGGCCACAGGCGGGCTGTAAATCAAAGAAGATGAGACACAGATGGATGGAGAAGTTCCAGAGATCTCCAACCAACTGACAGGGAAAAACAGGGACTGGGATACTGCCTTCTTCAGATAAGATGATGGGGAACACCAGGAGCAGAAAGCACACAAATCTGATAGCAAAATGAGCTGGGAAGCATAGCTGATGCACTTTAAACTCACAAGTAAGCTAAACTGCTGGTCAGAGAAGGAGAAAAGAAGCTATTTGGCCACAGGCCTGACTGGAGAAGACCTCCCAGTTCTTAGGTCTTTAGGAATGGAGGAATGTGACAACTACCAGGCCCCACAGGAGTCCCTTGCTGTCCGGTTTGGGGTGGAGAAGCAGACGGACATGTCCACATCCAAGTCTGGTTATGATGGAGGGACACAGCAGAGAAGCTCCGAAGTGTTCCTGGGGGGTTGCAGCAGCTGGTGTGAGTGGCTTATTTATGGCTTCTGGGGAAATGTTCGAGGAGAGGATGCTGCAGCAGTTTGTGGATGGGCTAAATGATTCCAATCTGTAGGGGCAGGTGAACCTGAGGGGACTCAAATCCCTGAAGGAGCCTTGGTAGCAGCCCTGAAAATAGAAGCAACCTGCTGAGCAGAAAACCAGACCAGTTGGTTAGTTCATGGTGAAAAGTTTGCCCAGCATCAAATAGAAACTCCGTGGCAGAGACAGAGATAGAATTCAGTTCTCCCGGGCAGCAATCAGCTGCCCTAAGCATGAGACCTAAAGATGAGCTAAAGATGAAGACACCATGAGATGATTTAGTTGGTGTTGGTCATTCTTTGAGCAGGGGGTTGGACTAGATGACCTCCTGAGGTCTCTTCCAAACCTAATCTTCTATGACTCTATGACCTTCCTTTATTTCCTGGAAATCCCCTCCCTCATTCACTATATGTCCTCTAACTTCTGCAACAAATGAAGTAGGGCTGTATAGACAACAGCCTTCTTTACTACACAAGCCTGATTCATAGCCAGAGCATGGTCCATCCTGTGCACTGAATGAGGCAGGGGTTCTGTGGGCAAAAAATAGTATGAGATCATGTAACAAAAGATGATATCACAATTCATAAGGAGTGTGTGTGGGTTAAGGTTGTATGGGCAACCTTAATTCATACGTTTCCTAACTTTTGAGTGTTTGGGTTTGGTACCTTAACATTTTTAACGTATTTTCAATAAGTAATATATTCATCTAACAGTCAAGCATGTTTGAGATTTATGCATGCCTCTAACCTCCAAATTAAAAAAAAAAAGAAGCACATTAAGGTGTATGTAGTATGGCCACTCTTCCTGTAATACATTATCATATCTTATTGTTGCTAAGATACACTTTCTAGTCATGAATTTGACAATGGGTATTGATTTTTTCTCTTTCAGAAAAAAAACAAGATGCCATTAAGTAAGTATTCACTGATTTAAAATATTTTCACCAAATTTTATATTCCATATTATTGGGACCTTGATTGATTCCCCCACATACCCAGACTGTTCTAGGTAGAAAAGAGGTATTTGGAGCCCACAGTGTTGGGTGTGAAAATTAATTAGAGAAGAAAGGTTAACTCACAGGCTTAATTGCTCTTTCTATAAGGTTTAAGGACTGGATTGATATCAGAATATTATGGTAATTTGAGCTGACGTAATTTTAATGGGAAATTAACACACGATAAATTTCTGTATTATATTCTTCTTAGCATTTATGGGATAATTTTTTATTGCTCAAAATGTATACAATATGCTAAGGCAGTTTTCAAGAAGGCCATTTGGTGCAGGACCCCCTTGGCACATTAAAGAGGTCCTTACAATTCCTTTGCCTATAGCTAACCCTTGGAAAGCTGGACGCCACTAGCCATCACCTTCAGCCCCCAACTAAAAACTCTCCAACGCATCATCAAGGATCTACAACCTATCCTGAAGGACGACCCATCACTCTCACAAATCTTGGGAGACAGGCCAGTCCTTGCCTACAGACAGCCCCCCAACCTGAAGCAAATACTCACCAGCAACCACACACCACACAACAGAACCACTAACCCAGGAACCTTGCAACAAAGCCCGTTGCCAACTGTGTCCACATATCTATTGAGGGGACACCATCATAGGGCCTAATCACATCAGCCACACTATCAGAGGCTCGTTCACCTGCACATCTACCAATGTGATATATGCCATCATGTGCCAGCAATGCCCCTCTGCCATGTACATTGGTCAAACTGGACAGTCTCTACGTAAAAGAATAAATGGACACAAATCAGATGTCAAGAATTATAACATTCATAAACCAGTCGGAGAACACTTCAATCTCTCTGATCACTCGATTACAAACCTAAAAGTCGCAATATTACAACAAAAAGACTTCAAAAACAGACTCCAACGAGAGACTGCTGAATTGGAATTAATTTGCAAACTGGATACAATTAACTTAGGCTTGAATAGAGACTGGGAGTGGATGGGTCATTACACAAAGTAAAACTATTTCCCCATGTTTATTCCCCCCCACACACCCTCCACTGTTCCTCAGACGTTCTTGTTAACTGCTGGAAATGGCCCACCTTGATTATCACTACAAAAGGTTTTCTCTTCTCTCCCCCCTCCCCCCGCTCTCCTGCTGGTAATAGCTCATCTTAAGTGATCACTCTCCTTACAGTGTGTATGATAACATCCATTTTTTCATGTTCTGTGTGTATATAAATCTCCCCACTCTATTTTCCACTGAATGCATCCGATGAAGTGAGCTGTAGCTCACGAAAGCTTATGCTCAAATAAATTGGTTAGTCTCTAAGGTGCCACAAGTACTCCTTTTCTTTCAGCTTATGGCAGAAATTCTTGTTGTTAGTCCCTAAGTGCATGATCTTGCACTTTGTATAATTAAATTTCATCCCATTTCTATTACTCCAGTTCTCAAGGTCACCCATTTCTTCTTGTACAATGGTCTGATCCTCCTCTGTACTCATGGTGCCTCTGAACTTTGTAGCATCAGCAAATTTCATTAGCTCTCGTCCACTTTTTGTGCCAAGGTCATTAATGAACATATTAAATAAGAGCAGCACTTTCATTATAACAATGCAAAATTATAACAAGAGTCAATAACTGGAAACTGAAGTTAGACAAATTCAGAATAGAAATAAAACAAAAAGTACAGTGAAGGTAACTAATGATTGCAACAGCTTAGCTTGGGATGTGATGTGTTCTCCATCACTTGAGGTTTTTAAATCAAGATTGTATGTCTTTCTGAATGATGTGCTCTAGTTCACCCAGAAGTTATGGGCTTTATGGAGGAATCACTTGATGAAATTCTCTGGCTGCTCTTATGTAGGTCAGACTAGGCTATCTTAATGGTCTGTTCTTGCCTGAAAGCCGATGAGTCTATACAAAAGGGGAAGGGGGGAAAAGGGGTGAGAGAACCGTGAAAAATAAAATTCATGATAAAAATGAACATTTTGGAAACTCTCAAAGGAAATTTTTAAAAAATCAACAGAGAAATTTTGAAAGGATTTTTTCCCACTGGAAAATTCCACCAGAAAAAAAATTACCATTGTCCAAGCAATTCTAATGAAAAACAATGAAATGGGTTCTCTCCTATTTTTTTCTTCTTCTCTTTTTTTGTTTTTTAGAACCTAATGGAAACTACACAGCTACATTTTTGTATTTACTGTATCAGGGTTCTCTGCAATCTCCTTTAATATCACATTTCTTGACTACTATTTATTAGGGCTGTCAGTTAATCACAGTTAACTCATGCGATTAAATCAAAAAAATTAATCACGATTAATCACAGTTTTAATCACACTGTTAAACAATAGAATACCAATTGTAATGTATTAAATATTTTTGGAAGTTTTTCTACTTTTTCAAATATATTGATTTCAATTACAATACAGAATACAAAGTGTACACTGCTCACTTTCTATTATTATTTTAATACAAATATTTGTACTGTAAAAATGATAAACAAAAGGAATCGTATTTTTCAATTCCTCATACAAGTACAGTAGTGCAAACTCTTTATCGTGAAAGTGCAACTTACAAATGTAGATTTTTGTTTGTTACATAGCTGCATTCAAAAACAAAACAATGCAAAACTGTAGAGCCTACAAGTCCACTCAGTCCTACTTCTTGTTCAGCCAATCACTAAGACAAACAAGTTTGTTTAAATTTACAGGAGATAATGCTGCCCACTTCTTATTTACAATGTCACCAGAAAGTGATAACAGGCGTTCACATGGGACTTTTGTAGCTGGCATTGCAAGGTATTTACATGCCAGATATGCTAAACATTCATATGCCCCTTCATGCTTTGGCCACCATTCCAGAGGACATGCTTCCATGCTGATGATGCTCACTGAAAAAAATGCATTCATTAAATTTTTGACTGATCTCTTTGGGGGAGAATTGTATGTTTCCGGCTCTGTTTTACCTGCATTCTGCCATATATTTCATGTTACAGTAGTCTCAGATGACGATTCAACCTGTTGCTCATTTTAAGAACACTTTTGCTGCAGATTTGACAAAACGCAGAGAAGGTACCAATGTAAGATTTCTAAAGATAGCTACAGCACTTCACCAAGGTTTAAGAATTCCAAAGTTTGAGAGGGACGAGGTGTGGAACATGCTTTCAGAAGTCTTAAAAGAGCAAGACTCCAATGTGGAAACTACAGAACCTGAACCACCAAAAAAGAAAATCAACCTTCTGCTGGTGGGATCTGACTAAGACGATGAAAATGAACATTTGTCAATCCGCACTGCTTTGGATTGTTATTGAGCAGAAACTGTCATCAGCATGGATGCATGTCTTCTGGAATGGTGGTTGAAGCATCAAGGGACATATGAATCTGTAGCGCATCTGGCATGTAAATATCTTGCAACGCCAGCTACAGCAGTGCCATGTGAACGCCTGTTTTCACTTTCAGGTGTCATTGTGAACAAGAAGTGGGCAGCATTTTCTCCTGTAAGCGTAAACAAACTTGTTTTTCTGAGCAATTGGCTGAACAAGAGGTACGACTGAATGGACTTGTAGGCTCTAAAGTTTTACATTGTTTTATTTTTGAATGCTGGGTTTTTTTGTACATACTTCTACATTTGTAAGTTCAGCTTTCATGACAAAGAGATTGCACTACAGTACTTGTATGAAGTGAATTGAAAAATACTATTTTTTTTGTTTTTTTACAGTGCAAATATTCGTAACCAAAATAAATATGAAGTGAGCAGTGTACACTTTGTATTCTGTGTTGTAATTGAAATCAATGTATTTGAAAATGTAGGAAACATACAAAAATGTTTAAATAAATGGTATTCTATTGTTAGTGCAATTAATCGTACAATTAATCACAATTAATTTTTAATAGTTTGACAGCCCTATTATTTATTAATCAAATTCACAGTTTATGGGTGTAATTCTTGGACAGGTGAAATGGTTTCCTGCTTGCAATTGTCTGTGCTCCATAAGACTGTTTAACCACTGCAGCCATTTCTTCAATGAGCCAAAGGGAATTTGATGTCCATGTTAACTCCCTGAGGGTTCTTTTAAAAATATCCATCTAACAGCTCAGATATGGAGTGAACTAGAGAATAAAGATGGGAGTTTCATAAACTCCCAAAACAACTAAAGATTCTCTGTGGTGTTTCTTTACTCATCATATAAAATCAAATCAACCAATGACAAGGTGCTATGATAACACAAATATATTATAATAACAAATAATATTAACTATTTTCAAGCAAGATTTCACTTTTTTATTTCATTTTTAAAATGGAAATATATATCTAACAATAATACACAGTACAGTAAATGGAATTTTCAAGAATTCATAAATAATTTTTCTGTTGCAGAATGGATGCCATTGTTGTATTTTATGCTAGTTCTTACTTCCATCATCGTCATTTTCATCTGATGTAGAGGGAAATGGTTCACTAAGAATTTCAACATAAAATAATATTGATTGTTACAACCAACATATTCAAAATACACAGGCAACTTGAATTCTGGCTTTTCCTACTTTTTGAGTGCTTAACTATTGAGATGTAACAAGAATATTTTAACAGAGTTTTTAGTATATTTTTCAAACTTTTTTTTAAAAAGTAAAATATGTTCTGAGCAACTGTAATCCCCTCACGTCTACATCATCAGCCTTTGAACCCTGGGTCTTCAGAATTTCAGCACAGACCTCTAGAAATTTAGCTAGAGGATTAACTGTAATAGGTAGCAGAAGGAATAGGTTGTAATCTTCTATAGACCAGCCACATTATATAATCTCAGGTGTGAAATTGGGTCAATAGTTGTTTGCCCTTGAAATTACACCAATCAGGGTGCCAGACTACCTGAATTCTGGGTGTTTTTGAACACTCATTTGATGATGGAAATAAAATTTCTCCTTCAGTTTTGGAAACCAGGTTGAGAGTTGGCTGAGACTGAGGTGCATTACATTCTAAATATTTCCTGTTGTCATAATAGTATCAGGTGTCTTGTTTGATTAACTTGGAAAGAACA
Organism: Chelonia mydas; assembly: GCF_015237465.2. Classification (NCBI taxonomy): domain Eukaryota; kingdom Metazoa; phylum Chordata; order Testudines; family Cheloniidae; genus Chelonia; species Chelonia mydas. The sequence goes on along the minus strand of NC_051263.2, from coordinate 11,757,912 downwards.
ACCTACTGTAGTTAATATAATGTACCTGATCCTGACTAATATAACCAAATAGGAAATAGGAATGCAATTCTCCCCTAACTTGTTAAAAAAAAAACCCACAATAGTTTGCTCAGTCTTCAAGAAGTCACTATTCAACCTCTGCAAACATAGTCCTGTCTCCTCAATAATGAGAGAGAATTAAACATCAAGCTCCAACAACACGTGATATCAGCCAACACTCCGGATGCCTCACTATTACAGTTCAGACTGGGGTGCAGCACAGACAGCTCTGGTGGCTCAAAAAGACTGATCTTCTTATGTCACAGGCAAAATCTCCCTGCTCAAACTGCAGGGCATCTCTGCAGTTTTTTGACACAGCAGACCAAAGCATAATGCTAACCTGCCTACATGACATAGCAGGGATAGATGGCCAAACACTACAATGGCTCAAGTCGTTCCTCTCCAGCAGAACATCAGAGAGTGGGAAAGGGGAACTGCTCCTCTTATCGGAAGGCCCTCACCTACAGGGTCCCTCATGATCCAAACTATCTCCTCTTCTCTCCAATGTCTACATGAGACCAATGGGAGAGAAAGTCGGACACCATGGTCTTAGCTGCCAATGGTATGCTGATGGCTCTCAGCTATACATCTCATTTCTCAACTGATGCAACCACTGCCACTGCTAAGAAGTCAGAACATCTATGAGAGATCAATTCTGGGAAGAAGAACAGCTGGAGAAGCCTGAAGCAATACTGCTCGGAAAGAGGAAGAAATAGCTTGGACTTAGTTTCCACCTTCCTGGGTGCAGCCCCCATTCATCAAAGTGGTACATAACATTGGCGTCTTGTTTTATTTCTCATTAAACTTGGATGACCAGGTAGCATCAATATATACAAATTCCTTATTCCATCTCCTCCTTGCTAGATAGTCTTTATCACAGAAAGGGAAAAGTACCAGAGTCTCAATGAAATCCACTAAGGAGTTCGCTATTGTTACTGATTTTATATGCAAGGGCCACTCAGATATTCAAGTGATGTCTGCCAGTAAAAAATCCTTAGACAGATAGCTAGGACTACAGTTTTGTTTACTTTATAGCATCAACAGCAGGAATGTTTTATAATTAAGGTTCAAAAGCGCCATTATATTTAACACCTCATTTCTAGCATATGTTCCTATTATTAAAAGTAAGTATGGTTAGGCTTGACACAATTTGAATTTTATTTATTTATGATTTCAATGATTTTTAAGCATTTTTTATTTTTCCAATTTAAATTTTCAGAGTTGTGGGAGATAATCGGGGGGGGGGGGGTCAGACAATAGTAGGGGGTAGACAATAATTATTTAATGACAGTAGACACTGAGATTCAAAACATTAATGCTTTATAACCATTAAAACACAAATTGTCCACATCACATGTGTCATAAATATAAAGGGAAGGGTAAACCCCTTTAAAATCCCTCCTGGCCAGAGGAAAAATCCTCTCACCTGTAAAGGATTAAGAAGCTAAAGGCAACCTCGCTGGCACCTGACCAAAATGACCAATGAGGAGACAAGATTCTTTCAAAAGCTGGGAGGAGGGAGAGAAACAAAGGGTCTGTGTCTGTCTGTATGCTGCTTTTGCCAGGGACAGAACAGGAATGGAGTCTTAGAACTTTTAGTAAGTAATCTAGCTAGGTATCTGTTAGATTATGATTTCTTTAAATGGCTGAGAAAAGAACTGTGCTGAATAGAATGACTATTTCTGTCTGTGTGTCTTTTTTGTAACTTAAGGTTTTGCCTAGAGGGATTCTCTATGTTTTGAATCTAATTCTCCTGTAAGGTATCTACCAACCTGATTTTACAGAGGTGATTCCTTTACTTCTATTAAAAGTCTTCTTGTAAGAAAACTGAATGCTTTTTCATTGTTCTAAGATCCAAAGGTTTGGGTCTGTGGTCACCTATGCAAATTGGTGAGGATTTTTACCAAACCTTCCCCAGGAAGTGGGGTGCAAGGGTTGGGAGGATTTTGGTGGGAAAGACGTGTCCAAACTACATTTCCCAGTAAACCCAGTTAAAGTTTGGTGGTGGCAGTGGAAATTCCAAGGACAAAGGGTAAAATTAATTTGTACCTTGGGGAAGTTTTAACCTAAGCTGGTAAAAGTAAGCTTAGGAGGTTTTCATGCAGGTCCCCACATCTGTACCCTAGAGTTCAGAGTGGGGGAGGAACCTTGACAACATGTCAAAAAATACAAAGTAAGTATCCTTAAATCAAAGTCCAATGAATTGTCAAAGTCTAATAGCATTTTTCTTACCTGGCCTATCTGTACATTTTTATTATTATGAAAGAAATTATTTTTTCATTGGTTTCTGTGTGTCTGCTGAAATCTATGTTTACCAACATTTACAGAAAAAAATCTAAACTTTCTGAGCCTAAATACAGTATTAAAATCATAGAATCATAGAATATCAGGGTTGGAAGGGACCTCAGGAGGTCATCTAGTCCAACCCCCTGCTCAAAGCAGGACCGATCCCCGACTAAATCATCCCAGCCAGGGCTTTTTCAAGCCTGACCTTAAAAACTTCGAGGGAAGGAGATTCCACCTAGGTAACGCATTCCAGTGTTTCACCACCCTCATCGTGAAAAAGTTTTTCCTAATATCCAACCTAAATCTCCCCCACTGCAACTTGAGACCATTACTCCTTGTTCTGTCATCTGCTACCACTGAGAACAGTCTAGATCCATCCTCTTTGGAACCCCCTTTCAGGTAGTTGAAAGCAGCTATCAAATCCCCCCTCATTCTTCTCTTCCGCAGACTAAACGTCCCCAGTTCCCTCAGCCTCTCCTCATAAGTCATGTGTTCCAGTCCCCTAATCACTTTTGTTGCCCTCCGCTGGACTCTTTCCAATTTTTCCACATCCTTCTTGTAGTGTGGGGCCCAAAACTGGACACAGTACTCCAGATGAGGCCTCACCAATGTCGAATAGAGGGGAACGATCACGTCCCTCGATCTGCTGGCAATGCCCCTACTTATACATCCCAAAATGCCATTGGCCTTCTTGGCAACAAGGGCACACTGTTGACTCATATCCAACTTATTGTCCACTGTAACCCCTAGGTCCTTTTCTGCAGAACTGCTGCCGAGCCATTCGGTCCCTAGTCTGTAGCAGTGCATTGGATTCTTCCGTCCTAAGTGCAGGACTCTGCACTTGTCCTTGTTGAACCTCATCAGATTTCTTTTGGCCCAATCCTTCAATTTGTCTAGGTCCCTCTGTATCCTATCCCTACCCTCCAGCGTATATCTACCACTCCTCCCAGTTTAGTGTTATCTGCGAACTTGCTGAGGGTGCAATCCACACCATCCTCCAGATCATTTATGAAGATATTGAACAAAACCGGCCCCAGGACCGACCCCTGGGGCACTCCACTTGATACCGGCTGCCAACTAGACATGGAGCCCTTGATAACTACCCGTTGAGCCGGACAATCTAGCCAGCTTTCTATCCACCTTATAGTCCATTCATCCAGCCCATACTTCTTTAACTTGCTGGCAAGAATACTGTGGGAGACCGTGTCAAAAGCTTTGCTAAAGTCAAGGAACAACACGTCCACTGCTTTCCCTTCATCCACAGAGCCAGTTATCTTGTCATAGAAGGCAATTAGATTAGTCAGGCATGCCTTGCCCTTGGTGAATCCATGCTGACTGTTCCTGATCACTTTCCTCTCCTCTAAGTGCTCAGAATTGATTCCTTGAGGACCTGCTCCATGATTTTTCCAGGGACTGAGCTGAGGATGACTGGCCTGTAGTTCCCAGGATCCTCCCTCTTCCCTTTTTTAAAGATGGGCACTACATTAGCCTTTTTCCAGTCATCTGGGACCTCCCCCGTTCGCCATGAGTTTTCAAAGATAATGGCCAATGGCTCTGCAATCACATCCGCCAACTCCTTTAGCACTCTTGGATGCAACGCATCAGGCCCCATGGACTTGTGCTCATCCAGCTTTTTTAAATAGTCCCAAACCACTTCTTTCTCCACAGAGGGCTGGTCACCTCCTCCCCATGCTGTGCTGCCCAGTGCAGTAGTCTGGGAGCTGACTTTGTTCGTGAAGACCGAGGCAAAAAAAGCATTGAGTACATTAGCTTTTTCCACATCCTCTGTCACTAGGTTGCCTCCCTCATTCAGTAAGGGGCCCACACTTTCCTTGACTTTCTTCTTGTTGCTAACATACCTGAAGAAACCCTTCTTGCTAGCTGCACCTCCAGGTGTGATTTGGCCTTCCTGATTTCACTCCTGCATGCCCGAGCAATATTTTTATACTCTTCCCTGGTCATTTGTCCAATCTTCCACTTCTTGTAAGCTTCTTTTTTGTGTTTAAGATCAGCAAGCTGGTCTCCTGCCATATTTACTATTCTTTCTACACATCGGGATGGTTTGTCCCTGTAACCTCAATAAGGATTCTTTAAAATACAGCCAGCTCTCCTGGACTCCTTTCCCCCTCATGTTATTCTCCCAGGGGATCTTGCCCATCAGTTCCCTGAGGGAGTCAAAGTCTGCTTTTCTGAAGTCCAGGGTCTGTATTCTGCTGCTCTCCTTTCTTCCTTGTGTCAGGATCCTGAACTCGACCATTTCATGGTCACTGCCTCCGAGGTTCCCATCCACTTTTGCTTCCCTTACTAATTCTTCCCGGTTTGTGAGCAGCAGGTCAAGAAGAGCTCTGCCCCTTGTTGGTTCCTCCAGCACTTGCACCAGGAAATTGTCCCCTACATTTTTCAAAAACTTCCTGGATTGCCTGTGCTCCACTGTATTGCTCTCCCAGCAGATATCAGGGTGATTGAAGTCTCCCATGAGAACCAGTGCCTGCGATCTAGTAACTTCTGCGAATTGCCGGAAGAAAGCCTCGTCCACCTCATCCCCCTGCTCTGGTGGTCTATAGTAGACTCCCACCACGACATCACCCTTGTTGCTCACGCTTCTAAACTTAATCCAGAGACTCTCAGGTTTTTCTGCAGTTTCATACTTGAGCTCTGAGCAGTCATACTGCTCTCTTACATACAGTGCAACTCCCCCACATTTTCTGCCCTTCCTGTCCTTCCTGAACAGCTTATATCCATCCGTGACAGTACTCCAGTCATGTGAGTTATCCCACCAAGTCTCTGTTATTCCAATCACATCATAATTCCTTGACTGTGCCAGGACTTCCAGTTCTCCCTGCTTGTTTCCCAGGCTTCGTGCATTTGTGTATAGGCACTTGAGGTAACCTGCTGATCGCCCCTCTTTCTCAGTATGAGGCAGGAGCCCTCCCCTCTCACGCGCTCCTGCTTGTGCCTCCTCCCGGTATTCCACTTCCCCACTTACCTCAGGGCTTTGGTCTTCTTGCCCCGGTGAACCTAGTTTAAAGCCCTCCTCACTAGGTTAGCCAGCCTGCTTGCGAAGATGCTCTTCCCTCTCTTCGTTAGGTGGAGCCCCTCTCTGCCTAGCACTCCTTCTTGGAACACCATCCCATGGTCAAAGAATCCAAAGCCTTCTCTCCGACACCACCTGTGTAGCCATTCATTGACTTCCACGATTCGACGGTCTCTACCTAGGCCTTTTCCTTCCACGGGGAGGATGGACGAGAACACCACTTGCACCTCAAACTCCTTTATCCTTCTTCCCAGAGCCACGTAGTCCGCAGTGATCCCCTCAAGGTCATTCTTGGCAGTATCATTCGTGCCCACGTGAAGAAGCAGGAAGGGGTAGCGATCTGAGGGCTTGATGAGTCTCGGCAGTCTCTCCGTCACATCGCGAATCTTAGCTCCTGGCAAGCAGCAGACTTCTCGGTTTTCCCGGTCGGGGCGGCAGATAGATGACTCAGTCCCCCTGAGGAGAGAGTCCCCGACCACCACCACCCACCTCCTTCTCTTGGGAGCGGTGGTCGTGGAACCCCCAACCCCAGGACAGTGCATCCCATACCTTCCAATCGGCGGAGTCTCCTTCTGCTCCCTTCCCTAAGACGTATCATCTTTTCCTTTTGCCAATTTACTGGGACCTCTCCAGTTTTTCAAAAATGAAAGTCAGTTTCCTGAACCAGCCATTCAATCTATCTGGTTATTCTCTCAATTGCTTTTTGTCAATAGATGGTTTTAGAAGATATTAATTAGTGACTAACTTCCTAAACTTAGTATCTTTGGCCCAGATAATTCATTCCTAGGGAGAGACCCATGGGATGGGAAGTTAGAAGCAGGAATATAGATTTTTGATATACTGTGGAACCTCAGTGCTATGAACAACAGTGTCACAAACTGACCGGTCAACCACACACCTCATTTGGAACTGGAAGTACACAATCAGGAAGCAGCAGAGACAAATAAAAATAAAATAAAATAGAATAAAAAAGCAAATACAGCACAGTACCGTATTAAATGTTATCTGTTAAAAAATATAAAGGGAAAGATTAAAAAAGATTTGACAAGGGAAGGAAATGGTTACTGTGCTTGTTTAATTTAAATTCAGATGGTTAAAAGCAGCATTTTTCTTCTGCATAGTAAAGTTTCAAAGCTATATTAAGTCAATGTTCAGCTGTAAACTTTTGAAAGAACCATAACATTTTGTTCAGAGTTACGAACATTTCAGAGTTACAAACAACCTCCATTCTCGAGGTGTTCGTAACTCTGAGGTTCTACTGTGCTAAAAGCCCTTTTGCAATCACTCCTTTTGGGAGTAGTGGGGAAGCGAAAGGACACTTTCTTTTATCCTGGCTCTTTAAGGCTAACCAGATATTGCAAAAGATTTTACCTGTGGTAACAGAACCAATGGTGACCTTTTTGAGACAAGTTACAAAAAGTCAAAAACAACTTTCCAGTTTCACCCACAGAAAAATGAAACAGTCAGCAGTACCTAAGTCCCTTTGTAGGCCTGGGCCTGAGATATTAATTGTGATGTTCCCCTCTGATATTATCTGGACTGGTGATCTGCCAGGTCACTCCAATCCTTGACTCTGGGAGCCAGCCTTACCCTGCTCTGCTGTGAGAACCCGCACTTCTGGGCTGTTCACGCACAGCCTTTGGCATGTAAGCTCCTCCTTGGATTGTGCAACCGAATGACACAAGCCAATATCTCCAGTCCCAGTCACAACCCTAGGAACCTCTGTCTTGCAGTGTCCAGTTATGCCCGCTGGATGCTGCAAGCTTATATGAGTTCACCAATTTAACAAAGAAATTGATATGTACCAGGCTTGCTATCCCAAAGGGAGTCTCTGACATGCTTCAAACCAAATGCACTGCTTCAGGTAGGATAAACAAATAGACTTATTAACTACAAAGATAAATTTTAAGTGATTGTAAGTGAAAGCATAACAAGTCAGATTTGGTCAAATGAAATAAAAGCAAAATACATTCCAAGCTGATCTTAACACTTTCAATGCCCTTACAAACTGAGATGCTTCGCACCACAGGCTGGGTGGTTGCCCTTCAGTCAGGCTCTCCCTTTTGATCAGCAATGCAGTCGCTTGGTGATGATGTCTGTAGATGGAGGTGGAAGAAAGAGGAAGAGCAGGGCAAACATCTCTCCCTTTTATCATGTCCTTTCCTCCCTCTTGGCTTTGTCTCCCCCCCACCCTTCAGAGTCAGGTGACCATTACCTCATCGCATTCCCAAACTGACCAAAGGAAAGGGAGTGACTCACTCGAGAGTCCAACAGATCCCTTTGTTGCTGCCTAGGCCAGTGTCCTTTGTTCCTGGGAGGCTGGGCTGTGTTTGTCCCATACATGCCCTGATGAGGTGTGAACTGCCTCTCTGCTCTTGGAGACTTTTCGCCTGGTCTTATTTTAAGCCATGAGGATACATTTTCAGCCTCATAATTATATATATGAAATTATAACCTATAACATCACTATAACAACAATACTCAGTGCATCATGATCCTTCCGAAGACACCCACCATGACAAACTTTGCATTGGATACCACACAATCATTTTATAAGGATGAACATGGGGTATAGGGTGTTCCCACGAGGTACAGAATGTCATACTAATAAATAACAAACCTTAGCATTAATTATTGCTTCTGTAGATCCAGGCCCGCTCCCTGACTTTAAAGGGACTAGGTGTGTGAGTTAGTGTTTTAAGATTGTTCAGTGATAGCCAGTGCAACGGTGATTAAGGGCTTGTCTTGTTTCCTTGTATTTCCTCATCTGTCTGTCTCTGTCTTCTGTCTTATATTTAGATTGTAAACTCTTTGGGGCAAGGACTGTCTTTTTTGCTCTATTTTTGTACAGCGCCTTGCACAATGGAATCCTGGTCCATACTATAGGCTCCTAGGCTCTATGATAATAAAAATAATAGTAATGATCCTGCAAAGTTCCCTAATACTGCACAGTATTTCAGTGCATGCTTAAATTTAATTAGGTTAACTGACTTCCTTGGGGCTACTCATGTGCTTCAGGCTAATCTTGTATTTAAATGCTTTGCTGGAGCATAGTGCTTGGCATCTTGTGTGAGGAAAACTAGAAATTCACCAGGTAAAAGGGCAGAATGGTTCAGATGCCATAAAAACACAAGATAAAGATAGTGTTTATGTGGATGGTGGGGGCAGGGGTGGGACTTGGATGGGGGAGTCAGAACCTGTGAGAAAAGGGTTTTAGAAACTACAAAAAAGCAGTAAATAAAAAGGATTTAAAAGTTCACAAGAGCCCTGAGCAAGTTCTGACCCTGAATCAGTTAACATTATTTTATATTTTTAAAATTACTTACTGTATCTTACTCTTTATTTTTCAGGTCATACATGGATGAGAAATATAAATTGCACAAAACAGAAGGAGAATAACATGCGTTCTGTGTATCCTGTTAAAATAGGACTCTGTTTTAAATTAACTGTACCTTTCCAGGTTTTATTTTTGGTCTTATGTTTTCTTCCAGGTTAGCTTTTTTACTGTTTATTTCTATCATAATTAGAAGAAGTAAATTTTAAAATTAACAAAAGATGTTTATGAAAGTTACAATATAACTTCTTATAGTCTCTTTACACAAACATACTATAGCACTTTAGAGTGCTGTGAAAATGGAAAACTTCAGAAAAGTCCTCTCAAGTGAAAAATCTATGTGGAAAATAAGTGACACCAAATTAGGCAGATAGACAGGACCATAAATGATAACTCCAGCTGCAGAAACATAATGGCTGCATATGCTCAGACTCCTTAATTAGTGATCTGTCCCAATGCAGCCATATGACTACACAAAGTAATATTGGGATGGGGAGTCAGACTCTAACAAGGAAGGAAACAATGAATCTGCAGAAAAAAAATCTCTAAGGCTTGTGTGACAGAAGTCACAGGTGGCAAATAACTTTTCTCCACACTATCAGCTGTAACCCATAGGACGTAGCCTGTGGGAAAGGGCAGTGACCGCCCAGGTGCATAACCTCACAGAATCCTCAGATGAATGGATTAAGTACAGACACTGCAACATCCCTTTAAGGAGTAACACATAGTCTCTCTTTCTCCTCCACCCACCGGCACATGGGTGGAATCAGAGCTTTGCTCACTCCCTGTCTCTCCCCAACCCTCTTGGGCACTATTCACCCCTGGATAGTAGACAGAAGAGTGCAAGGACTATGGTGTGAACATGAAGATTTTAATCCTTCTAAGCCCTTTACCAGGCAGAGGGAAGTTTCTTAGCACTCTCTCCTCAGTGTGTACCTCTGTGAGAGTGAGCCAGAATTTAACACTATGTGGCTCCATTCTAATTACCTTAATATTTCAGGAATACAGTGTAATTAACTTGTGAACCTGAAAAATTACTAAAAATGTACATAATCTACCTTCTGGTTATATTTTTAAGCTCGGGCTGCTCCAACTGGGATCAGGGATTACTCTGGTAAGTAATCTCACAATTTCCGGTGTGCAAAAGGTGTATTATGTGCACTTTATTATCACACACAGACACATTTACGTTGAAGAATTAAATCTGCTCTGGATTGAATTTCACCCACAGAGAACAGTGTAACTACAAATTGATAATTCCTGGTAAATGAAACTTTAATCTGTGAAGTATATCATGGTTAATGGGACATATATCAGAAGCTGGAGAGTCAGAATCAAAACAGTAATTCATATATTTCATTTTAAAGTCCAAGTAATTTAAATCTATTGGTGGTTTTTTTCCATCATAGTTACTTCGTAGTGTTATTTTGAAATATGCACACCCACCACAAAATGTATCAAAAAGTGTAATGTTGGAGTAAATATAGTGTAAATGCAACATAATTAATTTATTTGGATTGTAACAAACCCAAACCATCCCCAGTCTAATCAACAGCATACATATTGCAGGGAAATTCAAAAAACACAAATGGGAGTTAAGCACCCAAATGTCATTGACTTCCAATGGGAATTGTGAGTGTAAATGTCGTTAGTGTATTTGATAATCTCCCCTAAAATAAACAAGAGAGATAATCAGTGATATTCATGAAAAAATTATGCACTTCATCAACATTTTGCCCAACTTCTTATCCATTTACTTTCCAGATCCTGTTCCAAATCCTACAAATGCAAGTTCCAGGGCTCCTGGTAAGTGAAATTTTAATGTGTGAATATATCATGGTTTGGGGGACAAATATCAGAAGCTGGAGTATCAGAGCCAAGACAGTAATTCAGACATATCATTTTAGAGTCAACATACATTAAATCTATTGTTTTTTACACCATAGCTGCTTAATACTGTTATTTTGAAATATACCCACCTACCACAAAACGTATTAAAAATATAATTTTGGAATAAATATAGTGTAAATGCAACATAATTAATTTATTTGGATTCTAACAAACCAAAACACCCCCAGTCTAATCAACAGCATGCAGACAAAAGTCCTATCCAGCTGAGTATTCAGGGCTTCATTTCGAAAATGGGTGGGGCTGTGATGACAACCACTGATTAGAAATGGACCAAAAAAAGATGAACTTTCATCCACTAATAAATGGAGGGTCGGGGAGAGGAGGGAAGAAGGGGAAGGGCTGGCTCTGCAGGGAAAGGTATTACAGCACTGCATGACCCCAGTTCAAGGAGATGGCAGGTGCAAGTCATTCCTCACCTGACACTTCTTTGATGTGGAGGTCTGCAGAGGTTGTGATGATGGATCCTACGCAACATGCAGCTACCATATGATGCAGCCATACCCTGAGCAGTGCACCTGCTTGGAGGCGAAAGAGGCCATCCTCTACCAGCACCTAGCAAAATGGGATACTGGTCTGTAACTAGGGCTCCTATCTACTGTAATAACACAAATAAATAATAATAAATGAAATACTAGCATTCAGAGATGCAGTGTCTCCCCAAGAAGATGCAGAGGCAGGAGTGAGCGGGACCCAAAAAGATCCCATCTCTTTTGACTAGCACCTATTTTCTGCCATAGAGAACCACGGGGGTCTATGCCTCTGTCTAAAGCTGAATGATTGAGGAGAGCGGGATGGCCTCTTGGGGGACAGAAAGGCCCTGGCTTGGGGAGAGTGGTTTCTCAAGGAAAGAGATTTTGTATTTCTTGATCATACTCACTGTTAGCTGTCTCTCTCTGTTACAACTCTGACCGTTCCACATGCGGGATAGTTTGTGGTTTTAATACCCTAGGAAAGGGTCGGGGTTTTTTAAAGGTGACCTATAGGGTGTGGCGGGGAGTGGGGGGACTAGCCCTTTCTGCCCCTTTTAGCATCTGTATGATGAATTAAGTAAGCCTGTCTTTTTATTTTTTTATTCTTATGCTTGCTTTTTTACATGAGAAATTCCAGTGCTGTCTACCCTGGAAGATTCTGTGGTAACTAATGAAGTAGTGTAGTTATGACATTAAAAGAATCAAGATTGTGAATGTCAAGCAGTTGTGAAATAAAGGGATTTTTATTCAGACAGTTTAAAATACACTGTTGTATTTTTTTAACTTCAGTGACTAACATTTTGGAGAAAATACTCTATTTCTCTAAAATCCAGTCCCTTTTTCCCAGGATTACAGCATGTTTTGTTAACAATGTGAATCTTCTAAGACATTTAACAAATCTTTTAGAAAACTAAGGAAACCAGAATTGATATTCCTGTCAGCCTGATAATTCTAAGATAAAAAACCAAGCAGGAATAAAATAAAATAAAATAAAATTTCCAGCCCTGTATACAAGGAATGAAATGTGGGGGGAAAAAGATGAGGTTTTTTTTGCAATCTCCTCTCAAGGTCACCTGTAAGTTCTTTCATTTGTCACACCAGTAGCTCTCTATAGCTAAAGTATTTTATGGTGCTTTAAACTTCAAAAAAATAGTATTGGATTGTTGTCCGTTACTTTATTTTAATGACTTTACTAAAGAGTAATATTTTAGGAATTAATTTTAAACTGATATTTCAAATATATATTTGTGATGGCAAAAAAAGAAAAAAAAAGTCATGATTAATTTCAAGAATGGTTGCCTTCATTTCCATCCCACTGGTTTAGAAAAATAAGGGTGGGTTTGTGGGGTTGTTTTTTTTTTTCAAAAATTTCACATTTTTTTCTGAACATTTGTTGTGTTTTGGGATAAATGTTGATTTTTAAAAATGGCAAGAATAGGAAACAATTTATGAACCATTTTCTGAGGTGGGGAAGAGCAGAAGATGAAGAAGGATGGGTGCTTTTTCAGAGGAGGTGTGTCCCATGGAGGGGAGGGCAGGTTCTGCAGGGAGCTGCAGAGGAAGTGAGGAAGGAGGTGGAGGTGGGGTACAAAGGTTTGTCCCATTCTGTGAAGGGAGGGCATAATATGCACTCAGAAGCTGGTTTGACGTGGTGGCAGCTGAGGAGTTGGGAGGAAGCGTAAGCAGGCATTTCAGCCTCTTGGGACCAACTGATACACAAGTTAATGGCTAAGGATGCAGCCTGTGTTGTAGTTGTGAGTTGGGTACACCAGCAGCCCCAGCTTCCAAGGGGTTTGGGGTGGCGATCTCAGCCCCAGGGCAACCTAGCCGCAGGAAAAAAGGAACAGCAGAAGCTGCAATTGCCACCAATAAGCCTTGGCTCCTTTTCCAAAGAACAAGACCAAGTGCTGCTAGTGCTGGAGTTTTCTGTGAGTGTGGACACCAGAGGAGCTGAGAAGGGCAAGGAGGAGAGAAGGACCTCTAGAGATCAACGAGTGGTCCTAGAGGAGAGGGAGGGTGAGATGACCCAGCCGGAGAACGACCTAAAGTCTCATGAGCAGGCCTTCTTCAGGCAGATAAAGGTAGTTAAGGCTGCACTTTCCCCATCATGAACCTGCTCTCTTTAAAAGAATAATAAAAATATAAGTTTAGATCGGTTCTTGGGGCAATGTGCAGGGGAGGGATTTGTCCAACTCTGTGTGTTCCTATCCATGTTTTGTATGTGGTTAGCTGGGGAACCTGAGAGCACCGCATTTATGGGCGCTCTCACACAACAAACACACAGCTACACTTTCCCAGGCCCTCTCCTCCTTGGGCTGCTGTTGGGGGGCTTTTTCCAAGTCCATCTGTGTCGCTGGACCTGTCTGTGCCAAATGCCTCTTCCACCTCATTGGCCATGGAGCATGTGGCTTCCTCCATTTCTGTGTTCTGAGGGGCACACAGCACCAAATGCAAACAAAGTTCCAAATGGAGTAATGGCCTTTGTGCGGAACTTGCATTTATTAGTCAGAGCTGGAGCCAAAAGGGCATGCCAGAGGTAGGCCTGATCCTCCCTTCTGCTGGGCCAGACACAACCCAGGCTTGTGTTGCAACAGTGAGCTGCTGCTGGCATTCCAGTACCCCAGTGGAAAGAGACAACCCTCCTCAAGATACATTGTAAATTCTGGCCATCTGTGGTTTCCATCCCTGTAGGTTCTAGATATTGATGTGAAATTTGTATGGTAAATCTGTATACATTTATAATCTACTGTGATGTATATTATCAACTTTAATATCACTCATCTGTCAAGGTGACAGTAAAATCCATCATCACCATCAACTATACGACATTCATGGAAAATCTACGTACTTCATCTACATTTTGCCCTCATTGTTATGAATCTGAATTCCACATCCTGTTCCAAATCCTATAAGCGCTAATTCCAATGTTACTGGTAAATGAAACTTTTATCTGGGACTATATCATGGTTTGTGGGACAAATATCAGAAGCTGGAGTGTCAGAACAAAGACAATAATTCATACATTTCATTTTAGAGTCCAAGTACTTTAAATCTATTGTATTTTCCACACAATTGTCAAGGTTCCTTCCCCACTGTAGGGAGCCAGGGTGGCTTCCCTCCGAACCAGAGGGTAAAGAGCCACCCTCTCAGCCTGAGTGGGCGGGGCCAGACCAAGTTTACGCCAATCACCGGAAGGGGAGGGGTGGGACAGGAAGTACAAAGGGCGAGGCCCTTTGCCCAGTGAGGAGAGCACCAGGGAGGGAGACGGACACAGGCTGCTCCCTTGCGATCCTGCTACCGACCCAGGGGAGGCCTGGGGCCAGGAGGAACCTGACCGGGAGGAAGGCCTGTGGCGACCAGGACTGCCAGCCACTGAATACCCAGAGGACCTGGAGGGGCCCAGCTGTAGTCCGGGCCAGCGTGGGCCCGACACAGAGGGGGAGCTGGAGCTGCCAGCAGTGGAATACCCGGACGAGCTGGAGGGACCGGAGAGACCTGATTGAGAGACTGGGTAGGAAGTAGCCCAGGGGCAGAACTGCACTGTGGGGAGGATGTGTTTGGTCAGTGGGCGCGGATGGCCCCCCGCTGACCCAGGGGTGGGACCTTTGCCTCCCGCCACTGTCGGGGCCCTGGGCTGGAACGCAGTGGAGTTGGGAGGGCCTGCGTTCCCCTAACCCGGCCAACCTGCCTTGGGTAGCAGAACTGTGCGCCGCAGACGCGTGCCGGCGCTCCCCTGCCTGAGGGGTGCGCCGCAGACTCCAGCCGGCACACCTTCCCTGCTAATTCCCCAGTGCCCGAAAGGTGTGACTAAGGCATGCCAGTGGGACCATAGCTCTCCATTGCCCCCTAGGGGATCGGAGGACCGACTGAACCCGTCACACCCACTCTGAACTCTAGGGTACAGATGTGGGGACCTGCATGAAAACCTCCTAAGCTTACTTTTACCAGCTTAGGTTAAAACTTCCCCAAGGTACAAACTATTTTACCCTTTGCCCCTGGACTTCCACTGCCACCACCAAACTTTATCTGGGTTCCTGAAAAAATGTAGTTTGGACACATCTTTCCCCCCCAAAATCCTCCCAACCCTTGCACCCCACTTCCTGGGGAAGGTTTGGTAAAAATCCTCACCGATTTGCATAGGTGACCACAGACCCAAACCCTTGGATCTTAGAACAATGAAAAAGCATTCAGTTTTCTTACAAGAAGACTTTTAATAGAAGTAAAAAAGGAATCACCTCTGTAAAATCAGGATGGTAGATACCTTACAGGGTAATTAGATTCAAAACATAGAAAATCCCTCTAGGCAAAACCTTAAGTTACAAAAAAGACACACAGACAGGAATATTCATTCTATTCAGCACAGCTATTTTCTCAGCCATTTAAAGAAATCCTAATCTAACACATACCTAGCTAGATTACTTACTAAGTTCTAAGACTCATGCCTGACTAATCTAATCGCCTTTTATGATGAGATTACTGGTTCTGTGGATGAAGGGAAAGCAGTGGATGTATTGTTTCTTGACTTTAGCAAAGCTTTTGACACGGTCTCCCACAGCATTCTTGTCAGCAAGTTAAGGAAGTATGGGCTGGATGAATGCACTATAAGGTGGGTAGAAAGCTGGCTAGATTGTCGGGCTCAACGGGTAGTGATCAATGGCTCCATGTCTAGTTGGCAGCCGGTGTCAAGTGGAGTGCCCCAGGGGTCGGTCCTGGGGCCGGTTTTGTTCAATATCTTCATAAATGATCTGGAGGAT
Organism: Chelonia mydas; assembly: GCF_015237465.2. NCBI lineage: Eukaryota > Metazoa > Chordata > Testudines > Cheloniidae > Chelonia > Chelonia mydas. The sequence continues at coordinate 11,742,084 of NC_051263.2, read as the reverse complement.
GGTGTGGATTGCACTCTCAGCAAATTTGCAGATGATACTAAACTGGGAGGAGTGGTAGATACGCTGGAGGGGAGGGATAGGATACAGAAGGACCTAGACAAATTGGAGGATTGGGCCAAAAGAAATCTGATGAGGTTCAATAAGGATAAGTGCAGGGTCCTGCACTTAGGACGGAAGAACCCAATGCACCGCTACAGACTAGGGACCGAATGGCTAGGCAGCAGTTCTGCGGAAAAGGACCTAGGGGTGACAGTGGACGAGAAGCTGGATATGAGTCAGCAGTGTGCCCTTGTTGCCAAGAAGGCCAATGGCATTTTGGGTTGTATAAGTAGGGGCATAGCGAGCAGATCGAGGGACGTGATCGTTCCCCTCTATTCGACACTGGTGAGGCCTCATCTGGAGTACTGTGTCCAGTTTTGGGCCCCACACTACAAGAAGGATGTGGATAAATTGGAAAGAGTCCAGCGAAGGGCAACAAAAATGATTAGGGGTCTAGAGCACATGACTTATGAAGAGAGGCTGAGGGAGCTGGGATTGTTTAGTCTGCAGAAGAGAAGAATGAGGGGGGATTTGATAGCTGCTTTCAACTACCTGAAAGGGGGTTCCAAAGAGGATGGCTCTAGACTGTTCTCAATGGTAGCAGATGACAGAACGAGGAGTAATGGTCTCAAGTTGCAATGGGGGAGGTTTAGATTGGATATTAGGAAAAACTTTTTCACTAAGAGGGTGGTGAAACACTGGAATGCGTTACCTAGGGAGGTGGTAGAATCTCCTTCCTTAGAGGTTTTTAAGGTCAGGCTTGACAAAGCCCTGGCTGGGATGATTTAACTGGGACTTGGTCCTGCTTTGAGCAGGGGGTTGGACTAGATGACCTTCTGGGGTCCCTTCCAACCCTGATATTCTATGATTCTATGATTCTATGATTCTATGACTCCATTCCTGTTCTGTCCCCAGCAAAAGCATCAAACAGACAGACACAGACCCTTTGTTTTTCTCCCTCCTCCCAGCTTTTGAAAGTATCTTGTCTCCTCATTGGTCATTTTGGTCAGGTGCCAGCGAGGTTACCTTTAGCTTCTTAACCCTTTAGAGGTGAGAGGATTTTTCCTCTGGCCAGGAGGGATTTTAAAGGGGTTTACCCTTACCTTTATATTTATGACAACAATAATTACTTTGTAATGTTGTTTTGAAATATACACACCTACCACAAAATGTATCAAAGTGTAATGTTGGAGGAAATGTTGTGTAAATGCAACATAATTAATCTGGATTCTAAAAAACCAAAACACACCCCAGTCTAATCAACAGCTTTCACGTATAAGTCCTATGGACCTTGAGTCCTCAGGGCGCCATTTCCAAAATGGGTGGGGCTGTGATGACAACCACTGATTAGAAATGGACCAGAAAAAAAAGAGGAACGTTCATCCACTAATAAACAGAGGGCAGGGGAGAGGAGGGAAGAAGGGGAAGGACTGGCTCTGCAGGGAAAGGAGATGTCACCGCACTGCATGACTCCAGTTCAAGGAGGTGGCAGGTGCAAGTGATTCCTCACCTGATACTTCTTTGATATGGAGGTCTGTTGTGAGAATGGTCCCTTTGCAAAATACAATTACCACATGATGCAGCATCACCCTGAGCACTGCACCTGCTTTGGGGAAAGAGAGGCCATCCTCTAACAGAGCAGGGGCAACGGCAGGCTCTGGAATGGGCTGGATTGAACAGCACTTAGCACAATGGGGTCCTTGTCTGTGACTAGAGCTCCTATCTACTATAGTACATAAACCTAATAATAATAATAATTAATTAATAATGAAAATACTGACATTCAGAGATGCAGAATCTTCCTGAGGAGAAGCAGAGGAAGGAGTGAGCGTGATCCAGAGAGATCCCTTGTCTTTTGACTGGCACCTATTTTCATAGAATCATAGAATATCAGGGTTGGAAGGGACCTCAGGAGGTCATCTAGTCCAACCCCCTGCTCAAAGCAGGACCAATCCCCAATTAAATCATCCCAGCCAGGGCTTTGTCAAGCCTGACCTTAAAAACTTCTAAAGAAGGAGATTCTACCACCTCCCTAGGTAACGCATTCCAGTGTTTCACCACCCTCCTAGTGAAAAAGTTTTTCCTAATATCCAACCTAAACCTCCCCCACTGCAACTTGAGACCATTACTCCTTGTCCTGTCATCTTCTACCACTGAGAATAGTCTAGAACCATCCTCTTTGGAACCACCTCTCAGGTAGTTGAAAGCAGCTATCAAATCCCCCCTCACTCTTCTCTTCTGCAGACTAAACAATCCCAGTTCCCTCAGCCTCTCCTCATAAGTCATGTGTTCCAGACCCCTAATCATTTTTGTTGCCCTACTTTCTGCCATACAGAACCACAGGCTGTGTGCCTCTGTCCAAAGCTGAGATATGGACGAGAGAGGCGTGCCCTCTCGGGGAATAGACAGTGCTGGAGAGGGGAGAGGGATTACTCAATGACAAATATTCTATATTTCTTCATCAGATCCCCCTGTTAGCTGTCTCTCCCTGTTACAACTCTGGTCTTGCCATATGCAGGATATTTCAATATCCTAGGAAAGGGACATCGTCTTAAAGGTGACCTTAAAAGGAGGAGCGGGGGCTTTTTCTGCCCCTTTTTTTGCATCTGTAGGATCAGTTAAGTAGGCCTGCTTTTTATTTATTTATTCTTATGCTTGCTTTTTTTCCATGACAAATTCTAGTGCTATCTAGGCTGAAAGATTCTGTGGTAACTAATGAAGTCGTGTAATTATGACATGAAAAGAGCCAAGACTGTGAATGTCAAGCAGCTGAGAAAGAAAGTAATTTTTATTCCGACAGTTTAAAATACATTGTTTTTGTTTTCTTTGCGGTGGTGGTATTTGGTTATTGTTGATACCTATTTAACTTTTATGACTAAAATTTTGGGGGAAAAACTTTCTTTCTCAGAGAGCCAATACCCTAATTCCCTTGATTACAGCATGTGTAGTTAACCATTTGCTTCTTTTAATACCCTTAACAAATTTTCTAAAAAACTATGGAGACTGGAAGAGATATTCCTCTTAGCCTGATATTTCTAAGATAAAAAGTAAGCAGGAATAAAATAAAATGAAATAAATAAAATTTTAGGCCCTGTATATACAGCATAAATTTGTGTGGGGGAAAACAATTTTCTTTCCAAAGTACTTTCAAAGTCACCCCTAAGTTCTGTCATTTTGCACTGCAGTAGCTCTCTATAGCTAAAGAACTTTCTGACGCTTTAAACTTCTATAGAATTTCACTTGATCATTGACAGTTATTTTATTTGAATGTCTTTAAATTTAGATTATAAAAATACTAAACGTTTATTAACCGGCTATTTGAAATATATAATATATTTATTAAAGATGGTAAAAAAATACGAATGCAACCATTTTTGAAATTAGTCATTACTTTTTTTCATCACACAGCTTTAGAAAAATAAGGCTTTTTTTCAAAATTTTCACATTTTTTTTCTGAACACTTTTCATGTTTTGGATAAATATTCATTTCTAAAAATGGCAGGAGTAGGAAACAAGTTTTCAGACATTTTGTGAGGTGGTGAAGAGTAGATGGTGAAGAAATTTAGGTGCATCATGGCTGCTAAGTCAGAGGAGGTAGGTCCCCTGGAGAGAGGGCAGCTTCTGCAGGGAGCTGCAGAGGATTTGAGCAAGGAGGTAGAGGGGTGGGGAACAGAGGTTTTTTCCACTGTCTGAAGGGAGGGAGTAAGATGCACTCAGGAGCAGGTTTGACATGTGGTGATAGTGGGGAGTTGGGTGGAAACCTAAGCAGGCACTTTGGCCTCTTAGAAGCAATGGATGCACAAGTTAATGGCCAAGGATGTGGCTCATGCTGCAGTTGTGGGCTGGTTACACCAGCAGCCCTAGCATCCAAGATTTTGGAGATGGGGACCTCAGCCTCAGGCCAACCCAGCAACAGAAAATGAAGAAAGAGCAGAAGCAGGAATCACCACCAATGACCCTTGGCTCCTTTTCCAAAGAACAAGATCAAGTGCTGCTAGTGCTGGAGTTTTCTGTGAGTGTGGACAACTGAGGAGCTGAGAACAGCAAGGAGGAGAGAAGGGCCTCTTGAGATCAACGTGTGGCCCTTGGGGAGTGAGAGAGGGAGGTGACCCAGCTGGAGAAGGACCTAACTTCTCATGAGCAGGACTTCTTCTGCTGGATGATGGGAGTTAAGGCTGCCCCTTCCACCCTGAACCTGTTCTGTTTAAAATGTAATAAAAAATTAAGTTGATCAGTTCTCGGGGCAGGGTGCAGGGGGAGGGATTTGTCCAACCCTGTGTCTCCCTGCCCATGTTATGTCCATGGTTAGCTGGGGAGCCTGAGAGCGCTGCATTTATGGGCATTCTCACACGACTCACACACAGTGACACTTTCACCAGCCCTCTCCTCCTTGGGCTGCTGTTGGGGGGCTTTCTCCAAGTCCACCTGTGTTACTGGCCCTGTCTGTGCCAAATGCCTCTTCCACCTCATTGGCCATGGAGCGTGTGGCTTCCTCCATTTCTGTGTTCTGAGGGGCATGCAGCAAAGTCCCAAATTAAGTACAAGCCTTTGTGTGGAACATTCATTTATAAGTCAGAGCTAGAGCCAAAAGGGCATGCCAGAGGTAGGCCTGATCCTCACTTCTGCTTTGTGGTCCTGAGCTGGGCCAGACACAATCCAGACTTGTGAACTTCTACTGGCATGGAAGCAGTCCTATTTTAGATACATTGTAAATTCTGTGCATCTGTGGTATCCAACTATGTAAATTCTATATATTGATGTAAAATTTGTATTCTAAATCCTTATTATCTTAACAGATGTGTAATCTTCTGTGATAAAAATTCTCAACTTTAATAACACTCACCCGTCAAGGCGACAGTAAAATCCATCATCACCATCAATTGCAGTCTCTGCACTTCATCTACATTTTGCCACCTTCTTATTCATTTGTTTTCCAGATCCTGTTCCAAATGCTACAAATGCAAATTCCAGTGTTATTGGTAGGTAAAACTTTAATTTGTGAATATATCATGGTTTGTGGGACAAATATCAGATCCTGGAGGGTCAGAATCAAGACACTAATTCATACATTTCATAGAATCATAGAATCATAGAATATCAGGGTTGGAAGGGACCCCAGAAGGTCATCTAGTCCAACCCCCTGCTCAAAGCAGGACCAAGTCCCAGTTAAATCATCCCAGCCAGGGCTTTGTCAAGCCTGACCTTAAAAACCTCTAAGGAAGGAGATTCTACCACCTCCCTAGGTAACGCATTCCAGTGTTTCACCACCCTCTTAGTGAAAAAGTTTTTCCTAATATCCAATCTAAACCTCCCCCACTGCAACTTGAGACCATTACTCCTCGTTCTGTCATCTGCTACCATTGAGAACAGTCTAGAGCCATCCTCTTTGGAACCCCCTTTCAGGTAGTTGAAAGCAGCTATCAAATCCCCCCTCATTCTTCTCTTCTGCAGACTAAACAATCCCAGCTCCCTCAGCCTCTCCTCATAAGTCATGTGCTCTAGACCCCTAATCATTTTTGTTGCCCTTCGCTGGACTCTTTCCAATTTATCCACATCCTTCTTGTAGTGTGGGGCCCAAAACTGGACACAGTACTCCAGATGAGGCCTCACCAGTGTCGAATAGAGGGGAACGATCACGTCCCTCGATCTGCTCGCTATGCCCCTACTTATACATCCCAAAATGCCATTGGCCTTCTTGGCAACAAGGGCACACTGCTGACTCATATCCAGCTTCTCGTCCACTGTCACCCCTAGGTCCTTTTCCGCAGAACTGCTGCCTAGCCATTCGGTCCCTAGTCTGTAGCGGTGCATTGGATTCTTCCATCCTAAGTGCAGGACCCTGCACTTATCCTTATTGAACCTCATCAGATTTCTTTTGGCCCAATCCTCCAATTTGTCTAGGTCCTTCTGTATCCTATCCCTCCCCTCCAGCGTATCTACCACTCCTCCCAGTTTAGTATCATCCGCAAATTTGCTCAGAGTGCAATCCACACCATCCTCCAGATCATTTATGAAGATATTGAACAAAACGGGCCCCAGGACCGACCCCTGGGGCACTCCACTTGACACCGGCTGCCAACTAGACATGGAGCCATTGATCACTACCCGTTGAGCCCGACAATCTAGCCAACTTTCTACCCACCTTATAGTGCATTCATCCAGACCATGCTTCTTTAAGTTGCTGACAAGAATACTGTGGGAGACCGTGTCAAAAGCTTTGCTAAAGTCAAGAAACAATACATCCACTGCTTTCCCTTCATCCACAGAATCAGTAATCTCATCATAGAAGGCGATTAGATTAGTCAGGCATGACCTTCCCTTGGTGAATCCATGCTGACTGTTCCTGATCACTTTCCTCTCATGTAAGTGCTTCAGGATTGATTCCTTGAGGACCTGCTCCATGATTTTTCCGGGGACTGAGGTGAGGCTGACTGGCCTGTAGTTCCCAGGATCCTCCTCCTTCCCTTTTTTAAAGATTGGCACTACATTAGCCTTTTTCCAGTCATCTGGGACTTCCCCCATTCGCCACGAGTTTTCAAAGATAATGGCCAATGGCTAAGACGGTTAATGGATAAGAGCATTGGATTTTTTCTGGGGCCACTAACAGGCCATTTTGGCCAAGAATCTGAGACAAAGATTCAAGCTGTTGTTCCGTGACCTGGGGACCACTAAGCAAAATGTCGTCTATATAATGGTAGACCTTTCGCGTAGGGTACCGGGCACGAAAAGGGGTGAGGGCCCGATCCACAAAAAGCTGACACAAGGTTGGACTATTTTGCATTCCCTGGGGCAAGACCTTCCACTGATACCTTTGAGAGGGTTGCTGATTATTATATTGTGGCACCGTAAACGCGAATTTTTCGCGATCTTGTGGGCAAAGGGGGATGGTGAAAAAACAATCTTTTAAATCTAACACACAGAGCTGATCGGTTTGAGGAATTAAATTTGGATTTGGTAAGCCAAACTGCAAGGGGCCCATAGGTTGGATGCGTTTATTTATTTCCCTTAAATCATGTAACAGCCGCCACGCACCAGATTTTTTCTTAATAACGAACACCGGGGTGTTCCAGGGACTAGTAGAGCTCTCCAAGCGCTGTGCCTGCAAATGCTGCTGCACAAGCGAATGAAGCGCTTTCAGCTTTCAGCTTTTCTAGAGGGAGGGGCCACTGGTCAATCCATACGGGCTCTAAGGATTGCCATACCAAGGGTAAGGCGGAGGGCAATGTGGGTGAGGGAGGGTTTTGGGCCATCAGATGTTAATATCGAGGGTGGTGTCCAGCTTTGTAAGTAAATCACGGCCCCAAATATTGAGGTGGACAGGGAGCACAAAAGGGCGAATAGTAGCAAGGGCACGGCCTCCCGATTTAGAGACTGTGACCCAAGACAAACTCTGTCGCCCGGGTTTACTACCCCCGATCCCCCACAACTCTTTAGAAGGAACCGTAGGCCAACTAACCGGCCACTCCGGATCACGAATCACCGTAACATCAGCTCCAGTGTCCACCAGCCCTGTAAAAGGAACATCATTTAAGAGAAGTGTTAACTGAGGTTTTGAGGGGCGGACTGACATTGTTAGAGCAACAAGTGGAGAGGACGTGCTGTGAGACGGCGAGTGAGACAGCGTTGATCCAAAGCCGCCTCTGCCCCGGGTTCGATCCTCTGCGGCTGGCACCTGATAGGGGACTAAAATCAATTGTGCAATTGACCGTCCACGCGGGAGCGACTGTGGGAGATGAGTCCACACCTGAACCTTAATAATGCCGGTGTAATCAGCATCAGTGACCCCGGGGATGACAAAAAAAGCCCTGTTTCCCAGCATGTGAGCGAGGGAGAACGAGACCCACAAAGCCAGCAGGGAGAGGTCCCGTCACCTGGGTAGGTATGGCGCAGACCTCCCCTGGCAGCCGAAAATCAGTGTCCTCCTGCATGATCAAATCAAGCCCTGCACTTCCAGCAGTCGCCGCCCTCATAGAGTCTATGGATTTTAAGGCAGAGGAACGGTTCTCTGAGTGGGAAACACCCCCGTTTGGCCCTGGGTTCGGGGGGGACCCGTCGCGCGGTTTCCCGACCCGCTACGACACTGATTAGCCCAGTGATAGCCCTTCTGACACTTGGGGCACTTCTTTGAGGGTCGGGCGGGTGCCTTTGATGAGTGGCACTCCCGCTGAAAGTGACCCTCCTTACCACAGCGGTAACAACGCTTCCCCTCCTTCCCGGTCTTTCTCAGGGCGGCAGCCAGAACTCCAGCCTTATGGGCTTGTGTGCCGATGTTCTGGCACGCCCGTAGCATGTCTGAGAGCTCTAAAATGCCAGAGGCTTGAGCCGTCTGGAGAGCACGGCGGCAATCCTCATTTGCATTTTCAACCGCCAGTTTTAACAGGATTTCCTGAGCTGCCTCAGGGTTATCCACCTGTCGGAGGATAGCCTCCTGCAATCTGTTGGTAAAATCCAGAAAGGACTCTGATGCACCCTGACGGATACTGACAAAGCTTTTAGTAGGCTTGCCTGACTCTGGGACCTTCCGGAAAGCATGCTGGGCACAGGTGGAAATAATGGGGAAGAGGGCCGGAGGGAGTCGGGTCTGCATCTCAACAGTGGCAAACTGTCCCTCCCCTGCCAAATGGTCAAAAATGATACCGTGCCCTCTAAGAAGCTGGGCCTGGCATTCTGCCATCTGCCGATACTCACTAATCCAAATAACATACTGACTAGGTGTTAACATCATGCGCAAGAGCGCCTTCCAATCTTCAGGGATTAGGGAGTACCCAGTACCTATCCCTTCAATGAGACCACGCACAAAGGTGCTAGTCAGGCCGAACTCGCGAATAGCTTTCTTTACCTCTCTAATCACCGAGTAAGGCAAACTGACCCAGGTTCCAACCGGGTGGCCCTGGTCATCATTTTGCCAGGTCACTGGACAAACTGAGACCAGTTCAGCCAGCTCCTCTGCTGTAAGATCTGAGCAAGTCTTCGCTGCGTGAACCATTTGCTGCACCAGCGAAAGCCTCTGAGCAGATGCAGACGACTCCCCGGGGGGCCCCAGAGCACGGGGCCCCACGGGCGGAGGGCGATCACCCACCGGCTCCAGTGGGGAAAACAAGGGAGGTGGTGGTAATAAAGGCACTGGGGGCGAAGCAGGGAGAGGGATAACTGCAGGAGCAGACGGGGGTGGCGAAATCAGCAGCCCCTCTGTTGGTGCGGGAGAGGGTCTTTCCTAGGCGACACACTGTGTTGCATCGGCAGGAGGGGGGAGAGCTGCAGGAGCCGACGGGCGTGGCGAGATCACCAGCCTCGCGAGAGAGGATCTGTCCGAGGCGACACGCAGTATCGCGTCACGACAGAGGTGCCAGGCATGTAAAGCCTGCACGGGCGCCCAAGGCTCTTCGTGCAATGTCTGGCCCAATCGCTCCCAGTCCGCTAGCTTAAGGGTTCCTGCTTCAGGGTACCACGGGCACTGGGCACGTACCTCCTGTAGCAGGAGAGTGAGTGCTTGAGCAGGGCAGTCATGCTGAGCCTTATGCAGCAAATACTGTAGCTCATTGCGGTGTTGCACTTGCAAAGCAGAGAGAGAGCTTCCCATACTTACCACAATGAAAAATACTCACCGGGATCCACGAAGCGGATGAGTGACGCGTCTGAAACCCTTGCCGGGCGAGGTGAGTGCTGAGGGCCCCACGTTGGGCGCCAGTTGTGGTGGTTCAATAATGAGACAGAACACAGCTTTATGCAAGCAAGCAGGCTGGTCAGCTGAAATGGGCTGCTGCCCCCCCAGCTTTCAACCTTCTCCTTTTATTATATTTCTCCCCCATATGCATTACATACTCCTACTGCAAAAAGATACAACAAAGGAATGCATGACGTTGATTAATATTCTTACTTACCAACTTTTATCTACTACAATCCTGGTTCTCAGGCCTTGAGCCCAGGCTAAGAAAGGTTTCCACGGTCACCGTCTTATAATTAACTTTTTATGGTTCATATCTAGTCTTTGTCCTTGGATAGAAGCAATGTGTGCATTGTCTCTACAAAACAGACAGAGTGTGCTCTGACTGTTTCCAGGTGGAATAACCAAACATGAACCCTTCATCATTCCATGTGATTTTAGACTTTTTAACCCTTGAACCTCTAACAAGGCAACCGCGGACAAGATGCCAAGTTGAGCTCTTGGGTAATTTTTTCTTTTCACATCCTATGTGGCACTTAGTATGCCACTCAGAGGCACTACATTCTTCAGCATTGGTAGCAATTGGATGCACAGGAATCTCTCTGAGTATTTAACCAGTGGGATGTTTGTGTCTTTCCCCATTAAAGAAGTGGCTCCAATTCGACTGGTGAATGGCTCAAGTCACTGTGCTGGGAGAATCGAGGTGCTTCATAACCAGCAGTGGGGAACTGTGTGTGATGGCAGCTGGGACTTACATGATCCTGAAGTCATTTGCAGGCAGCTGGGCTGTGGGATGGTGCTATCAGCCCCAGACAGAGCTCGATTTGGGCAAGGATCTGATCCCATCTGGCTGGATGAGGTCAACTGCACAGGAATGGAACTTTCCCTTTCTGAATGCAGGACTAGACCTTGGGAAGACTATAACTGTAACCATGGGAAAGGTGCTGGTGTTGTGTGCTCAGGTAACCCTCATCCATGTCAACTCCTACATAGCACCACAGGGCGGTGTGCTGCAGGGAGCGGTGTTGGTGTTGTCACAGGTCAGGGCAGTTGCACCTGTATTCACCCTGTGTGGTCCAGAAAGGGCCCCCACTCTCAGGTTTCTGACTCCACTGCCGTCACCTGTCTTGGGCACAGAGCCACCTCTCTCTCCCTTCTCACTGAGGTGTTTCAAGGCTGCATAATCTCTCTTCATACCATGATTTTCCCCAGCAAGACAGACTGGCTAAACAGAGCTGCTTGCTTTCTCTTCAGAGACTAATAGTAGCATCACTACCCATAGTTAAGTTATCCCACAGCTCTTTCTGAGCAAGCACATTTATTCTTAAGGTGAGAACATTACAGATAAAACATATTAAAAACAATAAAAGAACCTACAAGTGTGCTAATCAGCCTATTGGACATCACCCTGTCTGCAACATGGGCTGTGGCAGGAGTTCTCCTTCACCACACCCAGGGGTTTTCCAGTGGTTTCAAGTTGTCGCACTCTGCCCCGAACAAGAATTCAGTCCTATGGGACCACAGGAGGCGAAGCACTTCCAAGCCTTCCCTAAGCATTGGGGCCCTCCATGCACTTGAAGTCCTGTGCATTTGGTGGGTTGGGAAGGAGGTCCTGAGTCAGTTTCAACACAGGTTATTTATCCCCAAATCCTTTCTTGTCTGCTGGTCTCAAGAGAATCCAGTTTCACCCTTTTAAAAGACTATGGATGGGTGATCAGCCACCCAGTGTGTTCCCTCCCCATGGCCAAGCTTCAATGGGCCTAGAACCAGAGGGATCAAATTAGCTTCCCCCCTCCCGCTAGAGAAGTTACAAACAATCTCACAATCCTTGAGGAGAGGGAGAGTAAGATGACCCAACAGGAGAATGACTTAACTTCTCATGAGCAGGCCTTCTTCAGCTGGATGAAGGGAGTTAAGGGTGCCCCTTCCCTTCCTGAACCTGTTCTTTTGAAAATAATAATAATAAACAGCTAAGTTAAGAGGGTTTCTTGGGGCAGTGTGCCAGGGGAGGGATTTGTCCAACCCTGTGTCTCCCTACCCATGTTTTGTCCATGGGTAGTTGGGGAGCCTGAGAGCACTGCATTTATGTGAGCTCTAAAACAATACACACAACATCTCTTTCCCCAGCCCTCTCCTCTTTGGGCCACTGTTGGGGGGCCTTCTCCAAGCACAGGCTCTGTTGGTGGCCCTTCCTGTGGCTACTACTTCCTCCACCTCATTGGCCTCCTCCATTTCTTTTTTTTCTGAGGGTCACACAGTACCAAAGGCAAGTAAAATCCAAAATAAAGTAAAGACCCTAAGCATGGAACAGAAAGTTCTAAAGCACAGCTGTAGTCAAAGTGGCATGACAGATCTAGGCCTGGATCTCACTTCTGCTTTGTGGTCCAGAGATGGGCCAGAGACTATCCCGGTTTGCATTAAAACAGTGTATTACTGATGGCCTGGCAGCAGCCCTGGAAAGGAGACAACCCTCCTTTAGATATGTTGTAAATTCTGTGCAATTGTGGTGTCTATCCGTGTAAATGCTAAATATTGAAGTTTAATTTCTATGGTAAACCCGTATTCACAGTATAAAATACAAATATGGTCTGATATAAATGATCAATTGTAATATCACTCACCCATCAAAGCGACAGGAGAATCCATCAACAACTGTAAAAGATTAGTGTAAAACAATACACATCATTTACATTTTGCTCAACTTCTTAATCCATTTGTTTTCCAGATCCTCTTCTCCATCCTACAAATGCAAATTGCAATGCTAATGGTAAGTGAAACTACAATCTGTGAAAAATATCATGGTTTGTGCCACAAGTATCAGAACTTGGAGGGTTTGAATAGAGATATAATTAATACATTTCCTATTACAACAGGCAAATTCACACATTGTATTCATACTTCATTTTGGCAAAATTAAAAATCTTTATTTTTTCGTACCAGTCTACTTTCTCATTTTTCATCCCCTCCCCTCACAGCTAAAACTACTTTAAAATCAGAAAGTTCCACTCTGGAATGGAAGAAGAAACCGAGAATATGATATTTTAAAAAATCTGATAGTGGGATAATTTGGAGTGGAGGAGAGGTGGAGTACTGAGGCAGAGAGATGAGAGATAGTGTATCTGGAAGGGATTGGGAGGAAATACAAAGATATCTGGAGGATGATGAAGAGGGGTGAGGGAAGAAGGACGAAAAGGGGATGTTACTGCATTGCACATCTCCAATTCTTGGAGGTGGCAGGTGCAATTGTTTCCTTATATGGCACCTTTTCCGTATGGAGGTCTGCAGAGTTTATGATGATGGATTATATGCAACATGCAGCTACCACATGATATACTAACACCCTGAGCACTGTGCCTGAGTTGGGGATAGAGGCCAATTTCTGCTGGATGAGGAACAATGTCAGGCACTGCACTGGAGTGGAGATGGCAAATACCAACAGCTCCCCCAGGAGAAGCAGAGGCAGGAGTGGGCGTGCTTAGCAGAGACCCCTTCTCTTTTAATGGGAACATGTATTCTCTACCATGCAGCACCAGAGGGTCCATGCCTCAGTCCATAACTGTGTGATGAGGGGGAGAGGGATGCCCTCTAGGGGGAAAGGAGAGCCCTAGAGAAGGGAGTGGCTGTCCTTGAGGATAGAGAGAAGTTTTTTGTTACTGTCCTCAGACTGTTGAGATCTGTAGCTCCATATGTTCCAAATCTGACCTTGTCACATGTGGGATAGTTTGTCATTTTAGTGTCTGAGAAAAAGGACTGTCTGTCAAACGTGATCTGGAAAGGGACACAGCTAAGCTTATTTCCTTTTCAGCTTTTTCATAATGGAGAAAGTAGGTTTGAAATGGTTTGTTTTCTTCTTCTCTCTTTTTTTGCTTATACTCTTACATTAAATCCTCTTCCAGCCATGGCAGGACACTCTGTGTTGTATTGGGAACAGGTGAAATAACTACATCAAAAAAGCTAAGAAAGCAAACACTGAGTTGTTGAAAAGGAAAATAGATTTTTTTTATTTTGAATGTTTAAAACTTATTTGTTTTTTTAAACAGCTGTTTAAGTTAAATGACTAGGCAAACTTTGGGAGAAAGAAAATCTTAGTAAAAGGGTTTAGAAGCTCATTAAATGCATCCTATGAGATCACGGTAAATACATTAGCAAACACAAGGGAGGCCAGAGATAACTTGATGATTTATTATTATTTCATATTACTCATGTTTATTGTGGTCATGCCTAATGGCCAGCCAAGAATGGGGCCTCATTGTTCTCCACAATGGACAACACAGAGCAGCAGATGTTACTTGCCCCAAGGAACCGACAATCTAACTAGTCCAGACAAACACATGGACGGGAAAGGGCTATTACAAACAACAGTGTGATGGCAACAAATGACATGTTAGCTTTCCTTTGTTTTCCTTTTCTTTCTCTCTTTTTAGGAGGCGATTAGCTAAAAGTAAAGGGATGGGGGAATGTTAAAAGAAGGGGATTGAGGGAGACAAGGCAGGGGAGTAGAAGAGGATAAAGGCGGACACAGGGTCAGTGAGTCTGAAGGGCAGAAGATGTGAGGGAGGGGACAGAAGGGGGTTGAAATGAACAGCCAGTCAGCACAAGACACATCGTCGTCTTCCTCCTCCTCCTCTCCCTTCTGGTGTAGAATTAGGCAGTCTTTGAGAACACCTTCACATTGGACCCACAGAACATTAGGAAGAACAATATCTTGTCCATGGCTTGCTTTGGGGTTTAGGAAGGAGGAAGGCATCTGGGAACATCAAGTGAGGCAGCCATGCACACATCCAGAGGCAGAAACAAAAACGTCTGGGGAACTTTTACAGCAATAATATGAGTATTGGGTGAATTTAGACACCTACAGGGTTCAGCAGCAGCCAAACAGTAAGTTCATGGATCGCAGTGTCCCTTGAGAGCAGACTTAGGCACCTCTAGGTGCCTACGTCCAGTACTGGCAAAACATGTTCGTTAGTACATTAGCTAGCATATTTTAAGAAACACTTTTAAATCTGGTGAACACACATTTTTAGGCAAATATGAAAATATCAACTGTCATTCTAAAGCTCCTGGTCCTGCGAGCAGATGATTAACTTTATTACCCTGTGTGATCCCATTGAAGTTAAGCATACGCATAAGTGTTTGCAGGATTGAGACCTTACACAGATAAAATAGGGGTTGTTTTTTTATGTTTGTGTTGCTCCATAAAGTGATATTACAGCTTCTTGTCTGATATAAATCTAATGTGAGCTGCTTGAGCAATGTTTTTTATCTGAAATGGTATTATATTTCTTACAATATTGAATAATCACCGATGTTTGTAATATTTCTTGGATGATTCTTCTACCACAGATTGGATTCAGATATTTATTCTGATAGTAGTTGTCCCGATCTTCTTCATCTCTGTCATCAACCTGTTCATCAGTTATAAAAGTGAGTATTGTGATAAGAATTTGCACCTTAAACTATTGATTGGTATAATATATTTTGAATACATTTAGGAAACGAGCGAAAATTTTATCTTAAAATTGTTACTGTTGCTGGGATCACACATTCCTATAATGACAAATGGATTTTGATTGGTATTTAGTAATGACATGGCTTTGACAGTCATTCTTCTTCGAGTGGCCTCTACATATTCCCACTCATACGATCAAGGCACCTGTGCCGGGAGCTACTGTAATGTTCCAGAAGGCAGAATCTGTTGGGGTTACTCACACTTCTCTCCCCTTCCCTTTCAGTGGTGTAAAAGGGGATCAGCCCCAACCACCCTTCAGCTCCTTCCTACCATGTAAAGTGCAGCAACCTCCGATCAATCATACACAGGATCTTCCATGCTGCTCTCGTCGAGTTTCTTTCTTTCTGCCCTTCGGAGGCAAATGTCATTTACAGTAGATCAATTGTCACTTGGTCTGATTTCCTGTAGAAAAAGAAGAGAAAAGCAGATGTCCATCCAGGATGGGTTTTGTCTGGATCCTTGGAAGTGGGAGGGCTACCTTGCACACCCCTCAGGTCCAGTCCATTGAAGTCTGGTCATCTGTAAATCCAGCATCCATATAAGGATCCACTCACCAGCAAGGTCCCTGGGTTGCTCCAGCTTGACCCAGCAGTCCTGGCTGTGAGGCAAACTCTCAGCCGATCTAGGGCTGCTCACTCAGCTGTTGTTCTGACTCTGCAATCAGCAGGGTTGGCAGTGAATCACCCCTCAGGTATGCGACAGCAACCTATCACAAAGCAAAGACTGGGTCAGATGACCCCAGGCTCAATTATTTCCACAATGCCAGCAAAGCTGCAGATGAGTCTGAGCATCAGCACTACCCAGCCAGGGACCCTCCTGCTGCCTCGCAGTGCAACAGACTACAGCAACTCCCAACCCTTGCGCCTGCCCCTGCCCCTGCTCCTGCCACAGAGTTGCTTCAGCCCTGGCCTTGCCCTGGACTAGCCTTATTCCAGTCTCACCACTGACCTGCTCCAGCCTGGCCTCTGTCTTCTTATCCCCTCTAAATCCTGACATCTGGCTCTGGTCCTGACACTCATTTGGCTGCAGACTCTGATCTCAGTTTTGACCCTTGTCCTACCCTATATCATGATTCCAGTACAACCCCTAGCCCTGGCCTAACATTAAACCGAGCTGTGACTCATGATCCAACCACTAGGTAAGATTGCTGGAGGCAAGGCCTGATATACCAGTCTAGCGTCTCGTTTTTCATTCCCTCCCCTTGCAGCTAAAAATGAATTTTCCTCTTTAAAATCAGAAAACTCCATTCTGGAATGGAAGCAGAAACAGAGAATATGATATTTAAAATTTTGGATAGTGGGAGAATTTGGAGTGAGGGAGAGGTGGAGTACAGAGGCAAGGAGAGGAGAGATGGTGTCTCTGGAAGGGATAGGAAGAAAATACACTGATATTTGGAGGACGATGAAGAGGGGATGAGAGAAGAAGGAGGAGGCGGCAAAAGAGATAAATTGGAATTATCTGGATTTATCACCTGTCAATTCATGGAGGTGGCAGGTGCAAATATTTTTATCAGGCCCCTTTTCCATATGGAGGTGTGCTGAGGTTTCATGATGGATTATATGCCACATGCAGCTACCACATAATATAGTAACACCCTGAGCACCCCTGTGTGGGGAGAGAGGCAATCATCTGCTGAAGGAGGAACAATGGTAGGTATTGGACTGGGGTGGAGATGGCAGATACTAACAGCTCTCCCAGCAGAAGCAGAGGATGGAGTGGGTGTGCCTTCTCTTTGATTGGGAGCACATATTCTGTAGTATGCAGTACTGCAGGGTCCATGCCTCAGCGCATGTCTTTGTGATGAGGGGGGGAGAGGGATGCCCTCTAAGGGCACAGGATGGCTTTGGAAGAAGGAGACGGTGTCCTTATGGATAGAGAAGGTTTTTTTTATTTCCTGTTCTAAGGCTGCTGAGAGCTGTCGCTCCATCTCTTCCAAATCTGACCTTGTCACATATAGAATCATAGAAGATTAGGGTTGGAAGAGACCTCAGGAGGTCATCTAGTCCAACCCCCTGCTCAAAGCAGGACCAGCACCAACTAAATCATGAGATACTTTGTCATTTTAGTGTCTGAAAAAAAGGACTGCCTGTTAAAAGTGACATACAAAGAGATAAATCATAGAATTATAGAGTCAAAGGATTGGAAGGGACCTCGAGAGGTCATTCAGTCCCCAGCCCTAATGGCTGGACTAAGCAGTAATTAGACCATCCCTGACAGGTGCTTGTCTAACCAGCTCTGACAAATCTCAAATGACGGAGATCCCACAACCTCTATGAACAATTTATTCCAATGCTAAACTACCGTGACAATTAGGAAGATTTTCCTAATGTCCAACCTAAACTGCTCTATCAAGGTTCCTTCCCCACTATGAACTCTAGGGTACAGATGTGGGGACCTGCATGAAAACCTCCTAAGCTTACTTTTACCAGCTTAGGTTAAAACATCCCAAAGGTACAAACTATTTTACCCTTTGCCCTTGGACTTCCACTGCCACCACCAAACTTTATCTGCGTTCCTGAAAAAACAGAGTTTGGAAACATCTTTCCCCCCAAAATCCTCCCAACCCTTGCACCCCACTTCCTGGGGAAGGTTTGGTAAAAATCCTCACCAATTTGCATAGGTGACCACAGACCCAAACCCTTGGATCTTAGAACAATGAAAAAGCATTCAGTTTTCTTACAAGAAGACTTTTAATAGAAGTAAAAAAGAATCACCTCTGTAAAATCAGGATGGTGAATACCTTACAGAGTAATTAGATTCAAAATATAGAGAATCCCTCTAGGCAAAACCTTAAGTTACAAAAAAGACACAGACAGAAATATTCATTCTATTCAGCACAGCTATTTTCTCAGCCATTTAAAGAAATCATAATCTAACACATACCTAGCTAGATTACTTACTAAGTTCTAAGACTCCATTCCTGTTCTGTCCCCGGCAAAAGCATCACCAGACAGACACAGACCCTTTGTTTTTCTCCCTCCTCCCAGCTTTTGAAAGTATCTTGTCTCCTCATTGGTCATTTTGGTCAGGTGCCAGCGAGGTTACCTTTAGCTTCTTAACCCTTTAGAGGTGAGAGGATTTTTCCTCTGGCCAGGAGGGATTTTAAAGGGGTTTACCCTTCCCTTTATATTTATGACACGCCCCCCAAATCGCAGCTAGGGTGAAACGCTGGCTGGGATTTCTTCCTTGAGCTCTAGGAAAAACAGAGTTAATAAGACACATGCACCTCTAAATATACTACCAAGTACATGAAGACTAACAATATTTTCCACATCTCAAGGATGATTTTAACCAGTTGATTCCGGGAAACTTTCACGGGAGAGTGTATCAGCCACTTTGTTAGAAGCTCCTGAGATGTGTTGGATGTCGAAATCAAAATCTTGGAGTGATAAACTCCACCGAATAAGTTTTTTGTTATTTCCCATGGCGGCATGAACCACTCTAGAGCAGCATGGTCGGTTTGCAGGTGGAAACTCCGTCCCCAAACATATGGGCGTAGCTTTTCCAGGGCTTAGGCACTGGCGTAACATTCTTTTTCACTGACTGACCAGTTGCTTTCCCTCTCAGACAGTTTTTTGCGGAGAAACACTACAGGGTGGAATTCTTGATCAGGTCCTTTCTGCATTAAAACTGCTCTGACACCATGCTCGGACGCATCTGTGGTTACAAGGAACGGTTTGTCAAAGTCTGGGGCCCTTAGTACAGGGTCAGACATGAGTGTCGCTTTAAGCTGGTTAAAGGCCTTCTGACACTCTTCGGTCCACTGAACGGCATTTGGCTGTTTCTTTTTGGTTAGGTCTGTCAGTGGGGCGGCGATTTGGCTGTATTGCGGTACAAATCGTCTGTAATAACTGGCCAAGCCTAAGAAGGATTGAACCTGTTTCTTTGACTTTGGGACAGGCCACTTTTGGATGGCCTCCACTTTGGCCTGTAGGGGGTTGATAGTTCCTTGACCCACCTGGTGTCCAAGGTAAGTCACTCTGTTTAGGCCGATTTGACACTTCTTAGCCTTAACAGTTAGTCCTGCCTCCCTTATGCGCTCAAAGACTTTTTGTAGATGTTCCATGTGTTCTGCCCAGGAATCCGAAAATATGGCCACATCGTCCAGGTAGGCAACTGCATATTCTCCTAATCCCGCTAGGAGACCATCTACAAGTCTTTGGAAGGTGGCGGGTGCATTTTGCAGCCCGAAAGGGAGTACATTAAATTCATACAGCTCAACATGTGTGGTGAAGGCTGACCTTTCCTTCATGTGGGGACCTGAATGAAAACCTCCTAAGCTTACTTTTCCATAATTAATGGCTCCTAGGCACTCCTGGACCGTGAATGGCCCTTCCCATGATGCTTCCATTTTATGGGCCTGGAGCGCCTTTAAGACCATGACCTGGTCCCCTATTTTGAAGGAACGCTCTCTCCTATGTTTATCATACCAGGCTTTTTGCTCTTTTTGAGCATCCTTTAAGTTTTCTTTAGCAAGGGCTAAAGAGGTTCGGAGGGTGTTTTCTAGGTTGGTTACAAAGTCCAGAATGTTAGTTCCTGGAGAAGGTGTAACTCCCTCCCATTCCTGCTTCACCAACTGTAATGGCCCCTTAACCTCACGGCCATATACAAGTTCAAATGGGGAAAACCCTAAACTGGGATGTGGTACAGCTCTGTAGGCAAAGAGCAACTGCTGCAACACTAGGTCCCAATCATTGGAGTGCTCATTTATGAATTTACGTATCATGGCCCCCAAAGTTCCATTAAACTTCTCCACCATGCCATTTGTTTGATGGTGGTAAGGAGTGGCAACCAAGTGATTTACCCCATGAGCTTCCCAAAGGTTTTCCATAGTTCCTGCCAGGAAATTAGTCCCTGCATCTGTGAGGATGCCGGAGGGTAAACCTACCCTGCCAAAAATGTCTGCTAGTGCTTGGCACACACTTTTAACCCTGGTGTTGCTTAGAGCTACTGCTTCCGGCCATCGGGTGGCAAAATCCATGAAAGTCAGTATGTACTGCTTTCCTCTGGGTGTCTTTTTCGGAAAAGGACCCAGAATATCCACAGCTACTCGCTGAAATGGAACTTTAATGATGGGGAGTGGCTGGAGAGGGGCTTTGACCTGGTCTTGGGGTTTTCCTACTCTTTGGCATACTTCACAAGACCGGACATAGGTAGAAACATCCTTGCCCATTCCCTCCCAGTGGAATGACCCCCCGCAAATGGTCTTTGGTCCTGTTCACCCCAGCATGGCCACTAGGATGATTGTGGGCTAAGCTGAAGAGCTTGGCCCAGTATTTAGTTGGAACTACCAACTGTCTCTGAGGATGCCAGTCTTCCTGGTGTCCACCAGAAAGAGTTTCCTTGTATAAAAGTCCTTTTTCTACAACAAACTTGGATCGATTAGAAGAGCTGAGAGGCGGTGGGTTGCTCCGTGCCGCCGTCCAAGCTCTCTGGAGGCTTTCATCTGCTTCCTGTTCGATCTGGAACTGTTCTCTTGATGCTGGAGACATCAGTTCCTCAGTGGATTGTGGACCTATGCTTGGTCCCTCTGGAAGTGATGTAGGGGATGGGGCTGTTTCCGTTGACTGTGAACCGCTCTCTGCTGGGACACTATTTTGGGGTTCAGGCTCCGGCTTGTATAGGGTTATGGGCTGCTGCCGGTTCAGGTTCGGTGGGGCCCTCTGGTGTTGAGGTTGCAAGTACTGGATTCAGTGCTGGCAATGGGTCTGGTGCTGGTTTTTCCACTGGTTCCGTTTCTGGGACTGGTTCCATCTGGGTCTCTGGGATTGGATCCACTACTGCTGTTGCAGACATTGGCCTGGGGTCCGGGTCCATCACCTCTGACCGGGTCCTGATAGAAGTTTCCGGAACAGAGCTAGGCCTCACAGCTTGTTTAGCCTGGCTGTGGGTGACCATTCCCACCCTCTTGGCCCGCTTCACGTGATTGTCCAAGTCTTCCCCCAACAGCATGGGGATGCGATAATCATCATAGACTGCAAAAGTCCACGTTCCTGACCAGCCTTGGTACTGGACAGGCAACTTGGCTGTAGGCAAATTGAAAGAGTTGGACTTGAAGGGTTGAATCGTCACTTGGATCTCCGGGTTGATTAAATTGGGGTCCACTAAGGAAGCATGGATAGCTGACACTTGTGCTCCGGTGTCCCTCCACGCGGTGACCTTCTTCCTGCCCACACTCACAGTTTCCCTCCGCTCCAAGGGTATCTGGGAGGTATCTGGGCCTGCAAATCTTTGGTGTGATTCCGGTGCAATGAACTGTAATCTGTTGGGGTTCTTGGGGCAGTTGGCCTTTATATGCCCCAGCTCGTTACATTTAAAACATCGTCCAGCTGACGGGTCACTGGGGTGAGGCGGGTTGCTGGAGAATGGGGTGGTGGGACGATAAAGTGTCTGGAGGGTTCTTTGGGAGGTAGTGGGGCCTTGGGCGGCCCCCAGTAATAGGGTGTGGTCTGGGGCTGTCCCTTCTGGTCTCCGCTCCAACTGCAACCAGTTTTCTTCTTCTCTGCCACCACCACCCATCTGGCTCCAATCTCTCCTGCCTCGATTACAGTTTTGGGCTTCCCATCTAGGATGTATCTTTCTATTTCCTCAGGAACACCCTCTAAGAATTGTTCCATTTGCATGGAAGGGCAAATTTACTGGAGATTCAACACTTGCTCCTGATATCCAGGCATCCCAATGTTTCACAATGCGGTAGGCATGTCGGGTAAATGACACGTCTGGTTTCCACCTTAGGGCTCTGAACCTCCAACGAGAATGCTCGGGTGTTATCCCCATTCTGACTCTCGCCTTCGATTTAAACAGTTCATACTTGTTCATGTGTTCTTTAGGCATTTCAGCCGCCACCTCAGCTAAAGGTCCTCTGAGCTGCGGCCTCAGCTCTACCATGTATTGGTCGGTAGAGATGCTGTACCCAAGGCAGGCCCTTTTGAAGTTTTCTAAGAAGGCCTCCGTATCATCGCTTGCCTTGTAGGTGGGGAACTTTCTGGGATGGGAAGTGGTACCTGGAGAAGGATTGCTAGGGTTTGTTGGTATATTCTGCTGAGCCTTTACCTTCTCCATCTCCAAATAGGTTACCTTGCATAATGACTTAGCCACTCCCAGTCTCTATTCAAGCCTAAGTTAATTGTATCCAATTTGCAAATGAATTCCAATTCAAC
Source organism: Chelonia mydas (assembly GCF_015237465.2). Lineage (NCBI taxonomy): Eukaryota > Metazoa > Chordata > Testudines > Cheloniidae > Chelonia > Chelonia mydas. The sequence goes on along the minus strand of NC_051263.2, from coordinate 11,719,712 downwards.
AGTCTCTCGCTGGAGTCTGGTTTTGAAGTTTTTCTGTTGTAATATCACAACTTTCATGTCTGTAATTGTGTGACCAGAGAGATTGAAGTGTTCTCCGACTGGTTTATGAATGTTATAATTCTTGACATCTGATTTGTGTCCATTTATTCTTTTACGTAGAGACTGTCCAGTTTGACCAATGTGCATGGCAGAGGGGCATTGCTGGCACATGATGGCATATATCACATTGGTAAATGTGCAGGTGAACGAGCCTCTGATAGTGTGGCTGATGTTATTAGGCCATGTGATGGTGTCCCCTGAATAGATATGTGGGCACAGTTGGCAACGGGCTTTGTTGCAATGATAGGTTCCTGGGTTAGTGGTTCTGTTGTGTGGTATGTGGTTGTTGGTGAGTATTTGCTTCAGGTTGGGGGGCTGTCTGTAGGCAAGGACTGGCCTGTCTCCCAAGATTTGTGAGAGTGTTGGGTCATCCTTCAGGATAGGTTGTAGATCCTTAATAATGCGTTGGAGGGTTTTAGTTGGGGGCTGAAGGTGACGGCTAGTGGCGTTCTGTTATTTTCTTTGTTAGGCCTGTCCTGTAGTAGGTGACTTCTGGGAACTCTTCTGGCTCTATCGATCTGTTTCTTCACTTCTGCAGGTGGGTATTGTAGTTGTAAGAATGCTTGATAGAGATCTTGTAGGTGTTTGTCTCTGTCTGAGGGGTTGGAGCAAATGCGGTTGTATCGTGGAGCTTGGCTGTAGACAATGGATCGTGTGGTGTGGTCAGGGTGAAAGCTGGAGGCATGTAGGTAGGAATAGCGGTCAGTAGGTTTCCGGTATAGGGTGGTGTTTATGTGACCATTGTTTATTAGCACTGTAGTGTCCAGGAAGTAGATCTCTTGTGTGGACTGGACCAGGCTGAGGTTGATGGTGGGATGGAAATTGTTGAAATCATGGTGGAATTCCTCAAGGGCTTCTTTTCCATGGCTCCAGATGATAAAGACGTCATCAATATAGCGCAAGTAGAGTAGGGGCATTAGGGGACGAGAGCTGAGGAAGCGTTGTTCTAAGTCAGCCATAAAAATGTTGGCATACTGTGGGGCCATGCGGTTACCCATAGCAGTGCCGCTGATTTGAAGGTATACATTGTTCCCAAATGTAAAATAGTTATGGGTAAGGACAAAGTCACAAAGGTCAGCCACCAGGTTTGCTGTGACGTTATCGGGGATAGTGTTCTTGACGGCTTGTAGTCCATCTTTTTGTGGAATGTTGGTGTAGAGGGCTTCTACATCCATAGTGGCCAGGATGGTGTTATCAGGAAGATCACTGATGGATTGTAGTTTCCTCAGGAAGTCAGTGGTGTCTCGAAGGTAGCTGGGAGTGCTGGTAGCGTAGGGCCTGAGGAGGGAGTCTACATAGCCAGACAATCCTGCTTTCAGGGTGCCAATGCCTGAGATGATGGGGCGCCCAGGATTTCCAGGTTTATGGATCTTGGGTAATAGATAGAATACCCCAGGTCGGGGTTCCAGGTGTGTGTCTGTGCGGATTTGATCTTGTGCTTTTTCAGGGAGTCTTTTGAGCAAATGCTGTAGTTTCTTTTGGTAACTCTCAGTGGGATCAGAGGGTAGAGGCTTGTAGAAAGTGGTGTTGGAGAGCTGCCGAGCAGCCTCTTGTTCATATTCCGACCTATTCATGATGACAACAGCACCTCCTTTGTCAGCCTTTTTGATTATGATGTCAGAGTTGTTTCTGAGGCTGTGGATGGCATTGTGTTCTGCACGGCTGAGATTGTGGGGCAAGTGATGCTGCTTTTCCACAATTTCAGCCCGTGCATGTCGGCGGAAGCACTCTATGTAGAAGTCCAGTCTGCTGTCTCGACCTACAGAAGGAGTCCACCTAGAATCCTTCTTTTTGTAGTGTTGGTAGGGAGGTCTCTGTGGATTAGTATGTTGTTCAGAGGTTTGTTGGAAATATTCCTTGAGTCGGAGACGTCGAAAATAGGATTCTAGGTCACCACAGAACTGTATCATGTTCGTGGGGGTGGAGGGGCAGAAGGAGAGGCCCCGAGATAGGACAGCTGCTTCTGCTGGACTAAGAGTATAGTTGGATAGGTTAACAATATTGCTGGGTGGGTTGAGGGAAACGTTGCTGTGGCCCCTTGTGGCATGTAGTAGTTTAGAAAGTTTAGTGTCCTTTTTCTTTTGTAGAGAAGCAAAGTGTGTATTGTAAATGGCTTGTCTAGTTTTAGTAGAGTCCAGCCACGAGGAAGTTTGTGTGGAAGGTTGGTTTTTTATGAGAGTATCCATTTTTGAGAGTTCATTCTTTATCTTTCCCTGTTTGCTGCAGAGGATGTTGATCATGTGGTTCCGCAGTTTCTTTGAGAGCGTGTGGCACAAGCTGTCAGCATAGTCTGTGTGGTATGTAGATTGTAATGGATTTTTTACCTTCAGTCCTTTTGGTACGATGCCCATCTGTTTGCATTTGGAAAGGAAGATGATGTCTGTCTGTATCTGTGCAAGTTTTTTCATGCAGTTGATAGATTTCCACTCCATATGGCTAAATGCAGTGCCTTGCATCATGACAGGTTTCAGAGTAGCAGCCGTGTTCGTCTGTATTCACAAAAAGAAAAGGAGTGCTTGTGGCACCTTAGAGACTAACCAATTTATCTGCACATAACCTTTCATGAGCTACAGCTCACTTCATCGGATGCATACTTTCCACAGTATGCACCAGGAAGACTGGCATCCTCAGAGGCAGTTGGTAGTTCCAACTAAATACCGGGCCAAGCTCTTCAGCTTAGCCCACGATCATCCTAGTGGCCATGCTGTGGTGAACAGGACCAAAGACCATTTGGGGGGGGTCATTCCACTGGGAGGGAATGGGCAAGGATGTTTCTACCTATGTCCGGTCTTGTGAAGTATGCCAAAGAGTGGGAAAACCCCAAGACCAGGTTTTTGGCAGGGTAGGTTTACCCTCCGACATCCTCACAGATGCAGGGACTAATTTCCTGGCAGGAACTATGGAAAACCTTTGGGAAGCTCATGGGGTAAATCACTTGGTTGCCACTCCTTACCACCATCAAACAAATGGCATGGTGGAGAAGTTTAATGGAACTTTGGGGACCATGATACATAAATTCGTAAATGAGCACTCCAATGATTGGGACCTAGTGTTGCAGCAGTTGCTCTTTGCCTACAGAGCTGTACCACATCCCAGTTTAGGGTTTTCACCATTTGAACTTGTATATGGCCGCAAGGTTAAGAGGCCATTACAGTTGGTGAAGCAGCAATGGGAGGGAGTTACACCTTCTCCAGGAACTAACATTCTGGACTTTGTAACCAACCTAGAAAACACCCTCCGAACCTCTTTAGCCCTTGCTAAAGAAAACTTACAGGATGCTCAAAAAGAGCAAAAGGCCTGGTATGATAAACATGCCAGAGAGCGTTCCTTCAAAGTAGGGGACCAGGTCATGGTCTTAAAGGTGCTCCAGGCCCATAAAATGGAAGCATCGTGGGAAGGGCCATTCACGGTCCAGGAGCGCCGTGTTAATTATCTCATAGCATTCCCCAGCTCCAACCGAAAGCCAAGGTGTACCATATTAATTCTCTAAAGCCCTTTTATTCCAGAGAATTAAAGGTTTGTCAGTTTACAGCCCAGGGAGGAGACGACGCTGAGTGGCCTGAAGGTGTCTACTACGAAGGGAAAAGTGCTGGTGATGTGGAAGAGGTGAACCTCTCCATGACCCTTGGGCGTATGCAGCGAGAGCAGATCAAGGAGCTGTGCACTAGCTACGTGCCAACGTTCTCAGCCACCCCAGGACTGACTGAACGGGCATACCACTCCATTGACACAGGTAATGGTCACCCAATTAAAGTCCAACCTTACCGGGTGACTCCTCAAGCTAAAACTGCTATAGACCAGGAGATCCAGGATATGTTACAGATGGGTGTAATCTGCCCCTCTGGAAGTGCATGGGCATCTCCAGTGGTTCTAGTTCCCAAACCAGATGGGGAGATACGTTTTTGTGTGGACTACCGTCAGCTAAACGCTGTAACTCGCCCAGACAACTATCCAATGCCACGCACAGATGAACTCTTGGAGAAACTGGGAAGGGCCCAGTTCATCTCTACCTTGGACTTAACCAACGGGTACTGGCATGTACCGCTAGATGAATCCACCAAGGAAAGGGGAGCCTTCGTCACACGTGTCGGGCTGTATGAATTTAACGTGCTCCCTTTCGGGCTGCGGAATGCACCTGCAACCTTCCAAAACTTGTAGATGGTCTCCTAGAGGGATTGGGAGAATATGTAGTTGCCTACCTGGACGATGTGGCCATATTTTCGGATTCCTGGGCAGAACACATGGAACATCTACAAAAAGTCCTTGAGCGCATAAGGGAGGCAGGACTAACTGTTAAGGCTAAGAAGTGTCAAATAGGCCTAAACAGAGTGACTTATCTTGGACACCAGGTGGGTCAAGGAACTATCAGCCCCCTACAGGCCAAAGTGGATGCTATCCAAAATTGGCCTGTCCCAAAGTCAAAGAAACAGGTTCAATCCTTCTTAAGCTTGGCCAGTTATTACAGACGATTTGTACCGCAATACAGCCAAATCGCTGCCCCACTGACAGACCTAACCAAAAAGAAACAGCCAAATGCCGTTCAGTGGACCGAAAAGTGTCAGAAGGCCTTTAACCAGCTTAAAGCGACACTCATGTCTGACCCTGTACTAAGGGCCCCAGACTTTGACAAACCGTTCCTAGTAACCACAGATGCGTCCGAGCATGGTGTCAGAGCAGTTTTAATGCAGAAAGGACCTGATCAAGAATTCCACCCTGTAGTGTTTCTCCGCAAAAAACTGTCTGAGAGGGAAAGCAACTGGTCAGTCAGTGAAAAAGAATGTTACGCCAGTGCCTAAGCCCTGGAAAAGCTACGCCCATATGTTTGGGGACGGAGTTTCCACCTGCAAACCGACCATGCTGCGCTACGGTGGCTTCATACCGCCATGGGAAATAACAAAAAACTTATTTGGTGGAGTTTAGCTCTCCAAGATTTTGATTTTGACATCCAACACATCTCAGGAGCTTCTAACAAAGTGGCTGATGCACTCTCCCGTGAAAGTTTCCCGGAATCAACTGGTTAAAATCATCCTTGAGATGTGGAAAATATTGTTAGTCTTCATGTACTTGGTAGTATATTTAGAGGTGCATGTGTCTTATTAACTCTGTTTTTCCTAGAGCTCAAGGAAGAAATCCCAGCCAGCGTTTCACCCTAGCTGCGATTTGGGGGGCGTGTCATAAATATAAAGGGAAGGGTAAACCCCTTTAAAATCCCTCCTGGCCAGAGGAAAAATCCTCTCACCTCTAAAGGGTTAAGAAGCTAAAGGTAACCTCGCTGGCACCTGACCAAAATGACCAATGAGGAGACAAGATACTTTCAAAAGCTGGGAGGAGGGAGAAAAACAAAGGGTCTGGTCTGTCTGTCTATGCTGCTTTTGCCGGGGACAGAACAGGAATGGAGTCTTAGAACTTTTAGTAAGTAATCTAGCTAGGTATGTGTTAGATTATGATTTCTTTAAATGGCTGAGAAAAGAACTGTGCTGAATAGAATGACTATTTCTGTCTGTGTGTCTTTTTTGTAACTTAAGGTTTTGCCTAGAGGGATTCTCTATATTTTGAATCTAATTACTCTGTAAGCTATCTACCATCCTGATTTTACAGAGGTGATTCCTTTACTTCTATTAAATCTCTTCTTGTAAGAAAACTGAATGCTTTTTCATTGTTCTAAGATCCAAGGGTTGGGTCTGTGGTCACCTATGCAAATTGGTGAGGATTTTTACCAAACCTTCTCCAGGAAGTGGGGTGCAAGGGTTGGGAGGACTTTGGGGGGAAAGATGTGTCCAAACTACGTTTCCCAGTAAACCCAGATGAAGTTTGGTGGTGGCAGTGGAAATCCAAGGGCAAAGGGTAAAATTAATTTGTACCTTGGGGAAGTTTTAACCTAAGCTGGTAAAAGTAAGCTTAGGAGGTTTTCATGCAGGTCCCCACATCTGTACCCTAGAGTTCAGAGTGGGGAAGGAACCTTGACACGCTCTCTGTCTGGGAGGGAGGCCACACACTTGCTAGAAGTCCTCTGGAAGGGGACAGTTCAGGTGGGAATTAGCACTGGGACTCCTGCCATTCGTCAAGATAGCACAATACTTTGTCTAGGGGCCCTGGTCCTCCAACCAGGCGGGGCACCAAACAGTTAGAGGGTTCTAGCCTGCAATCAGGGTAGAGCAGCACTGTCTATAAGACCCAGCCCTCAGGAAGGGTCGGGCTGCAAACAGTTAGAAGGCTCTGGCTGGTATTCAGGACAGAACAGTAACATGTCTATTAGCCCAGGCCCTCAAACAGTGTGGGGCAGCAAAGTCTAGGAGGCCAGTCCCTCGACAGGGCAGGGCAGAGAAGTCAGGATTCTCTGGCCTGTAGTCAGGACAGGGCAGTAGTGAGTCTATACACTAGGCCCTCAAACAGGGCAGGGCAGCAAACAATCGGGGGTCCTGGCTATGGCAGACCACCAACAAACACAGGTCTCTTGGCCTATGGTAAAGAGGCAACCACTCCGAGGCTCCTGGTCTGGGACGTGGTGGAGTTGGGTGGGCCCATGTCCTCTTACCTCTGCCACTCCACGACGTCCCAGCCCAAGGCCCTAACAGTGGTGGAGCGCTCCTCTACTGGGTCAGCGGGGAAATCCAGCCACAACACGCTGGCCAGCGGTCAGTCAGCAACACAACCAAACTATATTAGGCTCCCCTAGGCTACTTCCTATGCCGTGGACTACTTCCTACACTCCTGTTCGAGAGGGGTACCTGGGGCCATCGTCCATCTTGCTGAGATAAACAGCTAATGGCAGCCACAGCAAATCCTACATGTCTCTGGCGATAAGCAAATTTAGCAGTCCCTCCAAATCTTGGGTGCTGCAGCAGTTGCTGTAAGGTTCAAGCTCCAGTGGTGGGGAAGAGACATCCTTCTCCTCCAGTGGCTCCTCTCCGACTGAGCTGGAGGGCCTTCCCTTTATACTTTTTGTTCCTATCCCACCCCTCTGCTTCCGGTGGGGAAGGCAGTGGTGTCCCAGCTCTGCCCACCAGGGGGTGGTTGCCTCTGTCCTTTGGTCCATCTGGGAAGGAGGCAATGCCCACTCGCTCCTGTTGTGCTCCAAGATGAGCCTCTGCATATTCACACTCTCCTACCACCTTCCCAACTTCTTTGGAGTCTCTGTTTAGGAATTCTCAAGTTAGAGGAAGGCACTGAAGGGAAGTTGGGGCTATTTCCCCTTTGACACCATCAGAACCCTCCAGAATGGGAGGAAGAGATGAGGGCGAGTAACCCCAGTGGATGCCGCTCTCCAGAATATCCTGGTGGCTCATGATGCACATATCTTGATGAGTGTAAATATGCAGAGGCTCACTGCAAAGTACTCCAGTTATAAGTAAGTAACCCTAGTTCCTGAAATGCCATATTTTAATGCTCAAATTTAAAAATTTGAGTGATGATAAAACAGTGCAACTTCTCAGTGTCCCATGCTACATTACCCAATGGAGTGCTTGGGATGCAGGACGAATGCAACACCAGTCCATGAGGTTCGGTGCACTCCTCCACTGCATCAGTCCCACTCACAGGCTGGTGAGGGGTGAGGTAGGAAGGAGGGAGATGGCCCAAAGCCTGAAGTTGTGTCTGGTCCTTATAATATGGTGCAAAGGAGATGATTTCATAGAATCATAGAATATCAGGGTTGGAAGGGACCTCAGGAGGTCATCTAGTCCAACCCCCTGCTCAAAGCAGGACCAATCCCCAACTAAATCATCCCACCCAGGGCTTTGTCAAACCTGACCTTACAAACCTCTAAGAAAGGAGATTCCACCAACTCCCTAGGTAACCCATTCCAGTGCTTCACCACCTTCCTAGTGAAAAAGTTTTTCCTAATATCCAACCTAAACCTCCCCCCTGCAACTTGAGACCATTACTTCTTGTTCTGTCATCTGCCACCACTGAGAACAGTCTAGATCCATCCTCTTTGAAACCCCCTTTCAGGTAGTTGAAAGCAGCTATCAAATCCCCCCTCATTCTTCTCTTCTGCAGACTAAATAATCCCAGTTCCCTCAGCCTCTCCTCATAAATCATGTGCTCCAGCCCCCTAATCATTTTTGTTGCCCTCCGCTGGATGTTTTCCAATTTTTCCACATCCTTCTTCTAGTGTGGGGCCCAAAACTGGACACAGTACTCCAGATGAGGCCTCAACAATGTCGAATAGAGGGGAACGATCACGTCCCTCGATCTGCTGGCAATGCTCCTACTTATACAGCCCAAAATTCCATTGGCCTTCTTGGCAACAAGAGCACACTGTTGACTCATATCCAGCTTCTCGTCCACTATAACCCTTAGGTCCTTTTCTGCAGAACTGCTGCCTTGCCACTCGGTCCCTAGTCTGTAGCAGTGCATGGGATTCTTCCATCCTAAGAGCAGGACTCTGCACTTGTCCTTGTTGAACCTCATCAGATTTCTTTTGGCCCAGTCCTCTAATTTGTCTAGGTCCCTCTGTATCCTATCCCTACCCTCCAGCTTATCTACCACTCCTCCCAGTGTAGTGTCATCTTCAAACTTGCTGAGGGTGCAATCCATGCCATCCTCCAGAGCATTAATTAAGATATTGAACAAAACTGGCACCAGGATCGACCCTTGGGGCACTCCTCTTGATACTGGCTGCCAGCTAGACATGGAGCCATTGATCACTACCCGATGATCTAGCCAACTTTCTATCCACCTTATAATCCATTCATCCAGCCCATACTTCTTAAACTTTCTGGAAAGAATACTGTGGGAGACCGTATCAAAAGCTTTGCTAAAGTCAAGGAATAACATGTCCACTGCTTTCCCCTCATCCACAGAGCCATTTATCTCATCATAGAAGGAAGTTAGGTTAGTCAGGAATGACTTGCCCTTGGCGAATCCATGCTGGACTGTTCCTGATCACTTTCCTCTCCTCTAAGTGCTTCAAAATGGATTTGTTGAACCATTTATGCCCACATAAGGGTGAGGCACAATGTGGCCTTTATTTTGTTTTGTAGAGTGGGTGGTTGGGTGCGTGCCCAGGGGGCAGGGCTGGAGATTAAAGGAAAAGGGAGGAAGAGACATCTTGCCAGACATTGTCAGTTTCAGCTGGGAAAAGTTGGCAAGATGCTAAGCAAACCAGATTCTGAATTCAGTAAAGACAAGTGCAAAGTACTAGACTTAGGAAGGAAAAATCAAATGTGCAACTACAAAATGGGGAGTAACTGGCCAGGTGGTAGTGCTGCTGAAAAGGATCTGAGGGTTATAATGGATGACAGATTGAATATGAGTCAATAATGTGGTGATGCTATGAGGCTAATATCAGTTTGGAGTGTATTAGCAGCAGTGTTATATGTAAGACATGGGAAGTGATTGTTCCACTCTACTCGGCACACAGTGCTTTACTTAAGCAAGATAATAGTGCCCAGTGTCTTGAAAGATTGAGTTCTTAGTGACTTGCATGACATTCCAAAGAACACTGAAACTATCACTTTGGGGGTAACAAACTGGATCTTTAAGAGGAGTATGACACTGCCATGAAATGTGGTGTGTTCTTGTTATGGACTGTAGAAGTTATTTTAGGCTGAAGAAAAAGGGAAACCTTTACTGAATGGAAGATTACGCTCTTTTTCTGAATCTTGTGTTTGGTAACTTGAATAAGAAGATCCTATATGGTACATGTGCTGAACAGTAACTGGAAAATTATCTGCATGCCTAGATTAAATACCTTATATCTTTTTTCTATTTCAGGAAATCACAGGGAACAGCATGATCCTGAAGCAGGTAAAAACATTGTAGGCTAATCTAAAATATTAGCAAGTGTTAACTGCCATGCCATGTATAATATTTTTGTTTGATGATACAGTGTGTATTGTCAAGAAAGGGTAAGTCTAATGACACAGGTCTGCCCAGACTGACACCCCCTGCAATATAATTGGCCACTGTCAGCAGACAGGATACTGGGCTAGATGTGGACAAATTGGAGAAAGTCCAGAGAAGAGCAACAAAAATGATTCAAGGTCTAGAAAACATGACCTATGAGGGAAGATTGAAAAAAATTGGGTTTGTTTAGTCTGGAGAAGAGAAGACTGAGAGGGTACATGATGACAATTTTCAAGTACATAAAAGGTTGTTAAAAGGAGGGAGAAAATTTGTTCTCCTTAACCCCTGAGGACAGGACAAGAAGCAATGGGCTTAAATTGCAGCAAGGACGGTTTAGGTTGGACATTAGGAAAAAAATTCCTAACTGTCAGGGTGGTTAAACACTGGAATAAATTGCCTAGGGAGGTTGTGGAATCTCCATCATTGGAGATTTTTAAGAGCATGTTAGACAGACACCTGTCGTGGTGGTCTAGATAATACTTAGTCCTGCCTTGAGTGCAAGGGACTGGACGAAATGACCTCTCGAGGTCCCTTCCAGTCCTATGATTCTATTCTATTAGATGGACCATTGATCTGATCCAGTGGCCATTTTTATGTTCTTAACTGGAGTTATATATATTGAGGTCAACTGGATTGCACAGGGAGTAAGTCGGGGAGAATTTATACATAAACATTGAAATCAATGGGATTATTCATGTTCTTAAAGTTTAGCCTGTGCTTAAATACCTTGCTGAAATTGGGGTCCTCAGTCTAAACACCCTTGAACTTTGGTTGGACAGGGAGTGCAAAGTATTAAATGTATTTAAACAATACTGGAAAGTACATATAAAAAGCTATGTTAAAAGGAAGTTATTTAGGTTGCAAAGTCAAACATTTGAAAGTTAGACAATGCTAGATATACAATTGCCAGAGCAACCTTAATTCTGTCCACACGTGCATCCATCCTGTGCACTGAATGACACAGGTGATCATATAATTAAAGTCTATATCATAATACGTGAAAGTGATAGACTCAAAGAGCTCAATCTATTTAGCTTTACGAAGGGAAAGTTAAGAGGTAACTTGATCACACTCTATAAGTATCAATACGGGGAACAAATACTTAAGAATGGGTTCTTCAGTGCAGCAAAGAAACTATAACACAATCCAATTGCTGAAAGTTGAGGCTAGACAAATGGAGAGTGGAAATAAGGTGTAATTTTTTACCGGTGAGGGTAATTAACCAATAATAAAATATAATAAAAATTGTAATTAACCATTGGAACAATTTACTAGATTCATGGTGGAATCTCCACCACTGACAATTTTTAAATAAAGGTTGATTTTTTTTTTAAACAGATCTGCTCTAGGAACTATTTTGGGGCAGTTCTCCAGCCTGCGGTATACAGGAGGTCAGACTAGATGATCACAATGGTCCCTTTTGGCCTTGAAATTGATGCATCTATGTCTGCACAGGCAACTGCAAATCTGGTATTTCCTAACTTTCAACTGCTTGATTTTGGCACTTAAATAACATTAATTTAATGTAGAGTTTTTGTGTATATAATTTCCTAAGCTTGTTTTAAAGAAAACAAGTTCCAGCAATTTCAGTGATGTGGTAGTGTAACAACTCCTCCACGATCAGCAACGTTTGAATCCTGAATCTTCAGCACCACAGCAGACTAACTCTGTTAGCTGGCAGCGGGAGAAGGATGTTATTCCAGAGGGCGGAGTGTAGGGGGGGAATCAATGGGGCCATGTGGTGGGTCTGGGGTGTCAATGGAGTGTAAGGCCAGCCCTGCAGCATCCCACTCATTCACAAGCTGGAACATGTGGTAGTTCCTGCCTCATATGCTGCTCCCAGATGGAATCTGGGCCACTAGGGACACATCCTGGGTCAGGGTGGGGACAGGCCTGCCCAGCTCACTCTGACCATAGCTAGATCTGCTCTGACAGCTCCCAGCTATACCCAGTGTAGGGTGTGGTGCTGCCAGTTTGGCAGCAGCATGATTTTGGCCTTAAACAGTATCTCGTTAGTAATTATTTTGGGGTCTGGCAATATTTTCCTGAAGAACAAATGTGAAAGAATAGGAAATGGGGATTTTTGACAGTTTTGTTGCATGTTTAATTTTTTAATAATAATAATGAGATGTCAAATATTAGGGTCACATGGAATTTGTTTAGTCAAAGAATCCAACTGTGCACTTGCAGAGTTCCACCAAGACTGTGGGCGCTGAGTTAGATCCAAAGGGGACTTAGACTCAGCAGTGCAATGCCTCGCTTTAAGCACCCTGTTGCTTAGTGCAATTCACAGTCACAATGTAGGTGCTCAGGCTCCTTGTACAATGCATAGGGAGAGGTGGGTGCCTAAAAAGGGATTCACAGAAGTCAACATGCTGTGCTGCCTAAAGCAACCAGTAGGAATTGCTGATGAAACCAGCATGGCCTAAGCTTAACCCTCAAAGAGAACTGGCTACTTAAGTCAGGTCAACTGCAGAAAAGGTTCCTTTTTACTCTATATATCAGTAGTTAGAGCATTCACCCAGGACGTGAGAGATGTGGTTTCAAATCCCAACTCCACCTGACATGGAGCAGTGATTTGACCCCATGTTTCCTTCCTCCCCTGAGAACTGTTATGAGGGGCCTCTTAGTGTCTACTATTAAAGGTATTCCACTATGTATGAAGTACTTAGTCATTGGATCAGGGACTGGAAATCGGGCCACCCACTTCCCAGGTCAGTGCCCCAACCACTGGGCTCTAGAGTCTCACTCACTCCTTGCTGCAGTGACTATTCAAGTATTTCATATAAAGTCAAACAGGTTGAAGAGGACAGATTGAGAGAAGAACCCCCAACATAATACCCTATAGCCCACCCAGTGGTTCAGGCATTTACCTGGGAGGTGGAAGACCTATGATCAAATCCCTGCTCCAAATGGGGTACTGTGGCATTTAAACGCAGATGTCCCACGTTTTGGGTGAGTGCGCTAACTACTCCTGAGGGGCCTAATCTGGTAAGCCTGCTCTTGGACAGGCTCTGAGATGGCCTACCTGTTCTGGCCCCACAGGAAAGATAGTGGGGGATCCCCTAGCTTGAGCATCCTGCTAGGGCTTTGCTTTGAACTAGGCAACAGGTCTTAAGCTGCTTTTCACAGGCCCACCAGCCAAATTTTAGGCACCTACAGGTTTAGGCACAGGGTATAAAATTCTTTGTGTGTGTGTGTGTGTGTGTGTGTGTGTGTTCCCTCCCCCCCCCTTGGGGGGGGGAGGGGGCGTGTGGGGGCATTGTGCCAGCATACAGAACATTGTATGTGATTATATTATATCCTGGAAAATCTAGGGAGGGTAAAAAGTGAAAGACAGACTGGGGCATAAAGACCTGCAGCACCTGGGCAGGGACAAGCCAAAGTCTTGGGGAGCACAATTGCCCCTTTATGCCATAGCAAATGAGGCCCCGGGTTAGACAGCAGCTGAGTAAAGGTTTTGAGGATCCAAATCTTGGAGTGAGGTATCAAAATGGGCAGTTAGGCACCTAAATCCCTTTGTGGACCTAGCCTCTGGGCTTGTTTTTCAACCTCTTTGGGGACAACCTGACAGCAAAGAACCACAGGTGTAGGCAAAGAGAATTTCTTAACCACAGTTGACTTTACTCTTAAAGGCAGCCTTAGAGTTACAGATTTTTTAAAAATAACAAACACCTGAAATTCAATCCTCAGAACAGTTCTCACTACCCTGGGTGTCCTGGGGTTTGGGAAGTGTCCCTAGGGGAGTCCACTTATTTCTTATCTCCACTCTCTTCAGCTAGGTGTTCTGTTCCTGGCTACAAAAAAGCCCCTGAGCTTAGAGACCATTCAGCTTTTAAAACAGCTTCTGACACCTTTTTCCACTTCTACCAGGGAATTTTCAGGCTCCACCCTTTATAAGCAGAGTAATTTAAAGTCACTGGGCTTGCTTCCAGCAGAACTATTGTCCCACTGGGATAAAGCCCTTCAAACCTGATGACTACTGCTTGCTCTGTCACAGCTTCCAGATATAGTGCATCCACTATGTGTTAAATCTCTGATACATAAGGGCTACTCTAATCCAAAATTAATATAATCATAAATGGTCTTCACAAAACAAAATGGAGTTCATCAGTTGACAAAGACATTCAAAGTAGAGCTGGCTGGGAATTTTGTACAAATCATTTTTTTTCATAGAAAGATGCCAATTTGTTGAAACTGAAACGTTTATGAAACAGGTTTGTATTCAATGATGCTCCAGGTTTGAAAAAAAGCTTCAAAGTTGTCACAACATTCTGACATTTTCAAAACAAAATATCCCAATACAAATGATTTTTATTCAAAATATAATCTAAATATACTAAAAAGGGGGCTAAAAAAAGAGAAAACGTCAACATTGAAATGCAACATTTCAATATTATTGAAACAAAATATTTCAGTTGGCCTGAGCTGAATTTTTGTTTAGATTTTGACTTTTTGGTTTGTGAATATTTTTGAGATTTTGACTTTGTCCCCATTTAAGGTGGGAAAAAGACAAACTCTTGAAAGTATTCCAGGGATGGAAAATCTATTTTCCACCCAACTCTCATTCAAAGCCCTGGATTGATACATGAAGCTAATTCTTTGAACATTCTAGCCACATCTTAAACCCTTACATAATAACAGCCTCCAATCCACTCATAACTCCTGAGTAGGTTCCCTATATAAAGACTGTCTAGTTAGTGACCGAATTTCCGCAGATCATATCATGTGTGAAGAGCCAGCACAAGAAGCATTTTGCCACTGTCCCTCCTCAGCACAGGAAGCCTCCAATCTTGGGTGACATTCAATACAAAATGTCATAGTTGCAGTGCAGCCAACCAGTACAATGAACTGTAAAAGGAATATGTGGTGTAGGGGCCTCTGCAACAGATACAATCTGGTGTAGCTGGCTCTAAACCCCCTTCAGAAGTCCCTAGCACAGGGGTTATGCTGCTGCAAGGCAGCTGGGGCCATACTGGGGCATTTCTATGAGCTGGCTAGTGTCAGATAGTGCAACCATACATAGGGTCTGTTACAGTTCAGGGTGCAAGTTAGAGCAGCTCTCAAGCCTGCTCTAACCTGCATCAAAGAGTGAACCAGCAGCCCTGCAATAGGTGAGGACACAGGCAAGTTTCAACCCCATTGTTCCTGTGCCTGTCTCCACATTGCTGCAGGCTGAAATAAAGTTCTCACTTTTCAGGGTAATTCAAAATATTACATAAACTGAAGAGGCTGAATTATGTTTGTGAGTGAAGCAGTATTAAAATCTGATTTTGTTTGTGTACAGACAAACATAACATTACATAGGGTGATAGTTTAAAATGATCAAGGAGGAGTGAGGCACCCAACTTCCAATGACTTTTAGTGAGAGTTGGGCACCTACCTTCCCTCTGTGCCTTTGAAAATGTCCCTAGATTTTTATTGTATTTAATCGCCTTTAGCTAATTCGGTCAATTTCATGCTCTTCAGGGCAATTCAAAGTACTACATTCACTTAAGAGCCTGAATCATGCTTGTGAGTGAGGCACAGATTTAAATCCTGATTTTTTTGGTGCACAAACCAAAACATAATATGGCATAGTAGAGGTGATATTTTAAAAGGCACAAATAGGAGTTAGGCACCCAACTTCCAATGGGAGTTGGGCACCCACCTGCCCTTTTTACCTTTAAACATCTCCCCCTAATTTTAATTTTATGTAATTGCCCTTAAGTAATTTGATCAATTGCAGGTCGTTAGAGACCTGATTTTGTATATCCATTCATGCTTTTGTATCAGAATTTTGTAACATCATCTCCAGATGATTTAAACTGATTAAAGGTTTTCTGATTTTTGTAGCACTACTCATGGGGGAACATAAGTGTGTTTGCTTCTGAAAATCTGAGAACAGCTCTACAATCAGGGGGATTTTGGGAAATGTTTTCATTCTTTATCTTTCATTACAATGTGTCTGACCAATTCACAAACCTCTGCACAGGGTAGGAAGATACATTTTAAGGCTCCATCTCCTGAGATGTGTGTCTCCTCAGTTCCCACTAATTTCAGCAAGAGATGGGGGTATCCCACACATCAGAGTATTAATGCTTTGAGCCCAGTTTACTCTCCTTATTCACATGAGTACTCTTTAGAGCTGGTTGAAAAGTCAAGGTTCCCCCCCACCTCGCAAAAAAAAAAAATTCCAGCTGAAATGAGTTTTTCAAAATGTAAGATAAATATACTAAAAATGGGCTAAAAAGGAAGAAAAGGTCAGAATTGAAATGAAACATTTCAAAATTATTGAAACAAAATGTTTTAGTTGACCCGAGCTGAATATTTTGGTTTGTTTTTGGTTTTTTGTTATGTAAATATTTTCAAGATTTTGTCCCCATTGCGGTGGGAAAAAAAGTCAAACCCTTGAAAATATTCCAGGATTGGGAAAAATATTTTCCACCCAACTCTAATTCAAAACCTTGCACTGATATGTGAAGAGTAACTCTTTGAACTCTCAAGACACATCCTAAACCCCTACATAATAACAGCCTCTGATCCACACATAATCCTTGAGAAGGTTCCCTGTATAAAACCTGCCTACTTAGGGGCATAATTTCTCCAGACCCTATCTTGAGTGTGGAGGGATGGCACAAGAGGCCTTTTACCACTGTCCCTTCTCAGCACCAAAAGCCTCAACTCTTGGGCTAGATTCAGAAACTGTCCTTGGGAAATGTCATAGTTGCAGTGCAGCCATCTGGTACAAAGAACTGTAAAGGAATACATTGGTTTTAGGGGGACTCTGTGACATACAATGTGGGGTAACTGGCTCTAAGCCCCCTTCAGCAGTCTCTAGCTCAGAGGTTACATTGCTTCTGGGCAGATGGGGCCATATCTGGGGCGTTCCTATGATCTGGCTATTCTCATAAAGTGCAACCATACATAGGGGCTGTTATAGTCAAAGTGCAAGTTAGAGCAGCCCTCAAGGCTGCTCTAACCTTCATCATTGACTTAACCAGCAGCCCTGGAATAGGTGGGGTTGTGGGCGAGTTTACACTTTTTAAATCTTGTGCCCATCTCAGTATTGCTGCAGGCTGAAGTAAAAAATTTCACACTCATCAGGGTTATTCAAATTACTACACAAATGTAAGGGGCTGAGTTATTTTTGGTGAGTGAGGCACAAGTTTAAATCTTGATTTTGTTTGTGTATAAACTTAAATATAACATGAAATAGTAGAGGTGATATTTTAAAAGGCACAAGTAGGAGATAGGCACCCAACTTCCAATGTCTTTCAATGGGACTGAGGCACTGAACTTTGTGCCTTTGAAAATCTCCCTCTAATTTTTATTATATTTAATGGTCCTCAACTAATTTGGTCAATTCCAGATGGTTGGAGACCTGACTTTGTATTTTCATTTCATCCATTATCAGAGAATTTTGTAACATC